>NC_071471.1:70640605-71246855 GCF_028500815.1 Rissa tridactyla
CATGAGTAAAGTTTTGTCGTGTAGGATCCATAAACTTAAAGTCCAACAAGAGTGTGGAAATTTCTTCTCTTTTCTCATCCAGAACGCAGAATTCTGTCCCCACTTTGATTTATCTGTTCCATCAAAAGGGCCGGAAAACGTTAAAAAAGAAAGGCAGGTGCATTACTCTGTTTTGCTTGAGCCCTCTAACAGCATCTTTGCAAAGGCTGGAAGGGTCCGAACGCCGAGCTTTTGTGAGCATCTGCTTTCCCCTGGCGATGCCGTGAGCCTGCTGCGGGTCGGAGCCGAGCCCCTTTTGTTGCCCCTGCAATGGCAGCAGCGCGGGCGGCGCCGTCAGAACCAAAGCGCTCTGAGCCTCTGGTTGTTGTGGATGCTGCGAGGAGGGGACACGCTCCTGCGCTGCTTGTGCACGTATCCACCTCTCGGCCATAATATCCTCTATCTTTGTTTTTATTTTAGCTCTTCGGTGACTTCCGTTTGCTCCAGAGAAAGTTCAGCTTTTTTTCCTTGTCATTTACCTAACAGTGAGTGCTAGAACAGATATGTCTTTCGTTTTGAGAGTGCTTCAGAGAATGATAATAATTATGGTTAAATTAGCTTCCTAACAATAATGTGAAGAAAGGCAGACATAATTTTGTGTTGGGAAATCTAAAATAAACAAGATGAAAGGCTTTCCCTGGGGTGAGAAAGGCAGTTAGTTTGAGTTCATATTAGTGTCAGGAACTTTGTTATTCCCATGTGAAGTCTGTTCTAAGATGACTGCGCTGTCGGTTCACGTGTGTGCGAGTGTGCACCCGTTTCTGTGGGCTGTTGGTTTGCGTCTGTCGCTGCTCTTCGATGCTGGGGCCAGGGAGAGGTGGAGGTGCTTTTGGATGCGTCATTCCCCTAATGCTGAAACAGTTGATGGGGATTTTGGAAAAGTATGGGCCAAATGAATGTGCGTGTTTATGAAACATCTATTCACTTAGCTTAACTCCCACCCCAACTACATAGCGGGTAATGGCGTTGGTACTTAAATTGGGGAGCAGAGATTCCTGATATGCGCGTGAACTTTGGAGGTAGGCTCTCTCCAGTCAGGTTTCATTACATAGAAGAAATTTCCAGTTTACAAGAGGGATTGGAAGGGGCAAACAGGATCTTTCTGCAGAGAGGTGTCTTTAAATGACAAGGGTGGGTTGAATGGCTCAGCACAAGACAGACATGGACGTGTTGGAGCAGGGACAGGGGAGGCCCTGGAGATGCTGGGAGAGTTGGAGCCCCTCTGCTGTGAGGACAGGCTGAGAGAGTTGGGGGGCTTCAGCCTGGAGAAGAGAAGGCTCCAGAGAGACCTTCCAGCCCCTTCCAGTCCCTAAAGGGGCTCCAGGAAAGCTGGGGAGGGACTCTGGATCAGGGAGGGGAGCCATGGGACGAGGGGGAATGGTTTTACACTGGAAGAGGGGAGATTGAGATGAGATGTGAGGCAGAAATTGTTTGCTGTGAGGGTGGTGAGCCCCTGGCCCAGGTTGCCCAGAGCAGCTGTGGCTGCCCCATCCCTGGAGGGGTTCAAGGCCAGGTTGGCCGGGGCTTGGAGCAACCTGGGCTGGTGGGAGGTGTCCCTGCCCAGGGCAGGGGGTGGAACTAGATGATCTTCAAGGTCCCTTCCAACCCAAACCATTCTATGATTCTATATTGTCAAGGAAGAGGGTCAGAAGAGTGTTTTTCTACTGAAGCAGAGGAAGAGCAGAGGCTGGAGCTGAGAGGAGCCCACAGAAGGAGAGGGCTCGGAGAGTTCAGTGTGAATGGGCACTGGAGACGCTCTCTGCAGCTCTCTGTACCCCTTGAAGTGCCGGTGCATGCTGTAGCGGGGTTAAAAACTCTGGCCACGTGCTGGGAAGGCGGCTGCTGGTCGCTGCTGATGGGAACATCGGCTGCGTTACTGAACTAACCCGGGTGAGCAGCTGGAGCAGTAACAGCAAAGCTGACAAAACATTATTAAATGCCTTGTCTAAATCCCAGAATGGTTCTAGTCCCATATTCAGTGCCCCATGTATGCAAAAATCTTTAAAAACATATTTTGTATGGCTTTTCCTTATTATCTTTTTTTTTTTGAGTACTAGCCATGCCTGTAGATACTGCTGTTTTCTATATTTTATTAGCTATATTTCTAATTTTATTATTCGCAATAATAGACGTTTAAATCAAGATACCTGAAACAGACTTATTGAGGATGGTTCTCTAGATTTTCAGTGAAATAATTTTTAGTATAGCGGGGGGGGAAAAAGGCGGGGAAAGGCAATTGCATTTAGAAAACCAAATATAAGTGGACTGACCTTCAGAAATCTTAAGCACAGTGATTTCAATTGAAGGGCACACTGTTTAATACCGAAACTGTATAGAGCTTTTTAAAGTGAAGCACTCTGGGTTAAAATGGACTTCTTTGAAAAAGATCCTTAGAAAAATGATAAATGGTGTTGTTAAAATGTCTCATTAATTTTTTGCTTGCCTCTTACGAAAGTTAGTGCAAAGCGCTTTCAAACCAAGGAACGCTTTGTGTGTATCCTCGCTGTGCGTATCATCAAATTTCTAATAAATAAGCCTTTTGCAAAATGAATTTCAGTGGAGCTATCGTGATTTCGGGTTCTGGTTTTGATCTGCGTAAAGATCCTTTCCGCTGTTCTTGCCAGAGGTTTCCCTGTATTCAGATATGTGGGGGTTTTTCCCCCTACTGTTTGGGGATATATTGTTTTCCTTCAAATTAAACAATAATCAGGGTTTTGCTTATTCAGAATTCATTTAGAAGCAGTAGATCACAGCACGGAAAGGTGTCAAAAGGGAGCTGGTTGAATATTTTTACCTTGCTGGGGCTCACCGAGACTGGGAAGGAGTAGGAGCCTGTGGGATCCATCCCTGCCTCCGAAACCGGGCAAGGTGGAAGATGGCTGTAGGTTTTGTTCTTCTCCTGGCAGTTGGTAGCTGAAAGAAGTTTGGAAACCTTTGGACAAGGAGTTCTTGCTAAGAACCAGCTTTTCTAAACAAAATACCTTCCAAAATAAGTACCTTCTCAACTAAATGCGTATTTATGGTACATACAAAAAGCTATGCCTTTTTTTCCTCTGTAGCCCTCAAACTAGTTTTTGAAGTAAAGCATGAAGTAGGAAACTGAAAAACGTACCTTTGTTGCTTTTATTTTGCATCCACAGAGTTACTGTGTTAATTGCAAGAGCTTTTGTTGACTTAAAGTGTGTCTCAGGAAATTTTCGCTTACTGGTTTGCCACGCAGGAGTCATGCTAAGCAGTTCCTGCAGGGGCTCAGCGTGGAATGGACCCTTCTCAGATTTTCTCTTTTATGTAAAAATGCCTAATTTGTGTTGTTTGTAAGAGCTTACGGATGTAGCAGTTGGCACCAGAGGGGTTGGAAACTGCGGACAGGTATGGGACTGCTGTGCTGGGGCAAGGGGGAGCGCGTGGGGCAGCCACAGAGGGCTTGGCAGATCCTGGTCTCCTGACGGTGCAGGAGAGGTCCCCGAGACTGGAAATGCTGGGAGCTTGTGACTTTTGACAGCAGAAGGATGGCTCTGCTCTGCCTTCAAGGAGGCTTTGGGGGGACCTAACAGCAGCCCCTCAGCCTGTCGAGATGACAGAGCTAGGTTCTTCCTTGCAGTTGACCTTCGTCCTTGGATGTTTAAAGGCCTGGTCCATCCCTAGAGCAGTCCTGCCTGCACCAGGCTGGAGGAGAAACCTCCTGAGGTTCCTCAGCCTACATCATTATCCCAGTTACATGCTATAGCACTCCTAAATGCTATTTTTCCACGCCCCATCTATGAAAATGGAAAACTTCTTTAGACCTTGTGCTTTTTTCAGGAAAATCCTCTCTTTTTACATTGTTTTCTATTTTGGAACCAGTGTGCTCAGCTGGTCAGGATGCAGTAATCAGCATTGAAGTCCTGTAAAAGATTTCCTTTTAAAACAAGTTTTCTATTGATTGATAGCGACTGAACTGTCAGAGATCAAATCTGGATCTGTAAAATACGTTTTGAGGTAAAACAAGTTATGCAAGACTAAATAAGCGAATATTCACCTATAAACTTCTGTATCGGTCTTCTGAACTCTGACTGAAGACTGAATTCTACACTGAATCGGATTCACCTAAAGGAGGTTTCTGCTGGGCAGAAACTGGGCAAGCTTAAATCAGGTTGGGTAAAGGAGGTGGCGCATCTTGTCTGGGAGCCCTGAGAGCAAAGTTTGTCAGCTGAAAATACCTTACTGGGTCTTGATTTGCAAAAAGGTGCCTCTCTAATAATGTTTGTGGCATCATGAAAAAACCCCCAAACATTTATCACTCACGTTATTACAAATGTTAACTTCTGTTTCTCAAAGGAAAAAGACTCACATGTTTTATTCCTTCCATTTGCTCCTGTTCATGAAGGTAGGATTTGGCCTAAGGAGATGGAAAATAGCATATATTCAGTAAGAAAAAAAAAGTGATAAATGTTAACATTTTGCACTTGTTTACATTCTGCTGCCGTATCAGTGAAATAACTTTCTCTCTAAAGGTGCTGCTGAATTTACTGTCAGATTTTCTATTACAGGAAAGGGAGTGGGGTTTTTTACTACTATGAGAAATTTATGTATGAATTTATATACATATATATATATATATGTTTGTGTGTGTGTGTCTTTAGGGGTGTTTTGCTTTGTTTTGGTTTTGATGCCTGTCCGTAGTGGTATGGTGGCACGGGTAGATGCTGTGGGTAGAAGTTTAAGGAACCTGCGTCCAACTCGTTTTAGGTGCCAGTGATGGCTGTGACTCCCACCGCCGCGTGCTGCCTGCAGGGCTGGGGCACAGGGCTCTCTCCAGTGCCCAGAAAAGCCTGTCCGGAGGAGTGAAGCGTGAATTGCCTTCCTAGGGTTTTTTTTTTTCCTCCTTTCTTGGGTTTGGCGTATTTGCTGTTGGGTCTTAATCTTCATCATGTGCTTTCAGTGATGCTTGCAGTGATGGGAGCTGGAACCTGCGCCGTGCATTGTAACTGGAAGCTGATGGTGAGCTGTGCTGTGTGGTCATTCTATATTATACGATATAAAGTATTCTTCAGAACAAGAAGTGCCGGGAGATCCTCTGCCTTATCCATGTTGGGTGTCGTCATAGCTTTCATAATATTTTCCTTAAGTGAGAAAACTTGTTTGCAGACACATTGGGTTTTACATTTAGTAATGAGGTAGCTCCTCTTGCAGTGCAAGCTCACCTGGCAGCCCACAGTTACCAAACAGTGGAAATAGGGGGCATTTTAAAGATGGATTTTTATCTTCACAGAATCACAGATGGTAGTCCAACCCCCTGCCAGAGCAGGGTCACCCAGAGCAGGCTGGACAGGAACGTGTCCAGGCGGGTTTGGAATGTCTCCAGAGAAGGAGACTCCACCACCTCTCTGGGCATCCTGTGCCAGGGCTCTGCCACCCTCAAAGGAAAGAAGTTTTTCCTCGTGTTGAGATGGAGTTTCCCGTGTTCCAGTTTGTGCCCGTTGCCCCTTGTCCTGTCCCTGGGCACCACTGAGAAGAGTCTGGCCCCGTCCTCTTGCCACCTGCCCTTTAGATGTTGATGAACATTGATGAGATCCCCTCTCAGCCATCTCTTCTCCAGGCTGAACAGCCCCAGGTCTCTCAGCCTTTCCTCAGCACAGAGATGCTCCATTCTTTTGGTCCTCTCCATAGCCCTCCGCTGGACTCTCTCCAGCAGTTCCCCGTCCTTCCTGAACTGGGGAGCCCAGAACTGGACCCAGTGCTCCAGCTGTGGCCTCCCCAGGGCAGAGCCGAGGGGGAGGATGACCTCCCTGGACCTGCTGGCCACGCTCTTTTTAATGCCCCCCAGGAGACCATTGGCCTTCTTGGCCACAAGGGCACATCGCTGCCTCATGGGCAACTTGTTGTCCACCAGGACTCCCAGGTCCCCCTCTGCAGAGCTGCTTTCCATAAGTGAGTCCGTAAGTGGTGGGTCTGTAAGTGGCTGTTTCATTCGTGGTTTCTAGAAATAATAAAAACTGATTTTTATTTCTTTATTTGTTGCTAATATACATAGAGTACATGTTGTAAGCAAAGAGAAAACTTAACTTCTTTTTTATATCCTTGCAAGCTGTCTAGTAATTGTGAGGGACTTCAACCCACTTCAACAGTGTTCTGAAAGCCAAAATGGAGTGAGAATTTCCTTCTAATGTTTTGGGGTGGTTGTTTCTTTTATTATTTATCAATTTATTTATTTAGCTCTGTAGTCTTTTAAGGCCACGTAAGGAAAATTTTATTGAAAAATAAATGCAACTTGGGCTTTTTCATCTGTTCCCGATCATGGTAGTAGGGACATTATACTGAAACATCCCTTCACTTAACATAAGAGAATTAAACTACACTATACGTGGAGAGCTTAGTATTTCCAATTTAGAGATACCCCTGGAAGAAAACAGCCGAGACTATTTAAAGTAGGAATTTTTTTTACCCCTGACAGAGAAAAGCATTGGCATGTGTTGTCTCTCCTGCAGGGAATTCTCTTCTCGTTCTGAAATTTTTCAGTGTTAGTATTACTTGTGGAGATTATTTGATACTAAAATTTCCCTACTCATAGCTGTTAAAGGGCCATTTGAACATGATCATTTTATTGTAAAGATAATTTTAAGAAAATAAGTACTTTCTGAGCATTCATGTGCCTCTTTAGCTTTCCTTTCAGAACTGTATTTTACAGGAATTAGAAATAAATTCAAATTTTGCGATTGCATAGTAATTTTTTTTAATGTAAGTTGTATTTTCGGAATAATAATGCTTTGTTTCCAAAGAAGAATCATTTTATTTGGTTTTTCGTTTTTGTGTGTGTTCGTTTTTTTGCGGTTTTTATTACTTTTAATGGAGCTGAATTTCCAGTCCTCCAGCAAGGGAGCTGGCCCTTGCTTCCTTTGCGCCGGGCTTACGGATGGCCTGGATCCCATGGGTTTGCTTTGGGAATATTCTCGTTTGCCTCAGTGTACCTGGTTGGAAAAGAAAGAATGAATCCAGCTCCTCTGCTTTCGGGCAGGACAGAAACTGATTGTACTAAACTACTTATAAAGTGTATGAAACGCGTTTCTCTAGTATGCTGTGCAGTAATTATCTCAGTCACTGTGTGACTTCTTCATTTTGGAGCTTTGCAAGTAAGGATGGATGTGAAAAGCTTTCGGTATAAACTTTGACACTATTTCAGTGAAAAAATAGCTAATAACTGCACAGGGCAATGGCAAGCCCCCTGTGTTGCCCTTGCGCTACTTGCTGTATAAACGTAGGTCTGCGATTACTCCCACAGTTAAAATTGAAATTGATTTTTTTTCAAGAATTAGGTGGGGGTTTTTTCTGTGTATTGCTTGGAGTAGCACGCTGCAGAAGATGACAATGGTCTCCAAATCCAACTAAAGACTAAAAATCAACTTAAGATTAAAATTTAATAATGTTGTTAGGTATTGCTAAATAGTTAATAGACCATATTAAAAACACCTACAGTACAAATATTGCCTATAAATAATTACAGAATTTTATTAGCATTGTAATTAAGAGTGTGCTGGCTGCAAATGATACCTCACTAAGTGCAAAGAAAATTATGAAAAGTAAGCAGATGACTGGTAGCGTACTTTTTTCTAATATTAAATAGATTTTCCTAACCAGCAGGAGCTTAAACACTATTTAGCAGGTGGGGATCTGAAGATAAATGTTGTAGCAGGGACGTCTGCGCGTGTAATGCAACGGAGGCTTAAAGGAACAATATTTTATCAAAGAAAAAAAGGGGGTTTTATTACTGAGATACTACTAAGATGAGCATGAAACATTCTTTTATGCAGGGAAGCAGGAAAAAATGTTAATTAACTTCTCAAGGACCCTGAACCCTTCTGCTCGGCGCCACTTCTGGGGCTCAGCATAAGCTGATACGACAACGCTTAGCAAGTTTGTGCAATTTTCTTTAACTAAAACTTAGGCATGGTACAGAATGCCATCATATTCATATTTCCATCGTATTTTCTAAGCTTCTTTATCTTTCTGTATTTATTTTTTTCTCCAGCACCCAGTCCAGGTTTTTAACAAGCTTTCCTATTTCCACACTTTCACATGGAAATGGAGTATTTACCCACAGGACATTAAACTTTCATGCGTCCTTTCCGAATCTCACCCTGCTCATTAAGAAGATATTCTTCTGCAGTTCTCTCTCTCCTCAGCGGCTCGTTGTTTTCCCTGGCTTATGGGGCCAGGCACAGCAGCCCCCCTGGGAATGAGTGCGCTGCTCCTGGGCTTGGGCTGCCTCGGCAGGAGCTGGGGTGGTTGGAGGGGAAGGGAGGGCTCGTGTAGACGCAGCCATCCCGGCGAGCAGCCAGAGAAGTGGAGAGGGGTCACCAGAAGATGCGGAAGAGATGGCAATCAAAGTTGTAGAATCATAGAATGGTTTGGGTTGGAAGGGACCTTAAAGGTCATCCAGTTCCAGTTCCAACCCCCTGGCCTGGGCAGGGACAACTCCCACCAGCCCAGGTTGCTCCAAGCCCCATCCAACCTGGCCTTGAACCCTTCCAGGGATGGGGCAGCCACATCTCTAGCTGCTCCTGCATCTAAAAATCCATATTAAAGTACATTTGAAAGTTTAACAGTTGCTCCACCTTCATTTTTTTTTTTGCATAGAAGCTTGCTATGATGATTTCCTCAGGTATGAAATTCATCATTTGACTGTTGCAGCAGTATAATATTAACTTAAATTACTCACCAAATGGATAGATAAACACAGAAAATGATCAAAACTATTAGCCAGTTATAGAAACTACTTTGTTAGAAGGAAGCAGAGGCTGTATGTTGAGTGGTGGATTACCTGGAAAGGGCTGGATTTGTCGATGTGTTTATGTGAAGGAAGGTGAAGATACATTTATGTGTTTGCAAAGCCGTGGACTGCACAGATAGAGTGAGCGTCTATAAAAAGGTACCATGAGCAAACCAAAGTTGGTCTTCAGCTCTCCTGAGCATTTATGAACCATCTGCAGAACCTTAAATGAAGTGATGGACTGAATTACATCTGCAGCCTAGTCTTAAGCAGACAATTTGAAACATGTAATTCTGACTAGCAGTGAAACATCTCTTTGGTTGATGACATCATTGGGGGAAATAGGACTGAATATGGGCTATTGAATATTTTCTCGCATTTTACAGTGTGTGTTCTGTAGAATGCTTGTTACATGGTGTTTTGACAATTAATGTTTAGAGATTTTTGAGATGATCCTGTTTTATTTACATTTCATAGTAGTAAACGTTATCTTTGTACAGCCCCAGCTTCTCTTCTTGTCATAGTCTGTTAGAAAGTTCTTTTGATGTCATGGAACAGCAGCGCGGGTGGCCTTTCCCTTTCATATTCACGCCTTTTGCATCTGCCTGAGAGCTCCCGTCAGGTACCTTTGCGTCCTGTAAAAAAAAATAATGCTCTTGCCTGGCCAGAATCAGTTGTGTAGGAGTTCAGATCTCAACTCCATTACAGAGGAGAAAAGCAAATTCAAGGAGCGCTATTCTGGGGGAGGCTGGGGGATTAGGCTGTAAATAAGAGGGCTCATAACACACAGAGATAATCGAGTATCGTTTTGCGTTTGATCTTAATTACGTGGCCTGATGTAGAAATAAATACTTTAAATTGAAAGTAATGGAGATCTTCAAGGTAACAATAAAAACTCTGTGCTATGCTGAGGAAGAATAGAAAATTCCTGAGTGTTCTGTCAGGCTGTGCATGGCATAGAATAACCTTGAAAATGGCACAGAAAGGGGAACTCACCATTTTATCACAGCATATAAAGAACCGTTAATTTTCTGAGTAATTGTGCTGATTTTTTCCAACAATTTAGTCTTCATTAAAGATCAGAAAAAGTGTGGATGCTATTGCCATAATCAGTCAACACGTTTTAGCAGATAGTTGGAGGAGGAGGATGGACAAGCAGAAAGTCATTTGTGGGTTCGGAACATCTCATTGTTAGAGAAGTGCGTTTGAGTTGTTACTGCGATGCTTTCACGTGCCAGAAGGAAAGATTAAACTTTTCTTGGTCCCTTCTTACTTTCTGCGTGGTTTGCGAGAGATACGTTTGGTACTGCTGTTCTTATGGAAGTTACTGGATTTTATTTTGCTTTTGTTTATTTTCAGCATCACTGTATCTGAAAATGCCACTCAATGAAATGAAAACGTGGCGTTTAACTGTGGTGCTCAGTATAATGATTGTTAAGAGATTTCTTCCTTGAGCAGAGTATTGACTTCTCAAATGCAAATCCTGACATTGTGTGGTATTTTTAGCAGTGGTGTTTATTACATTCCAAAGCCCTTAATGCCTGAGCGATTTCTATATGAGTATGTTGCAAAATCTTTGGTGAAGATGGTGATAAAGCCATGAAACTGAAAATAGAAACTTTTCAAGATGTCTTCTCTTTTCTTGACAGAATTTTGCATATGAATGAATTTAAATGAATTAAAAGAATTGCATCCGCTGCATTATGTGGGGCTTTCTAGCAATGTTCCGTTTGGACGGTGAGTTTATGTTGCCCTGTCTTAAATAATTGATTTGTTTGTCCTTTTGTTTTCATAGGGGAGTTTTGTTGCCTGCATGACTGCCATTTTAAGGCAAATGGAGGACTATCACTACGCTCATTTAATCAAGACTTTTGGAAAGATGAGGTCAGATGTTGTGGTAAGTTTAACATGTTTTATCTGTCCATAAGATAGCTTAGCTTTTTTCCTGTTACTGTTTGTTAAATACGCTTGTGAAATGTAAACAAATGTGTTTGACATTACAGGTTTACTATAAAATTAATTAATAAAGCACTATGACTTACACATTTCTGAATATGCAAAGGACAAAATTAACCTTCGTGCCACACACAGGAATAGAGCTCCTCTCTGGAACGGTTCGATATTTTAAAAAGCAAGCGCTGAGACAGTGGGTTTGAGACAATTAAAAGAGAACATTAGGAAATAGTAGTGCTGAGCCATTACTAAAAATCTGTTTTGTTTAAGGAGAGAGGGGGGAAAAAAAAAGCTTTCTTGAGGAAAGAAAATTTCAGCGTTAAATCTTCCAGATGTCTCGATTTCATTTGTTTAAATAGCTTTTACTTACAGATCTGCTCACTTTACATTTTATACAAAACATTTTAACCTTAAAGATACCCTTAGTTGTTAAAGAAGCAATAATAATTGAAATTTGTCTTCTCGGAGTCGTTCGGTACCCTAACTAAGCCAACAACACAACTTAATTAGAGCATAATAGAAGAGAGTTTATGGCTGAGGAGCCAACTCTCTAATGACCTGAAACTGTCCTTGCCATATGGCAAGTGCCTGCCGCAAAGTACCCACCAAACCTGTTGGCTGAGCTCTATCAATTAGCGGATGACCTGAATCCTGCTCAGCTTTGTTACTTTACCCGCTTCTCGTAGCCGCTTTCGGCAGCTTTCGCCTGTATTTTAATCTTCAGGGTGGTCTTTGTTTAGGTCCCTGTCTTCCTTCCAAACCCAGCCTAATAAAACTCAGGGTCTTTTCCTTGCTTAATTTCTTGATGTTTGGACTTTCCACTTTTCCTTTATGTCTTTAATTTTAGTTCTTCTTAGTTCTGCTTGTATTATAGAATCACAGAATGGTTTGGGTTGGAAGGGACCTTAAAGACCATCCCGTTCCACCCCCCTGCCCTGGGCAGGGACACCTCCCACCAGCCCAGGTTGCTCCAAGCCCCGTCCAACCTGGCCTTGAACCCCTCCAGGGATGGGGCAGCCACAGCTGCTCTGGGCAACCTGGGCCAGTTCTGCAAGATCTGAGCTCTTTGCCCTTGTGCCAGTTTTCAGATAAGGTGTGTCCTGGTTGCTCAATTTGTACCTGAGCTGTCATTACTAAAGTACAGAGCTTCAGGAGAGCGAAGGCAAAGTCCAGCTGCAAAGAACAGCAGAAGGGCATCGCTATATTGGAAGAGTTGCTTCCCAGTTAGCCTGCTTCGGGTTCTCAGAGCACTTCCATGGGTAGTCACTTGGTTTTCCACTAATAATGAAACATTCCCAAGCTCAGTGCAGCTGGTGGAGTGAAAAAAATGGTTTTAGCATCCAGAAAAGACCTGAGTATTAAGGTTAATGAAGCCAAATATTTCTGTACTTTTAAAGTGGTTCAAACCATTTGGCTCTGGAAAAGGCAAACTGATTATAGGGTTTTATATGGAAAAAGGTAAAAGCAGTTTGCTCTTAAAACATGTAATGGAAAAATGCAGAGGGAAAAATACTGGTTAGGAAATCTGTGGTTGTTCTAATGGCAATAAAAGCGTTTATTTTAAAGTCTTGCTTTTTTTGGTCTAAATTGTCTGAAAGGTGGTTCTGTAGGTCAGATCTTTCTGGGTGAAAACAAAGGAGTAATTATGTATTTGAAATTTGGCAAGTGCTGTATTTATAATTGCTTGTGTTAAGAGTTTGATTTATGTCGGTGCAGTGCACTGGGATACATGAAGAATCACTTCTTACTTTTGTCTTGACTCTGTAAATTTGTCCCTTTCTGCCTGTTCTTGGGCTGTGTAGCTGAAATTGTTCAGTACTGTTAAAATCAAATTTTCCATCAGCATGTGTGCTATTCGACTACTTGTTTTCCACGGGTGTGCCACTTGACTGTCATTTGTATTAGCAGATATGCTAATCCAGTCTTGGTGTTTGGCTGTAATACTTTTTATATCTTTCGTTAAAATACACCTTTTAAATGTTTTAATATTGTTGTTGCTTAAATGGTAATGTATGTTAATGGAAACTAAAGTACACGGTAAGCTGGTAAAACATTAAATGGGTAATATGTTAATGGTAGAAAATGCTACCTTAAACTGACTTTAAAGTATCAATAATATAACTGAAGGTGTGGAGTGGCGAGGTATAATGGCAGAATATTGTTGATCCTGTGATAAAAGGAAACCGCAGTGTGTAAACTAATTTTTCTTCCTTTTTTTTTTTTTTTCTTTTTAAACCTAAATAAAACTGATTGAGTCATCATTTAGGACAAAAGGTTGAGGATACAATCCAGTCTCTCTGTTGAAGAGAAAAGCTTGCGTAACCTTTTCAGTGAGAACCAAAGTGAGGAGTTACTGTTCTCGGAAGTCTTTCTTCACAGATGAGATTTCATTGTTAATTTGTAACCCGCGTCTTGCCCAGTATTCTATGTTTCAGCATCAGAACTGGTGCCCAAGGGGCTCTCCCAGGAGCATTGCCTCCTTGACCGTTGCTGTGGTTCGAGTTTGCCCCTGTTCCTCTCTTAGAGCTTTTGCCTTGTTCTCTTTTCAGTGGTGGGATGCTACTCAACTTTACTGGATGTGTGTAGTCCTTGCTACTGTATGGTTTGGGTGGAAGAAAACCCCTTTCCTCATTTCTTCATTTAACTTTTCATGATTTTTTACCATTTCTTTTTAGTCTTGACAATTTTTTGAGCCAGTGCTGTTTGACTCACCCATCAGAGCTTAGGATCCATGAGTGTTTCCATCAAACCTGATTTCCCTGCATAGGGAAGTGATACCTGCATCTCCTGTTACAGGGTTTTCAGTTTAATCGCAAAGGCATAAAGAAGCAGCGATTTAGAACTGAAACTAGATTAATTCAAAGAGAAATGAATAGGGTTTTTTTTTTTTAAAAAATACAAGAAAAAAGGAGAACTTAAGTGAAACTTTGGTTGCTTATTCACCGTTGGAGACCCTTAAATCTTCCTTCAGCATGAGCTCTTGCTCAACCAGAAGTTGCCTGCCCAGTGCTGGAATTGCTGGAGGAAACTTTATGACCTGTGTTATGTAGGTGTCAGTTTTAGATTATTGTATTGGTCTTATTTGGCCTCAAAAATATTAGAAAATATGAGGTGGAATGCAATAAAACCAGTCTTGTATCTCTCCGCAGAACAAATTGTTTAGATTCATTAAGGTATTTCTGTTCAAAGAGGAATTTCTTACTGTCAGGCCTGCTATCATCCTGAGATGAAACATCATCTGAGATCAGTGAGGTTATTTCTGGGACTAACGGATCTCTCTCCCCTTTTTACTTGGTAAAATTGATGCTCAGTTGAGACATATGTGGTAGTGGTTGACAAAAAAGAATATGCTAATGTTTTGCCATGTGGAGTATCTCAGTATTCCTCCCTAAAGGCCTTCAAGACAACGTCCTGGAGTCCGTGAAGTATGGAGAAAGACAAGCTCTGTCGGGATTTTAGATTACAATTTTCTGCATCTCCATTTTCTTCTCCCCCTTTAATATTTTGCAGTCCTAGACCTTGGGTTTTCACGTGAGTGTGTGCGTTGGTGGGTGTTGTACGTCCTTTCCTGACAAAGCTTTGGCCAACCGGAGATGGAGCGGGTGATTGTATGGCTGGAGCAGACTCTTCTTTGCGGGATGTGACGTGGGTCACGGGGGGTGCCCCGTGGTGGTGGGACCCCGCAGAGGCAGCCCACCCACAGCCACCCACGGTGGTGGAGAGGGGACTCTCCAGAGACAGCCTGGTAGCGGGGCTCAGTGGAGGTTCAGCTGTTGCCCTGAAAAGCTGAGCATATTTGATGTCTGACCGCTATACCTCAGGACTCAGCAAAGCTGAATTTTCATCAACTTGGCCTTAAGTTTGAGTTCCTACATGTTTTAGATAGTTATTTTTATTAGGCTTGAGAATTTATTGAAGAAACTCTTTGAAATCCAGGTCGTGAAAAATACACATATCGGGGTGTGATGCTCAGCAGTCCGAGGGGGGTGGAATTGTCTAAGCCTCCTCCGTCACCATCTACCCGCTTACAGGGCTGAGCGTACTCCGTTTTCTTTCGGTAATTGGATGGGAATATTGAAGGGGTCCCATCTATTGTGAATTTTGCGTCCTTGGCATATTAAATAGGATTTTTATTTTTAGTTGAGAGAGATCTGAGTTGCAGCCCTTGCTCCTTTAGTACAGGTTTTTTATCATTTTTTAATGCTCAGAACAGTTTTTTCTGCTTCTAGGTGTGCTGAAAATAAGCAGGCTCTGCAGCAGCACAGCATGCACTGATAGCTTCCCTTCCACTCCCACCTTCACCCCAAAAAAGCTGGGTTTTGCTCCTAATATGAGGTTAATTCATAAAGAATCAGAGAATCATTGAGGTTGGAAAACACCTTTAAGATCATCGAATCCAACCGTAAACCATTTGCTTTTCTATAAGAAAGATAAAATGGAAATACATAAAAATACGTAAAACAAATACAGGTTAGCATCAGAAGCTTTTTATTTGATCAATGATTAGATTAGTTGTTACAGAGCATTATTTAAAGTACCTGTGTGAAAGTAAGACTATTAAACTGTAAATATCAGTAGATTAAAATGTAGAGCTGAATCGGCAAAGTAGGTCAAATCGCATGTGGCACAACCTCCAGTGTCGGTAACGAACGTGAGTCATCAACAAAGTGTATGAAAATTCATCTACCGTCACATGCAGCTTGATCAGCAAAGTGCGCAGAGGCTCAGCAGCTGAAATAAAGTGTAAGGCAGAGTTTGCTACAAGAAATCAGGAAAGTAGACATCTGTATTCATAAAATATTAAGGGGAAAAAAAAGCCCAGTGAGCTCAAATCTGCCCTCTTGGGTTGGTGATGACCCTTCCCGTGGAGCCGCTTCCACCAGCGTTGCCGTTACTGAGCTGTGAAGCGGCGTCAGTGAGAAAATCCCCTGCTACCTGCAGCTGTAAAAAAGCACTCGCTCAAATCAAGTCCTGTGTAATGCTCGGGCAGCAAAACAACATGCAACGTGATTATTAGAAATTACGTAACTCTCTCACCAAAATACACGAAAAATGAGCAGCAAAATATGCAGTTGGATCTCTTAAATGAAGAGGCGTTTTGCTGAGCTACTGGAGTGTGTGTCTGGGGTGAATTTTGCCTTACGCCACAGTAACATCTCCTTAACCACGAGCAGTTCCAGGTTTTATCTCAACCCAGTTACTGTCAAAACGTCTTTACTGATGTTGGGTTGTTGGGAGTGGTTTTGGTAAAATAACAGAGGAGTTATTTTATTAGTATTACACATTTTTGGGTTAAAATGTGTCTTCCGTGGTTGCTGATGCTCTGTTGGCGCTCTTTGGCCTGGGTGTCTCCTTGGGTACCAGGAGCTGGGATGCAGAGCATCCCGAAGCATCCCTCGTGCCGTGCACGCAGCAGAGCTGCGTAGGCTGGAAATTCACGTTGCTTCGCGATCTCGATGTTGTGTCCTCAGGATCTCTGCAGCTCCCTGCATCCCACCGACTGTGAATTTCTGAGCCAGGAAAAACGTCTTAACAGAACAAGGAATCAAAAGATAAAATGTGACGAAGAGACTGGCTCTCACACATGAAGAAATACTTACGAGAGCACTAACTTCATATTTGTTTCTCACTGAAAAGGTTACATAAAAACCAGCCTTAGTTAAAAGTCCAGCAAATGTAACATTTTGGGGTTTTTTTTGTGTAGGCATTTGACATTTTAAAGATAGATGAGATAAATACCATTACTGAGAAGCTGTAGCAAAGGAAAAATATTCTAACCTTGGAATAAAAGTTCATTTTTATCTCTGTGTGAAATGGATCAAGGACTTTTTTGCATTACGTTCTTTTTTCCCCCTTTATCTTTCTCTGAGCATTTGATATTACTCAAATTGTTAGATAGCAATTATAGATTCCCAAATTGTAGGAGATGATTTACATTGTAAAGTACACGAGGTTTCTCTTCCAGAGAGGTGTTTGTTTATATCTGTGTAGAAATAAATTGGTTTATGCTACTAAATTAACTTTGTTCTGGGTGAGGTTTTCACTGGCAGAAGCAATTACTGCTGCTCCCTTGAGGCAGAGTTTCAGGTTGGCCCAGCCATTGCCGTCGTCTGCCCCGGGTCGGGGGTGATGTGCCCCACCACGCGTGACCTGTGTCCGCTTTTGAACTAGAGCATATATTTTTTAATAAATAGATAATCTTGGTTTCAGGCAATAGAAAATTCCAGAAGGGTATTCGCCAGGGGAGGGAAAACGCATCAACTGATTCCGGGGAGTATTTTTAGTGTAATTGTAAGATTAAAATTAATAACTTAGCTTTTTTTTTTCTCTTTCCATCTACCAGTGTGCCTCTAACAACTTTCCAACATACTCGTGCATACGCTACACTACACACTGCACAAGAAGGGACTGTAAGACTTTGTCTGTGCTATAGAAAATAAATTATTTTTTTCGTCAGAAACTGCCTTTGGATAACTGGCAAACCAGTGCTTGTTCCCGGGTAATACCAGGGATTGTTTACAATGTAGGATTACTATTGTTATCATTTCTGAAAAGTTTAAATAGAATTATTGCAGGATTTATGTATGTCATATATAAATATGCCTTACTAGGATTTATGCATGTTGTGTATGAATAATGGCTTTTTCATGAAGCGGAACAGTAAGACACGTTTTGAATCTAGTCATTAATAACTGACACTATCACTTGTATTTTTTTGATCTAGAAGAGTGGTCCTCTCCAAATATTTTCTCTTCTTTTAGGATTTTCTGATGGAAACATTCATCATGTTCAAGAATCTCATTGGGAAGAACGTCTATCCCTTCGACTGGGTGATAATGAACATGATGCAGAATAAGTAAGTACAGAGGGAAAAGCTGGAGCTCTCCGCGATGGCTAGTTCATGGTTGATCTGAAACAACAGTGTTGCTTGGAAACAGTAAAACACAATGCGGCAGCTGGGGTGGGTTGGGGTTTTTTTCCTTCTCCGATGCAAATAATCATTTAAAAATTGGCTTTGGAGATTGCAGGGCAGTGTTTTAGTGGCCTGTCTGGGGGCTTTTGGAGTCCACCACAAATTAAGGGTGGCATCATTCCGAGAGCCAAAATTTTGGAACAAAGTGCAGGTGCAGTAGGGATCTGTAGATGCAATAATTAAATGTATTCCTTTGGGAATAAAGGATATGTTTTGCATATGACCTCAAACACTAGTGGTTATCATATGCTGACATCGAGTTCTCTATTCTGGAATATTTTCAGCGGTATTAAGAAGAAAGAACTGAAAGGGCATTTTAAATCCAGATTCCATCAGCCCGGTAATGAAGAGACAGGCTGCAAATGTTTCTAATCCCCTTTTCTTTGCTCAATAATCGCAGCATTGTCATTATTTAGCATGCCTTTGTGCAATATTTTATGTCCGTGACATTTATTAAGTGTGTCAAATGTTTTTATGTGTACTGTGATGAAAGTATAGGGAAAAAACATTATATTTACTGGTTGCCTGGAGAAATCTCGTCTGTGCTTACTGGTAGCTACCATGGCTATAAAGTTGTCAGTGTTTACTTATATAAAATCCTGAACCACAGTTCCTACTCTCATTTTAAAAACACACCATAACTTTAATCTTGGCTTCTGAAGTCTCCTTAACCGCCTAATAAAATCCATTCTTAATAAATACGAGTTAGGAGATTCAGCCGTCTTTTGAGTTAAAGCCACTGGTTATGGGCGCGCACTTCTGTGTGGCTGCAGCTCGCAGAGCACCCGCTGGTATAAATGAAGAGCCCTTTGAGATTAGCTGATGAGGAAGATATAAAGTCCATTGGGTTTCTTTTTTTTTTCCTTTTTTTCTTTTTTTTTTTTTTTTTAATTTTGAAAGTGGTTTCGGTTCGAGAACTCCCAACTGTCTTGAGAGTCGTGTTGCAGGTGCTTGGGAAACCCTCCCAGCGTGTGCTACCTGGCGTCCCTTCGAACAGGAGAATGCCTCTGCGCTTTGTGCGGTGTTTTAAGAGGTTGAAATACGACTGGGAAGGTCTGTGTTTGGACACCGGTGATGCCAGTTAACCAGTTATACGGCACTTACAGTGGTGTGGGCAATATTGCGCTGACTCTTCCCCCAGATGTACCTTCACAATACCGCCAAATGACCTCTCAGTGTTCATTAAGTTGGGGATTTGACCACCTTTTCTTTTGTTTTTTTTTTTTTTTTTTTCTAAACTGTGGTATTAGGGTCACAGGAACGAAAGAGCACAACTATAGAAGGAGCCTTTCCCTTCCCACCGTCTTTGGTTTAAAGCACAAAAGGATCCTTCCCAGGCGGCTCCTCACTCCGAAAATTCGGAGTAATACAAAGTGTGATGCAGAGGGCCGCAGTTAAGATAGGGGCTTTGATTTTCTGATCGTTAAAAATAGTCTTGTCTTCTTCCCGTGCTGAACATTGAGTCCTGAAGAAGCAGGGATGTGTTGTTAAGATCTCTGATTCTTACTGAATAACCTCAGTACCCATAAAATATTTGACTGGTATTTAAAGTGAAAAACAAAAGACGTTTTCACGTCTTTCTGGTGTTGATGAATATCTGCAGAAGTGCTAAAGGGGGTTGTTCGTCTCTAATTTACAAGTTCATTTTCATTACACCAGCTCGTTTGTAAATGCTTCTGAATTGATTTGAGTGCTTTTCATTTTTCCTGTTGAAGCTAATGCGGTTTCCAAAACCAGAAAGCCGCATTGTAAAATACCTTTTTGTCCATCTGGTCCATTTGTCTTCACCCCTATAAACTTTTATTGAAGAAAACCAGGGAAAATTGAAGAACAAATTCTGTCTTTTAAAGCTACCACATCCTCTCCATAGAAATACCTCGGAATTTGCCATTTTGTGTCGCTCGTGCGTTTCTGCAGATCGAGTATTTCTGTGCCATAAGCCAAATTAAGTGAGCTAATTTTTAACTATATCCAGAATGCTTGTGAGTTCGTTGGTTTCTCTGTATGAAATACATCCAGTAGTGTGAAACAAAGGGTCAAAAAGATACCAAGCTGGAGATTAGACCTCTAAGCCCCCACTGCATGCAGTGGAGAGACCAGTCCCTTAAGGAGAGGTCTCTTCACCTTCATGGCAGAGGCAGCCCAGGCCACTGGTTTGCTTCCAGATAGCCAGTAGAGGGTTAAAATATTCTGGCTGAGGTAGAGTTGTAGCTGCGGGGGAAGAGGGGAAACGGAAAAATGTGCGTGAACAACTGTGTTAGAGGGAATATTTGCAAATACATAGAATCATAGAATGGTTTAGGTTGGAAAGGACCTTAAAGCCCACCCAGTGCCACCCCCTGCCCTGGGCAGGGACACCTCCCACCAGCCCAGGTTGCTCCAAGCCCCGGCCAACCTGGCCTTGAACCCCTCCAGGGATGGGGCAGCCACAGCTGCTCTGGGCAACCTGGGCCAGGGGCTCACCCCCCTCACAGCAAACAATTTCTGCCTCAGATCTCATCTAAATCTCCCCTCTTTCAGTTTGAAACCGTTCCCCCTTGTCCTACGGCTCCCCTCCCTGCTCCAGAGTCCCTCCCCAGCTTTCCTGGAGCCCCTTAAGGGCCTGGAAGGGGCTGGAAGGTCTCCCCGGAGCCTTCTCTTCCCCAGGCTGAACCCCCCCAGCTCTCTCAGCCTCTTGTCATGTTCAGTTAAAATTTGGTACTACACTTCTTTGAACTTTACTTTACTAGTAAGATACCTATGTACATAAATATATGCACACTCATTAACAGTCCCAGAAATTGCTCTCGTTCTGTGTACATTGCCCACGTGTTTTTGGTACCGTGCATCACAACTTCGGGCTCCTCTCTCTCTCCTGTCCCCGCAGCGTGTGCTGTGCCAGGCACAGGATTGCTTCCATGCTCAGCACGCCTTTGTTTCCCTAACACAGATAGTCACGCTGTGTTACCACCTATCGTGCTGAAATGAACACAAAAATCTTCATCTCTAATGAGATAACTGTTGCTTTTTTGTTCTTAGATGTGCCACTTAATACTCTATTTACTGACTTCTCTAATTTAATTAAAACCAGGGTCTATTGTTTCAACAAAGCGATTTGTTAATTAGCGGCCCAAGGTTTTGAATGTTACTGATTTCATGTAATCCTTTGGTTTGACACCAAGATGTTCGAGGTGGCATTGGTTTGCTGGCTGTGACGTGGCAGTCGCAGTGTAGGTTCCCCAGGTGCTGCACAACGAAGGTTGTCAGAGGGGGTAAAAGAGAAGGATATTCCAACTTATGCTATGGTTTTTCCTCTCACTGTCAAATTTTGGTCCAAATCAGCTGCTGTTTTACAGTAAACAACAATATCCAAGTAACAGAGATAGAAAGAAACATTGATGAGGGGGTAACAGAGATGAACAATAGACCATAGTGCCTATGTTTGAAACAGCTTCTTCTAGGAGAAGAGCAAGAGGCTGTGTGCTTAACCCAAAAAACAGGATGCCCAAAAGGCCAGTACCAGCCAGCACAGTACTTTTAGGGGTGGTTGATTGAAAAGACCATCCACATAGTATTTAATAATTAAGTCTTATTCCATATATTGGCTCAAAATGACCATTGCTTTTGGGTAAATCTAAAGAAGAGAGAAGACAGAAAGGCAGGAAGAGAAGAAATGGTCTTTGGCTACATAAAGTTTTGCAGCAGAGTGGATGGGAACAGCCTTTGAATAGCCACGGTGGATTGCCTAAGAAATATTGGCCAGAAACTGTAGCAAGAAACATCGAAGCTGGAGGCTGGGGGAGATCCTCCGGCAGCGAGCGCTGCGGTGGATCGCTCGGGGCGCTGCGAGGTCTCCAGCAGCAGGGGTGTTCAAAACCAGTTTGACGAGCATCTGTTAAGGTGCTGGTTATAGGTGATCTCTAGGGAGTCGCCTTGAGCCCTGTCACTCTGGGTGCTGGGCTGCGACTCGGTTTGCTTTGCAGGTAGGTGTGTGTCTGTGGGGTCTGCAGCTTTGCCGGAGAGCCACAGCCGTGCTCGGCCACCCGCGTCCCCGCAGGGAGTCCCCTGCCTGCTCCTGTGTCACCAAACCGCTGCCTGCCCCAGTGTCACCCACTCCCCGCCTGCCCCGCGTCTCGGTGTCTGTCGCTCACTCAGTGCCATTTCTCCCTGTCGGACCACGCTAGCACGGTGTCTAGTTTGGATTTATGGAGCTTTTCATCTGTTGCGTTTTCTTTTTCGACGGGAATTTTTAAGCCTGGTGAACTCCCGGCAAATTGTTACTAAATGTATTCGTGATCACGGTGCCTAAAAATAAGGATGAGCCAAGACAACTTCAAAAGAAAAAGCTACTTGTAGTTGTAAATATTGCTGGTGGAATTTGCGAATAATTCTGTTTGAGATACTTGGGCACCTTTAAATTCCATCTGCCATCAGGTTTATCTGTGTGCGTATTTTCAGGAAGAGTTATTCCTATTAAGGGAAAGGCATAATATCACTGGATTAAAAGGAAGTGTTTTTATCGGCGGTGTTGACAGCTGCTGCCACAGCCGCTCGGTAGCAATCCACCAGCTGCTGGATAATGACATTTAGGCCTGATCTTCAGCCACTGTGGTATTTTTGTCCCGCAGGTCTCCGTGATAAACTTAAATAGCTGTATTTAATAGTTACAAGGAGCCAGGAGGTTTTCCCGTGTCCCAGGACAGGCATGAGGAGAGCGCCGGAGGCAGAGCCTGCACCCCAGGCGTCTCCTGCAGGAAAATGCACTCGAGGAGTTTTAACTGTAAAAGTAGTTTAAAAAAAAAAATAAAGATGTGATTTTGTATTGTTTACATTTTTCCCTTCTAGATCGTGTTTGGAAATGATTCAGAAACGTTTTAGAAATTGTTTTTAACTATTGTCATAAACTGACAAGCTAAACTTAGGTTTCTCTTAAACAGATAACTGAGAGCATGAAAACAGTTCCTGGATGTTTTTGTAAATGAAAATAATTTAGTCTTTGGTCTTACTTTTGGCATTTGAGACAATCGGTTCCTTTGGTAGACCTTATGATATATTAATTTGTAGCTACTACTTTCATCTGCAGCTGTTCCAGTGGAAGCTGAGCTGCCGATGAAAAATGAATTTGCTGTTTTCTGTTCTATTTTTTTGTGTCTAATGTCCACATTTACATAAAATACCTGGTTATTTTGCCTTTTGAAGTCAGAGAAAAAGGGATGAGATGCTTCTCGGTGAGAGGGATGTTTCTTGTGCTTAGGTTTTTTTTCCCAGAGGAAATACATCTTGCGGAGGGAATCAGGCGGGTGTTACGTGCTCCCCACCGGTGCCGCATTGCCTTTGCGGGTGGGTGGAGGTGGGTTTCCTCCTGAAACCCCAGTCCAGAATCTTAATGAATTTACTGTGTTGAAAAACCAAAAAAAAAAAAATCTTGCAAAGAGGAGAAGGAAGGATCCGGGAGATACGTCTGGTAAACATGTACCTTTTTACTGTTGCTGGAGGTGGCGTATAGATGTTTATTTTTGGAGCTTCCAGGGAAATGTAGGCTGTTCTGCTCCGTGGTTGTCATAGCAGTACCTGTCAGATCTATACTGCGCCTTCAGAATTAACCTCGGCTACGTATGTGACTGTCCATCACTGGTTTGCAGACACTGGAGTGGTTTTGAACTGAAGCAAATTTTTGCGTAACTGTGTGAACCTTAAACTGTAGCACAGGCTTCAGTTGCCTGAGAGTTATTCTTACTGACAAGTAACCCCAAAGCCAAAATAAAATTGGTTTTTAGCTTATTGAAATTTTACTTAATTGCAATATCCTGCTAGGCTTTATACAGGTATATAGGAAAAAAAAAAAACCAACCCTAATGTTTTTAATAAATGTATGAAAATAGGCTCTTTGCACTTACATAATTGACCAGTCAAGTCGCATCTGTCAAATTAGGTGCAAGTGCAAAAGCTCCTCTTTAAAATCCATCCCAGGCTACTGATGGGTGGAGGTGTGGTTTTCACAACAGTCCGGGAGGATGACAAAGGTTCTGCGTAGAAAACTACGGAAAAGGCAGAGGCACAAGACAATTTTAGAGACTATCAAGTAATATCAGGCATATGGGGAGCGGGGGGGAGGGTGAAGCACAAAAAAACTTTGCAACCATTGCTTCCTTTTCCAAAGCCCCTGCATAGACCGGTGTTCCCACCTGCATTAATCCGACGTACAAAGAAATTATTAGTAGATGTGACTTGAAAGCTTGCGCTTGGAACTGGGGCACTGATCATTAAAATATTTACTCAATATGTGTTGTTACGGAATGTGGGAACTGTTTTACATTTCCAAATAGGATATTGTGATGAAGAAAAGTGTTTGAAATGCAATTATATTTTGTATTTTAGGATGTGTTGTTTCAAGAAGGGTGAACAGTTGGAAAAGCTTTCATTAGAAGGAATTGGCACTACTTTTCCTGACTATTAATACGTTTGCTGTAGGACTCTGTGCTTATTTGGATAGTTAAAGAGTCCAGACTTGCAACTTGGACAACAGAATAATTTTATTTAGGGCTGGAATGAAATAAGACTTCAAATGGGAGCAATTTTGTTTTTCTTCAGTGCCAAATATTTCTCTGTATAGAGAAACCTCCCGCTATTTACCATATCTAGTTTAAGGATAAAAATTTTCAAAGCATGTAACTTCTTTAGGAGACAGTTTTCAAAATCGACTCACGTGCCCAAAAGTTTGGTCTTCATCTGTAAATAAAAAAGATGAATGCATGTTGATAAATTTTATAAAGATACGGTTTCTGTATATGGAGAGAATTTTTCTTGCTGTCCATAAAACCTGGTTGCGTAATGTACTGACCTTTTCAGTAAAGACCTTGCAGGATTTTTGGTTTAGTATTGTACCTGTCAAATTAACTGGACCTGGGAGTAAAACGAATGTACTTGGCTATGTTTAAAATAACACGGGGTTTTTTTTCTTACTCAAAAGGCTGAGATTCCTTGAAGGAATATGCTTCAGCGAGTGCTCTTTTCTCTTGATGGTTTCCGTAGTGGGAGGAGAGGAAGCATCCCCCGTAGCAGGTTATTTTATCCCAGCCATTAGGAGTTAGGAACGCTGTGCCTGACGTGGGTGGTATAGCGATAACGGTACCATTGCGAGAATTGAGGGATGGCTGGGCTTTTGGAAGTCCAGTGCATCTAATGGATCTGCTTTTGGTCTTTATGTCTGTAATCAGTGATGACTTAGCTCAAGAAGTTGAGTAGCGGACTCTGCGCCGGCGAAGCTGCCAGTGCTGGGGACGTGCGGGTGAGATGTCCCAGCACCCTCCCAGCCCCCCAAAAACACCTGCTGCTTCTCCGAGTGCTCCCCCTGTCCATTTGGATCATGATTAATCTCTTCTGGGGTCTAGAGGTGGAATAACAATTTCCATTACTAAAACAGTTACTATTTTGATCATTATAATATGGTATAAATTATGGCTCTCGTGTGTTTGAAGATGTGTGGGGCTTTTTTGGTGACGGCGTCCTGCGGCGAGGAAGGTGGGCTTGGGCTGAGTGACTGTTGAACATCCGCTGTGACTCTGCTTGTTCTGGCTTTTTGTTGTTATGCTTCCCTTGACAAACCTATTTTTCTGTCCCTAAAGCGTGGATGGGATTTGCTCTCCTCCTGGGAATGTAGGTGCTCGTACCACGGCATCTCTCTAAAATCAGGTGAAGGCTGCTGCGGGTGTATTTCATCCTAAAGCACAGGGAAGATGGGGCGTTTCATTTTGCCGGGGAAAAAATAATCCTTATTCCGTACTCGCTTCAAAAATATCACCGCGGAGCATTAGACTAATATGCGCACGTTCATTGCTCAGTGGTTGTTAACGTCTTCTCAAAATATTTCTGATCTATTCTGTGACACTTCAACCTTTTATTTGCCACAAGAAAATTACAGTGACTTTAAAGAAAAGAATTGCGTGTTAGGGAACAGCTCTTCCTGAACTGGAAAGAAACACGTAGGGATAAAATGATCCCAGCTGCTGGTGTTCTTGAGTTCAAGATTTATATATGAAGGGGAAAAAAGTGAACTGAGATTTTTTAGAGTTTTTGTTCTTCTTTTCTTCTGTTGCAAGGCCCTGTTATTTTTGGCTGCTTGCAAAGTTAGAGGTAGCGAGGCAGTCCTAAGGTTCAGACCTGGCATTAATCCTGTTCGTTAACTGGTTGTCCTCCTTTGAGCGGTGGCAGATTTAATCCCTTCAAGACATTTTGAGTGCTACGTGTATCTTATGAAGCTTGAGAACTGTAGAGAGACGTGTGAATTTAGAATAACACTTTGCCCAGCGGATTTCCCATCTTCCTGCTGTGGTTTTACATCCAGGCTGTTTCCTGGGGTTTCACCGGTAGGGCTGGCTACTAAAGCCAAGTTTGCTCTGCTGGTCATCTTCCTTGATATATTTTACCAACTCTTAAATATTTGTTCTGCAAACAGGTAATGAGCAATTGAGAGGCACCTCGCAGCCTGTCGTTTTCAGTAGCGGCTCAGAAATGGGATACTTTAAAAGAAAAATAGGTCGTATGAGCTGTATGCAACCGAGCGAAAGGAGCAGCTTGGCTCAACGGTTGCAATAAGCAAAAGCAAAATAACATTGCAAATAGCTTTGCCTTCCTCAGTTTCGTGACTCGTCATCCACAATAAGCTGTGGATGTCTGATTTCTTTTGTTTTGTAACAAGATGCTAATAAAGCCAACTAATTATTTTGGATACTTGCACTTTTTTTTCCCCAGCTTGCATATATACAGTGTTAACTCCTGGGTTTAATATATTATTTTGAAAGAAAGCTACAAGTGGTTATTAGACTATGCGTCATGACAATTCTCTGGTAAGAGTCTAATTGAGATCTGAAGAAGCGTTGCCAAATTGATTTCAAATGGAAAAGAATGATTTGGATATTATTTTCCCTCCTAGAATCGAAACCTGGGTTGACATTAAAATACGTTGTGATGATTGTATTCCCGAGCATGTTATACCAACCAATATATTTATCAGTTGGATTTTTATGATGTTTTTGGTTATCAAATGGTGCAGTTCAAAAAGAATTCAATATATTCTGCATGAAATAGTGGGTAATAATATGTTGTTCAATCAGTTTGTTTGTCTGGTCTGTGCTTTAATTGTTTCAGGAGTAGCAGAAACCCTTAGCAGATTACATTTAATCGGATGCATCCTGTAGTGGAAGAGTTCCTTTAACATTTTCTGATTCTAAGTTTTCTAATTATAACTGAAAAAACCCTAACTGTAATTTTAAATTGTAAATTGTATTTTAAAATTCTAATGTTCTAAGACCCTGGTGTGTAGATATTCAAAGTTTATCTGTATGTAAGGTCGAGGGAGGTCAGATCACGAGCATTTGCATTGGCGTTATTATACCAGTGCGGGTGTTTGGGGTGAAGCTGCGTGTGAATATTTGCTTTCTCATTTCATGAAGCCTTTGGGACCACGCGCCTTACAGCTTTACTCTGCTTTGCCTGGCTCCTCACGTTCAGTTTTGGTGACAACTCAGTCTCACTCCCTGCAACACCGAATTCATAGAATCATAGAATTGTTAGGGTTGGAAGGGACCTTAAAGATTATCTAGTTCCAACCCCCCTGCCATAAGCAGGGACACCTCCCACTAGATCAGGTTGCTCAGAGCCCCGTCCAGCCTGGCCTTAAAAACTTCCAGGGCTGGGGCTTGCACCACCTCTCTGGGCAACCTGTTCCAGTGTCTCACCACCCTCATGGTGAAGGACTTCTTCCTAACATCCAGTCTGAATCGACCCATCTCTAGTTTTAATCCATTCCCTCTAGTCCTACCATTACCCGACATCCTAAAAAGTCCCTCCCCAGCTTTCTTGTAGGCCCCCTTAAGATACTGGTAGGCCACTGTAAGGTCTCCTCGGAGCCTTCTTTTCTCCAGACGGAACAACCCCAACTCTCTCAGTCTGTCCTCATAGGAGAGGTGTTCCAGCCCTCTGATCATCCTCGTGGCCCTTCTCTGGACACGTTCCAGCACGTCCATATCTTTCTTGTAGTAGGGGCTCCAGAACTGGACGCAGTACTCCAGGTGGGGTCTCACGAGAGTGGAGTAGAGGGGGAGAATCACCTCCCTCGACCTGCTGGCCACGCTTCTCCTGATGCAGCCCAGGATACGATTGGCTTTCTGGGCTGCTAGTGCACACTGACGGCTCATGTGGAGCCTCTCGTCTACCAGCACCCCCAAGTCCTTCTCTTCAGGGCTGCTCTCAAGCCAGTCGCTGCCCAGCCTATATCGGTGCTTGGGATTGCCCCACCCCAGATGGGAGGACCTTGCACTTGGTCTTGTTGAACTTCATGAGGTTGGCGTGGGCCCACCTCTCCAGCCTGTCAGGGTCCCTCTGGATGGCATCCCTTCCCTCCAGCGTGTCAGCCGCCCCACACAGCTTGGTGTCGTCAGCAAACTTGCTGAGGGTGCGCTCTATGCCACTGTCCATGTCGCTGACAAAGACGTTAAACAAGACCAGTCCCAGTACTGATCCTTGAGGGACTCCACTTGTCACTGGCCTCCACTTGGACATGGACCCATTGACAGCCACTCTTTGGGTGCGGCCATCAAGCCAGTTCTTTATCCACTGAATTGTCAGTCCATCAAACCCATATTTTATCAGCTTGGAGACCAGGATGTCACGCGGGACAGTGTCAAAGGCTTTGCTCAGGTCCAGGTAAATGACGTCAGTTGCTCTCCCCTTGTCTATTGATATTGTGACCTTCTCATAGAAGGCCACCAGGTTTGTCGGGCACAATTTGCCCTTGGTGAAGCCGTGTTGATTGTACCCAATCACCTCTTCGTTATTCTTCTGCCTCAGCAGTGCCTCCAGGAGGGTCTGCTCCATAATCTTACCAGGCACGGAGGTGAGACTGACTGGCCTATAGTCCCTGGTTCCTCCTTCTTTCTCTTTTTGAAAATGGGGATTATGTTTCCCCTTTTCCAGTCAGTGGGGACTTCTCCAGACTGCCATGACTTTTGGAATATAATAGAGAGCGGTTTAGCAACCTCATCTGCCAGCTCCTTCAGTACCTGTGGGTGTATCCCATCAGGTCCCATGGACTTGTTCACTTTCAGGTTCATCAGACGGCCACGAACCTGATCTTCACTTAAGATGGGCAGTTCTGTCCAACCCCTGCCATTGTCTTCTGTGACTCCAGGAGTGTGGCTGGAGCGCTTGCCAGTGAAGACTGAGGAAAAGAAGTTGTTGAGAACCTCAGCCTTCTCCATATCACTTGTCACCAGCTCCCCCGTTTCCTTTCTGAGGGGGCCCACACCTTCACTAGTCGTCTTCTTACTATTAATGTACCTATAGAAATTTTTGCTGTTTCCCTTGATCTCCTTGGCTAGATTTAATCCTAACTGAGCTTTAGGTTTTCTCACCAGGTCTCTTGCTGCTTGGACAGCTTCCTTATATGCCCCCCATTGTAGCTGTCCTTTCTTCCACTCCTTATAAAGTTTCTTTTTGTGCGTCAGTGTGTCCAGGAGCTCCCTGTTCATCCAGGCAGGTCTCCTAGCGTTCTTTCCTGCCTTCCTCTTTGTCGGTATAGTTTGCTCCTGGACATGGAGAAGGTGATCCTTGAATACTGACCAGCTGTCCTGGAACCGCCCGGAGGATTGATTGCTGTCTAGGTTCCTGAAGGAAAAATTAAGTATCAGTCGTAAATGTGCCAAAAACTAAGACTGAGAAAATGATAACGATGTCCTTTGGTGGTGGGAGTCCAAAGACCACTTAAGAGCATCCCGGTTCTGGGGCTAAGGCAGAGCGGTTCAGGGCTGGCAGGGGGTCACATCTGCGGGAGCGTGCCGCTCTGACGACAGGAGCGTTGGAGCGAGGAGGCATCTGGTCCTCTCCTCCCAATCTGTAACGCTGGTCATCAGCCAAAAAGAGCAGAGCCCTTCCCCATAAGTCCCGTCCTCCTTTTCCCTTTGAGCAGTGGAAGGACCACATGCCTCGATGCAGAGTCGCTCCCCGGCACCTCCCCGTGCCGCACCATTGTGTTGAGGCTTCTTATGGTCCGCTCTTTAAATGCCGCTTCAAATTATCTTCATTCTGGTAGGAGGGAAAAAGGTACTACCTTATCATACAGCAGATGGCCTTGTGATGTGTGCAGCATGGACACGGGGACACCCAAACCCACCTCGATGTGCTCTTCCAGTTCTTAATGGGAATTCTGGTGCCCTGACAGCAGCCTGTACTCTGGGGCAACTGCCTTCATCGATCCGGTCCGCGTGTTTAAACATCGGCACAAAGTGCTGTCTGCATCATATAGCCAAATGTGAAATTCCTTCTTCGTTTCTTGGCACAAAATGCATGGCATGAACAAGAATGTGTGAATGCTTGTTTCTTATAAAGGCAGCAGCATGAAGTAGGTAATTAAATGAAGCTGAAGGTGTTAAATCCAAAAGCGTGTTAGCAGGACTCCATTTTTACTAACAGTAAAAGCTAGTGTCATGTGGTGTCTATTTTTAACACGGAAGGTGTAGCAATTTTCACTTAAAATCGTTATTTTTCCATGTCAGCTTCATTTAAGTTAATACTATTGCACATTTAAAAATATCTAGTGCGTGAAGTACGTGCTGCTTCTTCACACTTGAGTTTTATTAATCTTCTCCAGTATTTAAAAAAACCCACCGATATTTCAGTCTTTAGAAATAACAAAAAATGTTTATTTGGATATTATAAATGGAAGTTCAGGCTTAAATGCTTTTCTTGGCTGCTACTGTGTAATGAAGATTTCTGTAGTTAGCTTTGAAACCAGAATGTAAATTCTGTGGCTTCGACCATTAATTAGTGACTTTGTTATTTTCAGCACTTGGAGGTGGGAGATAAAACGGCCTTGTATTTTAGAAAGCTTTTTATTTACTTTGCCAATAAAATCAATTCCTCTGCACTATAATTCTCCTATTTTCTTTAAATAATAAGTATGAGGAACGCAGAAATTCACGCCCCTTTCCTTCTTCCAAACAAAGAAGGAGAATCCCAAGCCTGTTGATTTTCAGCTGTGGGAGGTTGTTCAGTCCCGGGGGTTCCTGTGGGAAGCAGAGGGCACCGGAGCCGAGCGGGGATGCGATGGCCACCGCATGGAGCAAAACCCTTTACCCTTTTTTCCTGCTGAGACGGGAATTTCTTCTGGGACAAGGTTATAATATTGCAAAGGAAAATCGAGTTGAGTGCGTTGTCCTCTCCTTACGTATCAACAAACACCGCAGGAAATACTGTAGTTTGTTGATTCCTGTTGATTTACCTTCCAGAGTCAAATTGGTGTCTGTGATATTCCCAGGGTATTCTTTCTGGTTGCCATCCGTCAGTCTCCTCTTCGTGATACAGTACTAAAAAATGTTGGGAAATAGAATACAGAATAGAAATAGAAAAAGCTCCATTACCAATCTCAAGAGCTATCACTCAAGAAATGCAAGAAACAATTTTCTTGATGGTGGTATGAGAAAGTCAGGAAGCTTTAAACCCGAGGGATGAGAAACACAAAAAAATCCGCTGGCTTTTGCGGAGGTTTATCCTTCACATCCTGAGCCGGTGAGGCTGGCTATGGAGGTCCAGGTATAAAGAATACATCAGGTTATAAGACTTCAAGAATTATTAATGGTTCGTCATGATTATTTCCTTTTTTCTTTTTTTGCCTGGGATATGACTTTTATGACTGATGCAGTGTACAGAGCTGTATCCCTTTACTCTCTGCCCTTTCAAAAATCTCATATGATTTATTTTGCTGGGATTTAGTGAAAAATGCCAACTGGATAACACGTAAAGAAATCTTACACCACCTCCTGGGCTGAGGTGTTTTTTCTTTTGGAAATACTAGTTCCTGTTTCAGTGTGGCGAGCTGAAAAAGCTTTCCCTGAAGTGGAAGGAAAAATGTTTTGAGCCACTTTCCTTTGTCCCAGACAAGCCGGTGGACAAGGAAGGGCCAAACTGTGATGCTGGGAAGCTTCTTGGGTTGCTGTGCATCGAGCAACTCTTGCGTTGTGTTTAGCAAAACTCTACTCTTGAGTGCCCCCTCAGTAAGTTTGCAGATGACACCAAGTTAGGTGGGAATGTCAACCTGCTTGAGGGTAGAAAGGCTTTGCAGAGGGATCTGGACAGGCTGGATCGATGGGCCGAGGCCAATGGCATGAGGTTCAACAAAGCCAAGTGCCGGGTCCTGCACTTGGGTCACACCAACCCCACGGACACTACAGGCTTGGGGCAGAGCAGCTGGAGAGCTGCTGGGGGAAAAGGACCTGGGGGTGTTGGTCGACAGCTGGACGAATAGGAGCCAGCAGTGTGCCCAGGTGGCCAAGGCCAACAGCATCCTGGCCTGGATCAGGAACAGTGTGGCCAGCAGGACTGGGGCAGTGACCATCCCCCTGTACTCAGCTCCCAGTGAGGCCCCACTTTGAGTGCTGTGTTCAGTTTTGGGCCCCTCACCAGAAAAAAGACACTGAAGTGCCAGAGCGTGTCCAGAGAAGGGCAACGGAGCTGGCGAGGGGTCTGGAGCACAAGTCCTGTGAGGAGCGGCTGAGGGAGCTGGGGGCGTTCAGCCTGGAGAAAAGGGGGCTGAGGGGAGACCTTCTCGCTCTCTACAGCTCCCTGAAAGGAGGGGGTAGCCGGGGGGGTCGGTCTCCTCTCCCAAGGAACAGGCGATGGGACAAGAGGAAACGGCCTCGAGTTGTGCCAGGGGACGTTTAGGATGGATATTGGGAAAAATTTTTACACTGAAAGGGTTGTCAAGCATTGGAAGAGGCTGCCCAGGGCAGTGGTGGAGTTGCCATCCCTGGAGGGATTTAAAAGCCGGGCAGACGTGGTGCTGAGGGATGTGGTTTAGTGGTGGTTTTTGTCAGAGTTGGGTTGATGGTTGGACTCGATGATCTGAAAGGTCCCTTCCAGCCTGGGCGATTCTGTGATTCTACCGTATCTACTGTATCTCATTGCTTGCAGGTGGTTGCATTTCAGAAAACAACTTATCAGAACGGACCAACCTTTGTGACTCCAAGTCTCATACCAAAACTGTCATTTCCCATTTTCTTGTCTTGTGAGCCAAAAGAGTCGTTTTGTAGGTGAAAGGTGTCCTGAAGTGGTTGTTGGTGTCCTGGATCCACGCTGGGCCGCTGCTGGCACTAGGATAGCTCCAGCCTCCAACGCATTTAACACCATTTCAATTGTATTTCCTTCTCCTGCCAATATTAGCCCATTTTAAGGAGGACGGAGTTGTATGAGAACAAAAAAAAGAACAGAATGTTGGTGATAATTTTATTGCATCATTTCAAATACTGGTTCTTTTACTGCAAGATTTTTCTGCCATGCTTTTATGGCATGTTAAATGAACATGGTGGCAGGAGTAGCTTGATTAAACAGAGGTATTGTATGTATTATAAATTAGTATTTTGCCGTTTATGTATGGTTTTTTTAATAATTCACAAAAATAGTGACCAACACAGTTATGAATTGAATACATTTTTTGTAAAATATACCTAAATCCCTGTTTGCTTTTAGCTTGCTATCACGTTCCTTTTCTGGGTTTTCGTCTTTTTAAATGACTGTCAATTATGAAGCACTTTGGCTTCTGAGAGCAGTAGCCTCCACGCGCAAAAAGCCAGTGAGGCCTTTTCTGGCGTTGTTAAATTTTAGGGTCAGAAGTATTTCATGAACAGATTCTAGAAAACAAGCTTTTACAGTTCAAGTGTGCGAAGGCACAGCCAGTATAGTAATAACTAGAGGTTAAAAAAAAAAAAGAAGAAAATTACTCATGCTCTGACATAACAGATTGTGTGATCATGTTTGATTATAGGACAATAATATTTTAAAATATCTTTAGAGAGAAAAGAGGTACCAGATCATTGGATATCACCAGTATGACGGTTTATATCATGGAATACGAGGACTGGGAAGTCGTCTTCGTTGTCTCTTAACTGCATAGCGCAGGCATAGATTCTGCTGAGCCAACCTTGACAGATGTTTCTCTCTTTTCATCATAAGAATTTGTGTTACAGTTAAGCAGGTGCTGTTGCAGCTCGTAAAACAGACATATTGACAGATCTTGGGATGAACAGATGGAAACGATAAGATAAATTCATTATTTTTCAACATTTGCCAAAATGAGAGCATCCATTACACAGGTAATGGACACATGTAATCATTTGTGTTCGAAAATATTAATGCCGGGCCACATACTGTCAAATACTTCTGTGCAGCTCCTGTTCTTTGAATGGGTGAACTTTAAACTTCCAGCATATTTTTCATTTGGAGTCTTAAAAACAATAATATGAAAGATAGTAAAAGCAAATGTTTTCCTTCTTTAAATTCATCACGTGTATACGTTCGTCACATGCCTGTTGAGCGGCCAAGGGTTTTACTGTTCAGTGTGTTCAGGATACGCTTGCGTTTGCTCTGCTGGTGGCAGTAGCTTTGATCTCCCCGCTTTTCCGATTTTTGTCTTGCCACGTATGGGAGAAGCGTCCCCCTCTGCCTGTTCCAAGGCAGCACCTCAAGCTGCTGGAATAACAGCTCTGGAGAAGCTCCTGCCGTTCCTCCTCTGACCTTTCCAACCCCACTTGACTCTTTGGTTTGCCTCAGCTCTCGCCATCAGGCTCAGGAACAGCCCTGCCCTGATGGGAGTTGTTTCCTCATTGCCAGCAATTTCAGTAAAATACAAAAATTTAAATAAATAGATCGTTGCTCCGGAAGCTGTGAAAACTGTAATTTTTAAGGTCAGTATGATTATCAGTAAAATGGAAAGGATACCTGCAGGCAGCTTCAGAGAGAGAGCTGAAACCGGAGCTTCTGATCCCTGAACCTGCTACCTCTGGCTGCCTGGTGGCAACTTGCTAAAGTTCATTGCAGAGCTACCGCTGCCACGTGAAAAACGCCACCTCTCCCTAACACAAAGCGCTCATTTGGTACAATATCATCCACCTGGTTGAATTTGTTAATTTTTTTTTTGTGACAGCTTCATTTGTTTTGGCAGGCTTTATGCTGGCTCAGGTGTCATCCGTCGTTCTGCAGCTGGTGTAGAGCCAGCGCTGAAGCCTTGGGCTGGTGCGAGGGCTGTGTCTCGGGTGCTGTGGCCGATTCCCAGCACGGGGATCGCTCCCCTGACCCGGACCGGGTGGGTACCGGTAGGTTGTGATGTGTGGGTGATGATGGAGAATGTGGCCTCCGGTAGGATGCTGACAGGGAGAGAGCCATGCTCTGTGTATCTCGACCTTCATCTTGTATCTCGGAACTTCTGGGTAGGGAGCAGTTTGCAAAAGGGATTCGTCTCCCACCGGTTGCTGTCCTTGGGGAAGGCTCTTTGCCGTTTTACGGTCACACAGATGCACGTGTTCAGTAGGGCGTGCAGAGGCAGGGGCCGTGGTACCAGCTGCACCCTGTTAATAATGTTCTGTGGCCTTCTGGACGGAGGGGATGATCAGTATTGCTTTAAAGAGCTACATCTGGGAGGTTATAAAAACTGTTGAGAGTAGTCATACTGCAGTGCAGGTGCTCATGAGCGCTGTGGTTAGGCAGGGTAAGAAACATCAAAACAGGAAGGAGCAGGGTAGAATATAAACTTTCCCTCTGGAGTTACTGCACCATGTGCAGGTTACACACCGTGGCATCAGACCTGGGGCACTGCCACGGAGTTCCCCCGTGCTCTTCCAGCCCCAGCCCTGATGCTTGCCAGCGGTCGCTGCTGCCTTTCCTGGGCTCTTCTCAGATCCATACCCATGTTGCAGAGTAAATTTTTTGACTGGCAGCTCCTCTGTTCTCTGGTAGGAAACTTGGGATCAAGGTGCAGCAGCAGTTTGGTGGGAATGTGCAGGGCAAGGAGAAGTCTTCTCCTAATACGTGAACACTGAGGTGTATTGCAGCATGTGGCCAGTCAGCTTCTCCTCAAAATCACTGGGAATTTACGCCACCAGATGGGCTTCTGCATAGCGATGAGCGCCCATCAGGCTCCTGCTTCGCCAGGCTGTGCAGGCCATCGAACGGAGAAGGATACGAGTTGTATCCTCCCTCCCTGGTTTTTATTTCTCTCTTCTTTTTTTCTTATGCTACATGGGAAAATAAATTTTGGTTCCTGCTGCAGTCAAACTGCAATAGCTTTGTGGGAGAAAGAGATGATCCTTTTATTAACAGAAAACTTAAAAAACACCTTTATGACATTACTTACGCCGAAATATTCCTTCTGAGAATTCAGGTATTCAGTAATCACTGGGTTTGTTCCCCTCTGTGTTTGGCTGTGATAAAACGTGCTGCTTTCTGTGGTTTACCTTTGCAGGCCTGGTCGTTCCTACAGTATGCAGAGTGAAACGAAAGCACTCATAAAGTTGTAAAAATGATTAAGGTGATGGTTTTCTGACAGCTCACTTATAAAGACAGCCAAACGGAAACATTTCTGGAATGAATTTTCGTTGCATGTTTTTGTCAGTGAGAATTTAAAAGGAGGTGCGATACTCCGATGTATTTGCAAGTATTCATTCTTCCTCCCACACTGTTGTCTCATGTTCTTCTTGCTGGACTGTTTTGCATCTTTTCAGCCAGCAACCATGTTTAATTTTTAAAAATGAAAGTAAAATTGCCAACTGTCAAAACCAAACATGTTTTATGTAAGTTCTTCTTCAACACTGAATACTTTTTCATTTGTCAAACTGTTTTTTACAACATCCTTCTTCCACAGCCATGTCAGTCATGTTTTCTCAAGGAAGAGTTTTCTTAAGGAAAATATTTCCCTCACGGAGATACATCCCACGGTTATTACTTGACTAATATATTCATAATGGGACGCACCATCCTCTTTTGGTACAGCATCAAGCAGTTTTTCGGCTTACCACATGTACATTCAACTCTTGCCGCTGTGTTGTATCCCAGAAAATACTGCTTCTTAGCCATAGAGTCTGCCTGGTCTACATACACCTGTAATTTCCAGTGCTTTTGAAGGCATCTAGGGATTTATAATATTTTTTTTTAAGAATTATTCCTCATCTTTTCCAGTTTGTCCAAATGTTTCTACTGCAGGAGTGCCAAGAAGCAAATGTACTTTTTCAGGTGAATACTGATCAGAAGGGTGTAGAGAGGGATCATTGCATTTTCGCTCCTTGCCAAATTCAGTGTTGAAGTACCTCAGTATAGCAATGAAATTATACAAATGTGTGCTGAGTTTGGCTTTCCTTCAAATGGCACTTCTACGTACGCAGACCCAACCTTTAAAGCTCATTTTTCACCCTAACTATTTTGCTACAGACAGACTGCTAAGGGAGGGAGCCGGGGGCTTGGTTCTCCTTGAAGAGCACGTTCTTGGCTAACGACTGGCTTTCTGCATCCATTTCTTCATTCCTCCTGTCTCAATTTACTCTTTTCTGGTCTTGTCTAGCAGTCTCCAAAAAAAAAAAAAAAAAAAAAAAGCCAACCACTCTAGTAAACTCTTGTTTCTTGATTGAAGGAGGTGAAAATTGCACTTTCTCTTCGGTGCTGAAGTGAAAGAAAACAGGGTTTGTAATGAATGTGAATTTACACACAGGTATTAAATATAAAATCCGAGGGACTTGTAAGATGAAGATGAGTGGCATGGAGAGACCTGTTCAGCTGGTCATCAGCTAGTCAAGGGTGGTGCAGGTTTTTTTAAATTTCTGTATTTGTAAAAGGCCGTTGCACTCTTTGTTGTGCATATTGGGTGATAACGTAGCATGGAATAGAATAAATCACAGAATGGTTTGCATCAGAAGGAACCTTTAAAAGCCATCTAGTTCCATCCCCTGCCCTGGGCAGGGACACCTCCCACCAGCCCAGGTTGCACCAAGCCCCGGCCAACCTGGCCTTGAACCCCTCCAGGGATGGGGCAGCCACAGCTGCTCTGGGCAACCTGGGCCAGGGGCTCACCCCCCTCACAGCAAAGAATTTCTGCCTCAGAGCTCATCTCAGTCTCCCCTCTTGCACTTTAAAACCATTCCCCCTCGTCCCATGGCTCCCCTCCCTGCTCCAGAGTCCCTCCCCAGCTTTCCTGGAGACCCTTTAGGGACTGGCAGGGGCTGGAAGGTCTCCCCGGAGCCTTCTCTTCTCCAGGCTGAACCCCCCCAGCTCTCTCAGCCTGTCCTCCCAGCAGAGGGGCTCCAGCCCTCCCAGCATCTCCGGGGCCTCCTCTGGCCCCGCTCCAACAGGTCCATGTCCTTCTGATGGTGGTGGCCCCAGAGCTGGACGTGTTACTGCAGGTAGTGTCTCCCCAGAGCAGAGCAGAGGGGCAGCATCACTAAGTGCTTGTCAAATACTGCTGAAAGTAGACAGTTGTCTTAATTAAATTAGACTGACGTTTTTTACAGCTTTGTATATTTGAGTTTCTGCCAAGACAACTGACAACAAGAAGTGAGGAATTTATGAAGAAATCATGAAAAATTTATGCTAGCATATGTGATTTATTCATCCAGCATATAAAATGTATTTTAAATTCCAACATCAGAGCTGCTAATAAGGTATTTGAAAATAGACTAAAACTGTTGATCGTTTTGTATGACTGTGCAGACTGCACACTACATTTCCATCCTGTACTGTGCTGTGGATTTGACTCGCATGAAGTTTTAGAGATTCAGCTCTTCTAATTGACAAGAGTTTGTTTTTCACTGTTAGTCAGGATTTCAAACTAATTATTATTATAGAAAAAACTCATGGAATCAAATCCTTTAGGAGAAAAGTAGAATATTGCCAAAGACAAACTTACACCAAATCTTTCGATATTGCATCTAAAAAAAAACCCCAAACCTCAACCCAAAACTAAAGTGCATCTCTGAAAAAAAAGCAGAATTGTTTTAGAGATTTTTAATTTATTTTTTTTTTTTAGGTTTTTCTGAGTGGTTTCTGGATATTCACAACACAGAACTCAGTGTGTGGACGTGTGAGTCCGCAGGGAAAATCACAGCATTTCCCTCCACCTCATTTCCGTTAGACTGTTGCATTAATTTCCTTTATACCTTGGGACATCTGTAGTATGAATTGCTAATTTGTTTAGTCTGAAAGTTAGGGGGGAAAGAAGTGACCCCGCTGAAGCCAATGGACAAAACCGCTGTTGCTTTCAACATTTTGTTCCCAGGTTCCCCTGACAGCACCCACTCTTCATTTTGTGCTTAACCTGGATTTGATCTAAATTTGTAAACTTTCCCCGTGCAGTACACGGAGTTTTGAATCAGAGCACGCTGCCCTCTCTGCTGTAAAATATCTGATCCCTTTTACTTACATGTTTCTCTTAAAGCTGTTCTCTTATTCTGACATGGAAATCCTACCTGTACAAGCGTGATGGATGAAATACAGCAGTTGCCGTGACGTAACGTGGGGACTGTGATCAGTTTTTTTGTTATAGCTGATAAATCACAAGGTTTGTATTGAGACACACTGGAGCGGGTTCTGGGCAGAGACATAGGTGTGGGGCGAGCAGTGTGGCTGCAAGATTGGGCGATCATGAGAATTGATCTGTAGATCTATAAAAACTGTCTTTTCAGTCAGTCGAACAGAACAGTGAGAGATGTTTCTCAGGGAAGTGGTGGAATCGCCGTCCCTGGAGGTATTTAAAAGACGTGTAGACATGGTGCTGAGGACGTGGTTTGGTGGTAACTTGGCAGTGGTTATGGTTGGACTTAGAATCATAGAATGGTTTGGGTTGGAAGGGACCTTAAAGCCCACCCAGTGCCACCCCCTGCTCTGGGCAGGGACACCTCCCACCAGGCCAGGTTGCTCCAAGCCCCGTCCAACCTGGCCTTGAACCCTCCAGGGATGGGGCAGCCACAGCTTCTCTGGGCAACCTCCCTTGATGATCTTAAAGGTCTCTTCCAGCCATAATGACTCTGTGTTTCTGTTCTATGACTCTAGGAAAGCATGTGGCGATTAACCTGAGATAGCCAGCTTGTGATGAGATAAGATTTAGTGGTATGCACTGTTTTTCCAAGTTTTCCAGCTGACTCAACTGAATATCTGGAAGGGCTGAATTGTGTTTTGTGGATAGATGTGTTAGATAGCAAATAAATGCTGCTGAAACTCAGTGCCAACGGCAGGTTCTTATGCGGTAGAAGAGATTCAGTGGGTCAAGGAAGAGTTTAAGGTCCTCTTCTTTCCCTCTGAGTCGTGGGAGAAGCTCCTGTGGCTGTACAGACGGCAGCCATTCATCGGGTAAATGCCATGTACTGAGAGAGTTTTCACCAAAGCATTTCCAGCTGTGTTATCAGGTGAAATTGCGGTGATACCAAACCAGCTTAGTTCAGGGGTTTTTTTGCCTGCTCCCCAGTACTGTTTATTAATAATTGAATTCTCTCCATGTAAGGAATAACCCTGTTTGGGATGGTAAGAACTGTAAGACGTCTTACAGAGCCATTGCTGGATTTGGGAATGCTGCAGAATCCACTAGGGGCTTTAGGCTGAGAAGGAGCAATCCCCAAAAGCATTTTCTAGTGTAAAAAAAGGAGATTTACGTGTTTTGGGCTTCTTATCCTTAGAGAGAAAATCGCCATGTAAAGGCTTTATATTGCATTACTCTATACTATTGCATCACTAAATTTGGTACATTAATTGTAAAGTTCGGTGTGAAAGCCCTTTGCGCTGAAGGTGGAGCAACAGCAGAAGGGGTTTTCTAGAGCTGGGCACCGTCATGTGGGTCTTGTTAGAGCTGAGTACAAGGATTTCGTCTTGCCTTTGCAAACTCTTTTCTTCATCAAGTTTGTCCGTTGGAACACTGTAATACCCATTTAAATGATTGCATTCTTATATAGATCTAAATTTCCCTACACAAATTCTCCTTCAAACTTCACTGGGGGGGGAAAAAAAAAAAAAAGGAAGATTTGGGTCCCGCAGCCGCCGGGCTGGTGGGACGGGTTCTGCACGGCGTCTGCTCGGTCTGCAAGCCAGAGACGCAGCAGCTCCAGCCCAATGGCTATAGCTGAACCTATAAATGAATAACTAATGCGAGTGGAGTAGTGCTTGGGTTTAATAGTACTTCTTTGTTAGGAAAAAAAGGTAATTTATTGTGTTTTGATTTATTTATTCATTTACTCTTAGAGCGCTACATTTTGGCTGTTGACTGCATGAGCAAGCTGCTCGTGATACCGTGGTCCTAAACTTTGCTCATCACTTCAACTTTTATAACATCTTTTTTTTTTTTATTTTTTTTTTAGTTGTAAAATGCAAAGACAAATATTGAGTTAAAACTTTCTCAGCCCTTTTTTCCCCTTCATGCTAACCTTTTGCTAGATTAATCTGTACTTGTTGATGGTTACGCCTAGTTGAATTTCAAACATAAATTTATAAGGTGCTCTTATCCCACCATGTAAGTCTCCCGATCTGCAAATAATAGGATAATTAAACATTCATGTTTATGAAAATGACTTTTTTTTTTTTTTTGCTAGTATATTTTGCAATTCGATTAACAGACGTGGGTCTTGGGTTCCAGCTGTACTGTAGTATCCTTCAGCTCCCCTTGACTGCAGTAAGCAATTGCTCTGACCATTTCCAACTTACAAAACAGTTCCCTTAAAGATTTCTTCCTTTCCCTGAATCATAAATTGCCTGGCTCCGGGATCGCTGGCTGGATGGGGGAGATGCAGAGGCTGCTGCCCTTCCCCCGAGCAGAGCACGGTTAAACCATGTGGGGACTCGCAAAAAGCGCAATTCATTCTCATCGATCCAAGGGAGAAATACCTGGCATGGGGATTTTGGTTATTTACATCTTGTTCGAGACAGTTCATCTATTAAAAAGAAAGAAAAAATTAAAACCAAGGTTTTGAAAAAGAGCTTAGGCGATTTGTACGCTATGGATGGCTCCACGTATCATTGGAGGGGAAGGAAAATGTATTTTTTCCTTGCTCTCTGATAGACATCCCAGGAATACTTGTCCAAGGGCATGGGCGATTCCTGCTGACTGACTCGCCGCGGTGGTTCTTGGGTGCTGGTTCTTTGGCACTGACCCTCGCCTGTCCCCGAATGGGATTGATCACAAAGTAAATCTCTGTAGAGTTCAGCGTGATAAAAATACGATGCCTAATCAAATTGCTTGATCTTAATTCTAGCTTGGTTTTTTAAAGAGCTGTAAAGATATTTGCGTAATGTTTATTTTAAACTAACTTAGAAAATACATAATAAGCTGGTGCGAGTGAATAATTTCCTTTTTTTTTTTTTTCTCTTTTATGTCAGTAACTCAGTGTAAGTATTTTTTTGGTAACTAAATCGTGGTGGGTTATGTTGATGTGAAAATAAGATATTTAAAAATTTAAAAGAAAAAGTTAAAAAAAGTTAAGAAAAAGTTAAAAAAAAAAAAAAAAAAACAAAACCAAAACCCAAGCAACCAACTAGCAAAACCTGCTCAGCTCTGCGAAGATTTCTATATGTGTGGCCGTGAGCCCCGTTTTGGGGACCTTTCTTGAGGATGGGCAAGGAAGCTGATGGGAATGCAGGGAAAGCACTAAAGGCGACGTCTTCTGCCGTGCAAATTCAATGGGTTAAGTAGGACTGAAGATTTGTGAAGGTTTTGAATTTTAGTTCATATTTTGAAGTCCCTCAGTCCATTTTAGAGCCTGAATTATAACAGATACAAGAAAATGACAGGCTTAATGTCAAAATTCAGGTATTTCAAGACCCCAACGCAGAGAATTTATAATGCAGGTGTAAGGAGGGATGCCAGCAGTAAAGCCGTGGCTGCATCAGGAAAGCAGCCTGCGTTTTAAACGCAGCACAGCTCATTTCTGAAAGCGCTGAAGGCTCCGATAGACACAGGCTCCAAAATAACGGGCATAAATTGCACAGACAAACGATGGCCTTTGGGCCCAGGTGCTGTGCAAGGGGATGCGCCATGGCGTGCACTGGAGAAGGGGTGGTGGGTCATAGCCGGCTTTGAGGACTCGCCCAGGAGAATTAGAGATGTTTTCTTAGCAGGTTTATAATCATTTCCCATCGTTGAGCACGCGGGAGAGCAACGGGGAACGGGGTATTGTACCAAAGCATCTCTTTTGAGGTATTGTATCATCGTATCGGGGTTTGCTGCATTGTGTAGTCTTAGCAAATGGTGTGAAAATAAACACCAGTACGATATTTGCTGATATTAGTAAGGATGCAGTTTTAATTATTCTAATGTACCTTAAAATTTTCCTTTCCTTTAGTCTTCGAACTGATTCCCAAGCCGTGGCAGAGGGCTGTGTGTTAGCTATGGTGTAAAATCCAACCCGTTGCTTATCCAAATCTTGTGCCAATCTAAGGTTCAAGAAAATGAATGATTTATTTGTCAGGAATACAGCATGTTATTTTCCATTTTCTATAAATATTAGTGTAAAATGTGCCAGTGACCTTTCTTCACTAGCATTTTATTATGCCATCTAGTTTATTATTTTTTGTGTGATGTTAGAAGTTACATACGCTTTCGATCTTCCATTCACAACCCTCTTACTTAACTGAGTATTTGATTTAAAGGTCCTTTTGTCTCAAAGATAATTAACTTAAAATATATTTTGAGATAATTACAACACAGATATCACTGGCAAATGGGCCCAATTTAATCTTACGTGCAAGTATATACATATTCTTTTGTTCTTACGTTTTAATCTGAGAAATCATATTTTGGATTTTTTACCCAAACAAGTGGGCATTGTGGGTAAATTAAACTTTACCAACTTGTTCAGCTCATCTTTGCCAAAGGGGTGCCGTTGTCAAAGATGCTTTGTTGGCCATAAAGTAAGATTTATACTGACAGTTTTATATAGCAACCATAATATTAATTTGAATTATTTTTGTAAGAATCTCAGAGCATCTGGGGAAGATCCATCTGCATGATGTTGACCTTACAGATGTTCAAGTTGATTCATAGAGGAATTAAGTAATTTGCCTGTGCTCATGCAGTGAGCAACCAGCAGTGAAGAACTCAAATCATATATTATTTTCACGTGAAATATTCTGCTCCGCTTCGATAACTAGTACATTTTCCATATGAACGTTAACCCGTAACTCTAATTGGGGTAGCACATTTTGGGTGCATAAGTGGAAAAATTATTCCAAATTTTATACAAAAATAAGGTCAACGTAGTATTTAATTTTTAAGGTCAACGTAGATGTAGACAAACATTCACCTGGAACAACCCGTAGAGGCGTGTGCTTTTGTGAAGTCCTCCCAAGATGGTCCTTCCTGATTCCCATCTTTCCGCTGGAGGTTATCACTTCCAGAATATTGTTGCAAAACAACACTGGCCTCAGGCGGAAGGAGCTCGGATGGCTTTGTATGGCTTAAATAAACTGATGTAACCCGTTTGATGGTGACTGATGTAGAGGAGAGCGCTCTCCTGAAGCACTTTGCAGGGGTGGCGAGAAGGTGGGGGAGAGCTGGGAGCCTCTGCTGTTTGCAGAGCTCCATCTGGGAGACGCCGCCTTCTTTACAGCCTTGAAACGTAGAACATAAAGCTTTTGGAGTGTGGGTTATAGACCCAAGGATAATAAACGTCAGCCTCATCAAAACTTTCTGTAAAACGGTTATTACTCGTAATTGAGATAGATATACTTTGACATCTGAGAGCTGAATAATGATTGCGATGTTAGCGCATACGTTTATTTCACCTTTCTCCTATAAAAAGATGGATCAGGCAACATCTATTGCATTATCAAATTATCCCGAGAATTGGAGTGTGTTGCACGTAAAGCTTCAGTTCTAATAATACTGTGCCAAATTAGTAGGAATGAATAGATGCTGAGTAAATAATCCTGTTTTCCTGTTAGTTTATAATGGATTTGTTGATAGGAAACAACTTTTCTATCTGTTTACATCATGATAATTTGATAACCCATTTGTATTATTTAAACTGCATATTTTGTAAATGCTGAAGCAAAGTAATTTGTAACAGAAGCAGTGTGTAGGAACTGCTCTCCTAAAGTGTTTTTTAAATTGCTTTGCTTGCAGCTACAGAGTTTGCCATAAAGAATGATTTCTCATTCTGAAATTTCAAAGCCGCAGGAGTGGTCATATAGCTGAGAAAGGGACAGCCTGATGATTTAAGACTATTTAATGCCCCGCGTGTTGTAGAATAGAGTGCTGTAGACCTTCCTGGTCTAGCAGAACATATCACTGCAGTTTCTTAATGCCCTAAACCAGGAAACTGATTTATCACCTATTAGGTCTTATTAGATCCCATTCAGAGGGAAAAATGAACTGCTGTAGCTGGATGGCAGAAAATTAATTTGAAATAAATGTTACATAGTCAGGCTTCTTCAGTTCTTTTATCCAAGTCAATCTCTGGCTGGAAAGCTGCGTTTCCTGGTCGGATATGGTTTGTTGCATGGAGGCATATGGGGCATGCACGCGGGAATACAGGAATGATGTAACGCTGTCTGTTTGAGATGGGTGGAGCTCTGATGTGGTCGCTTCACACATGCATCATCTAGACTTTTTTTAAAAAACATTTGCTGTGCCGTAAGACGTCCTCCTTACCCGACTGCTTTGGTGCGTGCAGTGGTACAGGGGAGGAGCTGGCAGGTACCGCATTGTTTGGGGTCTCACTCCATCTGGGGAGGGGGCCCGAGTGTAGGGTTTTATTTCTTCCGATAGCACTTCTTCCCAGGAGAAATCATGCGGAGCCACTGTAGATATTTTCCTGCAGTTTCAGATTTTTACGAGTTTAAATCTGTTGTTTAAAACTGGAGCTGCTAAATGTGGGGCACAAAACCAGACAAGGCACTCGCTAGTTTTTACAAATGATATCCTGCTGAGTTCAATTCAGCGCGTAAGGGCAGTGGTCTTGATCTCCATTTCCTTACTATTTTTCCAACTATGCTTAGAAACATGGGTTGATAACAACGCACTTTGGTAGCAGCAGAGCAGATTGTCTGGAGCGAGCAGCTGTAGCTGCAGAGGCTGGGAGGAGGAATGTGGGGGAGAGATGATCTTTTCTTCTTCTCACCCCACTTTTCTTTCAGCTTTGCCTTTTATTGCTGTTATTTTTAGTTTAGATAAAGATTCCTTTAAGCGCAATGCAAGAACAAGCCTTCAAGTCAAAAACACATAATTGCAAGCCGCCGGTGATGTGCAGGGCTTTCACCTTGGCTTTACCTTCAGAAAGGACACCCTCTTGGGAAGACATCATTCTTTGTTGTCCCATCCGAGGAGCCAGGTATATATAGACTACTGAATGGTGACTACTGAAGTCACCTGGCTTTGAAATCCGCTGATCCAAACCGGCTGGCGGACCTTCCCCCGGAGTCCCACAGAACCGATGGGGCCGTCAGCAGAGTCCTTGCACTGCCCTGGCGGCACCCACAAACTCCTCAGCCCAGGTCCACCAGGTTTTTGACCCTGTTCCCCTTCAATGAGGAGTTTTCACTCCTGTATGTCCCTGCCCTTGTACCGCTGAGTCGAATAATCACATCTCACTACACGGGCAGCGACGCACCTATTGACTGCTCCTCACATAAAAGGAGAAAATATTGAATTCAGCTGGTGAGTTGGTAGGGAAGCACAGGTTTGCTTCTCGCCCTGATCGATCATACTCTTTTGGGTGGTGAGACTTCTTTAAGAATGAGAAAATGAGGTTTCTGTTATTGTCAGAGGCAGCAGCAAAGATTACCTTTGCGGTTCCAGATGAATTAATGTTTATTTATTCTTTAACACCAAAGGATAAAATACAAATATTTTGTCTTTCATGTGTACGTCATCATACCAGCATTTTCCTGTTCCAAAATTAATACCAATTATGCTCGGTTTTGTGATCTGCAGCTTTCTGCTCAGGGCAGACTGCCTTTATTGAGTAGGAAAGTCAAAAATGGGACTTGCAGGGCATACAGGGCAGGTCTTTTAAGATGGAAAGTCATTTGCTTCTCAGTAGCATCTTCTGATGTACAAAATGAGATCTCTACAAAAGGTTTGACATTCACTTCAATTGACGTTGAATTCAAAGAAATTCAAACACCCAGTTAGTTCCAGATCAGGCAGTCGTCTTCCCTCGTTGGCCGGGGCCTCCTCCCTCTCTTGCTCTCTGCCACACGTGTCCCTGGCTCCGCGCAGCGCTGGAGCCCCGTGTCGGGGCACGAGCTGTGGGACTCGCAATGTCTTCAGGTTATCATGGGGATTGTTGGCTTATGCAGCTGTCTTGGAATGTGAACGTCTCCATTCTGTTCAATCTCTGCTTACTCATATAAAAAAAAGGTGGTTTTTTTTTTCTCCAAGTAACCATTATTTCTTCACATATGAACTTTTTTCTGATTTTTGCTCAACATCTTTATTTATTGTCTGTCCTCGTTAATCTGCCCTTCCACGAGGGAGTTACCATATCCTGCGTTCTCCATGCAGGATACCCAGTGAAATTACCAATGCGGGTTTGTTCCCTATTCGGTAGTCGCCCATCCCTGTTGATTTGCAGTGTCCCTCCGTCCTTGTCACACCAAATGCAATAACGTGGGCAGGTGTAATAAGTCAGAAATTACATCTAGTTGGCCCAATGCTGTTACTGTTGCATTCACATTAATTGAGGCAAGACAACATGCTGAAATGCTCTTATGATTTCCAGAGCCATTTTTTTTTCCGTACCTGTCCCTGTAAGCGTGTCTTTAAGTCGTTTTGAAGGAAACAAAATGACATCCCAACGTACTGTGCTGTACAAAGCAACTTAAAAAAAAAACACAAAAAAACCACCAAACCAAAACTGTATTTACCATAACTGAAAACTTCTTAGCAGAAGTTAATTTATACAGCTATGGTCATCCGGTAATTATGATTTGTCACAGACTAATATTTACTTTTTTGACTAATTTAAAACCCATTCATTATACTACCTACAAATTAGGAACAAAGTGTTGTGTTGGACTCTGAATGCGTAGCTGCAATTAAGATACTCTCTTGCAGAAATAATAGGTGTAGGGTTAATTTGGACCACGAGTTGTTTTTTCATCTGTCTTTGTGTTTCTGTACAATTAAATTATCCTACTGTGGCACAGAGAAAATAACACTTTTTTGTGTCTGGGCTGTAACGTGGTATTTTTAAGGGAAGTATTTTTAATGAGACTGCGTAGTGCGGGCTTGTTGACTAAGAGCGGATTAGTTGTGTTTGTTCATTCCATGAGAGGTGAGAGGCTCGGAGCAGCGTTTTTGGCCCCAGTTGTGAGTGAACAACTTTAGTGAAGCAAATTAGGCAATTTCTGATGAAAATGCCAACGCTTGAAGAGTTGGAATCACGGGAGGTCCCTGCAGAAGTCCGCATTTCTCCCTTTCAGTAGCGTTTGGCTCTTAAACATTTAATGATGCCTTGGGAATAAAAATATTGTAATTTTGTCATGAATTACAAATTTGAGTGAAGGTACCGTCAATGAATATATTCTCCATTACAGGAACGGCGTTTGAGTGGTATCGTCATCTAACGCTCTCTTACGTATTGAACTAAATCAGAGTTTGCGAGGCTCATTTGCGCCTTTACGTGCTATGTATGGGATATAGGAAGTATATAACTTCTAAGTATGCATAAATGAGAATTTCACAAGTGCAATAGAGCAGATTAAGTATTAAGGTAGATATAGCTAAAAAAAGATAATAAAAACCCTTCCACAATTTCCCCCAGTAAAATTTAAATTACCCAACCTAAATGGCAAGTGGGGGAGGCTGTTCTTTCCAATAAAGCTAGAGGAAAAGGAAAAAACTCTTAAAATATGGGGGGAAAAATCTTCATCTCGGTGTTTTTATGACAAAAAGTTGAATTTATTTTTGCTATAATTTCTACAACACTTATGTGTTTTCTTTTAAAATACTGCTTTCTCCTGAAAACCTGGAAGAACTGAGGAAAGCTAAAAATAGCACACACATCCAATTTCAACATCCCCTAATTCTTAAACAGCGATTCCCAAATCTCTTTGGCCGATCAGTATGATCAAAACCGAACCCTTTTTGCAGGCTTTTTGTGGATGCTGTAATGCTAAAACTTCTAATTGAAACCACGAGAAATTCTCTCATAGTTTTGTATGTCGCTTGCAACCACTTTGAGTATCTTTTGGCCATCGGTTTTCAGCGGCCACAGTTTGGGTATTATTGACGTTAAAGCTGAAATTACATAAATTTGAACAAACCGTGCATGCCATTCTGCTTTTAAATTGTCTGCTAGTATATGGAAAAAATCCAGAAAAGTGTGCTTTTCACCTTATGTAAACCATTGACAAATCCTCTGGTTGTTCATTGTTGGCCTGTATAAGCTTCTCGCTTTTGCCAGCCTTGCCATAATGTCTGCCGCAGATGGACTCGAAAATGCTGGCAAGTCGTCCCTGTGCGAGCATCAATATCCTATCGAAAAGCAGCGTTTTCCCTGCCCTTGGTGAGTCCCTGCGATGCCAGCATCCCTCTCTGCATCAAAAGCCTCCTGTTGCGAATCCCTGCATCCCGCTCAGATCACTCCTGGTTTACTGGAGCTGGCGCGTCAGTAACGAGGAAGGTTTGGGAGTCGGGAAAATCCAGCTGCTTCCAAACAAGCCTTCGTCCTTGTGGGACCTGGCTGTGTCTTGATAAGTCTCAGCCCATCCTATAATTGCTATAATTGCTGCTAGTTTTGAATATTGACCATTAATATATTGACCAAATCATGGGCCCCGAGTCAGTTCTGTACAACCTCACACATACATTATCGTTTAAACCTCAGTGCGATGGAGGGATGAAGCAAATTGTCTCTTGGCTTAGTGTGAATCCCTAATACAGACGTCCCGCTGTGATGAGGCTTAAAAGACTTGTGTTCTTCTAGAAACTTTAAATGACAGGTCGCTAAAGAGAGACGTTACTCACACTTGTGTTTTTCAGAGCTATGAAGTCTTTTTGCTCCTTGGTATTTGGGCCTTTGCATCAGGCAAGCAGCCACTTGTTGGAATATGTTGAGACTTGAGTATGCTGTCCTCGTGCCTTCCAGCTACGTTCAGCTTCTGCTCAGCTTTTTCCTTCCAGTGATGGCATTGATGGTTTCCCTTAAAACTTCCATTATCAGACTGTACCTTCCAAATTCCTTGTTTTATTAAAAACAGAATTTTATATGAAAATTTTGGAAAATATGATAAAAGTAACATAACTGGGGGGGGGGGAAAGCTTGAAGCTCTGAGCAGCTGAGAACATTTCTGAGTTAAAAACGTGTATTCCTACAGGAACGAGTAAGCTTAAAAGCCATAAAGTCCTTGAAGGATTTTACGATTTCCCATGAATAAAAAAGACCCTGTCGGCGTAGCCACTCGCCCTCGTGCCGCGCTGCAGGGAGGTGGGCACCCTGTGTCCTCCTGCCTGGCCCACGGGGCAGCGGTGGCCCCTTCGGGGTTCAGAGCTGCAGGGTGGTGGCATTGGCCCGGGGGAGCTCAGCGGGGACACAGTCAGCGGGAAATTCAGCTCTTTCCAGGCTGGAAACATTTCAATGGCAAAGTAATATACACTTTTGTACATAATATTATGCCGTATAAGAGTAGGACAATTTCTGATGTTGCTATATACACAACCATTGGTTAAAAAAATCTCAATGTGAACAGTCCCTAAAGGGGCTCCAGGAAAGCTGGGGAGGGACTCTGGAGCAGGGAGGGGAGCCATAGGGAGAGGAGGAACAGTTATAAACTGAAAGGGGGGAGATTTAGATGAGATATTGGGAAGAAATTGTTTGCTGTGAGGGTGGTGAGCCCCTGGCCCAGGTTGCCCAGAGCAGCTGTGGCTGCCCCATCCCTGGAGGGGTTCGAGGCCAGGTTGGCCGGGGCTTGGTGCAACCTGGGCTGGTGGGAGGTGTCCCTGCCCAGGGCGAGAGGGTTAGACTAGATGATCTTTAAGGTCCCTTCCAACCTAAACCATTCTATGATTTTGTTTGGTTGTGTTTTTTTCTGGGTGGGAAAAACTCCTAGCGTTGGGGCTAGTCTGGATTTTTCCCCACTTAGTTTCAGTGGCCCATCTGAGCCCATAAAGTAATTACAGTCTACTCATGGAGAAGCTGCTGGCTTTCAGTGCCATTGGCGTTATAAATTATCTGTCTAGAGATAGCCAAAATGTGTAATTCAGGCCAGAGGAGAACGTAAAAGGAGCATAAATGGTGCATAAATGTTATGCGGGCCTTTTGCCCAACTGTACTTTGACCTAGTCCAGGAAAATCGGTCCAGTGGCATTGACTTCTGTGAAGCGACTGGCTGTTTGTCTTGTCCTTGTGAGGCTCAGAAATAGATGCGCAGCAGAGCCCTGTGTCTGAATTAACGGCGCTGGCGCTGCCGCGCGGCGCATCGCACCATCTGCACCCTGGGATTTATGATGCTCCAGTTTGCTGGTGTCCAGCGATGCTGCTGGAGTTGGGAATTTTTCCAAATTAGGGTAATTTCCGAATTCAAAGTGCTGCTTTTTCGACAAAGTAAATAGACCTGCCTTAGTGCTGGGGATGCACTCACTGCTGTGCCCACATTAAAACAAACTTTTCTATGGCTCTGACGTAGCACAGGTGAGAATTCAACATATGGCAGCCGCACCTTTACGTTAGGAAGCTGCCTTACAAATTCAGCTGTCAGAAATAAAATTTTAGCCTTGTGGTGCACTAAGAAAAGGGTTTCGAAGCTACTATTTGTTTTTTTCAAAAGCCAGATAGTTTCCTGTAGTTTTAAAAATACTTTATCCGTGTAGCATATTTTAGTAGCTTAAAGAGCTTCCTCGGGATTAACGGAGAGAGCGAAATTAAAGTATTGCAGAAAAGAAATTGCAGAGAACCAGCTCTCCTTCTGGAGGATGCAGTTGCTTGGCTTGTGACGCCGGTATTTGTTGTGTTACCCTGGGGAGATGCTTGGCCCTGCCTAGAGAACGGGCGTCCTTTAGTGATGCTGCCAAGCTTTCATCTGCTTCGCCCGTGGGGAGGCTGGGGCAGGGCTCTACCGGCTGCGTCCTCCAGAGGTGGAGCGGGACCTGCCCTGTGCGTGACCTGGGTTCGACAGCCAGGGAACGGAGCTTACCGTATTCTGGTCAACATGTCTGGAGACACGGGTGAAGCTTCACGAACAGTGGTGCGTTCCCATTGGTGGCACATGCATCCGCAATTATACTTCACAACTCATTTAATACAAAAGTTCTTTTAGCAAAAAACTTTGGCCCATTGACACGCTTGGCCGTGTTTTTTGCCACCCCAATTGCATTTGCCTCTGAGGCTTTGACTTTACCAGGGCAGAAATTTAAATTACCAGCTGTAAAATTCCGGTGAGGATTGGCACGTCAGGTCCTTCCGAGGCTGGAGCGCATCCGAAGGCTGCTGTTGTGCCGAGGCAGGAGATTCCTTCTGAAATCGATCTGTTTGCGGTGTCGGGAACGTCCCTCTGCCGCCCCGCGGTTCTGCTGGCGTGGGCTAGGCTTGTTAAAAGAGTGAACCAAAACGGGTTTGATTGTGCAGTTCTGCTGCGGTCTCTTATCAGGCAGCTCGTGTTTATCTGCGGTGTTATTCAGCCCTTCTAAATCGGAGAAAACACATGCCTAGTCAGGGTGAAATGAATGCTGAAGGCAATCGGAGGTAACCGGTGTTTCTGGACTTCCCCAAAATAAGAGATGTATTAGAACAGAGAAAAAACCCCAACGTTATAAATGTTATACTATTATTATCTGCTCTGCAAGCCTGACTTTTGTGCTGTATCATCTGTGACCGTTTCCCTGTATGCAGGATACATTAATTCTCTCCATGGGAGCCAAAAAACCTGCTGATAACGGCGGCAGGGACGGGCTCCTGGCGGGCGTTGAGCTGGGAGGATTTCTCTTACTGGCAGGTATAGAAGCATTGTACTGAAGCATTTATTCCAGTCCTGTCTCCTTGCTACAAACAGTATCAGACAGGAGCCTGAAAGAGAAATTAAAAGAATAGCAAACCACTGATCTTGTCCAAAGGTTAATAGCTGGGTTCGGTGAGCAATAGTCTGTACAGGAGACGAGCCCTGTTCTCGTCTCGCTTGGCTCTCTCCCTCACATACCCCACTGCCTTCTTAAAATGTTTTGTGTCACTTTAATATCTGAGAGCCACACTTTGGATCAAATGCAGGCTTACCTAAAGCTCCAGTAAGGGTTTTTTTTTACTTTACCAGCATTAACGATCACTCCACAAGGCTGTCAGCCACACAAGCATCCTTGGAACAGCAAAGCAGAGCAGCTGCGGGGGTTTATCGTTATTATCTATTGCAAGAAATGGCATTTTAACCTCTTCCCAGGGAGTCACTCTGTGTGTGTGTGCGTGTTGGGGAGGTGGATCCTAATTTTATGAGAGTTCAGGTCTTCTGGTCAGTGTCTCTGTGTTTGTAGTTCTTGGTAGTTAGACAATAAAAGGGATGGTAAAGCATACGACTGAAATCCAAATTGTTTTCAGCTCCCATGGAAACTTTCTGCCATCAGGCATCATGATGAACTTTACATTTTTGGGTGATGGACAAAGAGAAGAGACCTCTCCAGCAAACCGAACACACCTGATTTATGACCCCAGCAGCACTGAAGAGGTGTTAACACACAGATTGCTTTCTTTTTCCGCATTAGTATTCTGTGATGGATTTTGGTAAAGTAATTAAATACCCGCAGGAAAAATGGAGATTATTTTTCAAGGAACATTATGACATTTGTTTAGCCAGCTGCAATTGTCTTAACAATTGATTGCAGGATTGATGAAAACGCCAAAGAATTTGAAATGCAGGGAATCGATTCTATTGATTTATCCATAATTACCTAAAGTAGCCTTAATCTGTATTCACATCTACGTGTGGAAATGGGTGAGTTACAAAGGACAGTGCTGTCAGCAGAAAATGAGGGAGGTTCCCGCGCTGCAAACCTTGAGACTCTGTCAAGTGATTTAAAAACTTTTGGCCAGATTCAGTCAGAACTTTCAGGCTTGGCAGGAAAATTTGCCTGTGATGTCCTGCCCCACGCTTGCCATGAGTTGCTTCTCTTTTTTTAATTATTTCTCTTTCCAGACTGAGTGCTTCTTTAAAAAGCAGCGTGGTAGGAAAAAACATCTTCCGTTGTATTGATTTTTCACCACTGCAAAAACTAGCTGAATTCCCATCTCAGGTCAAGTCAAAATAAGAACTAAGATGACATCTTTGAAGAGCCTCCCCTCTTGCATTGTTAATGGCCTGTAGGTATCTGGCGTGGAGGGGGTGTCAGGAAACCCATCTTCCTTCTCAGCTGGGAAAGGCAGAGCTCGGCTCAGCATCTCTTTGCCTCCATCAGGCTGCCAGGAGAGCTGGGGGTTGAAGCCTGGAGAGAAGTTGGGTGTTGAAGTTGGGTGTTGAAGTTGGGTGTTGAAGCTCCCCCAGCCTTGGCCACCAAGGCTAGGCGAGCATCTCAGAGCCCACAGAACTGTCCTCTGTGGTTGCACGCTTGCTTGGAAGAGCAAATAAGCAAATTTTTAGCAAATAAACTCACCAAGGGAAAAGGTGATGATATCTGTACCGTAGCAAAGACTTTTTGCATTTTATTGAGCAGCGCATGATAATGAAAACTGCTTGTTTAATAGCTAACCTGATTGCAGAGATTTCTTCCAGCAGCACTACAACAAATTACATTTGTTTTAAATGAGGAGATCTATTGCAAGTTTTTGCCAACTACCATAATAAGAAACAGTCTCCCTGACTTCAGTAAGTCTTCTTCCTTGAGAATATTAATGTTTGGGTTAGAGGAACACTAATGCTGTCCATTTGCAACAGGCGCTAGTTTCCCAGTATTGTAGCCTCGGCTAAAAACTCCTAAATTAAATTGTCTTCTAGCATTTCCATTAGAAAACACTATTTCCAAGATTTTATTACTCCGCCATAAAATTCTCTAGGTGGTGAAATTTAGTACATCAGGTTATATCCATGGCTGCAGTTACATCTGAGATAAAATTTCAGGAGACAAAGTTTACTGGTGCTTTTGAAAAAGACTGTAGAATTCTAAAGCCACCACAAGAAACCACGGAGTAGTGGCCAAGAACGGAGGAGGAGCGTGAGGGCAGTCAAGGCCTGCCACAGCTTGTCCAAGGAGGTTGCCCAGGGGGTTCCACATCCTCGGAGGTTCTCAAAACCCGACGGAGCAACCTGCTCCAGTTTGACCAGAGACCTCCAGAGGCATCTTCCAACTTCGACATCTCTGTGCTCCTCTGACTCTACGCCAAGAGCATTAAACAGACAACTGCGCTTCAGGGTGAGCGTTGCCTTGGTGCTGCCCTCAGGCTAAGGATGCTTTTCCTGCTGGGAAGTCCCATCAATTTAAGCAGGTCTCTGAGATGGACTGTGTATCAGTGTGGATCCATCCGGCTGCTGGGTGGGCAGAGAACGTCTGCAAGGACGTTTGAACGGACTCTAAATGCAAACCTCTTTATATACTGTTTATTACTGTAAACATTTATTGTTTGATTGTCCAGTGGTGTAACACTCTTGCCTGTCTATTCCAACAGGGTTGTTCCATCAATTTTATTTTAAGGTGTGAGAGAGCTGTGCTGCAAAGGGGGTTTTGTAAAGTAATGCGTTGTGCCTGCTCTACGGGATCTATTATTGGTAGTCAGACCGCAAGTTTGTCCTTCAGAATTCCGTAACTTGCAGTTATTTTTCATTCATCTGTCCCCATTGTTTCAGAGGACACGCAGCACAGAATATAAATTAGGAAAGAGGTGTCAGTGATTATAGATAATATTCTAAAACCGTTTCTGAAATATTTATTAGAAAATAGGTTAATAAAGTGACATGGTGCACCTGTGCCGTGTGGAGTAGACATTATGAGAAGATTATGCTAATGGAAGTGTTTAGTAGCAAGTCTTCATTGGGATTACTCTGTGCTGTTATCATAGTCAGACCAGGAACTGTAATTCAAAAGAAAGCGAATTACCAAGGTTTTTGTTTCTTATTTTTAAGTTTTGACTGCTCTTTAGCCTGATGAATTAGAGGATATACAAGGAGTCTTTTAAGCATCAGTTTTTCTTAGAGAGAAGGAGACTGGACAGAGAAGTATCATGTACAGAAGTGTCAAATGAAAAGGACTTCAGAAACCTTGTGTGGGCTGGGCAGTTGTCAGCTCTGGAGGTGTGAAGATGGGTGAGGAGTAATAACATCACCAGGAAAGAAAAGAGAGAATTTGGGAAGGGAGAAAACTGGGGGGAGAGGCAGGGAGGGCAGATACCTTCGTGCTCCCTCATTTTAATGATTTTGACTTTCATTTGACTTGTACAAAATACACGTATGAGGTCACTACCTATTCTCTATGGTCCAGGCTTAAAATAATTGGAGAATCACCACGCTGTATGCAATGCCAGTAGAGAAATGGTTATAGGAATATATCAAAACACCGGGTTTAATTCCTATGTAAGTAAAAAGTTGTTTAAAACTCAACTCTACTCTGCGACGCTGAGAAGTTGAAAAAGAATGTGAAGCTATTTGAAGTGATTGCTGTTTAAAAGGAGGCTTTGCTATTCATGCTTTAGTGAGCATTTGCTCAGGTTTGGGTTTTGCATTGGGATTTCAAGGTCTAGGTCTGTTGTTTCATGCGCAGCCTGACAAGATAAGAGTAGTCTGTCTCATACATGCACGGTAAATTTGTCTCCCAGAGAAGCAGAAGCTCAAGCACGGAAAGCATGATGATGTGCAGGAAGGCTGATCGGCTGTAATAAAGCATTCATTATCCTTCCATCTAAATTAACTGAAATGACATCATAATAGTGCCTTTTATAACCTCACTCCAAATTCCCTCTCTTTTATTGAATTATCAGCTAAACCTAAATTATTTTAAGCTGTATCTGTATAGTCTTGTTTAGATAATTATGCTGTCATTAGGGAAGCCATTCGTTCCTCCTTTTGTTCTTATTTTGGATGTTTGCTTAAGGAAAAATACTGGGGAGTACATTTGTAGCTTGTGTTGTTTCATATTTTCGTGTCAAAAGTGTTTTGCATAAGTGCTTACAGTGTAAACCCGAATCCCTGGGTACTAGAGCTAACTAAACAGTGCACAAAATGGAACATACTGTAGGAACGTTGCTACTTTTGCAATATCTCTTGCTAGATTATTTCTCCTGAAAGATCTCTTTGCGGAGCAGTTTGATCTGTGCGTGCGTTACCCGATGAGAGAGGTGCGTTGCAGCATGGTGGGGCTTCCAGCTTTCCTCCGCTCCTTTAGCTTTTGCCGATACTTTCCGATGATGTGAGAGGCTGAATGAGTGAAAATGGGGCATAGAATATTTTTAAACATGAGCAAACAAGCAAATCAGGGCACTTGACTAATTATAAGAGAGAATGGAGGAAGAAACACCGACTGTACCTGAGAAAGAGGAAAAAAAAAAGGCACAGTGACTACTGTTACACTTATAAATTGAATCCCTTTGTCCCTTCTTCATTTATTTTTGCCGGTTGAAGCCTAGATTTGATATGTATGAACAGCCTCCTGCATTCACTGAGGTTGTTTGTAGGAAAAAGAGCCTTCCTGCAAAGGTAAAACTACAGAATCAAACCATTAATTTTTGCAGTACTTGATGGAGCAATCTCTAAGCGTGCATCCACATACCAATTAACCGCCTATGGGGATGTTGGAAGTGATTAATAATCAATAACAGTAAAAACCCCAGAACTCAGTAGCTGCAATTGAAGTTAGTTCATGGCGCGAATCAGCAGCATATTAATTGATTTATTGACTCTGGATTGAGAGCCATAAATGGGCAGAAACTACTGAAGAAACTAGGACTAATCTGTCCTTTAGCCCAGGGCAGGACAAGGTGAATGATACCCCACCAGATCACAGGCGTCTGCTTAACCTGTTTTGCTTGGGTTTGTTGGGTTTTTTTGAGAATTTCTGCCCTTGATGGCCTGTCCTTAGCGTCACAGAGCATTTCCTGATGTCTAACCTGTGCCACGGATTTCTGTATCTCCTGTCCTCCAGCTTCGCCCATCTGAGCTCTCTGCCATATTTTTGTGTCACTCTGGAAGCGTGGTGACTTCAGCTGAACTTCCAGCCGAGGCCAGGGTCAAGTAGAAAAGGAGGAATATTTCATGCCTCCCAGTGGACCGTTATCCTAATAGAACCCAGGCTGAGCATTCTGCAGCCTTGTGGCACATTGATGCTCAACTGTTTTGCTGCCCGCCATTGGACTCAGCACCTCTGTACTGGGCACTGGTGAGGCCCTACCTCGAGGGCTGTGTCCAGTTTTGGGCCCCTCACCACAAGACAGACACCGAGGGGCCAGAGCGTGTCCAGAGAAGGGCAACGGAGCTGGTGAGGGGTCTGGAGCACAAGTCTGGTGAGGAGCGGCTGAGGGAGCTGGGGGTGTTCAGGCTGGAGAAAAGGGGGCTGAGGGGAGACCTTCTCGCTCTCTACAGCTCCCTGAAAGGAGGGGGCAGCCAGGGGGGGTCGGGCTCTTCTCCCAAGGAACAGGCCATGGGATGAGAGGAAACGGCCTCTAGTTGCACCAGGGGAGGTTTGGGATGGATATTAGGAAAAATTTCTTCCCTGAAAGGGTTGTCAAGCATTGGAACAGTCTGTCCAGGGCAGTGGTGGAGTCACCGTGTAGACGTGGTGCTGAGGGACACGGTCTAGTGGTAACTTGGCAGTGTTGGGTTAATGGTTGGACTTGATGATCTGAAAGGTCCCATCCAACCAAAACAATTCTACGACTAACACACTTTTGCAGCCTTCCGCTGTGTGTCTGTGCAATGCATTGTTCCTTCTGGCTTCCCGAGAACTGGTAAAGGTGTCTTACCAGCAAATACATAAAATATCAAGAAATCCCGCTGATGGTGTAAGGCCTGACTGGGATGGAAGCTGTCTAAACACAGAGTAAGGGGATAGTCCCTGCCTCCCAGGACCTAACTACAAGAGCAGAGACACCAGAAAGCTGCTGATGTGTTTGGAGCCATCCCCAGCACCGCTCATCCCCGGGGCTCAGCACACATAAACCTCGTCTGTCCAGGATGTTAATTGTGTTATTTGGTAGATACTTATGCCCTTTAGCAATGGTCAGTCTTCCTTCCACATATCCTGAAGTGACTTCCTTATGTAATCATATTCCTTCTATTCCAGTCACATCATAGGAAATGTTAATTTCCTTCTTTTAATTGGGTTGATAAAGTCTTTTGTCTAACAAATCTTTTCCAATATGTTAGCGTTGGGTTTTGTTGCAGCGTGTGACATTCTCAGTATTGTAGCAGAGTACATTGTGGTCGGTTCCAGTCCCTGAACTTCTCTCTTTTTCAAGGTTTTAACTTCTGTGGCTCTTCCTGACACGGATAATGTATTCTTTTGTTAATCGAAACTGAACTTCGAGAAAAGCACTTTTTATGCACATGCAACTGGAAGCTAATCTTCGTTATTAATTACAGCAAGATAAGGTATGCCGCTGCAGATTGATGTTCTCCATCTGAGCATAGGAGATAGTTTTGATACTTGTCTGTTGGCCCAGTGCTGTCCGAGTCCACCTTTCATCCTTACGTCTGTTAGCAGCAGCCAGATTATTCTTTTGGTTTAATTCACCCTATTCTGAAGAGCCACATTGCCCTCAATTTTTTCGGTTTCTCTAACTTTGACAGCGAAGTTACTGAAAATTGGCAGTCCCTGCTTTGGAGGAGGACGAGGATTAAACTAACACCTGGCATGATTCATAGATTTTTTTTCTCCTCCTTCTTTTGAATTTTATTTGGGCATAAACCTGAACTGTTTTTACGTTCCTGAGTTGCATCAAACTTCACAGGCGATAACATACCATTTCGTCGATTATAGCCGAGAATTCATCAGGCAAAATTTTTTTCTATCCAAATGATCTCTTCAGGGAAGTAATCTTTTTGTCTGATTAACCAGAGGACTGAGCGTCGGACCAAAACAGTGAAGCGATGCCAACCCAACCGTCTTGCTTTTGCCCTGTAGCCCTTTGTCCGTTGTTGTTTCTTCTGATTTTTTTTCAGCCAATTGCAGCTCGTTCACAGGAGGGTCTTTGAACACTCCAGGTAGAAATACTTAGCTTTTTTCTCAGCTGACACCTCTCCTCACTCTTCTGCGGGTATGGAAGAGATTACGAGGTGGGCAGGAGTACACGGAGCGGTACTCAGTGATCTCAGCCTGATACGAAACTCCATTTATCTAAATGCAGCCTTTCCTTGTTGGGCCCCAAAACAATAGAGCTTTACACCAAAGTGGAGGAGCAGTACTGTGGTGAAATCTCTCTACTCTTGTTCTCCCAGTATTGCTACTTCTTATTGCCAGTATTTTAATATATATTCTTAAAAATAGCTTCATCGGATAAAAATTGTGGTAATTTTGGTGTTTTCTCTTGGCACTGGAGGTACTGGATGCGAGCTGCGAGCTTAGCCACGGCAGGGTCATTCTTGCGACTTCGGTTGTGCCAGGAGGTTGTGGTACTTAAATTGGTTGCTGATTAATCTGCAAAACTTCCCTTTTCCTCAGTTAAATCTGGATTATTCAGGATGGATCTTTCTGTTATGGTCCTGTGCCAGTCATGGTTCACTTTGCAGTGCCATGACCTGGGATCGTCGTATTTGGCTGCCCCCCCGTGTTGTAGTAAAGGGACTGTCAATATTTCCACAAATCCTTTCAGTAATGGTCGAAACAGGCACAAAATCCTCATTGACATTTGATTTGCAACTGAAGACATGCTGTTATAATAAAAATACTGTTCTGTTGACTTTCCCTGGGACAAGAACTGGGCTTTCTTCACTGACATACGCTAGGAAGCGTTTTATCCGGTGACAGAAGGATTGAGTGTAGCATCAAATGGAATCGAAATTAAAATGGGCTTTGAATAATTCAAAAATCAACACTTAAATCTCTGCCTCTCTTCTTTTGATGTTCTTTTGTAGAAAGTTGGTGGAATACCTGCCTTCCTAAAGCAGCCTGATTACAGGGGTAGCACACGGGCTGGGAGAGGGTGGTGGGGTTTAATTACAGCTACGGTGTAACAGATGGGCTGCGGTTTGGTCCTTTTGCAGCTGCAATGTGCAGAGGATTCTGCATTATTTGTTCTTTATTGGTATTCACCAGAATTAATATAGGGGAAAAATGAGAGTTACAATTTAAAGAAAAATAATGGTATATAAAGTAATGAGATTGTTCCAAAGCTTAATTAGATGGAGCAGATTGAATACTTTACAGTGATGTCTTGAGGCAACATAATTAAATTGTAGGCATAATCCTCCCTGTATTGGAACTGATTTTATCTTCATAAGGCAAGGAGCGTTAGATGGCCTTTCCTACTATGTTAAATTACTAATTCTTCTGGGAAGACTTATGGATCTCAGTATTATCAGACTTTAAAACCACAAAACAGGGCATAAGTCTACATCTCAAACTGTTGATGGTCTGATTACATGGATAACTTCAGTTTCAATCTTAGTATGTGCTACAGCTCAGTAATTGAATCATAGATCTAAAATACATATATCTGCAGTGTATTGTTCTGGATGCTGAATTCATCTCATCTGTTAAATCTCTTAATGAAGTTGTTTTCTTCTGACAAAGATACCGGTGAATAATGCGCAGAAGTGCCGTTCCTGAAATGCGTCTCTGCGTACGCGGGATGCAGGTGCATAGATGCCTCTGACATCTTAGCTATAAAGAGTAATATTGGGAAGTGTGTGGATGTGTGTATACCTACATATATGTATGTCTTTAAGTTTTCTACATATCTGTTTATATTTCATATATTCTGTCTTCTTTTAGATTTTCTTCAGTATTTTCTTTGATAAATTTGATTTCTGTTTTCACATTTTAAATACTTTCCTTCACCTCCATCACGCTGCCGAGGGGGCGATCTGACTTTGTAGTACAGATACATCCCAGTGGCGCCAAAATTTTTGCCTTACTTTATTAATTTAGTATTCATAAATAATCTCTCTTAGCATCCTGATGCCCGTGTGTTATCTGGAGGCTTCGTTTCTCTTGGGTTACCAAACATTTAGCTAAACATTGATTGATTTATTTTTTTTTCAGCAGAGATCACCAGGTATCTTAAATGCAGTAAAAGATCTTTCTAACTGCCGCTACGGGTTTGTTTTAAAGAATCCTGGTATTTGTTTGTCAGCCTGTAGAAAGGTTAAATTTGTTATTTGCATTTGATGGTGAACTCTCTTTTTAAAGATTGCTGTTGTGAGGGGAGGAAAGTAGTGCGTGTCATGAGTGGTCTTTATTGTTGCTGGTGCTTTCAGGAGCCATAAATCTCTACCACAGTCTGCTCAAAAGACAAGCTCATTTGTCTGGGCATTAGCTGGCAGTTCCCTAGCATAAATTTAAAGTTTTCAGGAGGACTCTAATGTTTATTTTGAAAATGGAGATTAGGGTACCAAAGAATAATATGTTTACTTTTCAGCACCATGAATATGGAGTGACCTACTTAGACTATACCATTTGGTTTTATTTTTAAAGCTTGTCAAGCCAACTCCTATTGCAATGTGAGGAGCATCCTTTTTAGAAAAGCAATAAACGACACTGGGTGCTAAATTAGCATTTTTGAAGTAGAACAATGAACAATGTTTTGAAGATTGTCCTTCAACAGCATTTTTATGTGTTACTGGGCCGTAAGTAAAACAACGTTTGCCTCGTGTTCAGACATGCTTTGCTTGACCTGCAAGTTAAACCGCAGCCAGCTGCAGGTCTAGGTTAGATACAACGCCACGATGCTGTAACTTTAAAAATATGTATACGTTTTTCTAATAAACTGAATTTTTAATGACCTCGTGATTATCATGAGATATTTTAAAGACGAGTGATCTTATCCAAAACATTCCTTGTGTTTCTGCGTATGCTAATTTACTTGATTAATTTGGAGAACATCTGCATATAATTCTGTGTACTTAACAGTGGTGAGATCACACTGCTTTGCAAGTAACAGCTACAAATTTCACTTTCTAGACAGACTCAGATTTTTGTCTAATTGGGATGCCAAATGTACAAAGGTACCACAGAAGAGTATGTAATTATGTAATTTTCTCTTGATCTTTCAGAGTCTTCCTGCGAGCAATTAATCAGTATGCAGATATGCTAAACAAAAAATTTCTCGATCAAGCCAACTTTGAGTTACAGGTAAGAAAAAAACCAGTTTCTGGGGACCAATGTTAATGTTGTAATAAATTTCTGCCCTAAACGCATAATTTTGGTGCATGTATGTAGTGGGAGGTGTCCCTGCCCAGGGCAGGGGGTTGCAACTAGATGCTCTTTAAGGTCCCTTCCAACCCGAACCGTTCTGTGATTCTGTATGTCGTCATGAACGCCAGGTGACCAGTTAGCCCAGTCAAGTCATTTCAGGCTCAGCAGGTATGTACGATCCATTCGTGCCTTGTGGGTCTTGTCCTAGAATAGCTCCGAGTCTCACCCAGAGCATCACCAAAAACTCCTCCTTTCCTTCAGGAACAGCAAAAAGGGGTGTCCTCCCCCTTTCTGCAGCAGATGCTTTAGCAGAATTCTTGCCTTAAACGTTGCGCCCGAGCGCCCTGCTGATGAAAAACACACCAGTTTAGGTCATTTGCTCAGGATCTCTTTTTTTTTTTTTCATATTTACGTGTTCATATTTAATTTTACTCGAATCATCAAAACACAATCGATTAGGATTTGTAGATGGGAAATGTTTCATGGAGACGTAAACATAACGAGGAGATGTACTACGAATACATCAAGAAACACCATCTCTGTGGTGTCTGTTACTTTCACCTTTAAATATTTATGTGCATAATTTAGATACTTCTAAGATGTTTTGTAGGTGTGCGGAAAAACATTTCAGAGAATTAATGGTATCTATTCTTGTCATTTTGGGGGCTTTCAGCTTTGGAACAACTACTTCCACCTGGCTGTTGCTTTTCTCACGCAAGAGTCTTTACAACTGGAGAATTTTTCAAGTGCTAAAAGAGCAAAAATACTTAACAAGTAAGTCCTATTCGTCATCTAAATCATGGACAAGAACTTGAGGTCTATTAACATAATTTTAGTTTAATTTCTTAGCTAAATCCATTCAAATTGAGATGCAATCATGGTATAATGAAAGGTTGGTTTTAAAAACATGAATCAAGTATCTCATGTGTTTCTGCCCTTGAATCAAGATCTAAATTACATGATTCATTACTGATGAAGACAGTATTTTATACTGCAGGATGTTCATAAAGTCAAGACTTTTCAGAAGTATTAACATATTATAAAACGGAATTTTTAAATCACTTTAGCTTTGTGCTTATTCTAATCTCATTTTACGTGCGCTCTTTATTGCTTAATCCCTAACGGCCGTTTAGAGTGAATTTTTGTAACTACAGCCAGTTTCGCTGCGATATCCCCGAAGAATGGGTTTGTATAACTGCAGTCTTGTCTGCTTTCCTGGTTAAAAGGGATTACATTGCCTACCTCTGAACGGGGAGCTTGAACTACCCGAGTGCTATTCACAATCCCACAGCAAATGAAACCTGTCAAAAGAAAAAAAGGCCGGAAATGAAACCGGAGCGTGAATATTTTGTTTAATGCGTTCATTCCTCCTAAATTTCGTTGGGGTTCCAGTGTAGCGAAGCTTATCGTTAATTAACTAAACACTGAAAAAAGCCAGTTACGTGTTTTCAAATACAGCGCGTGGATTCTCTTTCTGTGTCATAACATTTGTAAAGAGCACCTGCGAAAGCGGTTCGTTCCCATAGTCAATCAGGTTACCCCAGTTAATGCAGAAAAAAGGGGACTTTCAGAGCAGATGCCCTGAGCAAGTATAGCTCAGACTCCTTGTTACGTACAGTAGATATTCTATAGCTATATTGAGGAGGAAGATGCATTTTGTATCACTTCGTCTTCTAAATTGAAGCCTTTTTGTATATTAGTATGGTGAGAGAGACCACGGCGAGAATGGGACGAGTTTGTCAGTGCTGCAGCGAGATTTGATTTTAAAAGGCTTTTAGGCTTTTTACTTTAACTGTGTGGGTTTCCGCCTTTCACCAGAAAAGGCAGGGCTCTGTGTCCCATCCGTATTTTTTTTTGGCAGCGAAGTTTTGCCCTTCAAACTCATCCACTCCGTCAGGAGTTTGGAGGAGCTTCCTTTGGAAGCTGTGCTGTACCTCAGCGTTGAAACAGAATTTTTAAGCCCTGTGTGATCTAATACACGTACGTGTGACTCCTGGGGCTTCCTTGATGAAACAGGAATATTTACAAGTTTCAGTGGAAAAGCGATGTCAAGCAGAGCTCAGGCCTTTGCACTTGTGCTATAGGTATCAGGAATAACATTATAGTTACACATTTGCAAAAGGAAACCATGATGGTTTTGTTGAGGCAGGTAAATTTTATTTTATCAGATTTAGAATTTATGGAACGAAATGGTTTTGTTCGAGATGGGACCAGTGATGCTAATTCTCGTTTGTAATTAAGAGTGTAAAGGATAATTGCAAAAGGGAAAGCGCTCCAATCCATTAGCCGGCAGAGGGATCAGAGCCGTGGCTGCTCTCCCTCTCCCCTTGCTTGCCCTGTCCCACGATGGTGTGTCCTACATCAGCCTTTTAGTTGCGATCAGACTCCTGACCCCAACAAAAAACCAACAGCTGAGCTGTAATTGGACTGGAAATTACCGTCAAATACATTTGTGGACTCATATCCCTCTTTGTGGGGATGGGAACCTTCAACAGAAATTTTCTTCAAGTGATTTTTCGATGAAACCGAGCAGTACAGCTTGCTGAAGAAATTCAAGAAATCAACAGACATTTCTCACTGCTAATATCAGTAAATAGATTAAGTCGTTTGAAGTGGTTCCTTAATGAAGTTTGTGAAATTGTAAATCTCTGTTTATAATGATTTTACAAGTTGTTATTCTCACTGTAATCGTGTTTTGGAGACAGAGATCAAGACCGTAAATTCTTCAAGATGCAATAAATGTATGGCCTGGAAGCACTAACTTTTAATTGCTATGTGAAACCATTGCCGGTTCTGTGCCAAAGGGGTAGAATTTATCAGTTAATTCAATATCACGCTCACCCATCTTTTTAAGCATATATTTCAATCAATATGTCAAATATTTAATAATTAAAAATTTAATCATTGTAATTTGTAGGTTTTGCTAAACATTGCATTTAAGTATTAGATAATAACAGGTTCTTAATGATGCAGAAGAATCTCTTTAATCCATATTAATGACAGGGTATCTCACTATTATCCCACAGAAATCCCACAAGTTCTTAGATATTACCATTTTGCTCATCTTGCCGTTTAAGTAACCATCTTTAACGTACAAATATTCTGTGTAGCAAATATGTTCTTAGAGCTTATGGTTCTGATCCCATCGTTAATGAGGACAATAGGGTGTTTAATATGATCGTTAATTGAAGACAATAGGATGTTTAATACCAGCTTTCCTGGTATTAATGTGGAGGGGGAGTGGAAGACTAAAATCCCCCTGCTGGGAGATGGGAGGAGTTGGTGCCAGCAACTTCCCAGCGGAGCAGGGGGGGTGGGGGAGACGCTGAAGGATGGGCTCCCCCCTTCGCCCCGCTCAGGAACTGCCTGGGACCACTTGCTTTTGGTCCAGCCCAGGCAGGACACAGAATCCCCTTGGAATGTCAAAAGCTTCTCTTTCTTGATTTTGTGCATCAAGGTACGAGATGTCACAAGATGTTCCTTGTTGTATTTTCTAGGCCAGTGCTATGCTAAGAGGGTGTATAAAAATAAAATAGAGCCTTAGGCTGTGAAGCTCTCTGCTGTGCTTCCTCCAGCCATTACCACTTGGAAAACAGAAAATGCTCACGATTAATCTCTGTAACCACCCAGTGTCCTGAAGGACGGTTGGGCAATCTGAAAATACGGCAAAGAGAGGGTTTGCGCAGGTGGATGTTGAGTGTGTCTTCTGCCTTTGGTAAGTGGTACTGCAGAGGTTGCAATTTGAGTTCTTTGGGGGAGAGCAAATAACAGAAGGTGAGGAACAGAAGCTGCTGCAAAAGGGACATTGGGCAGAGCCCAGTGTCTGGGGGAGCATCGCTGAGCTGCCGCGGGAGGCTGGACAAACTCATTGGATGGCTTGAATTTGGAAAACGCACTCCCTAATTTCAAATATCTTTGAATGCTGATCAGATTTCGAAGTGAGATGTTTTCTGCTAATTGTTATTTGATTATTTTTTTTTAAAGAATGGTTTTGTTTTTCCTTTTTAAGGTACGGTGATATGAGAAGACAGATTGGGTTTGAAATCAGAGACATGTGGTATAATCTGGGTAAGTAGCTGGAGCAGCTATTGCCTAACGCTTTCACTCAGTCTTTGTACAAACCAAACTAGAGATGAAATAAACTTGATTTCTCTTGAAATAATGGTAGGCTTCCAGAAGGCATTTAAAAAGCAGGTAATTTCAGAAATAAAGCCTCCTCTGCATGCTTATTTTGCCATCTGGAAGATACATAACGGCGGTCAATGTTGACATATCTTCTGTTTTTTCATAGTATTCAACCTCATGCTAAATACAAGTGAACCGTTATGGTGGTACCTGTCGAATGTTTATTTCTCCTTAAATATATGAATAAACGGTCATATATGTATACACATATATATACGCACACAGATACACGTGCATGCTGTAACTGGGACTGTAGGAAAATGAGCGCGTCCAAAGGATATCAGTAACTTAGCCTAGAAATTCTGTTTAAAGTCTGATTTTCAGTCTTGTTTGGCTGTATGAGAGTGACTCAGGCAGATCAGCAAAGAATGGGAACTTGGATATCCCTGGAGTTCGTAGGTAAATTAGACATACCTGACTGTCTCAAGTCGGTGCTGTTCTGTGGGTATAATTTAGCTGTATGGGGATTGAATTTCATGAGAAACTGAGTATTTACTGTGACCTGAGTGTACTCGTCTGCCAGATTTCATTTTCCTGAGCTTAACAGCAGAGACGCTTCTGCTCTTCTGAGTTTTATCAAAAGTTCCTTAAATTATCAGAAATAAATGCATTTGCCACTTTGCTTATGTCTCTAGCTGAGCTGTTGTTGCTGAAACTTGAAAAAAATCAGCGTATATAAGAGAAGGGAATGCGAGGATTCGAAAGTGTTTGATATCACAGAGTTTGCATCCGCTCTGCTGGAATGATGAGAAGAGGCTTCTGAGAGCAGCTGAGTTCCCTTTTTATTAGAAGCATCTTTCGTGAATTAAGCGTCTGGAGAAGAGATTAAAGCGTAGTACACACCTGATGTGTGACTTGACAGACAGCTAATAAAATCAGCGTCGTGCCCGATGCTGGGTTGTCCAGCTCAGGACGCTGGCGGTCTCTCTGTCAGTAATTAGCCAAATCCTGCCCCATTCCAGGCTTAAGCTGTGTATTCACCTGTTATCTCTACTAATTCCTTTAGCATCTTTGGTTTCTTAAACCTTTTCTGCTTTTCCTGGACTGATAGAAAAGTTTGCATACATAGATGCAGACCTGGCTGTTCTTACCTGAGGTTATTTTATTCAGTCTGGGGACTGTGGAGTGCGTTGTGCTTTTTCCTACTGCCGCTGACGCTGCCTGCTCTCCGACAAAGTATTTAGTTGCTCCAGGGTTCAGTTTTTCACCATGAACAGGGGGACGAGAATAATTTCCCCTGGAGTTTTATGACTTGATTGGCACAGTGTGTGTGTGTGTGTGGTTCCTTTGATATTTCTTTCTGCGCTGTCATGAAAGCCTTTTATTTTTAATAGAGTTTTTATAAACTGAGATTATCCAGGTAGATGGCTCCGTGACCTCCTCTAGCTCTAACCTCTGCGATTCCGTAAGTGGCTGGGATCATTAATGCTGAAATCTCACGTGTTGAGGGAGTCGGTAAATTGCTGCTCTTCCCAACAAAAGCTGCAAGAGAAAGGTAAATCGGAGGCAGGACCCCAATCCAAGGCGGCCTTTGTGCTGCTCGTAATGAGCAGCTTGCTTTTGCTCATCTTCTCTGTAATACAGCTCGGCCATGCTGATCGTGTTCCGCTCCTGGCTCTTCACCAATCTCACGTATGTCACAGCATCAATTAAAAACGAATTCTGACATGCCACTGCAGGGGAATGGACTTGGGGGGGGGCTCGACACTTAGAAGTTGCACTACATTAGTCAAATTATTAATGTATATATTCAGAAAAAAAAAAAATCAGAAGTGAAAAGCTATAATTCTTGCATATGCTTGAGCATGTAATTTTTATATGCACAACTCTGCCATTGTGCATAAGATATGATGAAGCCAGACAACCCTGACTGTTGATTTATGTATTAAAGGGTATGGATTAGCCTCAAAAATTAATATTTTGTCTCAACAGTTTTTGTTCATAAATACCATGATAAACGTATAATGCCTGCTGAGTTGAAACTCCCCAGTCGGGGAGCAGACAGTCCTGTAGCTGTAAGGCGCATCTAAGAGTATAATTTATTTTCTGAAATTAAATAGCAAAATACAAATTCTAAAAGTTTTTTTCTTGTCTGTGTTTCTTACGCAGTCTTGGCTGCGATATTCATACCTTCCTACCTTTAAAAGTATAAAGAAAAAAGAGTTATGTGGAGTGGAGAGCAGCTCTAGCTAACCGTGTGCGCGCACTTTAAATGCCTGAAATTTAGGAAAAAGATTTCTGTTTTAAACGGGGAATTGCATGCAAGAGATCCAGCCTGACAGATCTTTTTATTTAAATCCTAGTTGTAGCCGTGCTGTTTGATACCCTGCTAGATTTGACCATGGCGGCTTTAGATTTGCGTGCTCTGATGCAGCGCAGAGGACGGCTTCGGGGAGCCTGGTCCCAGAGCGCAGAGCTCCCACTGCTTTGCCTTTCCGAAAGCACTGCGAGGCTTTTATTTTCTTGCCTGCACCAAACCCAGTGTGTATTAGTCTCTGTAGGCCTTTTTTCCCCCTGTATCGCAACCTGAACTTTCAAATAACGTATTATTTAGAGTCACTCTTCTGTTGGAGCCGGGGCTCCTTAGACCCTGGTGAGACAATAAGTATCAGAGAAGCACAAAGCAAACCGTGGCTTCTGTCTTGGAAATGTAGGAACTCAAACAACACGCAGTTAAAAGCGTGATGTAATGTAATTTAGCATGTACAAAACGCAGTTTGACACTAGGTCACGTCTACCAGTTTTCCGTGGTTAGCGGTTTCAATGGTTACATGTTAGAGAAATTGTATTGGCGTTAAAAATAACATCCTTGTGGTGAAGTTGGTCGAGGAAAGCCAGCTCAGAAAGCATTGCTTTTATTGGTGACATCTGAACCAGCTGGGGGGAGGTGGAAAAGTAAGAATTCTGAAGATGGAGTGAAATGGTTGCTGCTGCCCACTGTCCCGGCCCTTCCCTCCAAGTGCTCGGCCTCAGAAAAGGTGTCTTGACAGAGATGTTAATGTCATCAGAGGGAAGGCCAGGCTTAAAAATAGTCCTGAACTTTGAGCGTTATATAAACAGGAGTCATTGCAGATCACGCTCTCTGGATTAGTCATGCATGCTCAGAGCTGACCCAAGTGAGGGGGGAGGTTGCTGGCAAATTATTCAGTGGGTTTTGTGGCCCAAATTTAAATTAGAAGAACCTGGGCAATGAAAATCACATGTTACCCGCTAAAGCAAGCACCTTGGGGTTGGTTTGCGTGATGAGGTCTGTGGAGTTGTGCGAGCAGTCCGGAGAGCGCAGCTCGCGGCAAGGCAGAAGCCACCGCAAGGGGAAGGTTTTGCATCTCCAAAAGGATACTTTTTTTACATGTGGTTCTTAAAGCAGCTGCACAATTTGGTTTTCAGAAGCAAATCCTCAATTTTCTTCCAGATTTGTCACATTTTGAGTGTCTGCGTGGGAGTTCCCACTCTCCCGGGGGAAAAAAAAAAAAAGACAAATTCATCGTTGGGATGTTTATTGGAAAGTGCTGCCTGTGGCGGGCAGCTGGGGTGGATGCTCTGGCGTTTCCCTTCGTGTTTTGCTCTCCTGGTTTCTTTTGTGGCACAGCATTACCGTGGCAAACCCGGGTGTGCGCATTATCCCATCGCCGATGCGTGTTGTAGCGTCAGAAGGATGTCACACAGGGCTCTCAACCTTCTCCCCCACTGCCCCGTTGGTGGATGGACCCTTTCTCAGTGTTCCTCCTCGCGCATGCTTGGTGAAGAAGACCGATCAAGATGCCTTAGCGTTTTAATTTGTGCTGCCCTGCCTTCCCGTGGTCGCTGCCGTCCCTGCTCCTGCCTGCTGTGGCCCCAGCCAGGCTGTTCCTACCCACGGACCCTCTGGATGGCCTGAAGAGCTCAGTGGGTTTTGAACAGCAGACGAGGGATTTTTTTCACAGTACAACGTACAAGTGATTTTAATACTTTCTGCTAATAACTCGCACGCTTCTATTCCCCCAAGTCCTCTGGCTTTCATATTTGGAGAAGCTCTCGGTTCTCTTTAATTAAAACCTCTTAATACGGCAAGAAGGGTGGGTGCGTGTGGTACAGCTTCATGGGTGGTGGGGCCGCCCTCGAGTCCTCTTCACCTTGGCAGAGGTGCTGGTGAGCACCTGGGAGATGAGGTCTGCAGCTCTCCGTGCCTCTTCAGTGACTCCCTTTTTCAGCAAGAAGTTTATGTGCCTCCGGAGAATAGGACTGGGGAGTAAAGATTTAAATAAAATCTTCTTTTGTGAATTCACTGTTTTTTTCACGTCTGAAGTTCAAAAGATGTTAGTTACTTTTCTGAGGGAATCCCTGCGCTTGAAGCAATGGAAAAACCCACCGTGGCACACGGAGAACTTCATAACATTGAATTTCTGCCTGACGAATAACTTTTGTCACTATCATTTGTTTTCTGAAATATTGACTCTGACACTTCTCGGGCATAATACAAGAAAACTGTCACCTGAGAGGCCAAATGTAATAATACTTGTAAGAGAGACAGAGGAAAGCTTTCCGCTTCTCACTTGATGTTCCTCACCAACAGCCAGCGTTGCAGCATCATACAAAGTAGCAATTTTAGTAGAGTATTAATTTGCCCTAATAGGATTGCTAATGCTAATAGGATTCTGAAGTTTGCCTAAATCAAGTAACTGAAATTATATCTGCTAAAAAAAGTAGTGTGTTTTGTTAATAAAGGATTTCTTCTTGATTACATTTGTTGAGATTTATGTTAGTTCTGGTCAGAAGCGAATCTGCTAATTAAAGACTTCCACGGTTACTGCTGTACCGGTGTAGTGCAGTGGAATCCAAATGAATTAAAATCTGTTTCTGTCATATATGATAGAATCACAGAATCACCCAGGTTGGAAGGGACCTTTCAGATCATCGAGTCCAACCATCGACCTAACTCTGACAAAAGCCATCACTAAACCGTATCTCTAAGCGCTACAGAGAATCTTCATGGTTGGAAAGGACCTTTGAGATCATCAAGTCCAACGAAACCACCTACAATCTCTGCCCTTCAGAGCATGCCCTGAAGTGCCACATCTAGACGTTTCTTAAACACCTCTAGGGATGGTGACTCAACCCCCTCCCTGGGCAGGCTGTTCCAGTGCCTGACCACTCTTTCAGTAAAGTAGTTCCTCCTAATATCTAATCTAAACCTCCCCTGCCGCAACTTCAGACCTTTTCCTCTGGTCCTGTCATTATTCCCCTGGGAGAAGAGGCCAACCCCCACCTCTCTACACCCTCCTTTCAGGGAGTTGTAGAGGGCAATGAGGTCTCCCCTCAGCCACCTCTTCTCCAAGCTAAACATGCCCAGCTCCCTCAGCCTTTCCTCATATGACTTGGACATCTACTCATCTTTTAAGTACCTCCAGGGCTGGTGAGTCAGCCGCTTCGCTGGGCAGCCTGTTCCAATGCTTGATAACCCTTTTGGTGTGAAAATACCACTGGTAACTGCAATGGGAAAGAAGAGTCTTAAAATGGAGGAAGCTGAGGGCTCCTTCCATTAGCTCAGCTCTGAAGTCTGGGCTGGACCACAGAGGGGGATGCATAAACAGCGTATGAGCCCGGCTGGATACAGCCATTAACATTGCGCTTGTGAGAAACGGTGTGTAGCGACGTTCAAATGAATCCAGCTTGCTGCTGAGAGGGGAGTGCATTTGTATTTTCTAAACTTCTGCCATTGAGTCCTCTGCCAGGAGCTCTGCGGTGCTCCCCTACACTGCTCTACACCATGGAGTCGTCGAACAGACAATTTGCAGAACGAGTAACCTGCATTCTCTGCGCTTCAGCTAATAATATGAACAGCAGCTAGATGTTTTTCACTAGCCCAATATTTATTAGGTGCCATGTTCCTGTTAAGGTTTCGTGCGGAGAGCGTAGCGGGGAGGGTTGGGGGAGGTGCAGTTTTGTCTTGGGAAGACAAATGTGAAATAAAGTTTGCCAGTCAGATCAGCTCTCGAAGAAAGAAGACATATTGTCGGCTTGGTAAGATGTAGTTTCGTGTCCCGAGGCTGTGTAAGTATGCACTCGTGGTGACACTTTGATAGACTGACATGGAGAACATTTTGTACGCTGTGGAAGATACAGAAGTCTAAATAAGTTAAGACAAGTGATGTGCCTTTTAGCCTCCTTCGCTCCCAACCAGAAGCTGCATTTTTAAAAAAAAGCCTTGAAACTTAATATCAGTGTGCAAATATGGGCGCTTCGTGGAAAATGTGGCGAGTTCCAGTTTGATTAGTGATTGAACAACTCTTGTTAATTTGGTTTTATGCATATCGCATACTTCTCCTCTTGTGGCATAAATAATAATAGATGTCTTAGTAGAGTCTTTCTTACGCTATATAAGAATTTATTTATACGGCTTTTATAACGATTCTCTTCTACCAAAGTCAGCGGCTGTTTGTTAACTCTGAAATGTGTCTTTTCCCTTAAAGGTCAGCATAAAATCAAGTTCATCCCAGAAATGGTGGGACCTATCTTAGAAATGACGCTTATCCCTGAAACCGAACTTCGGAAAGCTACAATCCCCATCTTCTTTGATATGATGCAGTGTGAATTTCATTCTACTAGAAGCTTCCAGATGGTAAGCAACGAGCTATGGATATTTAAAGTTTGTGAGAAGGATTTAACTGTTCTTTGACAAAAACATAAGAGTTTTTGTTATTTCTTGCTTTTCTAAAGAATAATATAATTATGGATTTTCTATAACTCTTGAGTGGCTATAGAGTTTGCATATGTGGGTTTTAAATTCTTATTGAGGGAAAAATTTGCATGAAGTAAATGAAACCTTTCTTTATGCTACAAAAGGAGAGCAAAGACAGATGTCTTAAATTTTCCCTGTGACTCAGAAAAGGAGTCTGCTGCTGAGTGAAATTGGACATAAAGGAAGCCTGATAGTGTGGCAAAAGAAACCATAACCCTTAAGGGTTTATCATCTCTAGTATCTTACAATTTGGATGCTCTACCATTTGATGGATTTTGGAGAGGGGAAAAAAAGCTATCCAGTCAGTGTCGGTGTTTCTTATGCCAAGTAGACACTGCAAAATCCAAAATACTAGTGTGGCATTTTTATTCTATTTTATTTTAACACGCTGAGGGAAGTCTTTGAATAGGCACCCACAATCTTAACCCTGATAGCATCAACTTTTGAGACAAAAGTGGAATGAAAGAAAGTTTCCCAACATCATTCGTTTGACCTTCTTCCCCTCGAAAGTTCGCCTTACGGGTTGAGTGTAAGACTAGTTAGGCCAGGTCGGGCTATGGTGTAAGCCAACGCAGCTCCTTCACACTGTGAAACTTCTAACCGTTCAGGATACGACCTTGTGGATTTTGCAATAATTCATGTGTTGTTTACTTTTTTTCCTTTATATTGGCATTTAAAGGGCAAATAAATATATCTCCCTTTATATTTCATCTTTCTTGGATGAAAATCTTACCCTTTTCCGTACTTCTTTGTGAACTATTATTCGTAACCAGCTCTTAATAAATCTGTAGCCAGAGTAAATGAATATCCGTATGGCGAGACTTAAGCAAGGGAAATGGCATCGGCTTTATTACTTTGATTTGTTTTGTGCTGGATGGTGTGTGGAAAGGTTGTGAACTGTATTTTGGATCCATCTTAATCACTGCATAATCATTCTTTCATATGTTTGACTCCGATGATACGGTAAAGATTGAAATGCTTGCTGGGATGCCGTTTAAACAGTTTCCTGTCAGATGCTCTCTTTTGTTGCTTGTCATTTTTTATTTGTATGATTATATGGATCATGAAAAATCCGAGGGTAACTTTATAGCTAAATTTATGGACCTATATTTCCTCGACAGAAGGAAACCAGCTTTGCGTGGAATAGTTGGGTGATTTTAATAAATGAACGTCTTAAATATTTCACGCAAATTCTTTTTGCCTTTTGAGAAGAAAAATGCCTCCTGCTTAAGTCAGGGATGTCTTGGATGGTACATACTCAACATATATTTCTGGTGTCAGTATAGCGTCTTGCTTTATGGACGTAGCATTGATATGACAGGTGCGGAGGTAATAAACCTTTTTTTCGGTCCGTTTGGAGTGAACAGTTATGTCTAACGGGGAACAATCAATCTGTCCGTTTACGGTTTTGCAGATAATGTAGTTATATAGTTTGCTGAGTATTTCAGCGTGGTCTTTGGGGAATGAAGATCACAGCTTGTGAAAAGCAGAGAATTGTAGGACAGGCTAGTTGGGATGAGACCTCTGGAAGTAATCGGGTCCAAACTGCGTTTGGGTTATCCGGGGCCACCTGAAGCTCAGTATTTCCAGTGAGGGAGGTTTCACCACTTCTCTGGGTGACCTGTTCCAATGTTCAAGACTTTTCTTCTATGCAGATGGAATTTCCTTGAATCAACTTGTGCCCGTTGCTGCTTGTGTTGTCACTGTGCACCCTTGTAAACAGAGTAACTCCATCTCCTCTATAACCACCTTTTAGGTCTTGGAAGGCTTGAGTCTGCTTTTCTCTAGGATGAACAAACCCAGTTCCTTCAACCATTCGTCGGGCCAGGTTCTCCAACACTTTGCTCAACTTGGTGGCCCTCAATTAGGCCATCTCCAATTTATCAATGTCTTTTTTGAGCTGGGGGAACCAAAGCTGGATGCAGTATTCCAGCCCAACAAGTGGAATAATCCTGTTGATTCTCTAGCTGTGCTCTTGTTGGTGCAATCAGGGACACGTTTTGCCTCCACTGAAGGGGCACGTTGCTGCTTCATGTTCAGCTTGTTGCCCACCAGGTCCTTTCCAGCAGAGTGTCTTATACTGCTGCTTGCAACTGTGCCATCCCAGATTCAGGACTTTTAAGTTTTTCTTTCTTAAATATCACACAGTTTCTTGTTGGCTGTCTTTCCAACTGTCAAAGCCATGAAACCACCACCCTTGGAGATCAGCAATTTCACCACTTTTCCCACTCACCTTGTAGTCCATCTGTCCAGCCTGTATCTTACCAACTTGCCAGCAAGAATGTTTTGAGAGACTGTATCAAATGCATTGCTCAGGTTGTGGCAACCGCAGCTCTTCATCCGCTGAGCAGATACTTTCATCACAGAGGGCAGTCAGGTTCCTCAGATGTGATTTACCCTTGATAAATCCATATTGGCTTTTCCCAATCCCCTTCTCTCCCTTGCTGGACTTCCATGAGCGCTTGCTCCATGGTTTCCTCAGGAACTGAGGTGGGCCTGCCAGGCCTGGAGCTTCCCAGCTCATCTTTTTTGTCTCTTTTGTCTTTAAGTAATAGAAGTAGTTATAAAATAATTTAGCTATTACCAGTACCTAGGCAAGCTTTCATACTTAATGTGTCGGTGTAACGTACTGCGTTATGTCACCTATATGCAACTACCGATTACCATTGTCCAGCATTGCTTTCAAAGAGATCTTCAACATTGAATGGCTGGCTGCTGTTAAACTCATCTGCCAGAAATCCAGTTATCTAACCTTATTAGTCACATCAACAGGGGTTTAGATTGGCTCTGCTTCTCCAGCAGATGTATAAACCTCATGATTTGTGGGGGAGGAATTTAAATTTTTTGCAGAGCTTCTATTGCGGTGATGGCTCGTGTTACAAACAGACAGCTTTCCCCGTGGCGGTTTTAATTTCAGTATGAATTGGTTTGCCTGTAAAACCAGTAACAGACAGAATGGGGGGTTTTGTTCTTCCAGTATATATAGCCCTGAGAAAAAACAGAAATTCCTCTGGTTTTTACGGAACTAAATTAAAAGCCGACTGAATTAAAAGCTGGAGTTGCCCATTTTTGTCCTCTCCCTCTTAAGGTGCTTTGAAGCCTATATAAGGCTTCAAAGTATCCTGTACCTCAAAGCATGAATCTGATACTAAAGTCAGTGCGGGACTGAAGCTCCCTATAGAAGAAAATGCCTCTTTCTCCGCTCGGCTTTTTTCCCTTTGCCTGTTTTACTCGCGAACCCTCCAGATCAAAGGGAATATGTCAGAGCCACAGGAGCGATGAAAGAGAATTGGTTGGATTGTGCAAGGCCTGGTCAGGTGAGCGTGATGGATCCCGTGGTGACAGCAGGAGAGAAGGCTCATCACGAAACAATCATTCAGCTGAAGTGTGGAATTTGGAGCATAAAAAAACCCAACCTCTTGATTTTGCTGCCTGTTCCTTCCAGCTGTCGCTCGCTCTGGCTCCGTTTCCTACGAGCACTCCTGTTTCTTCCCCTGAACTTTTAACTTACCTTTTCTGGACCTGTGTCATTGCTGAGGTAACGTTCTGCTTGTTTTGAGTTGAACGAGTTCATAGAGCGGTGCCAGTGCAGGAACTGGTCCAAAAGAGAGCGTGGAGGAAGTGGGAGGAGGCAGGAGGAGGGGTTGGGTAGGTTCTCCCTGGCTCATGGCACTGCATCATCACATGATTTCTTTTAGCTGATCTGGCACAAAGTAATTAGTAGAACTAGCTTACTATTAAAAAAAAAACCTATTAGCAAAATAAGGTAAGGGACCGAGTCAGAAGCACTACTCCAGCCTGTCTTCCCCAGCATAATTACATTTCTCATCAAGTAGGAAGGAAGGAAGAACCCTTATCCTTCGAAGGCGAATCTGAGAGGTGCACGCCCCCACTCCGCAGTAGCGAGCAAGAAGAAATTAGAAGCCCCATATGTCTAGTTCTCAGACTGCACAGCATTACTAAGGGGAATCATCAGTGTCTGGTGGCGTTAGCGTCAGCGAGATCAGCATACAGGCTCCAGCATGTGTTCTTACCCTCTTAGAGTTGTGTAAAAGTAACGATCTGAGGAAAGAGCCCCAGAAATGCAGCAGCACATCTGTCCTGCTTTCTGCAAACTGGAGTGACGCTTTAGGATAATGGAACCATAGCCAAAAAGATAGAAAACCGATATAGAAATACATAAGCAATGAATGCATAATGCAGAATCATATAGAAATGCATAATAAGTGAGTGCATAATGCCTGTGATTACTTAAACAAAACCATGGGTGCAGCTGAAGTAGTGAAGAGAATTAAATGAGTAAAGACCGGAAGAAATAAAGGGGAAACCCTTTTAATTCACTTCTAACATTTAACAATGAAACCTAGTATCATCGAGATGGTCATACCAGGATTTTTACTTGCAGTGTAATTTCATGTCGGCTATCAATGAATTTCAAATTGATATCATTCCCCTTAATGAGAAGTACCTAGTTTATCTGAGTCTCCTTTGACTTTTAGAACCCGTAATTCCTTATTAAGTCATTTTACCACTTCTGAGCCCTGTGTTAACTGCCCTTTCCCTGTGCTGTGGATTTGCAGAGAGAACACAAGTTGATGGCTTGTCCAAGTTTCTGTGATGCTGCAGATTCTCCTCTGTAATCCCACAGAGCGTGCAAATTCAAATGAGTCATCCCACACACAGGATTGATTTCAATAAGTAACATTTGTAGTTATCTGCGGTTGAAATGTAAACGTGTAAGTTTTTCTTGTTTTCTGGCCTTTTGGAGAATATCGGTTCTCCAAGAATATTGGAATATTTAGAGAATATTCCTCTCTCACCCCACCCGACGAGCAAGGGAGAAAGGCAATGCAGTAAGTCTAGAGACCTCCAAAAATCGCCAAGTATTAAATGGCTGTTTGCCTCCCAGAACGCTGTGGGGAAATAGGAAAGGGAACAGATGAAACTGGTGGGAATTACCACCAACGTTCATAGCAGCCTTCGAACAAAGTTCTGCCGTACTTGTGTGCTATTTCTGTGTTAGGACTAATTTCTAGTGGTGTTATCTGTCACTTCAGCTTTATATGGCAAATCCATTATTATCCCGTATCAAAACAAATTTATAGCAGCTTGGAGGATTGAAAGTCCTCCTCATCTACAGCTAGATTAAATTGTCAGTCAGTGCTACAAATATAGCCCGACCACACTTTAGGTAAACCTAAAACCAAAAGCGATTACTTGAGCTGACACTTGAACACACTAGGTAGCTTACATTGATTTATTTTCTCCAGATGGGAGATTGTAACAGACAGATGAGGTACTGGATATACTCTTTCCTCAAGTTCAAACACACATCCTAAAGGGAAGCTGAGATCTCGATCAACTGTAAGGAAAAGTTGATAATAATTTCCTGTAATCTTCCTAACATCACCCCTCAAGCTCCCACTGTCAACAGAAAGACAGGAATCTCAGCTTATTGATGGTGCCAGATATACCCCCGCAGCCTCCAGAAGGAGCCTCAGCCAGTGTCACTGGCCGTAAAGTAAACACGGAAAATTTGGCACTTCTTCACTTGAGAGTAAATTCCATCACAATAATTGCAGGACTACTTTGTGCTATTTTATGCTTTAAGGGGGGGGGAGAAAAGGAAAAATTATGGTTTTATCAACGGATGCCAGATGTGGTGTCCCAGAGCCATTAGTTTGTGCAGCTCCCAGACCACGTTCTTACTCCCATCGTGGGAGACAGTAGCTCTATAAACCTCAACTTGTGTTGATGAAACCTTCTCCTGTGGAAAGATCGTGGAAGGAATTTTAACGGTGTGAAATAATGTTTAGTCGTCTGGCTTGCATGATCTGCATCGTATCGGTTCCTCAAGAAGTATCGAGAATGATTGAAGAGCAAAGATATTGTTAATAGTCCTTAAAACCCCAGAAATGCCTCAAGTCTATCTCTGTTCAGCCCAAGAGGGCCATTAGGGAAATGGCCCAACAAAGCCTAGATTTACAGAAATCTAAGTAAAATTGATATCAGGAAGATACTCAAGATCCTGTATGACAAATGTAATTGCTCTTCTTCTTATGAGTAATCTCTTGCTAAAAAATATATCACCTAAAGGGCTCACGCTGGCAACAAGTGTCATTTTTCACATCGGTATAGAAAGTCAATTTCTTTCTGGTCTCATTAAAGAACATGAATTTTGTGACTTCTTTGTTTCATCATTGTGTTGCCTCAGTGGTTTACTTGACACGTCCTTGTACTACGGGAACGTGTTTCAGCTTGTGTTTGCTTCTTAGAGGGGGTGGGTTGCATTATTCTTCCTTTTCCCATTTTCCTGTCATTTTTTGAATAATGGATTCATTGTATTAAAACCCTTATTTCACTTCACTTTTCATTCATTTCTTCGCAAGGCAAGTAGTGAGGGAGTGGAACAGGTTGCCCAGAGAGGCTGTGTAATTGTCCATCCATGGAGATGTTCAGTGCTTGGCGAAGCAAGTCACAGCTGGTCTGATCTACTATTGGCAATGATCCTGCATCACCTGGGAGGTTGGACGAAATGACCTTCAAGGTCTCTTCTAGCCAGTGTTTCTGGCGTTTTGTGGATCGTTTGAAGCACCTTTGAAGTGTTTTAATCCGAGGTTTGGGGTTTTCATCTTTAAAAGAGTGTCGCATAATAATAAAAATTGTTTTATGGTAGAATAACTGTTGGTTGGGTATTTGGTTGATTTTACCGCTGTATTCGTGATACAGTCTGTAGTTCAGGTTTCCTGACGGCTCACGTTGTTAGACTGTACCCTGAATTTGCTCCGAGTGGTAAGAGAGCAGGACTTTTTCTGCCGTCATTCATCATGGTAGCTTGTCGTCACTGAGCTCAGAGCAGAGGGCATTTTCTCTGTTTGTAACAGAATTCTGGGGGGCTACCAGAGAGCGCGTAAAAATAAATTTCTCAATTCAAATGCAGAGGACCGAAAGTCTGGGGTTGCATCTGAAGGTAGGAACATGCAGTGAACATTACTACAGTTAATGCTGAGAAGAACATGGGCTCTCTGCAGGGACTTTTTTTCCTCCTGGGACGTAGATTGTGATTTTTGCTTTTGGCATAGATATCACCTACATCTTTAGCACATGACCTTTGCTGCAACGGTCTTTGAGGTTGTCCTTGTTGCCTCCTTGCGGTTGTTCCCCGTGAAAGAGTAGCCCTGCTGACAAAGACTTGGGGATACTGGTGGATGAAAAGCTGGATATGAGCCAGCAATGTGCACTCGCACCCCAGAAAGCCAACCATATCCTGAAAGAAGCATGGCCAGCAGGGCGAGGGAGGTGATTCTGCCCCTCTCCTCAGCTCTCCTGAGACCTCACCTGCAGTGCTGTGTCAAGCTTTGGACTCCTCAGCACAAGAAGGACATGGACCTGTTGGAGCAGGGCCAGAGGAGGCCACGAAGGTGATCCAATGGCTGGAGGCCCTCTGCTGTGAGGACAGGCTGAGAGAGTTGGGGGTGTCCAGCCTGGAGAAGAGAAGGCTCCGGGAAGACCCTATTGCGGCCTTCCATTACCTAAAAGGGGCTACAGGAAAGATGGGGACAGACATTTTAGCAGGGCTTGTTACGATAGGATGAGGGGTAACGGTTTTAAACTAAAAGAGGGTAGATTTAGGCTAGCTATGAGGAAGAAATGTTTTATGCTGTGTGTGGTCCAACACTGGCCCAGGTTGCCCAGAGAGGTGGCAGATGCCCCATCCCTGGAGGGGTTCAAGGCCAGGTTGGACGGGGCTTTGAGCAACCTGATCTAGTTGAAGATGTCCCTCCTCATGGCAGGGGGGTTGGACTAGATGGCCTTTAATCATCCCTTCCAACCCAAACAATTTTATGATTCTAATTAACAAAAGTCTAATTTTGCTTACAGGCTTTCACCAAAAGCCTGCCCTCTCCAGTTCCAGAGAGCCCTTTTACTGATGGGGCAGCGTTTGATGGCTTTAACAGAGGAGCTAATACTGTTGTCACTAAAGTAGATATTTCGATCAGTGGAAATAATTTATAAAAAACAAGAAATGCTGCTATCTTACTGGTACGAGTCAAGAGGTGGGAGGAAAGCTCGTGGCTCGAACAGAGGTGCAGGAGCAGGTCCGTAGGCTGCGGCTGAGCCCGGCGGTTGTGGAAGGGCGTCCTGGGTCTGGAAGCAGACGCAGCTACAGACAGTCCATTCCTTTTTCGTTCGTACATTATGTGCCGTTAATATTAACTGCAGATGCAAAGTACATCTCTTGACATTTACAAAAAGTTAGTAGGCTTTGTTCTTGTGCAGGTGGCCCTTTGCTTCTCCTCGGCAGAGTTAAGCAAGTGACAGTAGAAAAACCATTCTGTCAATAACCGCCCACTCTGATTAATGGGCTCCCAGGGCCCTGCCACAGGCTCCCGTCTCGCCCGGGCTCTTCTGCTCAGGTGTCTTGACAATAGGTTGTGTCACTAATGGCGTGGATGTCTGTGCTTATTTAATGAAGAATTAGGAATTAGATGACTAGACCAATTCGTTACGTAGCAGCCGGCCCAGAGTGAGCCTTCCTGCGCTCACAGGTCTCATTGCTTCCCAACCTGGGCCCGAGGGGATGTGACAGCAACAGGTAAAACCGTGGGTGATCATTAAAAAAACACTTTGCATTTAAAGTATATTCTAATGCCCACTTAATTTGCGTTCTTTTATTATTGTACAAATAAAATACTGCTCCTAAGTTGTTCGAAACAACTTCCTTCCCCTTTGCAGTGACTTATTAACAGGTTTGTTAATTGAGTTGGGCCCCACTGTGAGGCAACGTCTGTGTGCTGCGAGGGGATGTGAGCGGTGCTGGGATGTGCAGCCGCCTGCGTTCTCCAGCCTCCGGTGTTGTACGGCCTCTCTCACAGAGCTTTCAGCACTTTTTGCATTTTACTTTTGTTGCTATTACCGTTATTGCAGGGGACATTCTGTCCCTGGCTTTGTGTCCTCTTTTTCCCCGCCCTCATTCTTGTCATTAATCTCCTTATTTAGTTTTTCGTAATGCAAATATTTACACGCCATTTAACAACATGACCGATGATTTCTTCGGCAAAAAAGTCCTTGTAGGACAGCCCATCATCATGGATAGCCTAATGCCAGAGACTGCAATCTCTTAAAGTCAATCAAGCTTTGAAATAGTGGCTAACCGTCTCTCCGAGATACCCAGCCAATCTGTGAACCATTGAGGCTACAGTAATAAAGTGAAATATTTGCCATCTGATTATTTACGCTTGCTTTGTTTAATTATAGTTTGAAAATGAGATCATCACGAAACTGGATCATGAAGTGGAAGGAGGCAGAGGAGATGAACAGTACAAAGTGTTATTTGACAAAATGTAAGTGTTGATCAGCGGCGAGATTTATGTCACAGTAAAGTCAGGAGGGAGAGCAATTAGACTACAATGAACTTTGTAGCCCAGAAATAATTAAAATCTGTTAATGATGCACAATATTTAAAATTGCACCTGAGTCAAGGTTTTTTCTGGGTGTGATTAACAAGGCGAATGTAATTGGTTTTTCAGTCTCTTGGAGCACTGCAGGAAACACAAATACCTCGCTAAGAGCGGAGAAACTTTCGTGAAACTTGTTGTCCGCTTGATGGAGAGGTTGCTGGACTACAGGACCATAATGCACGACGAGAACAAGGAGAACCGCATGAGCTGTACCGTCAACGTGCTGGTAAGCAAGAAGTCGCCAGCCTGAAATGGTTACAGCATTCTTAATTTTACACCTTTAACAAAAGATCCGTGTTGGGGTTATCATGAAAGTTTGAAATACTTTGGGTTTTTTTTTTTCCTTTTTTAATGAAAGTGAATCTATGGAGACATGGGTGGTTACTTCTTTAGCTGATTCTGAGGAAAGATTTAAGAAGAAATGTTTCAGGGCCTGATTTTTGAGGGCTGTTCATTGACATTTACAACTGATGTATGAACAACTTTATTCAGAAAAACACTTTGACATATAGAACTCTGGAGTAATACACGGTTTATTACCGAAATTTTCATGCATTTGCAATCCCATTTGTATTCTGCTTACTGCTCGGCTTCCATATTCTAAATTTCTGAAGAAATGTGAGTGTTACTGTTTCATTCACAGCAGAAAAAGCTGGGGTTGTTTTCCCTACTGATGTGAAATTTCCTCCTCTTAGTTCCAGAAATTCTGGAGTACCAACTCTATACTGCAAACCTGTGTCCGTTTAGGCGAGACCTGGACGCAGTAGGAGTTGTCCCCGTAGCACGCACATCATGCTCTTCAGTGGAAGCGTTAGTGTGTGGGATTTTACTAGCATAAAATCAGTGCACATGGAAAAACGATGCCAAAATAAATTTTAGAGACCCCCAAACATAGTACTGGCTAGATCTGATTTTTTCCAGTAGGACTCAACATTAAATGGAATTTGAGTTAGAAACCCCTGCCAGTTCACACCAGGCCAGGTAGGAAATAAAAAATCACATACACCATATGCTCTAAAACATGACAATAATTTATAAAACTGGGGAAATTTCCTTCGGAAGGTGAATTAATTTCTTCTTCCCTTCGTCGTAATACTGGGAGTCTCCTCCTGCTAATTCTCACCACACCAAGGGCAGGGGACCGATGGCACACTTGGGGCTTGGTTCTGTTTTCTCTCAGTGTCTCTAACAGCATCTCCTGATGCTGATTTTTGTCATCTGGATTTTTCGAGTGTTTGCAGAGGGTAAATTTTGTAGGCGATTTACTGCTGTCGGGTTAAAGCACCGTGAGATATCCACACACAGCCCGGCCGCCGAAGTCTGCGGGAAATGCAGGAAAGCATCTCAGGGCAGAACTTTCCTTCCTTTTCAGTAGGCGTGATTTAAAACTTTCGCTTTAAAAAAAGTCCCATTTGCCCTCTAGGGCCAACTCAGTCTTTTCATCATTCTCCCGGCACCTGAAGTGAAATTTATGCCTTTGCAAAAATCCAACCCAGGGCTGATACTCAGCACAATTCCCACCTGAGGTCTCAAAGAGTTCTTAATTGGGACTTTAATGATGCAGAGGCTTTCACAGGATTAAGTTTGTCTGTATGGACTATAGTTTAAGTCAGAGGTTTTGATAGGCATTTAAGCCAGTGCTGATGTTAAAAAAAAATATAAAAGAAAACCTTATCGGTTCCTTCAGCTGCTTGTTGCTGCTCCCGACAATCCTGGTGAAAGCAAACATGCCACCAAGGGAGCAGAGCAGATCCCAGGAAGGATCTTGCTGAAAGCTCACACTCTTCCACACCAGTTATTTTTCATCCCCAACAGTTTGTGGGCCCGTTCGCGGCAGGGCCACCAGTGTGTGGGCCAGCATGGCACGAAGGGGACCTGGGAACCTGCACCCAAAGATGGGGCAGAAGCAGGGACGGCGTTCTGGGGGAGAGGGGACTGTAGTAAATGTCACTTGTGTCAGTGCCAACCTGCTGCCCAAGCCTCTTCCCGGTTTGTTTGGTTGGATGTTGCTTCTGGAGTTCCATCAGAAGGGCAGAGGAGCTGTCAGCAATATTAGGGTAAAATGGGTTTACGTTGTTGATCCACCAAACTCAGAAATCTCTTCTACTTCAAAAAACCAAACAAAACACAACTAAAAAAACCAGCAGACATTTTCCATGTGGTTCAGTTTGTCTTTTGAGTTGAACTCAAAACCAGTGAGCAGTTACTCAACTAGAATGGTATATCCACTGAATAATCCGTCATTTCCAACTCCGGTATGTGGATTCTGTCTTGTATTTCAGTTCTCTTTGAAGGCCTTGTGCATCTGTTAGTACTGGGCTTGGCCATCTAGTAGTGGCTACTCAAGACTGGTTTAATTTAGCATTGAAACATCATTGTAATTTGGTGAGGGAGAAATTTCTTTGTATTTTGTTTTCTTAGATGTATTTTAACTTTTGAAGGGAAACTCTAAATTAGATTCAGAAATGCCTTTAATATCTCGCTCAATTTATCATATCTCGCATTTACAATATTTGTAGTGTTAACTAGTTTATCTCAAGACCGGAGGCATTCAGACATTTCTGAAGAGGGTGATGATAATGTGTGGCTTATGAAACCAGATAAATAACACTAATCTAACTTTTTATTTCCACAGAAACTGTTAGAATTCAAGGGCAGATGATGTATTGCTCAACTAAGGCTCGGAGTTTTAAATCCATAGAACAACTGTTGCTTAAAAATTACGGTTTTGTATATTACGAAATTTCAACTGAAAATGGTTAATGATGTGTGACTTGCAAATGCCAGAAGCAAATTTCTAGCAGTACTATTCTTGCAAATTCTTAACCTTTGCAATGAGACATAAGCCCTAATACGCTACATCATGAAACATCACAGCATTAGACTTTATAAGTTAAATAAGTTGTGCTCCATGTCTAGAGGCAAATTTCATTTTGCGGTTTTGAGGTTGATGTTACGCAATTATGAATTTTTAATTTCGAGCATGTTCTGTGTGCATTCCAGGCTGTGAAATCAAAGACTTCGTAACAAAATTATGTTGTTTTGCAGAATTTCTACAAGGAGATTGAGAGAGAAGAAATGTACATAAGGTTTGTAAACACCACCAGTGACAAACTCTGCTTGACTTGCTGTAGTGTAATTGGAGAAAATTAAGTTCATATTAAGCAGTCACTTGGGGGCCGGAGGATAAAAAGTAATGAAAAACCATACCTTTTCTGAACCTAAAGTTTATTCAAGGGCTTATCTTCAGTGAGAACAGTGAGCATTAGAAATTAGTCGTGAGATTGTTGTTGTCCCCCTTCTCCACCTCCTGCAGCTATATTGTGATGAACACTGAAATGCTCCTGAGTGTTGTCACGTGAGAAAAATAAGCAAGTCAAAAGAAAACTGAGCGAAGAAATAATTTCACTTCCTGGTGAGGTATAAAATATGTGACTTGGGGTAAAAAGGGCTATTAAATAATACCAAGACTGATACTTATTTTAAATTTAAAGCTTTTAGGAACCTTTCAAAATCTATTTTCACGCAAAGTCGAAACGGAAATGTGGTGTTGTGCTTTTTGTAAACCTCAGGGTTCCTGGTCGTCTATTTGTACTTTGGCTTAAAATTGGCTAGACCGTTGTGCTAAAATGATGAAGCTTGTGTTTTTACTGCTATTTTAGGTGTCTAAATATTATTCATGAATTCATTCTCAGGTGCTTATTACCTTTTTGGAAGAATTTTCATTTGTGAATTCGCTTCCTGTTGCTTAACTGGTTTTAGTGATTGCTTTATTAATTTGCAAAAAGAAAATAAAATCCAGAAAAAGGCAGGATTGATAACTGTGGACAAACGTGAAGTTCTGAGTCGTAGGTCTGCCCTATTCAGCATCTCTTTATAGACAAATTGTCTCTCACTGTCAACCCCCACCCAAATTCCTAATTCTGTTGACAAACTTACAACGTGTCATAATGAATATCAAAGTTCTGTATTTTCTTCGGCTTTTTCAAAAAGTCATTTTAATAGTTTTCTGTTGTTTTTTTTTCTTTTTAAATTGTCACTGAAAAAACCCAACAAACAAATGAAGAATATCCCCTTCCAGAGGTGTGATGATGCTGAAGTTAAGGAAGAAGACGTATATCTGTATCCATAACAATTACAGCAATATCTCTTGCGCAAAACCCGTGTTGGATTCATTAGGCATCACAAGTCATTTATTTGTATTGGAAAAAAAACCACAACGGAGATGCAAATGGTCCTAAAGGTTGTCTGCACACAGATATACGAGCTTTAATTAAACCCATATATATTTACTTGTTTGAAGATAGAGTTGAACTGTTTTAGTCTTCAAAATAAGTTATTTAGTAACGTTTAAGAACCAACCTTTTTTTAGAACCACTGTTTTTATTACTTGCAGGTATTTGTACAAGCTGTGTGACCTGCACAAAGAATGCGATAACTATACGGAAGCTGCCTACACGTTGCTTCTGCATGCGAAGCTGCTTAAGGTGAGCACCAAAACACATTGCGCGATTTGAAAACCATCTGAGCAGTAACCACTCGCGGCATTGCTTGTCGGCCTTTAGAACATCTCCACTTCAAACCGATTGTCGACTAGGGGCTGCTTCTTAGGTCAGTTTTCTCTTTAGTGCGTGTAAAAGCAGCTCTCTGCCGTCTGTGTGTGCCAGGGCGTGCTTTACTCATCTTCAGCTGAAATAAGTCAAGTCAAGACTGCAAGTTATAAATTGCAAAGCTGTTATTTGAATTTCTTTTAATTATCAAAATGATGTAATGCGTCTAAACACGTATTTGAATAAATCAGGTCTCCCCAGAATTGTTTTTGCAAAGGCAATACGAGGGAGTGCTGGAGACTGTCCTCCAGTGCTCCTGGGTATCTGTAGATTCAGTTTTGATTTCGGAAAATTAGAGAGATTCAAATGGTCTCCTTTCCAAGTACATGTCTTTAAAAGGTACGTGTAATTTTAACGCAGTGTTACACAGTTCATAGCACATTTAAGAGGCGTAACCATCTTGTTATTCTTCAGGGAACGTTTTGGTGTAACCTGCAATATATATAAATGAAATGTCATCTATACAAAGTACACGTAAATAAAGCACGTGAGTTTTTAACACTGCGCAGTGTCAGTCAGAAATGTAACGAAGCCGTATTTCATAAGCATTAATCTCACTGAAGACTTTCTGCATAGATGGTGTTGTCCCTAACATCTCGTTTTAGGTGATTGTGGCACTAATGTGCAGCGTGAGCCAACCCCATTCCCGGCGGGACCGTATGGAAGGATGCTGCGCTTCACAGCAGACACTTGTGTCATGAAATCGCTTGTTTAATGTAGCCTAGTCATCACCAAATCACTAGCAAGGGGGTTTATGTTTTAATTTTAAAAAGTAGTCAATAGAAAAAGTAAAAATCTGAATTTGATAAGAGTTAGTATTTTCTCAAGCATTTGCTTTGGTCCCATTCTTCTTCCTCACACCTCACCCACAGGGAAATCTTTATTTCTCCAGGAGACCTGGGTCTCTTTCTGCTCCCATCAAGGATGGTAGCACCCGTGGTCGTATGGGTCTGGGTCAGGGACAGAATAATAAATAATATTCTATTTCAGAGAAATATTTCGTGAGAAATAACCTATTTCTATGGCGAGTGTGTGCAACCTTCGGTATTATTGCAAGCCTTTGGTATTACTACAGAAACTGTGCTAATGGGGCCCTGTTTCGTAGAGGGATATTATCTCATTCTAAGCAGCGAATTGTTCTTAGCAATCCTTGATTTAATCTAAGCAATCCCAAGCGAAATGCGGGTATAAAATATCTGTTTTGAGAAGCTGGGAAGTGGAAGGTGTTAAATGAAATGCTTCTAACGGATGCGCTGAGAATTATTCGTACCTCAAAACCAAATAAACTGCATCCAAGCTGTAATGAGACTAAATATGATGCAGAGCGTACATGTGCAGTTTAAATTAAGACACTCTGAAATGCATTTACTGTATTTAAAAATAAACAGAGGGTTATTACCCAAGAAGACATCAGTAAGATTCATGTGGAGTGCAAAAGCACTGTAGCAATACCTTTATTCGTTACTAAAAGCCGGGGCAGTTGTTGGACGCAGCCTGCTGGATGCAGTCATTTCTTTGGGAATGACATTGTCTGTGCCCAGAGGTGTCGGTGGGGGGCAAAGACATGCGGAGACGGCCCTGACACCTTCGGTCCCGCAGACGGCTGCCCACGGTCGCCTGCGGGTAGAAGTAACTCGCTGAATCTGGCTCTAAAGATGGCTCTTGTTCCCTCGAGGGACGTAAAACAGGACTGCCAAATTGTGTAATTCCTCCTCATCACGCTTCACGTGAACGAGCCTTTTAGAGAGGATCAAGTGTTCATTCCCTTCCACAGGTGCTGCCTTTCCTGGAAAAACGATGGAATGAACCATGCTGTAAAATGTCATTCAAACTTTTACCTGTTACAGCTTGGACTTGTTGGTCAATATGCTGTATGTGAGCTTACATTAGAGTTTAGCCAATTTTAGTGTTTCTTACAGAATGTCTGCAGAGACCAGATGAGTATCTTAATGCACTCCTTTAATTTACTGGAAACAAAAATCCAGTTTTCTTTTCTTCTAATGCAAATCGATACAAGATGGCAAATATAAGGGTAATATTTATCACAGGTTTTCATCACTAAGTGGATGGTTGTTTATAAATATAATTACGTTGTAGTTTGGAATTATTTTATTATAGAAGTGTATCGATCTGTCTAACACACTGTCCTGTTACTACCAGTAGTCAGCAGTGGATGGAGGAGCTCAGTGTCGCTTGAGAAGCAGCAAAATTGTGGTGTCTGTAACTTCAAGCAATGGAGTTTTTTTTTCTCAAACCTTGAGGAGAGGATTTTCAATGACGCTCGTCATTGGCATGTATTTCCTCACGGTGATTTTAATGGGATCACGTTTAGGTCAAGCCTGAGAATTCTGGAGAATCTCACCTTTATATTTGTGAGAAGGCTGGCTCTGCGGAGAGAGAGACACCATCTTTTTCTCCGGATCCCTGCAAGCTGATGAAGCACGCTTAACAAAAGAGAGTTTTATTTTTTAACCCATTTAGTCAAAATTAAGGTGTTCCAAACTAACAGAAGATTGCGGCTCTTCGTAGGTTGAAAAAAATGCCGTAGCATTGCAGACTGGGTGACGTTTGTGCTGCTCAGAAACACGGCTTTGCGGTACAAAGTTGTCAAAGTTGTCTGCCTTAGGCAAACACAAACGTTCTGGCCAAATTAAGTAACTGGGTGAACTTTAACAACGTATAGTAGGTAAAACTGGATGATGGAACAGCAATTCTGTCAATAAATCTGAGTTGCTGATCTTTGGTTGAATTTCTTCTTTTCCAAAAGTTACACTATTCTATCTCTGTGGGCCGTTCTCCTTCTATAGTAACTTTGATTTTCAGAGAAGAAAGTGAAAAGCTCTTTAATTAATTTAATTTTTGAACTTGGTTTCTTAAGGCAACAAGTCCTATTGGAGCTCCTGTCCCTGTCTTTTTTTTTAATCTATGAGAAGTTTCGTTTGATTTAATGGAGGTTTGTGATTTGATCTGGTAGAGGTTTGTGACTCTCCCAGGTATTAATTTCCTGCCAGCCTCATGAAAATAGGCAGCTATGGAAAGGTGGGCTCCAGCATTAGCATCTGTCTAGGGAAAAGGCTCCAGTATTGTATTATCCGTGGGTAGATTGTAGGGAATATTAGTGGGAGGAGAAGGACAGGTGATACGAATGCTGGAGTCCAGAGGTTTCAGTTGCATCTGTCCCTTCGTGGTGCAAGGGAGAAAGCCATCGGGCTTTTACTTGGTCCTCTCAGGTCGAAGGGAAAATTCATTTAGTATCTTTGCCTTATTCCTCATCCATTCGGCATTTGCTGCAAGAGCTACTAATTGCAGCCAGGCCGTATAAACTTAGTTGTGCTTTTCCATGTCTCCAAACATTCTCTATGAATTTTAGCCATTTAATTTCTGTGCCCGCAGTCCTTTCCGTTTGTATTGATGTATCTGACCTTCAGGGGCTTCTCTCAACATAAACCTGCATCCAGCAGGTTGTTCCCATCAGCGAGCCAAAGTCACCAAACTCTCTGAGAAGAACCCACCTCAAGAAACTTCCTTCCAGCTGATCGATGTGATTGGCTTCCAGTTACAGCAGTTGAATCAATGGTCCTTCTGCCCAAGGAATCAAAGTACACAACTGCAAAAAAAAAAAATCTTTGTTAGTGCATTAGGTGTGGTGTCACTTCTTTAGATAAAAATGTGTGGTTTGTTTAGCCTAATTTTACTGACATATTTCATAACTTTTGATTTGCTTTCGCTTTTCCCCTCTTCCTTGCATGATTTAGTGGTCAGAAGAAGCGTGTGCAGCACATCTTACCCAGCGGGATGGATACCAGGCTGCTACTCAAGGACAGTTGAAAGATCAACTATATCAAGAAATTATCCATTACTTTGACAAGGGCAAGGTAAAAAGGGATGAAAAAAATACAAATACGTTTCATTGCTTTTCTCTCTAACTTACAAGTTGAATAGTAAACATGGTTTGCATCAAGTGACCTTCGGGGAGCTTTAAACTTGCTACGAGTTATTTGGAGTGCTTTATGTAAACGGTCCACCGGCTAGCGCTTAAAGATAATAATACTAAAAAAAAAAAAAAAAAAAAAATCAATGGTACATTTATAACTGCTGTGTTAAGGGTGCATATGATGCCACAGGGAAAATAAAAAAGCGATGCGTGTAATGTGGGGGACTGACTTTTTCCAGCAATTGCAATAGCGAATGCAATCCTTCAGCTACCCTTGCTTTTTCTCGTGTACGCAAAATAATTCCCTCAGAGAATGGATGTCTGTGATTCGTATCATAAGAAGGCAGAAATATTCTCAGATGAAGATGTTTCGCTGCAGTTGCATCTTTTATTGCAAGATGAATTTGCCTTTGGCATTGCGTGGTGGGAAGGGGAGAGGGCTGCTGTTACCTGTCCACAGAGGTGAGGGGGGTTCAACTTGGGAGATGTGGGGGTGTGCCAGTGTTTGGATATTTCATGCACAAAATGTTTAAATATAGAAGTAGAAACCTCTTTGTCTAATATTTCAGGAACGCGTACTTCGGTTTTTAAAAGCAATCCTTGTTGCATAAATGTAGTGCAAACAGAAATGTCATTTTCTCGTAGAACTAGAATACTTTCAAACCAGCTCATGTTTTCCAAGTAAGTTTTTAGCAGAATCAGATTAGTGTTTCGATATAAGCTTTGCTTAAAGGGTCAAATTTTATGCCTTATTTGAATGCGGTATTTAGAAGTTGTTAATAAATGATGGTAAAAACGTTGTAATTCCAGATTGAGATAGAGCCGGGCCACCCAAAGAGGCAGCGTGGGGCTTGTGTGGGTGCCTTGGAGCTTCTGCAGTGGGCAGCATTGGCTTCCACAGCACGTTCCTGCTACCCAAAAAGCTTTTACTAACCCTTTAACAGTGGGTAAGGAGAACCTTGTTAGAATTAGGGTCGTAGCCGCTTTAAAAGTATATTTTAATATTACATTCCTCTCTGGAAAGGAAAAGCCAGAAGTCGCTTGTTTTTATTTTGTCGTTTTACGTCTTTATGGCTTCACAGTTAGTCTTTTATGGTGCTAGTCCACAGGCGGTGGGAATTGTTCTTCTGAGCACCAGGCCAGGGCGTTTTAGCTGTAAATAAAAAGCTGCAGCGTCTTATAATCTATATTGAAAACAGTCTGTCTTCAAGTCGTACCCACCCATTTCTGCTGATAGCGCTAATGAGCTGTTTATATAAACAGCAGGCAAAATACCTGCTGCTCACTTTTCAGCCTGCGCCCCATTACCCAGCACGGCATCCGCGCTCGACTGTGGTTAGACTGAATAACCCTTCTGCATTTTTTCAGATTTTACAGCTAGAGAAGGCCCTGCCTGCTTTCAAAAGAAACAGCGCTGAAAAGGCTGTGGTTTTCCCCTTTCCCTCATAGTTAGGTTAAACAACTGAATCTTCGTTATTTTAAAAATTCTTAGTGAACAGTGATATCGAAGGGGCCGCCGTGATCACTTATTCCTATTCCTTTGCATAACTCAAATCACAGGACTCCCGTGTGGCTTTTTCAGGTGTGTGAGGAGATAATTCATTTTCGAGCACTCTTTCCTAGTTACAGGTGTGTCTTCTCTCATTTTCTGATCGCTCCAGTCGGTGATAAATTTTCGTATTTTTCAATGAAAAGGAAAAAAAAAAAAAATCAATATACCCTGAGAATATAAGCGTCTTACATGAATTTTCAAATGTCAGGAAGCTCAAAGTTGAGGTTTCCACCGTAGAATTAAGTTAATCCTCTCATTTGGGATGTTCTGAAGTTAGGTTAAATCAACTGCTTACATTTACCTATGCGGTTTGCAGATGTAGTCCAGCAGCTACTTTAACTGTGCCGTCCCATGATCAGTGACGCATCTGAAGCAGTATTTGCTGGGCATTTTTAGAAGGCTGTACCAATACACTAACCAATTTGTCTTTTTTTTTAACCATAATTACCCAGCTATGTCTCTTACAGAGCTCGGGAGTTTTGTTTTAAAGTTGTTGTGAGACTGTGCCTCTTCCACTCCGGCCTGCCTGACGGGAGCGGTGGGCTTGAGAGGGGAGGTCAACACGGTTAGAAACATTATGTAGAAGAAATGGAGGAGATGGATTTCCTAAAAGGTGGCATTTTGTTTGAAAACTTTGGCGCTTTTTTTTCTTTTAAAGGATGGTGTAGTTCAGCCTCTCAAAAATCACGATCCCTTTGTCTTAGCAGAGTGATTTCCCAAGAGATAGGCACAGTGCACTTTTCAAGTGAAGACCAACCATGAGGCTTAATCCTTAAATATTAGCATTCATGGCGAGATTAATTTAGAATCCAGAATTCCACAGACTGGAATGGAGTGGACCTCTCGCTTCTAGACCAGAAGAGCCTGAGAAATTTGTAATTTAATAATGCGGAGTGTGGGCTTGCACTGAAAGCAGGAGTGTGGGCGTCTCATTTGGACTGAGAACAAAGTACTAGCCTTCACCGTGAATAGTCCTGTTGTCTGTAGTTCGATATCCATTTAAGATTCCTCGTTTTGATTTTTATTTTTTAACATATTATTCTTAGGAAGCTTGCTTTTTTACTTACATTTGCCTTTTGGTCCTAAAACCAATCTCCTGTAGAGCTGACGTACACCTTTCACCTTTAGTGCGTTGGCATTTTCAGATACAACTTCTGCATTTTGCAGCTGTTCTACTTTATGGATTTGGTTCCTTATTAGTAATATTTTCATTACTCTTCTAAGCTCCTTGTTTCCAAAGTGAAATGTTGTTGCTTCCAGGTTTCCCTGGTTTTCTCTCCTAGATTATTATTCTTCGCTGTGTTGCACTTCCAAGTCTCATCTCCATCTCTCTTGGCTTTTGCCCTCGGAAGCCTTATCCTCACGCTTACCACGGCGGTCTCACCCATCCTTTGAACTGCTCTGAAGTGTTTGCTCTTTCTGTGTTTTGCCGAAGCTTTGTAATTTTCAACAAAGCCCTTAATCCGAGGGCTTTCCTGAAAATTGGGAGGTGAGAGTATCTCGGGATGAGAAGGAAAAATAGTGGTGGTAATAAAGTGATGAGGGAAGGGGGTGAAATTTTGCCGGTGTGAAGCCGTTGATGTTAGTCAGTGCTAATGAACTGCTAAAGCCAGGAATTACTCGGCGTCCTTGATGAAGATAAGATATCATCTTTAAACAGGCTTGACTGGCCTCTGGAGCCGTAAAGGAAGCAGCAGCGCTCTTATTCCTGCTCGGTAAAACGTACAAACCGCAACGTGTTTCACGTTTCCCGGTGGATGCCGCAGTCTATAAATCAGTACGCGTTTTCTGCTGCTCCTTCATAAATTGAAAGCGTTGGTTCCGGGGAGAAAAAAAATAAATAAATGCATGCTGCTCATTTATTACTGCTCTTCCTTCCTCCCCACCCTCCCTCCAAAAAACCTTCTGCTGTTTTACTGGAGCCACAAACCACAAAATATTTGAAACTACCCAGTATGTATTTGAAGCTACCCAGCCATGCTTTGGCTTAAAATGTCTTTTTTCCGGCTCACGGGATGGTATCAAATGGCTTTTTCTTCCATTTAACAAGATAGTGGTGAAATTCACCGGTTTGCCAAAAATCAGCGCGAGGCTCGTGTCCAGCTCATATCCCAGATCATAAGCCTGTCCTGAGAGCTGTGAAAGATGGAGACAGTCTTCAGAGAGCAAAGATACAGCGTTTGACCACGTTCCAAATGAATACAGCAAGTTGTTTTAAAGGGTTTCCAGCCATGGCTCGATCTTACACATCTTGAATGCAATACTAGCAATAGAGAAGTACTGTGTTTTAACATTTTATTTAAAATATTAAGCTTACGTGTTGGTTAATTAACACTATCTGAAATTTAAACAGCTTGGAATGTGCTTCATACATCAGAACATTGCACAATGATACTCTTATCCTAGATTATTTCATTTTTACTGACGGTTAACTCAGCGGGAGCTGAGAAATATCCTAAGATCCTCTTTTACTGCTATTGAAGAACCTCAAAAACTAAATTGGATGCTGCAGTTCTTTCTGGGCAGCAAGCGATCCAGCTTCAAAAATAAATTACATTGCTAGGTTTTCCCTAAAAGGATCTCCTTCTGCATCCTCAAAGTCTTTCCCATAACAATTTGCAGTTTGTGTCTACACAACTGAATTTAGACTATACACATTTTTCTTATGCCTTTGGTATAAAAGAAGTATTTTCCTTCCACTGTCGCCAGCCTCTCTCTCTGGTGCACTCTCCGGATAAATTGTTTCTCACATTAGTGAGTTGTACATCGTACAAATCCTGTGTAGTAGCTCCCCGTACGGCTCATTCCTCCAGAAGACCTGCCATGTCTTGGGCAAACCTGGGAAACCTTCCAAGGCAGGAAATCTGCGAGGCAGCAGATTGGGAGTTATTGACCTTCAAGAATATAGATATAATTTATCAGGATCCATTGCCACAGCCGTGCTGTCCTCACCTGAATAAATTTGCTCCGTAGTAAACAGAGAAAATTTTCGGAGGGTTTTGCAGGGGGTTTTAAACACACAGTTCCTGTTTCTGTTACGACGTTGGAAAGACGACCGGTTTGGGTTTTGTTTTCGGGGCCGTTGCAGATGTTGTGGTCCAGCTGCACAAACGGCCCGGGGACGAGCCAGGTGGTTAATGGACTCATGGACCTCCAGAGTTCAGGAAACTTGACATTTTACAGATTGAGTCTTATAGTACAAGTTTTTTGGAGGATTGAACCTTCGGTGGATTGAATCTTCAGAGGATTGAACCAGACAATTGGATTTCAAAACAGAGATGTTGGAGCGGAGAGGGGTTTTTAAGAGGTAGTAGCAACAAAAAGGTGATGCTTTTCTCTTAGTCAGGTCCCTCCTCGGCTGGAGAGGGGCCAGGTTAGAGGCTGGCAAAAATTGAAAGAATCTTCTCCCGTGGTAATGCGCTTTTATCATGTATTTGCGGTATGATAGAAAAAGAGTAGTTCTATCTCTTACTTGTACCCGAAAGTGTTCCATTAAAAATAATGTGACAAAATATGAGCAGTATAACTTGTAAACTAACTTTTAAAGAATTTTTGAAGTAATTACAGTAATTTAAGCCAGAAACAAATGTTCATAATCATCTAGGTTTTTCCTGTTCATCCTCACCTACAGATAGGATATTAGAATGGAAGAATGCTAGGGTTGTGCGATTACTGCATGTATATTGGAGATATATCTATATCATAGTTAATTTGAGGATTCATTTTTTTAGGCTCTGAAACATTTATAAAATTCATTATTAATGTTTATATTCAGGATCTAATGGGTTTGATCAGGCTGAGGAAGGGCAACAGAAATGCAGCTCTGGCATGTTTACAGTCTCAACTGACAAGGGTGGGAAGGGGAAAAAAAATCAAACCCAAGATTTAATTCTGTTAAAGTCGTCATTTAACTGGTGGCAGTGCCGTGCTACCTGTAGGCATCGGTGTGTACGCAGTGCCTTCGACAGCACAGGCCTGGGATTAGAATCATAGAACTGTTTGGGTGGGAAGGGACCTTTAAACGCCATCTAGTCCAACCCCCCTGCCATGAGCAGGGACATCTTCAACCAGACCAGGTTGGTCAGAGCCATGTCCACCCTGGCCTGGAATGTTTCCAGGGATGGGGCATCAATCACCTCTCTGGGCAACCTGGGCCAGTGTTTCACCTCCCTCAGAGTAAAGAATTTCTTCCTTCTATCTGGTCTAAATCTACCCTCCTTTAGTTTAAAACCATTAGACCCTGTCCTATGGCAACAGGCCCTACTAAAAAGTCTGTCCCTGTCTTTCCTGGAGCCGCTTTAGGGACTGGAAGGGGCTGGAAGGTCTCCCCGGAGCCTTCTCTTCTCCAGGCTGAACCCCCCCAGCTCTCTCAGCCTGTCCTCCCAGCAGAGGGGCTCCAGCCCTTTGATCATCTCCGGGGCCTCCTCTGGCCCCGCTCCAACAGCTCCGTGTCCTTCTTGAAGTTTTGGTGGGCATTGCCGTGCTATGGATGACAGTGACAGTCCAGGACGGGTTTGCTGTGGTGTGACCCATGGGCTGTGACACCGTGATGGCTCTCACACTGAGCAATACCAACACGGGTGCTTCAGCCCCCCTCAGCTCCTCTTCTCCCCTCCTCTCTCCCACCACTAATCCCGAATCCCCTTCCTCTTGACAGCCAGGTGTAATTGGTTTGCATTAAAGACCCTACAGCCTTAGCACCGAGCCGGTGCTTTTCGTTGGCAGACATGCTTTGGAAACACGTCGCAATGTCTGTGCTTATCCGGGATTCAGGGGAAGAACTGAACGAGTTTGTTTACAATGTCGATGCAAATCTGAAATTACTTAGGCTTCCATTTATTTCCAATCTCGTTCAGCTCCAAAGCTGTTTGCCTGAGCTCGTCTATAAATATTTTCACAATGGAAAAGAGAGTAGAAGTGCTTCGGGTTTGGAGAGGGACTGGTTAAATCTGGAACACACAAACAGAGAACTGGGACAAGGAGGATTATGGTAACGCCGTTCTCTTTGAAATGAAAATGTGCAGAAGAAGAAAAAGAAAATGGCAGTCAAAATGAAGAAAGGTTCAGTGATTTTGAAGGGTTTCACTTGCTGAGTTACCAAACAACTGAATTTTAGTTCAGTTTCTATAAATTGGTAGCATATTGCTCTTCTGAGTCAAAATTAACTCAGCCTAGAGTGTGAAAATGTCCTCTGTTTTCTGCAAATAGGCCTTTACTATTAAACTCATGTTAATTTCTGTGTAGAAATAAAAATATGCTCTGTATCATTATTCTAGTTTAGTTACATAATATGGATAAAACCGTTCTGATCCTTCCATTTGCAAAAATTGCCTTGCTGAGTGTAGAAACTGCCTTGTGATTTCCTGCAGACGTGATCCCTCATTATGGTGATTGTAATTAGTCTCTCCGATGTGTTTTTCATCTTCAAGGCACTTTACAAACATGAGGTAACTCATGTTCATCCCAGTCCTCTTCCCTAGATAAACAATATTATGAGCCTTGTAGAAATGAGAAAAATCAAGAGAAGGAGTTGAACATCATGTGGAGATGAGAGGAGAAGTTAATGTAGGTACCAAGCTCTCCCCCTCGAGAGCGTCCATCACCTTTTTATCTTGAAGTAGGTCACCGCTCAGTCTCTGTTTGCCCAAGCGTCTGCCCATTTGTTTTCTTTAGGACTCAAAAGCTCCTTTTCTGTTGCTCAGTGTAGTTTCTGGCCCATCTTTTCTCTTACTTCGCTCCCTTACTTTGAGATGTTGTGGCTGCCCCATCCCTGGAGGGGTCCAAGGCCAGGTTGGATGGGGCTTTGCGCAACCTGGGCTGGTGGGAGGTGTCCCTGCCCAGGGCAGGGGATTTGGAACTAGATGGTCTTTAAGGTCCCTTCCAACCATTCTATGATTCAAACTCTCTGTCCTTTCTCCCTGCAGTCTCTTGTAACTATTTTTGCTTTTGCAGCTCCTCATCTCCACCATCAGTTGCTCCCGCCTCTTCAGGCTGCTGCTTTCCATCCCTTCCCTCTCTGTCTGCCAGGACAATCTTTCAGTCCATCCTTGGGTTTGAAAATTGAAAATAGGCCCCTCATTTCCAGGGAGAAGCACAAATGGAGAGCAAACTGATGGGACCCAAGCCACATCTTGCTTTTGTGGCATTGGCATGATACGCGTGCGGGAGGCTTACTGAGTGTTCAGCCTGGCTGGGCTCCAAATTGCCAATTCCTAGGGAAAAAAAGAAGATATTCCAAGTCCCGGTCCGGTGTTTGTGCCACTAAATCACAGGTAGCTGTGCTCTGCCCAGCTCCTCAGCCAGTGCTGGCAGCAGTTTTGGTCATACTGACAGTTGTATGAACCATTAATGTTTTGCTCTTCTTTGTATTTTAGCATCTAGAACTAGGGATTTTCCTGAAAGTCTTTATTTTTTCCCAAATTTTCCTGATATATGAAGAAACGTGATTTCAACTTGCAGATCAATAGACAAAACTCACCCAACATTGATTTTGGCCTTTGAGTGGTGGGATTTCGTTAGTGTGTTTTGGGGGACTTCTGGTTTTCGGGGGGCTTTGGGGGGGTAAAATATTTTGTATTTACACAGTGCGTTAAAGCAGATGGGACTGGGGGTCTGTGTGGGATGGAACCAGGAATGGATTGTGTGCATGAGGGTTTCCCCAGGAGTGCTGTTCCTCTCCTTTCTCCCCATCGTCCAGCTCCCACCATCTTTGGAAGCTGTGGTGCTTCATCTAAAACTCTTTGTTCCCAAAGGCGAATGTCTTCAGGGAGTGGTGGGGAAACGTCTGTTCAGCCTTTTTGCTCAACCCTCCTTCATCCGACTGCTCGTTGCAGCCGCAGCCGTCTCCATGCTTCACCGGGGCTGGGAACATGTGGCCTCATGCTGAGAGGAGAATTAGGTGGCGTGGACAGGGATTTTAAATTTAAGATGAAGGATAATACAAAAAAAATAGATTCATAACTCATTTTAAATCTTATTTTTTTAACAAAATGAGGTCAGCAGTGCCAGCCAAATTTCAGCAGCAGAGAGAGATCATCAAGTTTGATCTTAGATAGCCTGGTGTGCTAATTTAAGCATCTTTTTGGGTTTGAGTGGTTCTTTGTATTTAAAGTAGAAAAAAATTTAAAATACACATTTGAAAACGTTCTTGCTGCTCCTCATTAAGATTGTTGGCTTCTGAAGAGCTGAAGGATATTGTTAAATTTCCTTGGGTCAGTAGAGACGGCTGCCGAATTTCATGGTTGAAGAACAAGAGAGGAAAGAGAACCAATGGAAATATAATGAATATTGGTTCAAAACAATATCTGCAAATTGCCTGTCCTGTCTAATATAGATTATAGATATTAGAAGGAGAGAGAGGTGATTATGGACTGTAATCAATCAACAACATTTATCCAAAGTCCTGGGTTCTGGGTTTCTTCGTGGGCAGGCCGTGTTTACCCATTGTTGGATATCTAGTTGGGCTAGCAGGAATCATTTTATTTCTGAAGCAATTTGATCATTTTACTTGATTTGCATCAGATAGAGACATGTGGGTAACTCTGCCGCGGCTATTTGGCACATCAGATGCACAGGGTTTTCAGGCGTGTGACACAATGTATTTTGTTGTGTTTTCTTAAGATTTATTTTATTCCCATGTTGTTGTTTAACCAAGGTATGTGACTCAGGTTTTTTGTTGTTGTTTTGTGGTTCTTTTTTTTTCCAACAGATGTGGGAAGAGGCCATCGCCTTGGGTAAAGAACTTGCAGAACAGTATGAAAATGAAATGTTTGATTATGAACAACTCAGTGAACTGCTGGTAGGTTTTTTTAATGACGTGGGCACTGCAACATTTTTTTTCAGAATTTAATTTTGAACCTTTAAAAATTATATTGAAAATCTCGTTTATGACACTAAAATGCAGAAATAGATGCCCACTTTGGCTTTGCTGGACGAATGTTGATTAACTGGCTACCACTGGAGTGTCTGAAAAAGATTGAATTTTTTTTTTTTTTTTTAGCTGAAAGAAAAATATTTCGGTAACGTTAAGCTGATTTATTTGGGGTATAAAAGGAAATTTGGAATTTAAATATAAATGGGAACATGAAAAAAATCCCCATTCTCTCTCAAGTGTCTTTCCATATTCACGTTTCTTTTTTTAGGTATGAATAATCCCCAGGCATTCATGTCTAGAGTCAGTTATTTTTGCCCTGACGTTACCCGCTGATTATGCCGGCACCATTTGTTTTTTCTCCTGCTCTTCTCGAAAGAGATAAATGGCAGCTGTCACTGTCCCTCCTAACTGCTCAACCAGTTTCACAGCAGCTGGGACATGAGTCCAGTTTGCTTCTGAAAATTCCCGACTTTCAGGTTTTTGATGCATTTTGCCTTCGCGCTCACCAGAGTAGATCATCCGGAATGTCTTTGAATTGTTTATCTGCTTGTCCCACGCTGTCTGAGCTGGGCGTTCATACGGTGTCATTGCACCTTCTCCCTCCGCTGACACCAGCCCTCAGTTTGAGGATGGCTTGGAGCCATCTCCCCTCAAGCACCTCCATCCCCATCTCCCCAGAATCTCCTTTTTTGGGGAGGAAAGAATAAAGGTAAATACCCACTCGTCTCGATTTTTTGGTTTCTTCACTCCCTTACATGTTCTTCTTTGGTTTGTCCGTGGTTCTGTCCTCCAGCTCTCCACAGCTGAACGAACATCCCTTTTTGAAGGTCCTCTTCCTGTGGCATTTTAACTGGTATTAGTGCCAGGCTGATTGTATTCCTTGGCCTAACTGGTCTGGAGCCTGGTTTCCCGTTGATTTGGACAGCAGGAGGTATGGGATGTACACACAGAGCGTGTCTCAGGTGGTATGGTGAGCCAGAAGAGTCCCCCTCAGCCGGCTGCCTGTGCCACTGCCTTCAATAGAGGATATTCTTCATTTCAATATAAAAGGAATCTGGTAGAGATTGTTCCTCAGCTAGAAATGATTCTTATGTGTCAGATACGATTATTCACCAGTGGGTAGCTGCTTTCCGAGTCCCTCATTTTTAATTTTCCATCTCCTTTATGCTTGCAACACGGGAACATGAACAGCTTTGTCATGGAAACAACCACTGTTCTCCTATCATAGTGTATCCATTTTTGGAGCAGAAGTCTGAATTTGAACTTTGTACATTGTAGCTGACGGCCAATAATACCGAGTTATGTATTTTTCACTGTTTTTCTTGCACGGCAAATACGTCATTGTTGCATTAATTCCAGGCAGTGGTATAAACCAGGCATGGTTCATATGCGTATGGAAATGCAAGTTCTCCCTCTTCTAATAGGGGAAACGCAAAACTTGCAATTCTTAGGTCAAACAACTGAGTTTATCTGCTCTTTATTTATCAGACAGGAGAAATTGAGAGATGTCACAAAAATTATTACTGACGCGCATTGGGCATTCACCCCTCACAAGGCAAAGATCAAAATTCGCACTCCCGTGTGAGTCGGGTCTCACACACCCCATCGGCTTTTCTTCTTGCTGCTGCTGAGCCACAGTAGTGTGCTAGCTCGTCTTTTTTCCCCCCTTAAATTTTAAAGTTTAAAAGTTTTTTATTTCTTTCTGTTCTCCCTATTCTCTCTTTTGTTCAAGCAGTATTAAATATTAGACTCTAAGACAATTCACAGATGACAAAATAGTTTTGCTACAGGTGAATTGAGAAATGTACAGCAGACCTGGGTCTTTGTAGTCTTCTTGCCATTTACTGTTATCTATCGTAGGGGAGCAGTAATAAACCTCCGCTCAAATCAGAATTCATTCTCTTACAGAAAGTAATAGACTAAAAATTAAGTTAATGAACAGATCGTCTGAAGCCGCACTTTTGTTATTATTTCATCATTTGAGATAAAGAAGGATTCCGCTCTGAAAGCAGATGGCATCTGACATGCGTGTATTTATTCCAAAAGTTATATTTTTCTGCAGTTCTCAACTGCGTGCTTCCCATATGCAAATAAATAGTTGCAAATGTGGAAAAAAAGTAGTAGAAAAATGCAATGAAATGTAACAGCCACAAACCGAGAAGTCAGCCCCATCGAGGGGAGCTGGCTTTAGCGGTACGGGCTCCATCGTTCCCGTGTTTCGGCATCGGCAGTGCCACAACTGGGAATTCGGGCTGCCTTGAAAGTTCTTGACCTTCACCAAAATTGAGATACTGAATGCAGAACAGTCAGGTTCACCAAGATAAGCACAAAAACAATGGCTACAGAATATTTCAAAATGCTAGCATATATCTGATGGAAAGGTGAAGAAAAAGGGGCGAACGAAACACGTTCATCTTTAAGTTAGAGATACAATAGAAGAGATCTAGAGTTTAAGTATAAGGTATCTCCTCAAAGTTTAGGTGATTAAAGTTCTTCTTATTTACTTTGCAGCGAAAGCAAGCCCAGTTCTATGAAAACATTGTGAAGGTGATAAGACCAAAACCAGACTACTTCGCTGTTGGATATTACGGCCAGGGATTTCCAACATTCATAAGGGTAAGCGTCCCCCTTTTTCCTTCCACAGACGTCAGCAAGGTTTCTTGCCTTGGAAATTTCCCTCGGTTGTAGAGAAAGTACATTATTGTATGTCAGTGTGTTATTTACAGTCTGCCTGATGTTGATGGTTGGCTTTTAGCTGTATAAAACAAACATTGTTTTTTCCTTCCCAGTTTCGAATATTGAATGGTTGAATTTTAGTAGAGAAGCTTTTTCTTCAAACATGTCCAATCCTTTGTACTTCTTCAGGTTATCACCAGAAATGAAGACGTACCACCCAGTCCATAAATCAGGGCAATAACCACCACCATCTGAAATGGTGACATTTTTGCCTGACAGGTAGATATAGATATAGATATATGAGTATGGTAGAGAAGCCTTTTGTATGTGACCATGTTTTCGTGTGAGTATCCTTTCCACTGTAGTCCCTAAAATGAAGTGGAATATCAGAGATGTGTGTGATACCTTTAAAAGCAATCTTTTACCATTGATTTTCATGAGTTGGGTGTCAATTTAAAACATATGTCGTTCGGTTGATGCCGGTAACGTATGTCAAATGACATTTTAGATTTTTTCCACTGATGTGAGGATTGTTACGGAGTTGAATGAGTGGCTGAAGAACGGTGGGGATTTGACACATCTGAGTTGTATCTGTATCGTGATTCTCTGGACTCTGGCACTTGCCAGTTGGTGACATGGAAATAACACGTTGCTGTACGGCTGCTGCGCTGCTCCTGTCTGTCTTAAGAGATGAGGATTTTCAGTTTGCAAAGAGTCTCTCTCCAACCCCCTGTGGAAGAGTTACAGTAGATTAAGGTGGTTCAAGAGACAGAAGAATAAAATTATTACTATTATTCTCAGATTATTCTCTAAATCCGGGAGACTCCAAGAAATTTAGTCTCAGGCCAGGGGCTGGTAGTAGGTTTCCTGCTGGAAATACTCATTTAGGAGATGAATTCCTGGTTATAACCGAGTAATTCCATGTTAACTCTCTCAGATTATACCATAATAAATACCAGGAGCAAGCCTAAACCTATGCTGAAGCCCAGCTCACTGGATAATCCAGTGAATGCTGGTTAAACTGGTTTTCTCGGGTTACTTGTGGTTGGCTGGTCTTACGTGATGTGTTAAAAGTGCTTGTAAAATATGAAAATATGTATTTATGGTGAATTGTAAAGAAACAAACATACGGTGGTTTCAGGCAAGAGTTGTCTTGGAGTGACCATCCCTCATAGAAATCTAATGATCAGAAACTTGACAAGTATTTGGAGCAGGAGGGAAAGGCTTCCAAAAATCCAAAAAAACCACTCAGGTGTTTGTTTGGACAAAGCCTCCTTTTCCACCAACAAACCAAAGAAATTGAAGTTCTTGAATCATCCCAAGTAGAAAACGTGCGTGGCTTTTCGTACACCCTGGGATGCTGCATTACAGGCGTACTTGTACCATTTGTGCCTCCTCAGAAGCACATCAAATTATCAGTTCTCTGCCACTGAAAGGAATAAATCTGACCCCAGGTGGTTCCTGACAGGCTAAAAGTGTATTTTTGCAGCATCCTCTGTGTGCAGACCCTCAAAAACTGGGAGATGAGCTCTCGTATGTTGTCCCACTGCTTGGTCTCCAAATTATGGCTGGACAGCCTGTGCCAGAGAGACTCTGAGCGGGACCACCGGTACCTCGAGCTGCCCCAAAGCTTGAGCAATGCAGTTCTGCAAACTGGCAGAGCCATATGTTGGTGACAGACGCAAAGACATGATGGTGTACAAGCTACCATGCGTGTCAAAATACCAACTCTAAAGAGATGCGATGCGGAAAAGCTAAGAATTGTTCTGGTGTTTGAAATACATGTAATGTAATGTAGGGTAATGGCCATGCAACGGCTTTTATCAAGCGTCAAACAGCAAAAAGTGTTTGCGTTACATTAAGTAAAAAAGCCTTAGTAAGATTTTTTTTGAAGTGCTTATTAATTATTTCTTAAGTTTTACCAGGCAAAAAGTATTTAATATCCATTAAGAAGGAGTCACTGTTAAGATTGACAAACCCATTTCTCTACAAAATGATTAAATGAATATTTTATGATATTCTCATAGGGAAGACCATGCCCTATCAGGAACCTTCAAAATGATGAATGCATGATAAAGGCACTGCCGGCTTTGCAGAGGGGATTGGGGCTGACAGTTGTCATGAAATTTTGTCACACGTACCGTCACTCTCAACAGAGTGCATATTTATCTCTGGGGAATGTCGGGAATAGCCAGCCATCCAGAGCTGCTCTGCAGAGAGGGGCTGCCCCGGGCCGGTGCGGGGGGTGGCCGTGGGTCAGCCTGGCTCCAGCTCAGCCACCTGGAGACACCCACAAATGCAGGGAGCACAACGCCGCCTTCCCGTTAAGCTCCCGGTTAAACTGGGTAGTCGAGGGGATACAAGGCAGAAGAGCGTTAGTCTGATGTAGTAACGTTGAGCTGCTTTTTCTCTTCACGACTGAATGGGGGTTTTTTTGGTAAGCGCGGGAAAACACTTAACCGCACTTTACAAAAGCCTCAAAGTTTGTAATAAGCGAGCCATAAATACTCTGAAAAATAGGCTATTGAGTGCCTTGCTGACTGAGAAAATCCTCAATACAAGCTTTTTCTTCCGTTGCAATTTTTCCTGTGAATTACAGGTCTATATACATGAATTATAGGTATATATACACTTCTTAGGTTTCTGCCCTTTTTTCTTTTTTTTTTTTCCCAAACAGAGAGTATCCTTTCATCTGCTGTGCATTTCAAAAGGCACCAGTGCAGAACTAAACCCAACTGAGCAAATGTAAACTTTTCCAATTTCCTACCCCTAGTCATAACACCCTTTTCCTAAGAAGTGCTGTATAATTTTTTCACCAAGTGTTCATTTTGAGATGAGTGACGAGGTTAAACTTGTTCAGATGCAAGTGTTACGTTCGTATCAAACCTTCCTTTAATATGTTTGATCAGGTGAAAATACGCAAGTCATCTTTTACAATTTTCTTTAGAATTTGATGTGCTTGTTCAGTATACGGATGGACTGTATAAAATGTATCTTCATTTTCTTAATCGTTAAAAGAAATCAATCCTGAGAAATACAATATACTTCATTTAAAAGTTATGCTTTGTGCAGACAACTGTACAACGGCAAAAAACTAATAGCCTAATATGAAGTCTAGGGAGTATCAGTCTTTCTGAAAGAGTCCGTGGTTTTGGTCCTTCCTCCTAAAATGGGCATCGTTTTCTCTTTATGCTTTTCTCTGCTACTCTTGCTTGCGCCCATCAGTGCCTTTTAATGAATGTTTGCGTATCACAAGCCTAATTCTATTTATTTACATCCATTCCACCATTAGCGGCGGAAGGTGGATGAGAGGAATTATAGAGAGAGATCTTGGATTTGATATAGGACATAATTTTTCTTAATACATTTTTTAGTGGGCACCTATTTTATAGATCCTTGAAATCATGTATTTGGATCCCGTTGAATTTAGTGTGGTTGATAGATACGCCTACGGGTAAGCGCATACTTAACGATCTCAGTACTGAATGGGAGATAAGGAAATCCATTTGGGCTTTATTGAATTGGCTTGAAATATTTGTAAACTATTGATTATATCATAGTGTGAAGAATGTAAAATTTCTCACTTTAACGGCATTGGAGTCAACACTTCCGAGATCCCAGTTTGTTACTGAGGGTGCGGGTATTAGGTTTTCACCTCCCTATTTGTTTCCAGAACAAAGTCTTCATTTATCGAGGAAAGGAGTATGAACGCCGGGAAGACTTTGAAGCAAGGTTATTGACTCAGTTTCCAAACGCAGAAAAGATGAAAACAACGTCTCCACCGGGCGATGACATTAAAAACTCCTCCAGCCAGTGTATCCTTCGGTTGCAGAGCGGCTCCTGCAGCTGCACAGGTTGAGGATTTATGGCCAACACGAGCAGGAGGCTGTTGCACTTCTGCCTTTATGGGTGTAATACGTGAATTTTGTTGTTCTGTCCTTCCTTCGCGTTCCCCTTGAGCTGCCTGTTCTGCGTGATTGAAATTCGCTTTTCAGTTCTTAACCCCTGAATTCAGATATTCAGTGCTTTACTGTAAAGCCAAAACTGGATTTACCGTCTAAATTTCACAGGCCAGTGTCAGAACAAATCGTGAGGTGAGTTTGGGGTGCTTTTGCAATTTTATCAGTCTCCTTTACAACGTGTAAACTAGTTCCTGTTGTTGTATAACAAATCTCTACACAGCCAAAGAGGGTAGTAATTGGGAGGACATTCCGTGGCTATTCTTAATATTAGCAGAGATTCCATCCAGCCCGCTGGAAAACAGGGATCCCAGAAGCATTTTATATTTACGCGTAAACTTTTTTTCTAGTTGTAGAGTTTAGCAGCAGTTCCTAAACAGATGGTATTTGATTTTGATTGTGCTTTTCCTTCTTTGCAGTTTCTATAGGGTGAATGAAGTCCAACGGTTTGAGTATTCACGCCCTGTTCGTAAAGGAGAGAAAAACCCGGACAATGAATTTGCGGTAAAACAAAAAAAAAGAAAATAGAGTACTTTTAGGGTTTGCTTCTTTATTCCCCTTCATTTTGAGAATCTGAATCATTATGTTTTGGTTGTTGAAAAATAAATCTTAAGTTTAAATGTGATTATTTTTCATAGAAATTCAGTTAAACCAATCTACCATGTTCTGGTTTATACCAGTAGAAAAAATGCACAAAGTTGTATTTATTTTGTTAAAAAACAACTTCTTTGAGAAAGAAGTTTGAAATAGTTATACCTGAAAAGATAGATGTCTCTTGGCAATACCTGTCTTGTCACGAAGATTCTAGTCAGGCATCTTAAAAATCTTTTTGCAGCAATACCGTGTTTTTTACCTTTTCTTTTTTTTTTTTTTTTTTACTAAACCATATGTTTCATGTAATGGTCAATAAAACTCCCTTTGAGCACAGCTTGTATTCATCAAAGCGTTTACAACAGGTTACATCAAGTTGATTCCCTTTTTTTTTTTTATAGACACCATTTTGTTCACAGGGGTTCTAGTGGGTGCAGTTAGTAGTAAAGTAGTGGTAGTAATTAAAGTAATAAATTAATGCATCATTTCTTGAGTGAAGAAGTTGGGTTTCCATGTAGTAGCAGGCTCTAATTAATCAATGTGCCAATAAATAGTGAGTATCTGTTTTCCCACGGCTAAGAGTGGGTATTCATTCAGAGACTCCTTCAGTGCCTTTGGCTTCTCACGGTGGCTGTTATATCAAAAATTGCTGATTTGCTCATCTACGTGGGTTCAGCTGAGGAGGCAGGAAACCCTCTTTTTCTAAAAAAAAAAAGTGCTAGAGAGAGCTACAGTTTCCAATATGTTTTGAGTATAGGTAAAAAAATGTAGGTATATCTACATCACTTTGACAGCTCTTCCTCTGTTAATGGAGGATGGAATAAACAAAATGAGATCAAGAGGGTTTTGGCATTGGTTAGGAACCACCGCACAGGTGTGAAGGCAGAGATGTTAAATCACGTATCCTTAAATTCAAACCCGTGAGGAGATGGTACAACGAAGCCGTTGCTGTTCACAGCTCAGGTGAAATCGCAGGATCACGAATGCAGATCGGGAGCTGCAGGTCAGGATAGGACCTTGGGAGGGCTCGGGTCCAACCCTGTCCCCGGCAGGGCCAGCTGTGGGCTCAGACCCAGCTGCTGGGGGCTTTCTCCCCGCGGGTCTTGACACCTCCGAGGAAGTGGGTGGAACCACCTCCCCAGGAACCCGTCCCTTGGCGCCTCCACTCTCCCACAAGAAAAGTTTTCCCTAGAGCAAGATGTTGTGGGTTTGTGGAGGATGGTCCTTAAAAGCTCTCATGGGAAAAAAAACAGTCCGGTAAAATCGGTGGATCTTTCGCATGGTGTTCTCCTTCGCTACGGGAGCAGCTGCTCTCTACTAAATCACGTAGCACATTGAAATCTGCGCCACTCCATCATCTCCCCAAGCAGATACCGTTTAAAATCTCCCCCGGCTTCGTAACGTCTGCGGTTCCTTTTCCTCATGCTAATGTTCGAAGGCTTTGCTTAAGATAAAAGCTATCAATCTGATAACGGGATGTTTATCTTATATTTGCAGAATATGTGGATTGAGAGAACCATCTATGTGACAGCGTATAAATTACCGGGGATTCTGAGGTGGTTTGAAGTCAAATCGGTTTTCATGGTAAGATCAATTTGGCTTTATTGGGATTGCATAAAAGACCGGGGCTCTTCTACAGCCAGGGAGCGTTTATATTTCTGTATGACACTGCGTCAGTTCTGTGACCAAGTAATCAATGGCATCCTCAGACAAGGGAACGTGCTTGCTGGGAATGCTGATTATTGACTGAGGGTGACTCACAGAACACTTTTCCACCCCTGAGAGAGGGAAACGCGGGCTGATTCTTCCAGGCCTTTAGGGCAAGGGCCGATCAAGTGCTTGAAGTACTTTTATAAAGTATTTCTGGCTTTCAGGAGGTCAGCCATTGCAGCCTGTGGCACCAGCCTACAATGAAGAGGGCCCCGAGGTGGTGTAGGGGAACCCTGCCACATCAGGTTGAATTTTGGATAAGAGGATTTTGGTGTTTTGAATGTAATTTTGATTCAAAATATAAATATAAATGGAATGCATTGTGTGCGTCCGCATCTCTTCTGTACTTATCATTTGTGATTAAAGGTTGTTTTTGTTTCTTCTCCATAGTTTGCTAAAATATACCCTAGCAACCTCCCAGAGTAACTCCAAATTACGCATTTCTCTGTTCTGCCATTTAGACTGTTTAGATAAGACATATCCATTAAACGCCTTTAAGATTAAATTATTCTTACGCAGCTGTAATTTTTAAGTAGCAATAAAAACATTGTTACTGCGGTTTTTAAATCTCTCTTGTGAGGCTTATTTTTAAAGGAAAAGAACAATTTGCATATGATTAATTAAAACCTTTTTCATTGCTCCATTGAGGTTATGTTGGACAGTTGTATTTAGATGAACAGAAGTAATGCAGAAAATTACTATGGTATCTATAGTAACAGAATATGAATGTGATGTCTGACAGTAACAGGCAGCTGAATAAAGCACATTGAATTTTTAATGAATTTTGTATTTTCAATATAATCCTGATAGAGAAGATTGTATTTATCTTCATGATTGCAAAAAGTGGTGTTTATAAAAGCTGGTGAATCTGATGAAAGTCTCTTTTCCTCACGAGTTAAGAGCACAGCCTGACAGGCTGCTTTATGCAGGCAATTTGTATACACGCACCTTTAACGCCGTGCTTGTCATCGAAAGGTGCGTAAATCCTGGGAGAGTGCTTTCATAAGCTTTTTGTAAGCTTATAGGATTATATTAGTCACGTAGCTGAAAAACGATACCAGAATGGAACTTAATAATATGTGGGAAGACGGCACCGGGTAACTTTTGACCTAGCTCTGCCATCGTTACTACAAAATTGGTATTGACTTTCTTCAAGATTCCTGTCAGCTAAAATGCTGGAAGCGCGATCACGAGGTTTACATCCCTGTAATGCTAAATTTTGATCATGGATACAGATATTATTGATGTTTTACTAAACGCGATGAATTAAAGTAGCTCTGCACATCCCATGTTTTATTGATGGTACTAGAATATCTTTAAAGGAAGAGGTGAGATCATATCAACTCAGCGCTGAGAGAGAAATGAGTAATTTAATAAATGCGGTGTATTATGTTACGTAACCCACAGGAACACGCATAATTTCCTTAAATCTGTTTGCTTTTTAAATTCCTTCTGAGCACTTTTACCTAAACCTTTTCAATCTGTTCGTTATCTGCAAGGAATATGTTGTGCACATTCATTATTCGGTACCTGATTTGTTTTAGCTGGACACAAGTAGTTGTAGGGCAAACAATTGCTGAGGCCAACTAGTGAATTAGAAACTGGATTTTTAATTGCACTTGGTTTTAAAAAGTACAAACGCTAATCTCTGTTTTGGTTTGATGTGTAATTTTTTAGTGTTGCAAACGTAGCGGGAGTACATCATTTCTGTTTGCCCTGAATAGACCGCGTAGCGTCCAGAGTTAGCAAGCTACTTGGAGCAAGGCTCATAATTTACAAGTAGAGATATTTTTAATAAATAGCTTTCAATAAGATTCAAAGCAGACTTTGTAGTAGTAGGATGGGAACGGCAATTCTCCATCTGCTTCTAAAAAAATCAGAGGGAGGATTATAAGAGTAGTAAAAGAGAGGAGAATGAGAAAGAAAGCCATGATTGCTGATACAGAAAAGTCAAAAAAGATGTCTGTCAGCTCAATGAGTGCTAATTTCTGTAGATACTCAAGAGCTTTAAAAGCAATGGTTCATCAACAAATTATTGCATCGTTATAAGCCCATTAATACAAATGACAGTATCCTAAATTTAGCGTAGGATGTTTGCAACAGTTCCTGCCGAATCAGATGTTGAATGTGGCCTCACTTTGCCAGTCCCAGTTTCCCTGGGAGCAGATTGGGCTCTGAAGGACAGACGTCGTCTGTCCGTCTGCGCCGGGGCCGCTCCACGGCCGCGGCGCAAACACCGGCCTCCTTACCTGCTTCCCAGAATAATTCACCAGGCACGCTTTTTAAAATGCTAATTAAAACATCCTTGATGTAATCAGGTGGCAAATGTAAGAGTAGCAACTGAAGAGATTTGATTATAAGTGGTTCTCAGAAACATGGGAAGCAACTGATGGCCAGGTAGAAGTGCTTCTTTGTTTATGTAGCAGTTATGCAAATCAGTCCGTAATCAAATATACGCTTGCATTTTTCTCACAGGCCTCAATTAACCTTCCTTTTCTATTCCTACCACATCATTTTTTTTAATGTAAGTAGGCTATGTCTTCCAGTGAGGACCATCTATGCTCTGGGTTGCTGAAAGCTAGTAATTTTTAGCCCATTCACTAAATGTACGTATTTTAGCAATACTTTAAATACTGTAATACTGTGTCTTTAATGTGAGTAACTGCCATTCTGAAAGACACAGTATCTGGTCATAAATAATAGTCGGAGATGAGTCAATTAAAATAAAGCACAGTATAAGAGCTACTTCATCCCATGAAGGCATCTGAGGAGCTCTCTTCACTGAAGTCCAGGCTATGTGAGAAAGAAAATGTCTTCCTTCAGTTATCAACGTTCAGAGGAAGAAAATGTGACCTTGTGGGAAAAAGCACAGCAGATAGCTTAGAAGTCATCTCTGCAACATATTAAACTCCATTTCCTTGGAAGTAACACCAAAATAACCACTGCAAAAATATCTTGATTTTTGAGCTGCTTAGGATTACTTTTTCCATCGGAAAATCCACATTAAGTTATCATTTCTTTCTTATTGTTACATTAAGCTGGATCTTCTTTGTACTGCTAAAACTCACCGACGTGTAATCTCTGATGTTCTCCATAATCCTCCCAAAACCTCACGTGATGCCTGTCAGAGCCTTCTAAATGTTGTGCTGCTGTGCTGAGATGTAATCCGTCCTGCAGCAGCGAAACACATTTAACTTTCTCTACTGATAATTGATTATCACGTCAGTTACCACAATATATAGATACCGATTATTTAAGTGCCTGACACCACCCTTTCTGTTGAATCTTGGTTAAAATATCTCCTGTTCTGAAATTCCTGAAATGTTTCTAATCGTGGTGGTTTGGTGGACAAGGACTCTGCCCCTTGATTAAAACCTCCTTTTGTTTTTATTTTAGGTTGAAATTAGTCCACTGGAAAATGCGATAGAAACCATGCAGCTAACAAACGATAAGATCAATAACATGGTTCAGCAGCATTTAAATGATCCAAATCTACCCATTAACCCTCTCTCGATGCTACTTAACGGTATTGTGGATCCTGCGGTCATGGGAGGGTTCGCAAACTATGAGAAGGTAACGTCAAAATTACATTTTGGGCTTTCTGCATTTGAAGTAAGAGTTGATATATTTAGCAGCAAGAGGACTTCTGTAGGGACGTGGTGGACAATTGCTGACGAGAGGTAGACACAGAGATTGGTGGCATTCCCAGCGTGTGCTTGGCCATTGGAGCTGAAGCAGGAATTTCTGGGTGAACTTCAGTGGCCAAAGAAACCAATTGCAATTCCCACCTTTGCTTTCAAACGCTTGAGTTTTTAAAGGCTTCATCAAATGGTAGAGACTTCCGAGATCCCAGACAGTTGCAAATCATCTAAATAATCTTAACTGCGCATTTACAGTAGCTTTTAAATTTATACGGGATATTAACATTATAGGGGAGCCGTAAACACTGTCTGTTATTTATGTTATGGATATTAATCATAGTAAGCTAACATACACAAGCAACATGTATTTCGTAACATAAATGGAGACGATACATGGTGACTGACATGTCGCTGTATCCATCCATTGATGTAACTCTCACCCATTTCACCTACCAAAATTTCTGGTGTCCCAGGCGCTGCTAAAAAGACGTTTCCAAGATGTGCCAAGTCTTCTGCAGGGTTGCCCATGAGATTGGGGCTTGATCACGATGTGCTCATCCCCCCACTTACAAAAGATTGATGTCTTAAATTTAAAACATTGTTAAATTCAATATATCTTTCCTAGATTTTCATTTGTATTTGTAGCCATTACTGCTGTTTTGCAGAACTTCTGCGTTGATTCATTGATCTTTGCTGCAGGTAATTCATCCATGGTAGTTGTTGATTCATTTTCTGAAATAAGCGTTCATTTCTCTCTCTTGACTAGGCTTTTTTTACTGAAAAATACATGCACGAGCATCCAGAAGATCATGACAAGATTGAAAAACTAAAGGATCTGATCGCTTGGCAGGTAAAAAAATTTAAGTCGGGCTGGTTGGGGCCAACTGCCGTACAAAGACAGTTTGGTGTCACTTTTGAGAAAATTCAGACATTAAACTATTCACCCTGTGTACACTTCTTTGCCATTTAAAACTGTCTTGGAACTTGAGCTAAAGTTCATCTTTTCAAATCTGACATCATTTGTCATTTGGTAAACCCACAAGGAACAAACATGATCAACCTCTTCTTTCTTTTTTGTTTTTTTTTGGTAACCATAATACAGAGAAAATATCCCATCTATATCAAATGAGAAAATATTTTGTAATAATGTTGGTTAGTGTTATTGGCAACTTGCTTTTGCATTTGAATTTTCCAAGGCTGATTTCAGAAATTCTTCTCAGACAGTAAGATGAAATGCTTAACCCTGAACTCCTCCTCCTGCTTGCATTCACCGGGACAGTATTTCTTCAGATATTCACTTCTTCAAACCACATTTTCCATTTATTAAACTTTCTGCATATCCTTATAGTACCTTTTAGCACAGAATATTAAATGTGAGAGTTGCAAAAATTAACTTGCACGCAAAATATTTAGTAAATTCATCACTGTGAAACCTGTGCATCGTTTGCAGTAGAACTTAACAGGGTACAAAACCGTTGATCCATAAAGCAGCTGAAATTACCGGTATTTTTATGGTGAAATATTAGAGCAGAAATCATGTAAATGTAAGATGACAGGGGCAGTATTTCCTGAACTGGGAACGGAACCCAGGTTCCCAGCCCTGTGCTGGGACAAAGCAGGAACCCTCTTTTTGCATGAGAACTGCGTTTACAGGAACCAAAGAATATATTTCGGGGCTAACAAGAAACAATTCCAAATTTGTTTCATAGCACAGACTGGCCATTTTCCAGTCGTCTCAAGATAATTTTATGATAACTAAAAAAATATCAATACGATTGGAAATGTTTTTCCCACAGAAGAAGAAAGTGCATAATTGTCTTTTTATATTCAATTTTGTCTTTATAATAAAGGGAATATTTTACATTTCTGTAAGTTTCAATCTTAGAGGTAGTGGAACCAAAGACACAGAATTCAAGAAATAATAATAAAAAAAAATTCCTCTGAAGACCGTAAAACTATCACTGACTAAAAACTCTTTTGGTCTGGGGGAAAAAAAAAAAGTATTTATTTATTTATTTATTTATTGTGAGCTTTTACAGAAGATTAGATTTTAGGAGCTTTAAGTTTTATAGAGGAAAATAATTTGATCCCAGAAGACTAACTCCGCGTCAGCTCTCTGTCTTTGCCTCTGATAGTGATACTTCAAATGAATTACAAACACATTTTTCCTCAGCAAAGATTCACTTTGGTGACATATGTATGTTAAAATAATATTACTATTTGAAAATATCTATGGCAATTAATCACCTTTTATTTTAATTATTTGTAGGTATGTAATTTCCCATCAGTATTGTAGTACCAAGACCAAGAAACAGTATTGTAGCACCAAGAAACCAGAAAAATAGAGAAAAAGTATTTTTTATGTCTGAAAATTCTTTTCACTAAAAGGTCTGGCCATTTCATGGTGGAAATCAGTGCTTTTAAGTTGCCTTAGATGTTTGATACATGTTTAGTGTATCCTAAGACTTTAAACTTCCTCTCAAATTATTGCAGTTTTGGGAGCAGAGGTAGATGGGAGCGGGGCGGGAGCTGGTGCTGGAGCTCGGCTGGTGGCAGGAGAGGGAATTGTCACGGAAGCTTCCCGAAGGGAGGCAGGGCTCTCAATCCATCACCGGCGGGACGGTGATTGAAAGCAAAAATGAGTTTTCATTTTTCAATAATATGGGGCTTGGAGTTTTGTGATCACACGGAGATTTTCTTTATGCTGTATCAATCAATCTGGATACATGAAATAGTAGCCTGACAATCATATCTTCAGCTGACTAGTGAAATTTATTTTTTTTCTATCCCTTTACCTTACCTTGGTCTCTGCTGTGCTTTGGAATTCATGCTCTTCGGAACATTGTCCCTTTATAATTTCTATGAACTTTAATTACACGTGTTTTTTTCTGTCTATTACTCTTTCAGGTAAATATCATTAATAAAGCAATGTCCGATTTTGCCCATCTTCGTGCTTTTTTGACTTAGAAAAATATGTTTCCATGCAGCTACATCATTTCAAGCTGATCTTTTATTTTAACATGAAGATAATGAAATGATTGATTGAAATGATGGTAATGAAACGAATGATTGATGACATTAATCACTCTGCATTTAGCGAGTGTATTTACAGCATAGCAAAACTAGTATGTCACATAAAAATCCCGTGCTGCTCCTACACAGCTGAAAGAATTGTAGCATACAAAACCAAGGTTTTATGATCGTATTTTATGATACGATTATTATGAAAGGTTTTCTTTTAAGACTTAGGATTTTCTATTAATTTGAATAATTCAAATGTATGCAGCTTTTTCATTCTTTTCAGCCAAGCAGATCAAGATCTTTGAAAAAAAAAAACACAGCACCTTTTTTTTGAAAAAAAAAAAGAAAAAAAAAAAAAAAACAAAAACCTGGAACTTTTTAAAAGTTCCACTTCAAAATTTTAAAATTGACAAAGAGTTATGGAATAAGTGCTGTCTGGGCTGGTTTTCTTTCTCGTTCAGCTCATTTGTTTCTAGTTCAGCTACTTACGTTACCGTTACTTTTTCATTCACCGCTCCAAAGGCGAGGGTGGCCTCTGAGGTCTTTTGAAATAAAGCCATAAGCAAACCCACCTGTGGCTCCAAAGCCACATGAATTGTCAGTGGCATGAACGTGGCAAAATTCTGCCTCTGTTTCTGCATTCTACAAAGGTTTAAAATACATGTGTAAAATTGGATGTCCCTTGTCACCAGATTTCCCTGTATCAATGTCTGGAAAGGAGACGTAGGAAGAATTTTGAAGTTAGTAGAAGAAGGTGAAGCAGAAATAGTAAAACAATCCAAAGGTACTTTCTGTACTTGATAGATGTTTCAAGGATTAAGTGATCTTGAACAGGGAGATCAAATATCCTGACTCAGAAATCTCACAGAAGTTCTGTAGCAAAGCCGTGAGAAGTTTATTAAATTCAGGTTCTGTTAAGGAGTAACAAGCCTTTCCTCCTTCTTCTGTGGTTTCTGGTCTTCTCGCATTCCCTTATAGTTGGTGCTTCCTCTTGCCCATGCCCTGATCTCTTGACTCAACGGTTGCTGTACCAGGAGGCCACCAGCCTTTAGGTGCTCACCTTCTCCAACCCAACCGCCATTCACTTCGGCAGCAACCCTCCTATTACTTCACTTCTCCAAGTGCTGGAAGCTCTCCACGGGTGGCTGTATCCACCTGGTGTGTGCCTCTGGTGTATGCCAACGGTGAAACCCTCCTCAGCACCTTCAATCTGCGACACAGAAGGAAACACCTACATTTTTTCTTGACTGGGACGTTTCCCTACAAAAAACGTCGTTTACTTCAAATTGCTTGATTTTCTAAATTGGAGATGGCTGCTCCCTAGGATGGGCTCATTAGTGCATTTTCTGCTTGTAAAAATTATCACCGTCTGAAGTTTCAGACCCCACTTGTACTTCACCTTGGTAATTTGATTTTTTTGGAAATAATCCATTTAAAAAGTCAGCAGGTTCTTTTAAATAAACGAGCCAAGTGACCACTTAATCCCTGCAAAATAAGAGAGTCACAGTGTGGCCTGATAATTATGAAAATTTGGAAAATCATTTACTTACATGGAACAGGGAAATTTTCTGATTTTAATGTCTAATTTTTGTAGAGTACAAATCCATATGGCTATAAATAGAAGTTGCTACAGTAAAAAATTTTGTCACTCTTCTTACTTCTCTTTGTAGTCTTTTAGGAGAAGAAACGGTATTCTTTTAAATAGTGCCAAAATCACAGAGAATCAGCTTGAAAAGATTTCTTGAGTTTGTTCATCTGTAATTCATGTGTATTTATTCTTCTTCTTACTAATAAAGCTGCTCCTTCTGATTGCTGCTCAGTCTTATTAGAAAAATCTGTTTTTAATCAGTATTATGATTTAATTACGAATTATTAAGAAGAAGCCTCTTAACTTGATTGCTGCAGAGAATATCTAAGTTAGAATCAGAGCACTGTGTGGGCTGAAATGGACCTGGAAGGGGAAATATTTTTCCTAAGGTGGAGGTAGAAAACTCTTAATGGTATGTCTGGATAGCTGTGGGAATGAAAATGTCTCTCTTAAAACATTTTAAAAGGTCAGCTACACCTCCGCACTATGAACTAATTATATAGGCCTGTGTTGGCATGGATATTTTGTGACAGAAGCCTTGAAGATTAATGATTTTTTTCAGTTACAAAAAGAGAATTAATTAATTTTTTCCCCTTTCTGTTTTTCGTCCCAAAGAAAATATAATAATTTTTAAGGAGAAATGTATAGTATATAAAACTATATGTTTTATTAATAAATATTGCTCTGCAATATATATGCATCCAAGGATGTAGCTCATTTGCAGTTTTAGAAATAGCATTTATTAAAGAAAGCATACAAGTGTTTTCTCCTTCAAGGTTTTATGCTCCTGAAGCTGGGAAAGGACTGATATTATTAACCCGGTGTGAGAGTCGTCATTCATCAGTTTGCCATTTTAAAGTACAATGTCGGGGGGGGAGCCTGTGAATTTAACATCACAGGAATATTTGTGCTGTCTGATAAATTCAGCTGTGCCTCCACTATATGATTACTGGGCAGAACCATGGGCGTATTAATTTTAAAGGCCTTTGGTTAACAGAGAAAAAAGAAAATAATGTAGAACGGATGGTTAGATCCTTTTTTACTACGTTGTGCTTCATATACGATGAATGATGAAGATGATAATTCTTGTTGTTGTTATTGTTGTTGTTATTATTATTATTGTTATTATTATTCCATGAGAACTTTCACTCCTCTTGCTGCATACGTGGGAGTCTTGCCCTAACCCTTCGTGGAGGAAGGGCTGGGCAGACTAAGGTGGTGCAACTCTTCTTTCCAGATCCCATTCCTGGCAGAAGGCATCCGGATTCACGGGGAGAAGGTGACGGAGGCGCTGAGGCCCTTCCACGAGCGGATGGAGGCTTGCTTCAGGCAGCTGAAAGACAAAGTGGAAAAACAGTATGGGGTCCGAGCTGTTGTAAGTTACCTGCTAACTTTATGCTTCCCAAGTATGGGGTCCGTACTAGGACCAGTACTGTTCAATATCTTCATCAATGACATTGACGGTGGGATCAAGTGCACCCTCAGCAAGTTAGTGGACAACACCAAGCTGAGCAGAGTGGTTGACGGGTCTTGGGGGATGGGATGCCATCCAGAGGGACCTGGACAGGTTTGAGAGGTGGGCCTGTGCCAACCTCATGAAGTTGAACAAGGCCAAGTGTGCAAGGTCCTGCACATGGGTCAGGGCAATCCCTGGCACAAACACAGGCTGGGTGGAGAAGGGATGGAGACCAGCCCCAAGGAGGAGGACTTGGGGGTGCTGGTGGATGAGAAGCTCCACATGAGCTGGCAATGTGCGCTGGCAGCCCAGAAACCCACTCCACAGCCTGGGCTCATCCCCAGCAGCGTGGGCAGCAGGGCCGGGGGGGGATTCTGCCCCTCTGCTCCGCTCTGTGAGACCCCCCTGCAGTGCTGCCTCCAGCTCTGGAGCACCAACAGCAGAAGGACACGGAGCTGTTGGAGCGGGGCCAGAGGAGGCCCCGGAGACGCTGGGAGGGCTGGAGCCCCTCTGCTGTGAGGACAGGCTGAGAGAGCTGGGGGGGTTCAGCCTGGAGAAGAGAAGGCTCTGGGGAGACCTTATAACCCCCTTCCAGTCCCTAAAGGGGCTCCAGGAAAGCTGGGGACAAACTTTTTAGCAGGGCCTGTTGCAATAGGACCAAGGGATAATTTAAAAAAGGATAGATTTAGGCTAGATATAAGGAAGAAATATTTTACAGGGCTCTGAGCAACCTATGATAGTTGAAGATGTCCCTGCTCATGGCAGGGCTTGGACTAGATGACCTTTAAAGGTCCCTTCCAACCCAAACTATTCTGTGATTCTATGAATTCTGTAAATTATGGGAAACTTTGTATTCCTCTACTATAATTCTCACTGATGAAAAAAGCAGTGTTGATACAGCATTGCCTGGTTGTTCTCGGTGGTCATGAAATTATTAAATACTGAGCAGATGCTATGAGATGTTCAGAAAGCCGTGGTACTTGAATTCTCTAGCCTGGGAACAATTTATAAATTGCCTAAATCTGTTCCTTGAAAATCAAGATAATTCTTTAATATTCCAATTTTAAGGAACTGGGTTTACAAATAAAAATTGCCACTAGAGTGTGATTCTTCTCGAGCTGAACATCACCTTTCCATAGGTGTAATTCCTGTTGAGAAGTGAGGGCTGTGCTGCTCTACAGTAGTGCGCAGTCTTACCTACTCTGGCACCCCCCTAAACGTAGGCAGGCAATGAAAAGATAGCTGCTACTTAATGAGATTTAGGAGTGCTGGAGTTCATGATTTTCTCATTCCAACAAGCTATTTTCAGTTGCTGCTTCATCTTTATGGCACAGGCAAGAATTTGGTGGCGTTTACAGTGGGGTTTTGTTCTGCTTTTAACTTGAGTGTTACCCATCGAGGAGGAAGGCGAAAAGCCAGTATACAGCTTCATAATTCAGACTATAATTGATAATTCAGTCAAAAGCCGTGTGGATTGGATGCTATTATATGGTCAGTTTTTAAAATTATTTTAAAAACCCAAGATGCAAGTGTCTAGAATAGCGCTAGGACTGATGCTGCAGAGCTGATGGTTGCTGTGGTGGCAGTAGCCTGTCCGTGGCGTGTTGTCAGTGCCAGGAAATTCTGGGGTCACCCCTTTTGCTGCAGAGGTTTTTAGCTGAACTTGTAATTGTCAGATCTACTCGCTGATGAGTCGCCTCGTTCATTTTGGTTCAGGATACATAAGTAGACTTCAAGGTATAGCACAATGTGTACCCTGGCCTGTATCAGCAGTAGTGTGACCAGCAGGACTAGGCCCCACCTCGAGGGCTGGGTCCAGTTTTGGGCCCCTCACCACAAGACAGACCCCGAGGGGCCGGAGCGTGTCCAGAGAAGGGCAACGGAGCTGGTGAGGGGTCTGGAGCACAAGTCCTGTGAGGAGCGGCTGAGGGAGCTGGGGGTGTTCAGCCTGGAGAAAAGGGGGCTGAGGGGAGACCTTCTCGCTCTCTACAGCTCCCTGAAAGGAGGGGGCAGCCAGGGGGGGTCGGGCTCTTCTCCCGAGGAACAGGCCACGGGATGAGAGGAAACGGCCTCCAGTTGCGCCAGGGCAGGTTTAAACTGGATATTAGGAAAAATATCTTCCCTGAAAGGGTTGTCAAGCATTGGAAGAGGCTGCCCAGGGCAGTGGTGGAGTCACCATCCCTGGAGGGATTTAACAGACAGGTAGATTTAGTGCTTAGCAATATGGTTTAGTGGTAACTTGGCGGTGTTGGGTTAATGGTTGGACTTGATGATCTTAAAGGTCTCTTCCAACCAAAACAATTGTATTATTCTATATCCAATTTTTAGAGAAAATTTTACATGTGGCCTATAACATACGACATATCTCCAAAAGAGCAAACGGTGTGATATCCTTTAGGACAATACGCATTTTCCCCATGCTGGACTAAAGAATATCCTATACCAGAAACCATCTCCCACAGAAAGGACTGGTATGAAAACCGAACCATCTCAAAAAACAGTGATTTATTTTTAAGATGGCACGGATCCACTTGCTGTCAGTAAAAGCCATCTAAAACCAAAGGAAATTAACAGCAGTCCATTAATTACCTGGCCGTGGCGCAGGAAAGCCAGCTTGCCAGCCTGCACTTTGGACTGCCATCTCATCTTCATCCCTGGCTTTCCCTGGCACCCTGGAAGCAGATGAGGAGCTCACACTGCAATCCCATTAACTGCCTTTTGATATGAAAGCCAGTTAGCAGGTCCCAGCAGGTGAAGGACATGGTATCATATGGCAGGTGCTTCCCTTCAAGCGAATGGTGGCTTCCTTATGAAAATGCCAGATTGCCCCAGTTGGGGTTGGGTCATCATTTTTGGAGGTGCTACATCAATTCACATATGTACTGAGGCAGATATTACTTCATGGGCTCAGATTTTGAAGGTTGTCTCTGCTGCCAGGCTAAAAACATCTGCAGTTGTGATTTTTGCCGTGTACGTGAGAACTCAGTGTCTAAAGCACAATTGTACAGAGAAAGACGGAAATCACATAGAAAATAGTGCCCTCTTCATGCCCTTCTGCCTTCCCATTCTTAAACCCTCCATGGCAGGATTATTAGATGGGAGATCTGTCACATTCTAATCCATAATAAATTAAGAAATAAAAGATTGAGAAATAGAAAAAAAGAAATTGATAACAATTACAAGTTCTCCAGTTTTACTTCTGCCCCTAAATGAGCAGCAGTCACTAAACTGATTCTAAAAAGAATGAAGCAACCAAGATACACCTGAACAGCCTTAAATCAGCACCCTCGTCATCCAGTTCTGATTGTGGTCGCTAATGGGTGCAGGCCACTGAGTTTATAGATGTTATGCCAATCACATCAGTATAAACAGGGTGTAAATTTGGTTCCAAATTAAATCTGGAAAATCCCACAGAGATTTATTCTGAAGAGGGGAAGATGTGGGATAAGGTGAGGGAGAGAGCTTCAGCTCTCTGCTCGGTGAGATGCAAAGCGTCCTGGACTAAGGGGGTGGCAAGAAAGATGCTGCAGCAAGTGGGGCAGGAAAATTGTGCCAAGTGACGTTCTCCGAGTGCCCAAAGCCTCAGTGCAAGAGTACATGCAGTGAAGTATCCTGTTGTATTTTATGACAGGTCTTCCTTGAGAGATTCATTTTCACTTGTATCTCTAGCGATGGCTTTTTTTTTTTTTTAATGGGAACGCTGAGATCTTACGGGGAACGCGCCAGCCTTTATGGTATCCTTCTAAGTGGTGTTCCTTTTGTAGTCCTTCAAATCCCATCATGCTAATATATTTAGGAGGAGAAAAGTTCAAATAGTAATTTATTCCCAAGGAGAACAGGAATAATTGACATTAATGATACTTGCATGTCAGTCACTTCAATAATATACATTTACATCATCGGGGAGATGACTGGAAAGTCAAATGCAGGTGGTGTTATCTTTCTAATTTCACTCTACCCACCGGTAAGACTTGTCAGGATTGATGGAGTTTTATCACTTCTGTCTTCCTTGTACAAGGCCAATTTACCAGTAGTTGACAGGGTGGAAAATATACCTGTAATTAAACAGCATGAGATTCTTATTTGTTGACTGAAAGAGTTCAATTATTTTATGCATATATCAGTTATTAATGACTAACAAAGCTTGTATAAATATTCAGAACTCTGAAATTGTCTGAAACAAAAAAAAACCTTTCATATATTTTCTTCTTAACCTAGATGTCACTCTGCAAATTGGCTCTCTTGACATAAAGTTCCTCTTAGTGTTTTTTTTTTTATTTTTATTTTGTTTTTTTAAAAACTCTGTTTCATTTCAGTTCAGTTGCAGAGAGGGGTTAAAAAAAAAAAAGTTACTTGTAAAAAGCTCCTTTATAAAGCCCAAATGTAAAAAAAGCATGTAAGTTCCATTGAAGCAAATGAATCATTGGAATGTGTTTAAAATTATACGTATTTTCTCTTAGTCCTTTAAATGATTTTTCTTTAAAATTGTTTTCTCTGCTGTTAAACTTGATGTATAATTAAATAATACAAAATTCCACATGGAAGAAAAGCCATCAAACCTTTCTGCTTTTTTTTTTTTTTTGTAGCTGAATGTCAGCTACATTGTGATTTAAGAAGTAAGATCTTACATTTCTTTATTGTAGCTTTCAAGCCTGGATGATAGACGAGGCAGTCGGCCACGCTCTATGGTGAGATCCTTCACGATGCCGTCATCTTCGAGACCTCTCTCCGTTGCGTCGGTGTCTTCTATCTCCTCTGACAGCACACCTTCTCGACCTGGCTCCGATGGGTGCGTAAGAAATAGCCATTCAGGGCTTATCTCTTTAAATCTGTAGGTTTTGAAGATCGTCACCACCCCACTCCAGATTTCAGTGCTATCACAGTGTTACTCCTTCCGATCCCACTGACTCCTCCTGTGTGGCAGCATGACATTTGTTTCATCTCATAAGGAACTGAGATATTTTTTGGTTGGGTCTTCTCCTAGTGTATTTTATTCCAGATTTGGTTCATCATAATACCCCACAAACATTAATGTGACACAACGGTGTGAGTGACTCATGTCGGGTGGGGATGGTGCTTTTAAGTGACAAAAAAACCCCATATAGATATTTATCTCAAGATATATTCCTTCTCCTTTTTTTTTAACTGAGATAAATATAAGGCTCTTCTTGGTCCCCTTTAAAACAAAGTTAAACAAAACCCCTCCTAAGCGTTCAAACAAAAAAACCCAAACAAACAGGAGATAAATTATCTCGGTTTAGAGTATTGCAAGCGTGATAGTTCAGAAGTGATCCTTTGCAAAGTCGGTGATGAGACCTGTGTTCAGCCGGCCCTGTCGCGGTGAGCAGGTGGAGCTCAGGAGAAGGAAGGGATTAGCTAACTGCTCAATCATTTCTTCTCGCTTTCGCTGCCAGAGGAAAAACTGCTTATGGCAAGATTGTACTTCAAGACTTATCAAGATATTTCACATGAGAACTGGGAATTCTGTTGATAAGCCCTGCCTCACAGTTGCATCCCTCAAAAGAGCACAGTAATCTGTTTTCTTTCTGGGGTTTCTGTGCAGCCTCAGAAGTCCCTTCTCCTCCTTCCTCCCCCCGCAGGCATTCCCATAATCCAGAAACTCAATATTTGACCAAGGCGGCAGTTTTTTAAAGCCTCCTGAAGGGCTCCTGAATTACAGAGATGTGCTAGAAACATTCGTGTCCCTTGTGCACCTTCAGAGGGAGTTATTACCTACCTAGAGAGTAAAAGCATGGAGTAAAATTAAATACAGCACCTAAGGACCAACGTAATACTTACCTTGATTGCAAACAGTTTATTTACCCATTGGGAAGAACTGCAAACAGCGCGCAGTTCAGCTCGCATTATGTTACCCTCCATAACGTACACACGGTGAGTCATGTTGATATAAATGTAGTACAGCAGAGACGATAATGCCTTTTGACTAATTCATCCACAAAAGTTGTCCTGCTGGAACGTGGGGATCACTACCATCCCAGGTTAGTGGGCAGCTTTATATTATCTTGGAAGAAAAATACTGATTCTTTCCCTGCCTGCCTCTACCTCTTTTCTCTTTTTCTCTTCAAAGTCATTATATGTATCTTTCTTTCTCCACTGGAGAATTTTTGCATCTCCATCTTAATTTTTGCATCTCTATCCCAGCTTTGTTGTGGTAGGGGTCATTCAGCAGTTTTGGAGGATCTCATGAGTCTGCTCAGTATGTATATTTGAAAAAAACCTCACCAAGATGGTGGTGCAGCTCCGGTCCTGCTCCGAGGCCGGGGCAATACAGCTGTAATACATGCAAGGAAAATATAATGAGCAACTGTCATCACTGAGAAGACCAGAAAGAAATGCTCATTTGCTTAATCAGTGGAGCAGGAGAAGGAAAATCATCAGATGTAAATAACATAATGAAAGCCCTCAAAAATTCAAATGACTGTGAAAATCATGTGGGTGGTTTGCCATGACTAACTTGGAAAAAGTTCACCCACGTACCTACCATAGCTGATTTCGTCTATGGTCAGTTGTCCTCTCCTGCTTTCCATTTTTCCCTCTTCATACGATAATTCTGAAATTAGAGATGAAGCTAAGAAAAACAATTAAAAATGGAGCCAACAGACTGTCTTAACTTACGTCTTATGCCATCTCCAGCTTCTCCTGCTTTGCAGCTTTTAAACAGTAAAAACTCAAAGCAGACATTGACATAGTAGGTGTTTTACAACTCCCAGCTCCGTGTATAAATAAAACTCTGACTTTAAAAAAGGACCTTGGGTTTATTCACTGCTTAAAATGGGACTTAGAAGTACAAATCTGAGCACTTAGAAGCAGTGGTTGGGAGCGGGGAAGTCCCAGTGTGCCTCTGGGATTTGCCATCTGTTGAAGGGCTGAGGGCGGTGAGCCCCTGGCCCAGGTTGCCCAGAGCAGCTGTGGCTGCCCCATCCCTGGAGGGGTTCAAGGCCAGGCTGGACGGGGCTTGGAGCAACCTGGGCTGGTGGGAGGTGTCCCTGCCCAGGGCAGGGGGTGGCACTGGGTGGTCTTTAAGGTCCCTTCCAACCTAAACCATTCTATGAAGTCCTAATGTACTTCAAGCAGGAGCATGGCATGCTAGCCCATTTTATCACCAATATGTTGTGTACAAATTGTTAATATATTAACGTTAATAATACTAATAATAGTAATGCCTGGAAGGGAAGCAATTAATCATTGCCTGAAGAATGGCAGTTCCTCTTGTAAACTTGCCGTCAGGCTGTCCTTGCCCTCCAGCCCAGGAGAGGAGGCAGAAGCAGCTGAAATACGCAATTCAGGTGACTAAAACACACGGTGTCGGGAGAGCTGTCTTCTCATCGGGGCTTTGTTACTAATGCACTTCGTGACCGTGGGCAAGTCGTTGCCCTCCCTTTACCCAGTCTGTAAAATGGGATGAAAAAACCTTGTGGTTTTGTCTCCCACCCCTTAGGATTTTGGCTTTGGTTCGGAGAGTAATGACTCAGGGGATGCTGCCGTTGGTACTGGTTAGAGCATCTTTCCATCAAATGAGCTAACTCTGGCTGAAAACTGCAGGTCTTTAGTGCTTCAAACAACCAAAAAAATATTAATAAATTCGGATTTTGCTGCTAATAGAGATGATTGGGATAACTGCACTGCAAATTGTCTGAAATATGAACCCTCCAATATTTCACAGCAAAGTCTGTGACCTGTTCACGTGCGCATCACCATGGCACAGTAAATAGTTTTCCAAAGCTAAAAAGTAAGCTGATTTCATGCGTTTGGGTTTATTTGGATTGGTGTCAGTTTTGTAATGTAATGATTCGAGACATTCTCTTAAAATCTGTCAGTGTAATTTTGAGGAGGGTATGATTTCAGTCATTTGTTTAGTTTATAATATAAAATAAATTACAAAATACTTTGTCGAGCTAAGAATATTTTAGCTCATTAACAGCAAAATATCTCTTTACCTTTTATTTAAACTAATCATTAAAAAAAGGTGAGATGAGAGATGCCTTAAAATTACTGAGTAAAAATTAGCTAAAAGGAGTTCCAATATTACATAGAATAGTGCTCTCCCTACAAAATAAAACACTAACAAATGAAGTTTTCCTTGAAAAGTTCATTGAACCCTAAAGATTTTTTCCTTTATAGCCAGAAAAAAATTTGTCATGGTCTCTAGAAATTGCAGAGCTGATGGTAGTCATATATCAGCCTTGCCTATATTTACACACTTGAAGCATTCCAGGTGGGAAAATACGTCTGCTTTTTGGAAACTAACCTTGCCCTTCGTTATTAGCTGACCAGTTTTTCCAGTCTTGAGTTTATCTGTAATATCAGAACAAGTAAATTCAGCCCTCAGCAGGGCGTGCTGCAGGGGAGCGGAGGTGTGGATCTGTGAGTATATGTGTGCCCACTCGTATAGATCTGTATCGTGTAGATATAACATGGGGTGTTATTACAGACGGGAACGGTGCTTCTGTCTGTGGTTCAACCTCTATACCTTATGCTTTTGTGCGATGTATGGGTGTTTCCTTTGCATTAAGGGTGATATTGTTTGCTTTCCTGTGCTCAGGTACTGTAATTTCGGTGAGTTACAAGGATTAGAAAGCGTTTTATGTTGTGCGTGTTCAACAGAAAATCACTGCACCTCTGCAAAAGAGTTTCTCAATTGCTATTCCTTCTCTGGGGAATAAATGCATCCACTTTCTCCACCCAAAAAAAAAAAAAAAGAATTTGGGGACTTGTCTGTTTTTTAAAGAAATCCTTAAAGCCGTTGTAGACATAGGGCCTGCCTCCAAGGTGCAGGGGCAGTCGGGGTGACGTTTCTGTAGTGTGTTGTACAATTACCTGCACTCACAGAGTGCTGATTTCCACCGGAGTTCCTGGGCGGCTCCTGGCACTCCTGCCATGGTGCCCCGGCATATATAGTGGGGATGCTGAATGAGAAACTCATTTTTATGTAAAGCACATACAGTGAAACTCAGGAGTTTGTGTAGCTGTAAACCAGTAAATTTACTACAGAGCAGGGAAATGTGCAGCACTGGTTCTTCAGCAGTTCTGCAGTAAATTTTATTGTAAGACAGTTATGATTGTTATGACCTTCTGCCCCCTCCTTTTCTCTCTAATGAGTTTTTCTGGATTAGCAAAGCGTCATTAACCCAAGTGAGACTTTGGGAAATATGTAAATGAAAATTCGGTGTTTTGTAAATAGTATTGTATTCATCTAAGCAACGATAATTTTCTTTAGGTTTGTGCTGGAGCCCCTCCTGCCGAAAAAGATGCATTCTAGGTCTCAAGATAAATTGGACAAGGATGACCTAGATAAAGATAAGAAAGAAAAGAAGAAGGAGAAAAGGAACAGCAAGCATCAGGAGATATTTGATAAAGAATTTAAATCAACCGATATTTCTCTGCAGCAGTCTGAAGCAGTGATCCTTTCAGAAACGGTAACTTTATTAGCAAGTAATGCTTTGTCTAATTCTGAGCGGTGTTCTTTCACTTTTTAAAAAAAAAAAGTTGATATTTACAATTTAGTTTATTTTTAGATGAAAAATAACTCTTAAAGGAGTATGCCATGATGCTAATATGCGATAATGAATCAAAAATACAAAAATTTTTATTTACAGTGTACAAAAGTCTTGGTATCTCATATGAAAATCTTACCAAAAGCTATATATGACTATTTGATAAAAGGAACAGATGGTATATCCTAAGCAAAATAAATACTACCATTTTAGCAGCCTTTTGAATTTATGGTTCCCAATAGATCGTGATGGGTTTTCTCATATTTCAGCTGACTACTGCAAGACAGTTTTTGGTGGAAATGTTACAAGGTCATTTCACGCATGGCAATTATGTATTCTTGAAAAGCTATTTTGAGCCGAAAATCGTAAGCAGTTCCACTGGTGGCTCTGTGTAAGAATATTAACTACAGGGCATATCTCTCTTAAGCCCTCTCTTCTTGGCGTATATTTAATTCACTGAAACTGTCCTAAAGGCTTAGGTAACTTGAGAAGTTTTAGCTCTGAAATGGAAGGCAAGGCCATTTTAAGCTGGAGCAGGCAGCATGTGAACTGCTTGTGACCTCCAAATCTCTGCCTGGACACCTGTTTTGAGGCCAATAGTTTAAAACTTGCCTTCTAGAAATAAATGTAATGTTCTTTTCAAGGTTTGCACGAGTACTTGTAGAGCCAGGTTTTAACTCAGTAGAGTCTTTCATTGGTGGTTGTATCATTTACATTGGACTTTCGAAATGATTTCTCTCTGACCTGCGCTGACTGGGTCCTATAAGTCTTTCTGTTTGGTATTTGTAGTGGAATATTACTTAATGTTCAGCCATAGTTCCTCTGTTTTCCGGATTTGCTCCTCCTTTTCCATCCAGAGATGAACTAATCTCTCAGATGTGTCTTCTAACATCTTGGAAGATCGGAGTTGTTTTGTCTGATGTGGCCGTAGGCTCAGTATTTGCTCAGCAAAAAGCTCAGATAAAATCCCTCTTGTGCGTCTCAGGCTTTTCACCCAAACTCCTTTGAAGCCAGTGAGTTTTTTCATTGACTTCAGAAAATTTTGGATCAGCCCAGAAGATTCTTCCTGCCAAAGCCAGCCAGGTGAGCATTATTAGAGTGTTTTCAGACAGAAAATACATTTTGCATAGATTTCCCTATGTCTCCTGTTTTTGATGCAATGCATTCAACTCTGCATGTTGCAGCAGTCCTGTTTTGACTAACCCTGGACATTGCGATGCCAAGACGTGCACTCGCATCTCCCAAAAGGACCAGCAGAGCTTGTGGGAGAAGAGTGTTAGCCACAGAAGAAGAAAACTCTATTTCAGGGTAACTTGGTCGGTTGGGCTTGCAGAAATCCATGAGACCAGATGGGAGGTGTCCGAGGATGCTGGAGAGCTGGTTGATGTCACTGCAAGGTCACTGTCATCTCTGAGATGTCTTGGATATTGGAGAAGATTGCTTACGACTGGAAAAAAGCAAATGCTGGCTGGAAAAGAGGACGTGATAACCCTTCAAGGCATATTCCCATTTGACATCTGAAGAGCAAAAATGAGCAAAGCCCGACATGGTTTGACTCAAGTTTTCCACCCTTCCCAGTCAAGTGCTTTTGGTGAATGACTGGTATGACTAATTGTCCCCTGGTTATAGAGAGGGGTTATAGTCAGAATTTGTTACTTACAGTTACTTTGAGCTTCTTGAAATCCACAGATCAATAATATGAAAAGGAGTTTACTGTTGAGAGAAAAACTCTCCCTTTTCAGTATCTGCAAACTACTTGATGAGCTCCAAAATGAGCAAATCAATTTTTAATGCTTGGTGTTGGCGCAGTTCGTTTTCTCATGTAGGTGAAATAGAGGAAACGCTTTTGAGAGATTAGTTTACAAGAGTGGTTGTACAATTCCCACTGCTGTCTTCAGGAATTTTGTACAGATAACGTCAAGAAGTTTAAAGATAAAATTTGTCTTGGCTTGAAATTTTTGTGCTCTGGAGATATATGTCCCCTATTAATGATCTAAGAGGGAAATTGTTGTCTTTTGTAGGTAAGAATTCAGCTTTTCCATTCTTATGCTTTTGTGGGCTGAACTGTGTGCAAGTTCCCTTTTTAAGTTGAAATTGCCCCCAGAGCACTGTTATTGCTGTGTTTTATGAAGAAAATGGCATTTTGATTTATCTTCATTAGGAGCTTAGAAGCAGAAAGTTTGCAGGCTTAAAAAAAGATGATGATGAAATAGAGGGGGGAAAAATTAAGCTTTTTTTTTTTTTTCCAAAAAAGGTGGAATCCAGATTTGAATAGAAATGGAACTTAAAATAAAGATTTAAAGTGAGATTTTAGTAGCAAACTACTCTTAGTTATGAGATTTTGTATTATCGTTACTGGATTCCTTCTGTTGAGAATTTTAGAACTCACTTGTACCATCGCTAATTCAATTACAAAGTTTCAGTTATTTGGTGAATTTTCTAATGGATTCTGAGTTCCGACTTCTGAAATATTTGGGGGTTTTACCACAGAAGAGATGGGTTTTTTTAGTACAATGACAGTTCTTCAGTACGTGGAAGAAAACGAATGAAAGAATAACAGCCAGCTTGGATTTGTCAACACCGGATTGGTCAAGCCTGTCTGTCTTTGCTCTGCGGTAGAGGAGGAGGCTCTGGGGGAAGCAACGACGTGGCAGCCCCTGATGGCCCGACTTCGGTATGATTTTGGGGACATCTCACGCGAAGTTCTCATGAGCAACGCTGCTCATGAGCAACGGGAGATGAAGTCTGGTCTGAGGTGTCGCTGAAGGATCCGCAGTAGCCTGGAAAAACCACGTTCAATGTTGTCACGGGTGAAATGGAGTACAGGAGCACCCTCGATGGGTTTGGATAGTGGGATAGGTCAAAATAATCGACGTGCAGAAACACAGCACGTGGTCAGCCTCTTCATCACGGACTCTTGTCTCGCATCTATTTATTAATAAGAGGGTTCGGTGTGCGTCACTTCTGTTTCATCCAGGTGTCATCGCAGTTTACAACCAGCCCGTGCCAGTTGTAGCTGGCAAATAGCCGGCTTGTGCTTGACAGTTCAAAAGTCCAATTTCTGATATTCACATACGTGCTCCCACACAATTATCTGTTGCCTGACAACACTCATATTCTAATGTATCCTTCACCCACCACAAATAGGTAGTTATCAGTGGTTTGCTTTCACGAGGGAAGGATGCATCAATAACCTTATATATGAATCTGTTCTGGATACCGTTACGTGCTACTAATTGGTTTGTGCAACATAATTGGAAGCACGATGCCGAATTTACAGAGAATATCAAGTGAGAGGCACAGCAGGCATGTCAGCCGGCGGTCATTCCCATCTCTGCGGAGCTTCTGCTCTTTTCAAAGATGATGTTGTCTCATGAAATGAGTGTTTCCATCACTGTGATGGACTTTCTTATATAGGAACTTCGGTTTTTACCAATCAAATGAGTCATCATGCGAGAACGTGAGAAGATTATAAAACTGCAGAATTATTTCCTGGAGCTTTTGCATTTTCTTTAAAAAGGAGCATTCAGAGGGCATTTTATCTAGCTGTATGGGTTAAATACTTGTTTCCAAATTTCACTGTACTCATAATGAATTTATTGACTGATCAAAATCCAAGCCCTAATTACAGAGATCTTGTACTACTATGATCTTATCAGAAGATAAATGAAGCACTTGGTATGTGAAAATGATCAGTAATGTCTTTATAGTTTTCCAGAGATTTATATCTTCTTTTAAGTATCACATAAACTTCTTTAACATAAATTCTCATTATTAGTTCTTTGATTGCACGAGCTGATAGCAAACCTAGCACTGAAGCCAGGTAGTTAACAGACCACTTGAAAGCGTTTGTAAGAAAACAGAATAACAAGCTCTACATTTTATTGATTTAGTGGCATCTAACATCACTCACTATTGATCTGGCTTTCGTTAGACCAAAAAAAATTAGCAATGGGTTCATTATGGATTAGTGGTCTCCAAAGAGTTCATATTCCCTAGCAGAACCGTAATTTATGTGAAGCTTTAAGAAGAGGACCCAGCTTGTCAGTCACAGAAGTTAAAGTTTATTTGAGATGAGTAGCTACAGATCAGGCTAACTTGGGAACTTGATTCTCGTTGGGTTTTCTCTTGGTTCTGGCGTTGCAGCTTTCCTAATCAATTTGTGTGTTTTCCTTAGTTGCTTTTTTATAATTCTATGCTTCTGAGAAAGCGATTACTGTGCTTATGCATTCTACTAAAAATATACTTTAAAAGATGTTGAAAGAGGAAACCTTTGGAGTATTTACGACTTGAATTTTAGTATCAGGCACATTTCTGAAAGGTTACCCTGAGGTCTTGATGAACCTTGAAAAAAAAGTTGCATGCTTTATGGTCATTCATTTCTCCTAGAAGGGTCTCAGAGACACAGCCTTTTCTGCAAACCCTTTTAAGGTTTGTTTTCTGAAAATAAAAGGAAGCACTCGCACATTATTTTACATTTCTCCTTCACAACATACTTTTTAAAAAAACATTGTGAAATGACAAAATTCTGCAGAAGAGCATGAATCGCTGCTGGCATTTTCCGTTTGTCCTCATGCAGCACCTTGGATGTAATTCCCCTCTTAACTTCAGGCTGCTGCTCCATTTCCTGTCATCTCCTGGATATAAAAAATTCCTCTCTTCACTGCGATTACTAAAAATATGGGGGCTGCTGGGTGGGTAACAAACAGTAGAGCTCAGAATTAAAGTCAGTAAAAGGAATCACCTTAACAAAAGCATCGGTTGCCCATCAGATTACAAGTATCCTTTCAGGGTTTCTGATGGAAAATTTAAATGGACTCTGAAGCAGCCAGAGCAAAACAATAAGGATATTTCAGTGAATTAAATACAAGCACAAACAAGCACCATCAAGAACGTGTTTCTGGGCAGATGATGCCTTTCTCAGAAGAGAGTTTGACCATGCAAATAATTAAAGAAATAAATAGTAAAAAGGAAGTAGAGCCACATGAGAAGAAAGAAAAGATTTTGAATGCTGCGTGATCTTGTGTAGGTTATAGACTTCCCTAACTGTTATTAAGCAAGACTTTGGGGAATTGGCTCATTGCTTCACAGAAAAATGTGCCAGGCTATGGGAAGGTGCGTGCATTAAGTCTCATTGCGATTCCTGGGAAGGAGGGAAGAACATGTGTAGCTCTGAAATATTGCCTTAAATCAGAAGCATTGTATGTTATCGTTACCCTATTACTGTTTAGGAGGTAGTGAGGAAAATGGGGCAATCCCAAGGTCTGCTGGTTGGTAACCACATGTATTCCTTTAGTGTCTCACCTTGATGACCCGCTTTGGTACGGGCCAGTATCTGCTTGTACTCGTGCCGTGCTGCAGTGAAACAAATAGAGTTGTCACTGGTTTTGTCCTTGTGCAGATCAGCCCACTAAGACCACAGAGACCAAAAAGCCAAGTCATAAACGTCATTTCCAGTGAAAGGCGTTTCTCCGTCTCGCCGTCGCCTCCCAGCTCCCAAGTGACGCCGCCCCCGATAACTCCACGGACAAAACTTTCATTCAGCATACAGTCCAGTAAGTCTTTAATTTTAATTAAATTTCATGTTCCTAGAATATTTTATGCAAAATAACTTCTAGTGGGGAGATGGTTTTTCTGAGCATTGCATTGCGCCTTGGTTTGAGTTCTTTGAGTTAGTCTTTTTGCCATCACCATGGGATTGCTTGGGGGAGCAGGAACTTACCTCTTAGCGTCACACTCCTTGCATTTGCCAGTAAAAAATCTTTCAGCCTTTTACAAAAGCAAGCAAAATTGTGACATTGAAAAAGTTTCGTTTTCCTTATCATGTAATCATTAACAATTACTTAGGTATAGAGTAACTGTCAAAAATTAGTGTTGTACTGGATTCTGTATTGGATTTAGGGTATCTTGGAGCATAAAGGCTGAAAAAATAATCTTTCAATGTAATTGTACATTAAAAGAACTTTTATTTGCTACATAGTGAGTACAAGCCAGAGGAGGGAAAAAAAGTCAGTCTTTTTGATGTATTCTTTATTTGACACTGACATCTATCACACAGTTTTTCTGTAAAATATCATGTGTTTGCCTCATTCTTCAGGAATCCCTATCACAAAACTGGGGGTAATACAACACCTATTTCTTTTACAATGCTGTTTACCAAAATCTGATTTTTCAGAGTTTTCAGTTGTTAGCATGTGACACACGCAAAAAATTTTCCTTTTGATACATGTACTCAAATGCTATTATAACAGTCAAGGAGGAGAATCAAGGATCAGTTTTAAGAAAAAAATCTTATTTGATCAAGGTCCTTTAATTTTATTAGCTTTTTTTGGTACTTAAAAACTTTTCCCTTAAATAGTCAGTGTTTTGGAAAGTTCGTGTTGTCAACTCCAGATATAAGTCCTGTGAGCAGGAATGGGTTTAGTCTACAAATCTGCAGGAACAGAGTTGTCTTCTAAAAGGCATGTGGCTTTGTTTTAAAGACTTGAAATTGTTGGTTGCAAACATGCGGAAGAGGGATAAGCAAGTGGAAATCCATGCAGTTTCCTTTGTGTAGTCAGACACCCAAAACAAGTATTTTGATAATGGTGAGCTCTCTCCTTTTTTTACAGTTTTGATAGCCAAAACCTACCAGTGTGCTAAAAACTGGAAAAGAAGTAGAGTATATGTATTCCTGCAAAAAAATATTCCTTGAATTAGATTATTTCTTCCTGTATACATTTTATTAAGACTAACTTGATCTCTTTTTTTAAAAAAACTGTCTGAAACTTACCTATTTCAGATAATATTTATGTCTTTATGCTGGAGATTTAGGGGTGTCCTGGAAAATAGGTTCAGCATATTGAAAAATCCATGGGACTTGTTCATAATTGTTTGAGGAACTGTAGTGATAATTTTTTTCAGGAATTCCAAGGATAAAGAAGTTCCTTCAGTGCACAAATTGGCTAAAAGCACTTAATGGGTTGCTAAGCAATACTGCTTGCTTGTTAGCTGGCAGTTTAGGAGAATGGAGTGTAAAATTTGGTCATTAGGTTAAGAAGGAAAAAAAAGTCAACTAACTGATCTCTCGCCAGCTCAAAGATCTTCTCTGTGGCACATGTCCAGTAAAGAATAAATATTCAGCACATACTAGTCTGATGAAACACCTGGAGTAATGATAGCAAACCAGAAATGATGAGTAATTATTTCTAGAGTGACTGAGTTAGTGAGGGATATTTCAGCTGAACTGAGCAGGAGCAAATTAATGGATCTGTAGCAAATAGATCTTCTTCAAGCATGACTGAAAATTCCTGAAGTTTGTGTTCGATACCCGTTTGCGCTGTAGGGTAGATGACTTGGATTTCATGAAACTGTGTGGGAGATGAGCTGGTATGGGAAAATAATTTTTTTCACTGTAGAATATCGTTGTTCTACTAAATAGTTTGCCAGGCTGAATGCAAATATGTTGTTAATGTATATTATGAACTCTTCATGTGGATGGAAATACTCTGTGCACAGTTATAGGGATTTATTGCTATCTTACAAAAGGATGAGGTTGTGAAGGGGCCGCGTACAAGCTGTAGGAACAGAGTGGGGACTGCAGAAAATCAGAGCTGTAACAGGAGCTGGGGAACATAAGGAAAGGGACAGAAGCAGAGCAGGACACAGTTGCACGCACAGTTGGTGACCATCCAGGTTGTTCAGAGTATTGCAGATGTTAAAGTAGAATTGCCTCCAGACATTGGTTCCTCTGCAGCTCTAGTGAAAACGTTGCTCACCTGCCCTTCCATGGATCTTCCGAGCGTCAACCTTGAAGAAACAAAGGGTTTCTGAAGCTCCTAACAAAATTTGTCTTACCATCTTCTTGGTAGAAACTACTAGTCTACATGTAGTGGCTTAGATGAAGTAAGTAGATACTGTAATGTCATGTAAGATACATAGATTAAGTGTTTGGGGTGTTAAATTGGCTTTATCTTTGGGTAATAGTGAGTTATTATTCTCAGTTTCCACCCAAGGAATGTATATAGTGGGACCTAAACCCAGGCACTGCTTACAGTAAATACTGAAAGAAGGTTTCCCTCTCTGAAGCAGGATTGAAGGTTCTGCTGAAGTTCTAGCTAAAGCTACAACTCTAAAGAAAATGCCATTTTTCCAGAATTACCCTAAACTGCATGGAAAAAACCAAATACAAATACAGATGGATGTATAGATAGATAGATGGATGGATGGATGGATGGATGGATGTGTAGTTGTGGATGAGATGTGTAGGATGTATGTCAAGAAACTCTTTTGTGAGCTGTACAGTCTCAAATGCCCATGATCTATAGGTATACAGCATGGCCGGGAAATCCATACAAAATGAACAGGGAAGTTCATTTGCAGCATCAATATTTAGTTACAAATGCATGACATTGTTTTCCAGTTACATGTTTAATGACATGAGCTTGACAGAAGTAGATTCTGATGCAGATATTTAAAGGAAAGTATTGCGAATATTTGGGGAATGGAGAAATCCTGTATGTGTGGAAAAGGAAGGATGAAAAACAGGAGCAATGTGATGAGAAGTTCATGTCTTAGAGGGCAAACAACACTTTTCAGTCTGATGTAGAAGGAAAACACTAAAAATTTGAAGTCCCAGGATGGAAAATATTCTTCTTCCTGGCAGAGTTGAAAGTTCAAGTGAAAGGATGAAGAGTAAAATTACAGTTTTCAGCGATAAATCAATACAGCCACCTTAGAGTTAAATTGTGTTAGTGAGAGGCCATTTTAGAGAACAATAAAAGAGCGCTTTTTGTAAGATATTGATAGGAACCTTGCTATAAAAATATCTGCATAAACGAGTCCTCCACTTGTTTCACAAATCACCCCAGTAAAATAAAAATAACCTTTTTTCATTTCCTAAATGAAAACACTTCCCTAATTTATCAAAAATAAATTAAGTGTCTTATCTCGTAGAGCTCACGGTGGGTTTTGCCTGTGTTAAAATGACTGAATTACCCTGAAATGCACCGTGGGTGGATTTCTACACAAAAACCTATGTATCACTCAGGCCTCAATAAACTTTATTGTCCCTCAGGCTATTCGCCTTTACAGCACGTACCTGCCAGGATTTATCTGCTAAGAAAAGGGAACTTTCTACCCAGCAAACAGTAATAATAAATGTGTTGTACTTTCTCTTGTGTGATTTTATTTACTCAACAACTAATGACTGCTCGTTTATTATAGTTAGCCGGCGTTTGAATTTTTTTGAGAGAGATGTAGTTAATTATAGGCTTCCATTTGTGCATTTTATTAACATCGGGCTTTTATTTTACTGATGGAAAGTAAATAAAGCTCAGCTCGTTTATATTTTCTTACTGCACTTACCAAAACTTCTGTTGTGTGCAAGGGTGTAAATGCAGAGCTTATAGCTGAGAGAATTATATTTGCTGAACTATGAATATTTTGGCATGGAATCTGAAGTAAAAATTATTTTCTATTAAAAAGAGGGGATCATTCAAGAATTTTGAGTGTATCCTAAAAACTTGCCCAGTGTGACTCCACAGTGCATACTTCCCGTCGATGCGGGGGCTGGTTCATTTGTTCTGCTTTCCCTCATTAGATGAGCTGCAGATAATTACAGAGGCGGTGAAGAGCAGACAAAGATACCGCGTGTGCAGTGTTATCGCAGTACCAATGCCGTAAGAATTGACACGGTCGGGATCTTTGGATTCGATGCAGTTATTGGAGAAGTTAACTCAGTGTTGATTTTTACAGATCTGGAGCTGAATGGGATGTCCAGCTCCGACATCTCCGACGTTCCTCCTCCTCTGCCTCTCAAAGGAAGCATGGCCGATTATGGGAACCTCATGGAAAGTCAAGACTTGATCAGCCCGACGACCTCCCCCCCTGCCCATCAAAGGGTGAGTCCCAGAGCGGATGAGCATTTTCTGCAATTTTCTTTTGCTTTTGTACCTTGAACAATCCACAGCAAGATGTGATCTTGCTCGTGGACGTGCCAGCAGATCCTGAAATTTCTGCCGTTGCAAACAAGGGTCTGGAGTATGAGGGAACGGCATTGCTGGCGAGGAGCAACCTGAAGGGAGGTGGGACTCATTCTGGTGGAGAAGACCAAGCAAACTGTTGTTAGCTGTGTTGGTGAGGGAGCTAAAACCCGCAGGATGTAGTCTCAGCAGCAAATTAGATTTAATAGCCTTTCAATCCTGTCTCAGGAAAGGAAATAAAATATGTACCTGACATCTTTCCGTTCTGGAGCTCCGGTCTGCCGGCATTCAATCGCCACTTGTTTCCTAGAAGCAAACACACGTGCCCCCTTTGAGGGAAGGAGCTCAGAAACACTCTTCATCATCAACAGGATTTTCAGCTTTCTGAAGAAAATACACTTTTTCAACTTTGTTTCCTGTATCCTGGAAGCTTTTAAAAATAATTTGGTCCTTTTCTTTCAAGCAGCACTTTTGAGAAGGAGCATTTATTTCCTTTTTGAAGAAAAAAAAAATATGTTTAAAGAGGTTTTCTTTTCTTTGACTCCGAAACGTGTAACTTTGGCCAAGCTGTTACTTTGTGGAGAAATTCGCAGCGGTAACGATTCTTTTTTGTTTGCAGAGGTATCTTCCAGGATTTCTCAGAAGTTCATCGTTCAAACGAAATTTTGTTGATTAATTTGCTTTTCAGTAAATTCCATGGTTAGAGAAAGCATTTTTTATCTCAGCAAGAAAGAGTCAGGCAGGAATTTAGTTTTATCTCTGGGAATAGTCTTGTTTAATGCAGGCGATCACAGTGCGCAACAGTACACAATTCTGGCTTTTTCCATGGTTGCAATTGTAGCTGTGTTGTTGCAGGAATTTAGTGTTTTCAGGCTAAATGGGGAAAAAAAATAGATATAGAAGTAACTTCAGGAATGTGAGTAGTGTTAATCAAAACACATTATATGCATATATTGAAAAAATCTCTATTCCCATCATCTCTTCCATAGTTCTTCCCCATGTCTGGATGGTTTTAGTAAATATTTTCTCTAAATTTTTTTGTGAAACTCTTTTCCTCTAATTTCCGTCAAAGTATACTAAGCTCTTACCTATTTCCCTGGCTCTTCTCTCAGGGGCCAGCTCCTGCTTGACCTGAATACAGACCTCTAAGTGGAAAATTACAGGCTGTACAGAAGGGCTGCCGGGAGTTTTGTCTAAGGAATCCACCTTCATGAAGAAACCTGAGAAATTCAAATTAGCTTTCAGATTTCTTGAACTCCTTCCTGTATGAGCTCCAGAGCACTAAATTCCTTTTTTTTATATATACTGTAAGTTTTAGGTCATGGTGGTAGCTCAGGATTGTTACCGTGAGTTCAATTTTTAGCTAAAAAGCACTAATTGGGAATAAAAATCCCAATAGCCATCTTTTACCATTCCTTGTGAGGCTGTTTGAAGGGGTATCCACTCAGTGGAGAAATGCTAGATATTTTCTGTCCTACTAGCAAATGCCACCGTGCTGCGATGGTTAGAGCCCAGACCTGAAGAGGACCCAGGTTCCAGCCTAAGTCTCGTTGCTATTGAAGATGTGACCTCGCGCGGCTCCTCTGCCTGTCAGGAGCAGGGTTTCTGCATCGTTAAGTGGAAGTTCATAAAAATATTAGCAATATGCTGCCTTGTTTTTTTGCAAAGTTTTATTCCGGTCTTAATATTTTTTCCTCTTTTCAGACTTCACTGCTCAGACTAATTTTTTAAAAAAAATATATTTTCAGTTGTAGAAATGGGCCCCATTGTTCAACATTGACTATTGAAGGAGCTCAGGGTTTAAGGAGACCTTAGAGATGCAATCAAATATAATAAAAATTTTCTTCAGCATTGTATTTTTGTAAACTTTCCAAGATACGGGAATATAGTTTCAAAGTCTGAAAAATGGATCTAAAGCAGGTTTGTCACAAAGCCCCCTGTATTAGTCTTAAAATTAATTTTAGGAAAGGCTTCTAGTCTTATAACAATCACTCTGCACATTTATTTCATCAGGCTTGTAGGAAGGAAGCTGTTAAAGAACATAAAGAAAATGAGCAGTGCTGGGCATGAAAGATCAGATGGGTAAATTCTTATTACTGCTGTGATTAAATCCCACTCCACAGTTTTTAATGCCTTGTGTTTCATGGGTCAAATAGCTACATACTTCATAACTTTATAATTCTCTGCCTAGTAAACTGGTCATCTTTTAAATTACACGTGCTTTGTATCAGTGAAGAAAAGTCAGTAAAAAATATTATAGATAATCTTATCTTAGTAGCTTCCATAGTGTTAATGTCTCCTTCTATGAGAAATTACTACATGGTTCACTCTGGTTGTCTTGCAGTTATGAAAACCAAAAAAAACTGCATTGTAGTGAACTGAAAAGCATGCAGTGAAAAATGCATCAGGAAATACTTCAAACTGCAGGCAATAGTGTCATTCAGTGTCTGAGACAGTAGTCTTAGATTATTTGGAGTCGACTATTAACTTGGTCTACCTTAAGTCTTTTATCCAAGCGATCATCTAATTATGATTTTCGGATTGTCCTCTCATTCCTTGTTAACTGCGATACCCTTATATATATTTTCTTGCACTGTATGATTTGTTCTGCTAAAAATGTTTTTAATAATATATGGGAACATAAAAAAAGAAGTCTACGACTCCTGCAAGGATTATTATTACATCAAGGGATTCCTTTAGGCACTTCTCATTCTTTATGGGTTCACCCGTACCCTTGCATACAAATCAACTGCCTGCTTAGTATTCAAAGCAAGAAGGGAAACTCAAGGAAAATAGACAAAGGAGCACTTAGATTTATAATATCGGCCATAACACTTAGTGAGCATCAGATAATGGTTTGGATGAGATGATCTCGATCAATCTGGCATAGATGGAGAACTTGGCAAGGAAGGATAGAGGTGTATAATCATAGAATGGTTTGGGTTGCAAGAGACCTTAAAGCTCATCCACTGCCACCCACTGCCCTGGGCAGGGACACCTCCCACCAGCCCAGGTTGCTCCAAGCCCCGGCCAACCTGGCCTTGAACCCCTCCAGGGATGGGGCAGCCACAGCTGCTCTGGGCAACCTGGGCCAGGGGCTCACCACCCTCACAGCAAAGAATTTCTTCCTCACATCTCATCCCAATCTCCCCTCTTCCAGTTTAAAACCATTCCCCCTCGTCCTATCACTACATGCTCTTGTAAAAAGTCCCCCTCCAGCTTTCCCATAGCCCCCTTCAGATAATGGAAGGCCACAATAAGGTCTTCCCGGAGCCTTCTCTTCTCCAGGCTGGACACCCCCAACTCTCTCAGCCTGTCCTCACAGCAGAGGGCCTCCAGCCCTCGGATCACCTTCGTGACCTCCTCTGGCCCTGCTCCAACAAGTCCATGTCCTTCTTGTGCTGAGGAGTCCAAAGCTTGACACAGCACTGCAGTGGGGTCTCAGGAGAGCCGAGGAGAGGGGCAGAATCACCTCCCTCGCCCTGCTGGCCACGCTTCTGGCCATGCTGGACCAGGATGGTCTCGTGTGTCTAACAGCAACGGCGCTTATTTTGACTCTCTGGGATCCTGTTGCGGGAGGAGTTACTCAGACTGGTTATTTGGATGCAACGGAAGTGTTTACACAGAAGGAACAATCCAGGGGATTTTTCATGTGTTGCGATGCATATACTGCAGTGCTGATCATTATCTCTTATGTTGGCCACAGTGAGCAAAAAATGACCTTAAAGGCCAAATGTGCTGTACTCGTGGACAGCTGGAAACCCGGCTGAAACTAAGGAGGCAGCAGGTAATTAGGGAGCACTACTTCAGGGTTCGCAATTGTTCCTTCTGACGTTATTTCTCAGGAGAAATTCCTCCCCAAAGTGCCTTACGCGGCCCCCTGGCTCCATTCCCCACGAGCTGGGGCTGAAGCCTCTGAGCATTGTGGTGCCACCTCCCCAGGACCCCCACCGCTGGTTTGGTGGCCCAAGGCTTGCTGTGAGCTCGCTTACTGCGGCAGCAGGAGGGCAGTCGTTAGCAACATTATCTCATGGAGATGTTGGAAAAAGGGAAATTAGAAAAAGTATATTATTAATCCATTATGTTGAATTAGAAAGTTGACTTTGTGGGCTGCATTTGCTCACAAATGGAAATAAATGTCTCCTCTTCTGTCTAATCCTCCAGATTTTTAAAAACAGGCTCTCTGACCCAAGGCTTTCCATGATGCATAGAAGTGTATAATGTGCCCAAAAAAAAAAAAAATATTAGGTTTTATTTACCATCTGATCATTCTTTTTGCCTGCTGGAGGTGGAAGGCATCTCAAACCCTTCCTCCAGTGCAGTCTCCACCACCTCCCACCTCGGCTGGGCTGGGCTTTGCCGGGTTAAGCTTTTGCCAAGCAAAGAGTTTCTAAAAAGCTCACAGTCGCTTTTTAATAAGTCTCAAAATCAATGGACTGCCACTGCTTATTACAGGATTTTGAGTGAAAAATGTGTTCTTCTGCTATCTGCCCGGAGATATAGAGCCCGTGATGCGTCCCTGAGCAGCACCCTTGATTTCGTTTGGGAAAGGGCTGTGTCGCTGCCCTCAGCGCGGCACGGGATCGAGCGCCGGGTTTTGCTCTGCCCGATTGGAGGTGCATTTTTTTATCGCTCTCGCAGGGCCCAGACCTTCAGTAAGAAATACAGTTTCGGGCTGGAGTCTAAACCTAATTCTGAGGGTATTGCTCATAACTCTTGGGGTCTGCTTGTGTACGGACCGGAGCAGAAATACCATGCTTTTGAAAATCAACTTAGCCAGCGCGCTCTGAAATACTAATAGCCTCTGCATGCAGAAATGTGGTTCGACAGAGGGAAAATCACATTAGCCGTACATTAACACAGCTGGCACGCACCAGGAGCAAAGCCCTCCCCGCATGAGGGGTGCAGACCTCTGCGAGGTCCGGTTCTGCCCCCCATCTGCTGCTGTCTCCCTCACGGGAGCATCCTCCAAGGGAACGTCCCACCGCCGCGCCCAGCTGGAGTCCTGCCAAAAAAAAAATGTGGGGAAAATCTGAGATACAGATTCGGAGCAATTCAGTGTTGCCCGTTTTGAGGGATCTTTCACCAAGGCCAGGTTGGACGCGGCTTTGAGCTACCTGGTCTTGTGGAAGATGTCCCTGCCCAGGGCAGGGGATTGGAACTAGATGATCTTTAAGGTCCCTTCCACCTTTAACCATGATTCTATGATTCCTGTTGCCCAAGGGGGAGTGCTTAGCACTCGGGGATGGGAGCACACTCTGCAGGAGGATTCAGAAAATTACTTTCTCTTATCAAAGTATGCTCCAGCAAGGGCAGCTAATGGCCGGGATACAAAGTCAAATGCAGCTCTAGTAGATGAAGTATGACAGCAGAGTTTAAGCAGTCATTTTCCATGGGTTACCTGCAGTATTTGCCACATAACTTTGCTCCCTGGGTCAAACAGCCAATTAGCTTAAACTGTCTATAATTTGATTCAAATTAGCGGAGTTGGGTTGATCTCTCCACTGGCGCATTATCGCTCTTTCAGAATGGGAGCATTTTTCCTCCAAGACCTCACATGATGTGTTATTTTTCATTGCGGCTGTTAAATAAGCGAGTTGCTGCTTGTCAGGCAACTCGGCTCCGTGCTAAAAACAACGGTGTAAGCGAGAAGGAGCAACTCAGAGCTCAGCGTTCGGAAGGGTTTGCACAGTCCTGTGTAGCTGCTCGCCTGTATACGTCTCATTTCTGCTGCTTCTGACCTAAATAGATCTGTTAATCCTTCAAACTAAAGCGTTTGTGATTGGATCTCCATAGCTTGTCATGTTGATGACCATTTAATTTCAAAGAAAAATAGTTACACGGGAAGAAATCCCTTACAGTGTCACAAGGACCATTTTGGGGAATCAAATTTTATTTGTTGGGTTTTTTAATAGTATTTTCTGATTAAAAAAACCCGTTCCCGTATCTTATTTTTCTTCTTCACAGAGTAAAAAAAAAATACTTTTTTTTCATCTTCTTTAATTGATTTTTTATTGCATCCTGAACATGTATAGAGTAGTGTATTTTAGTATTTTATATCTCTAAGAGAATGGAGACAAATGTTTTTAAGCCTGATTCTTTTCTGTATCAGGAACAAAAAAACAAACAAATGGGAGCAATTTCATGTTTGAAGCAGAAGGAACAGATTGCTTCTGTGTTGCAGATGTGCCTTTTACATAAGGTTTCTGCTTCCCCTGAGGTACCCGTGAGTCAAGGATTCTGCCCAAAATAGGTTTGAATGTGAACCAGCAGTCTCTATCATTATGTCAGAAAGTAGAAACAGGCTTCAGGATTCGGCAGGTTCACAATTAACCACTGAAATACAAATGCGAACTCTGCAAAGCAGTTCTTAATTAAATGTAAAGTCAAGGGAAACTCTGTTTTGTATTTCAAAGTTTCAAAGGGGAAGCGCAGCAAAATGAGCTTCTAAGCCTAATAATGATTTTTTGAGCGTGATATTAAAGGGAGAGAGAAAGTGGGCTTGAATTTCTTCCTGTGCTGGAATAAAAGGGAGCGTGTCTGGGCCCTGGGAGTGATGGCTGGGTTTGGAGTCGCACCAGTTCCATATTGGCACGTTTTGTCGTGCTGATTTCTCAATAACGTTGCCCTGACGAGCATTACATGTCCTACTTAATATATTCATTGGTAGCTTATTATATAAATGAACATGTACTAAATTTATCTGACTTTCTAATGGAAATTGTAAATTCAATTATAATAATTACCTACCTATCTCTGTTATTTCTTTCTGCCTAATTTGCTTGCAGAATCTAAGGTCTGGTAGGTTTTGCGCTTGTTATTTATAGCATATATATTTAGCTTACTCTCATTGTATTTGCATTGTATCTGCTCTTCAGAAGCAGGTTTTCAGGGATAATTTGATTGTTCTCTGATCAATATGAAGGGCTCATTTGTTTGAGAAATGCCTTTGATCTAATTGAATTGAGAAATACTGCCAATATACTGTTATTTAAATTCAAAATGGATTTTTACAAATGATGCTATCAACAGAGTTAGTTTTTTCTAGTGATAAATATGAAGTTAAAGATATCACCTGAGAGCAAAGCACTGAGGAAGTTTTTATGTTTTGTAATGTATTTTAGAGGGGCACCTGGTTTATTCAGTTTCGAAATTAATGTCATCTCCGTGAGGAGTTCCTGCATGTTGTACGCTGATGTTCTGCAGACCACCAGCATGTCCCAGAGTTTGCCCAGAGCCCCAGCCTGGATACAGGACTGTAACTAAGCAGTTTTACGAAGATCTTGAAATCTGCAGGTTGCGAATGAATGTGTGAGGCCACATAACATTGACAGTCCAGCACTTACTCAGGTGCCTTAGTAGGGATTCAAGAGCTAACTTAACATACCAGGTTAAGGAGAGTATTTGGTCAGGTAGAGGAAAGGTTTAATGGTTCCGATTGTAATACTTACAGACAGATCAGCAGTGGCATTTTATTTAAAAAAAAACCAAACACCAAACCAAAAAAAATAGCTTCAGTTTTGCACTTAGTAAAAGAAAATTCTTATTTTATCTGCTTTTCCTATTGGTCTGTTGAGTTGGTTTTCCGACTCGGAGATGACTGTGTCCCACTCTAAGTCAGGAATGCAAAGCGCAGGGGTTTGAGCCTGCTCTGGAAGATGAGATACCTTACCCTTGCCCAGCAGGGTCTGCTTGACGTGTGCATTTCAAGGAGCGTTCCCTTTCAAGACTCAAGCTTTTGAATGATTTGGTTATATCTGCAAATGAGTTAGGATAAACTTAACCAGCCAGTGAACTGAAGTCTTCGTGGCCAAATACGTTCAGTACGAACCTCATAGGTGAGCAGGAGGCTTCCCCCGGCAGAGGGGATACAGCTTTCCACCTCCAGGCTCTTGCTCTTGGTCCGGGGTTTCTTATCCAGGAGCAGATTAAACCCAGTTGATTCCCAAGTTGGGAACAAGGCGTCCTGTAAGCAGGGAGGGAGGAGGGAGCTGAGAGGGTGGGTGGTGGTGGGTTGGTTCTTTGGACCAGCTGTGTGGGACAGTGGCAAAATGGAGAGACGAGCTCAGGGCTTGGCTTAACCAGCGACCGTTTGGGATCCCTGTGCGTTTGCCGGGGGGGAAAGCTGGGAGGAATGAGGAAAGCTGTAAAACAGATTGGGAAGTATTTCTTTCCAGGAAAAATATTCCAGCAAAAGTCCAGCCTTCCTGGCTCTGCCGGTATGCGGTCTTACATTTCGATTTAGTCTATGATTCGTTAGACTATCTGGTAAAAGCTCTGGATTTATAACTTCGTGCTGTCTTAAAAGCTGCTTTGAAGAGGACACACTGTTACCTTAAGGATACCTTTTCCCTTCTACTCTGATACACCTCTGAAAAGTGACTGTCCCCCTGTACTGTGCACTGGTGAGGCCCCACCTCGAGAGCTGTGTCCAGTTTTGGGCCCCTCACTTCAGGAAAGACACCGAGGGGCTGGAGCGTGTCCAGAGAAGGGCAACGGAGCTGGTGAGGGGTCTGGAGCACAAGTCCTGTGAGGAGCGGCTGAGGGAGCTGGGGGTGTTCAGCCTGGAGAAAAGGGGGCTGAGGGGAGACCTTCTCGCTCTCTACAGCTCCCTGAAAGGAGGGGGCAGCCAGGGGGGGTCGGGCTCTTCTCCCAAGGAACAGGTGATAGGACAAGAGAGAATGGCCTCGAGTTGCACCAGGGGAGGTTTAGACTGGATATTGGGAAAAATTTCTTCACAGAGTGGGTTGTCAAGCATTGGAAGAGGCTGCCCAGGGCAGTGGTGGAGTCACCATCCCTGGAGGGATTTAAAAGCCGGGTAGACATAGTGCTGAGGGACATGGTTTAGTGGTGGTTTTCACAGTGTTGGGTTAACAGTTGATGGTCTTCCAACTTAGACGATTCTATGATTCTCTGAAAACTCGCAGTCCCTAGATTACAGCAGTGTTAGGAGGCTCCTGGGCTGCTTCTGCCTTGCGGCAGAGGAAAGTCTGAAATGTCCTGGCATCACCCTGAACCACACTTCTTTTTGGATAGCAGCTTCGGGTGTGTCTTAAAAGGAACAGGCTTGTTTTGGACATACTTCCACGTGGTTTATCAGTTGCTTGTATACTAGTTTCTTACAGTGATTGAGAAATCATCAGTTATTTTGTCCAAGACATCAATAAAAGTTGGAATATGAGTATCAAGGTTGCAAGTGCAGTATGTGCGAGGTAACACTAAGGCATTTCACATGTTTGAAGTGGTTTTGTTGCAGTGATGAAGGAAGTTGGGCAGAGTCGGTGTGTGTGTTGTAGGGTTTCCAGCATCAGCACCCGGAGCCAGCGGTGTGGGGTGGGTGAGGTGGGACGGGTGTGCCGGGACACCCCAAGTAGAAATGGAAAAGCATCATTATATGTGGAAGAAAACGAAAGGTGGTGGCTGGCTGAGTGCGGCAAGAATCTTAGGAAAAACCAAGATTTTTGGGCTTATGAGCATTTATGTGGTTTGACACCGCAGTACGGCCCCGGTGCAGCGATGGGAAAACTAACGGCTGTACAGCCAAAATGCTGTAGAAAAACGAAGTGTGTGAGCAAATTGCAGTGTTCTCAAGCTCTTTCTGCAACAGATTTTATCATATATATGATTGAGCATTATGGAAAAAAGTCTTAATTTCCATAATGACTTTTTTAATTTGTCCAATTAGCCAGTGAATCTAACCAAGGGTGCTCTTGTTCTGTTGTATGACATACAAAGTGATTTAAAATATGTATATTTGAACAGTCTGGATTTCTGTTTTGAATATTTTAATTATAACTGAAAGTGTAATAGTAAATTGCAAGGTACTTATCTCTTTAAATGGTTTCCTTTTTTTTTTTTTTAAATTATTTGTGTTCTAAATTTGAAAAATACAAAAATAATGGAAAAGCAATGAAGCTGTGGCTTCAACTTGGCTTTTAAGCTCTGTAGTGCATGGAGGCTTGAGGGCAATCGATACAGAGCAAGAAATCAATATCCTATCATGATATAAAGTGGGGAATGATAAACTTCTCCAGTGCTTTCCAAAGATTTTTCCTGAAATACCGAGCTAGTTAATTATGAAACTTTGAGAGATTTTTTTTCATTGTCAAAAGTCAAAGTTATATTTTAAGCTAATGGCCAAGAGCATTTGGTATTCAGAGTAGCAAACTCTGCGGAGAAGCTTTCCGGAGTCAGAGGGCTACAGACTCACCCGCTGTCTCTCGCAGGTATGTGTGAACCAGCGAATGCCGCAGAATTCCGTTCTTTGCTAACACCGTTTCTTCAAAATTGGTTTCTTCCAGCACCTGCCGCCTCCGCTGCCCAGCAAGACTCCCCCGCCTCCACCTCCAAAGACAACTCGGAAGCAAACGTCTGTTGACTCTGGGATTGTCCAGTGAAGAAGGAAGCGATTTTTCCAAAGATAAAGCTGTAACAATTCATTTACCTAAGTATTTTATGGTATATAATGTTTACCTCATTCAGGCGTGCAGTATCTAACATTTAGTGCAATGACTCTAACTCCGTAAGAAATCCATTTCTAGCCGTGTGTCGGAAACAACACTACGTCACCCCTCCTGCTGGGGTCATTCCCTCCCGTAACTTGAACGAAATCTGGATTTCTACTTGAGACCGGGAGGCGTTCATCAACTGACAGTACCCTCTTCCTAAACCTTCTCCCTGCTTCTTCCGAATAACTTCAGGCACATAGGTAGCTATTGGAGTTTAAAGTGAGCTGAGTGTTTTGTACCTAATCTCAGTGTATATAGGAACGGATGACGATATTCACATTGAATTCAGTGCACGTTGGAGTAGGCTCCACAGTTAGGAGAAGCTGCCGTAGGATTCCCCCAAAAAACGGTTCTGCCCAGGGCTAAAAATCAGACTTATTGTGAAATGTGCCTTCCCTTTAATTGTTCTGTGTTACAAATAAACTGATTGCTAATGGGCTTTGTAAAATCAGGCACTGGTGATCGGTCGTTTCCATTTTCATTCAGTTGGCCCTTCCTCTGGGCGTAAATCAGCGGGTAAAGCGAGGAAGGCTTTTAGCTGCCGATGGGCACCAGCGTGTAGGAAAAGAAACGGAGTAGGCAGATAGGAGAGCCCTGGTCATTCTGAACCTAGCGGCTGAGAGCAAGAATGGGAAGAGCTTCTTCTTTTCTTCTTTAATGTGTAATATTTCATGTGGATTAGGATGAACTGAACGGAATCACTTTGTCCTTGTGCCATCATTCTGTACAGCGTTTGTATATATGATGGTTTTTAGAATGTTTTAATTTTTATGGTGCCTGCTTTTCATGTAATAATGAATTAATGTACCTGCAAAGAATGCCTTACGTATTTTTAATTTCCTAATTGCTGAAAGTGTAAAAAGAAAAAAAAGGCAATTTTTTTCCAGATATTAGGCTCTGAGAAATATTGGACGATGATGGGGTGGGGTGTTGGGAGGGAGGAAGGAAACTAACTTTATACTCTAGCATTTTTTATTGTCATCGCTCTTTCGTTTTTTACTATCTACAGTCTTTTTACTCTTACGGTAGATTGTTTTTAAATATACCACTGACTCAAAAAATAAAATATTATTTTAAAAACTTGTCTATGAAAATGGATACGTTTCCTTGGTATTTTTGGTCCTCATTGCAGAATTTCAGGAACTGTTGCACTCTCTATAGAGCTACGTGTAGACTTAATTTCTTTTTTTTCTGAACGGATTTGCGGGAGCCCGTGATAAAACTGCAGTGTTCCATAGTACGGGTGTGCTCCTTCCTGCATGTTTGTAGTGCTGAGACAAAACACACATCAGCACTAGAAACATCCAGCTTTTTATGCTGTCAGTATTCATAAGGGTGGCTTACTCATCTTTAAGTTATAAGTTACCTGTTGCTGAACATTGCAGAAAACCGATGAGTTCTAGGTAATATTTTCTACCTCAAGTAGCTGCTACCTGATGCGAGTAGCAGGCAGAAGCATGAGTTTACACAGCAGTAAAGCAAAAATGTTGTTACAAAGGCAGAAAGATTGTCCTTCTCATATTTAGCGGCTCAAATGGTCAATTATATATTCTCATGTTTTTGCCTTAAACCATTGAGTCGCTTTGGATCAAATGAACCCACTTTTTCTTGCCGTGTGAGATAACAGCAGCTACCGGAGCGTCTCAGAATTTACTGTTTGATATTGTCCTACAATTCCCTATTTGCTTTATTATTAGTATAACCTCCATTCAAGAGGAACAAGCTGGGAAGGATTCTTAGCTCCCGTCGATCAGATATTCTTTCTGTAGACGGTCAATAACATATTACAACTTTAATTCTGTAAGCCTTTCATTTAATTGAAAATTGCTTTAGAGACTGCTCTTGTTACTGCGCGGGAGATTGTGCTGGGATGCTGGTGAGTTTTCCTCTTTTCTGTTCCATTTACTTTCTAAAGGATAGGAAGAGGCTTTCACGTGGACATTTATCTGGATGCTTGTAACTTGTATTTCTGATAATGTGTTTGTTTTCACGCGTCCTTAGCAAATTCCTGTGCTCGTGCAAGTGTTATAATTTGGCCCTGCAAGACTCCTCAAACAAGAGCTGTGCTTTCAAATTGGTCCTGCAGTACGAACTCGAAAGCTCATACGTGTGTATGTTTTACAAATACCCAAGCAGAGACTGGGAATTGAAAATCAGACTCTCAGATTCATTTTCAGACCCAAATTGTCACCATTTTTACAGGCTTAACCAGCTTCTAGGCTGTAACTCGTATAAAAACCAGCCAGAACGAATCATTACCCTCCTCAAAGTGTTGTAAAAACACACTTCAGCAAATCCAGAAACTAATTCAGTTACAGTCTCTAAGCAGTGAACACTCCTGCGAAGGCTGTTATTTTTCCTGCAGTATGCCCTCTTCCTTTGTACCCCTTGGCGTTGTGTCACAGCATCCCAGGGCAATGTGAATTTCATGGGACATAGTTTGCAACAAAGCTGAGCCAATGTAGAAGAGCTTGATACGAGACAACACAGAAAAAGAAGGTTGTTTAACTTTACCCAAAGTGGTAAAATTACACTTACTCTGTCATGCTCACATCCTCACAAGGGTCGAGGCGCGTGTGCCCAAGTAATGGGTCCAGAGTTGCTTGCGGTCATGCAGAGGACAAGAGGTGCCTGCTGTGAAGGCCACATCCCATCTCCTGCGTTATTCTGAGGTTGGTGAACACATGCTGGTTTGTTGGATGTGCCCTTGGTTCCCTTTGGGAGTTGGTGGTGACTGTGATCTCCTGTCCCTTTAGTCTGTCCTACTTCTGTGGGAGTTCATTAGGCAGCACTCGATGGTTTCGTTGTCTCTTGTCTCCCTGCCTGGTGAGGATGCTGTACAGTTCCCGGGCTGCTCTTCATCTTCCCACCATCATCCCTTAGTGGCCTCAGGCAGTCTTTTGCTTTCCCCACCTCGATGCCTTGAGTAGCTGCGTGTGGATACGGTGGGATTGGGATGACCTGGTCCAGCTGCCGCTGCTTTATCCTCCTGTCTGCCCTCCTGGTGCCTTCACGCCCAAAGGTCCCCATTCAGACTGTCATTCAGATCCGTATTCCTGCTACAGGAGGATGCTGAGTGACAGCAGCATGCCGAAGGGTGACCCCTCCATGTCTGCCATAGTAGACCATGTCCAGGGCATTAGCAGGATCCACAGGGGCTGCTGCTCAGGGATTAACCTCCCCCGCAAATGCCGCCCCTTCACTCAGACTTGAAATACTTCAAAATAGCATGAGACAACAGCTTTTTAATGGCCAGTAATTTCTGCTTCTTGAAAGTTTGCTTGAATTTACTTACTGAAAGTTACCTTACAGTGCCAAAATAAAAAGGAGAAGCCCTTAATACCATTTCTCTGAGTCTTAGCCTGGGTAGTTTTTGCAGGTGCACTCATCAATTCCCGTTAGTCCCATGCAAAACCGCAAAAGGTTTGTTGGTCAAAGGTTGTTTGTTTTTTAATCAAATTTATTTTCAATGGGAAGCTCGATGCAAAGGTCAGTTCTTAAGCCGGTTTCAGTAATTGACATTTATGATTACTGAAATGCCTCTGATGGCATCACGAATTCTGAGTGTAAAAATGCTTTTAAATTCAGTTTTATCTAAACGTAGGTATTTTTCTTTACTATGGATGTCTGCAATGCGTGACTTCGTGGAGAAAAATGATAAAAAGTTCGCAGTGCATATGTATGTTGATGATGTATGAATAAGAGATTTAAGTGAGTGTACATACATATGTGTGTACATGCACACACATCTAAACACACATCTTTAAAATATCGACCTTCGTTGACTGTTTGAGATGTCCACTTTCTTGCTTCACGTTGGACATCTTTCCTATCAATTCTTGCGACCTTTTTGGGGATGATTCTATGCCAGAAGCTCAATGTAGTGTTGATGCCGGCTGTCCCATGATGGATGTTCACAATTATCTTTTTAGTAAAGGTCCTTTGGATAAACTAGTCATTCCCTGTATAGGTATTTGACACCATCAGATGAAGTAAGCAGAAAATTTCATATCAAGGTTACAGCTGGTTTCTGATCTGGCAATTACCATCCTGCACTGGGCTTTGGAGTGTTGCTGGGATGACTTTCTGAATAAAAACCAAAAGGATTTTATCCTCAAGCTGAAGGTAAGGCAGAAGTTGTTTTTTCTGGACCTGTTACGTTACGTTTTCTCTGTTTCACAGATATGGTGCTGTTCATCGTTTGTAACTGTCAGGAGCCCATGCCACCGGGAAATGGGTTGCCCTTTTCAGCCCTTACTGGAAACCCTTGTCGAGCTTCTCCCCATCTTTTGTCAGGTTCTTTGTGTTTTCATGGAGTCATAGAATGGTTTAGGTTGGAAGGGTCCTTAAAGCCCACCCAGTGCCACCCCCTGCCCTGGGCAGGGACACCTCCCACCAGCCCAGGTTGCTCCAAGCCCCGGCCAACCTGGCCTTGAACCCCTCCAGGGATGGGGCAGCCACAGCTTCTCTGGGCAACCTGGGCCAGGGGCTCACCACCTTCACGGCAAACAATTTCTGCCTCACATCTCATCTCAATCTCCCCTCTTGCAGTGTAAAACCCTTCCCCCTCATCCCATGGCTCCCCTCCCTGCTCCAGAGTCCCTCCCCAGCTTTCCTGGAGCCCCTTTAGGGACTGGAAGGGGCTGGAAGGTCTCCCCCGAGCGGAGCAGAGGGGCAGAATCCCCCCCTTGCCCTGCTGCCCACGCTGCTGGGGATGCAACCCATGGACTGGGGGTTTCTGGGCTGCCAGCGCACATTGCCAGCTCATGTTGAGCCTCTCATCAACCAACACCCCCAAGTCCTTCTCTTCAGGGCCGCACTCCATCCCTTCTCCGCCCAGCCTGGATTTGTGCTTGGGTTTGCCCTGACCCATGTGCAGGACCTTGCACTTGGCCTGGTTGAACTTTACGAGCGTCTCACGGGCCCACCTGCCTTGCAATAAAAAATGTTTCTTTGTATTTTTTTCTAAAGTAAATGCAGGATGCCTTTCTGGTTGTTTGCTTACTCTTAACACATCCTTTGAGATGCTGCATTGATCCATTGCCTGCGGTTTTGCTCAATGTATTTAAATTCCATGCAAGGCGCTCAGGGTGCACACGCGGACTAGGGCCGTGGAGACAGCCCCGAGCTGGAGCGGCTCTCCCGGGAGGACGGCTGGTGAAGGTGGCCGAGCTTCGTGCCCGCTCAGCACCGAGCTGCTGGGGGCCAGGCTGGGGCCGCCTGCATCCCCCTGCACAGACCGGGTAAGGCATTTTGCAATTTGCTTTCACCTTCCCTTGTGACGACGCAGTAAATCGTATCACGTGTAGCGTACACCCGTGAAAAACAAAAGACCAAGCGCTTGAGTGACGGTGAACACTGAAATTCAGGGTTCTCCTTTATCCTCAGCTTTCGGCGTTAAGGCGGTAACGGGAAGCGGGAGGTCCAGCTGCTCTGACATTTCAATTTCCTCTCATTCTCCATTTGTACTTTTCACGGATCTAAACTGAATTTCAGGCTTGCAATTGCCGTCTTCTTGGTGATGCAGAAACGTGTGGGTCAGTATAAATACTTGGGTATTGTATGTGCTCTAACCAGCTGTTCTCCAGTGAGGCTATTTATAGGATTTTTAATTTCCCTCGGTTTTGTCATATGTATTCCGCAGACATGAATAATTACTGTAAATTAGGTTTCTCTATCGAATGGCAGACTTAATTTTTTTTAAATTTCCAGTGTGCGCGCTATTGTATTCTAGCACTTTAATGTGAAGTTGCTGAATTAAATAACTTATTTTGCCTGTAACGAGCTGGCTCTGGACAGACGTGCTGAGGACACGTACTGACCCCCTCGTGAGAGGGAGCTGGGACGGTGACTCCGTTCGATCTCGTGTTGTGTTTAGCCAAGCGCTTTCCATTCCCTAACGCCGTCTCATTACAGCTACACCTTGATGTATGGTTTTCAGAATCCAAGTTGACCGTCTCAGATGCATTGCTACCCAAATTCCCTGTCTGCCCTCCCAAACTTGCGGCGATTTTATGGGTGGTGAAATGTTGCTATTTTGGGTTGAATCCATACTTTTTTTGGCCGTTCACTCAGCTTTTTATTGCAGTTTTATTTGCAGTTTATTGCAGTGGCTCTGATGCTGTTGAACTTCTGTGTTTGCAACTCAAACTCTCTTTGCAGAGCTGGGGAACCAAACGGAGGAACATTAGCCGTGGCATATTAATGCTTTAGATGCAGTGATGAGGCCTCACTTTCTTCACTGACACCGTATGTTTATTTTGCGTTATTTTTAAACAATTATTTTTAAACAATTATTTTTATGAAGCTTCCTCTGAGTTGGAGTTGAAGGCAGATTTCCGTAAGCCACCCATATCAACACGTTCTCCTGGTATTTAGCCTCCTTGGTAGGTGCTCCCATTTCCATTCCTCAGATGTTTTTTTCCCCCCTTAAAGTGCAAGAAACCCAAAGGGTGTTTGAATCTTCTTGTTTGTCAAATGATTCCTGAAAAACACTCCTGAAAAGGCTTTTGGGGTCCCCAAAGGTGGTGTGTGCTGCCTTGCGCCTTGTCTGTTGCAACAGAGGTGTCCTCCCTGGGAGCAATGCCTGGTCGCGTGCCACCGTGTTCTTTGGGTGACTCACCTCACATCACGTAAAAATGCTTGGCGCCTCTAATTGTCCTCATTATCACCAGGAATAAGCCTCGTCGGTCGCTCATGCATTTCCAGACCAGGAGGTCTAAGCTGCTGAACAGATGCTTGAAAAGATGCTGTTTCTGCTGTTATTGGAAGCCGTGGCCTCCTGCCAGTTTGCGTCAGGGGGGAATATACGGTGTCATCAACATTGGAGGGAGTCCTTCACAAAGAGAAAGCGTAGACAAAACCAAATGTGACACTGTTTTCCTATAGATAAGGCAATTTTGTGTGTGTGCTCCGGTTGTTGGCTCTTCTTCCAAGTTTTTACATTTATTCTCTGGCCTTGTTTTCCCGTGGCTGTGCTTACATTTCCTCAGCGCTGTAATCCCAGTTTAAATTGAGTTTTTCTTTCTCCATCGTTCCTACGGACAGATCACTGCGCCGACAGTGGCGAACCCAGAAAAGGAACTACAAAAACCATCTCTACTTACAAAAATGATATTTAGCAGAACATCAAACAGCCTGTGGAAATAAATAGGTACCCGGGCACCATTTTAGAGCAGTTTGACACGCGGGCTGTGTTGCATCGCAGGCGACTGATGTAGAAGCGTAACAGTTTGGGAGGTAAAACAACCCCGCCAATTCTGGTCTAGGCAAAACACGTCTTAGATTAGCGTAAATTATGCAGTTTAAAATGCTTATTAACATTTAATTTAACATTATGAACGTTGGTTTAGGAAGTGTGGTGTCGTAGGACGAGAAGCAGCCATGGCAGAGTGCAGGAAGTTCGCTTCAGCTGTAATTATTGCTTGCCTGAAAAGGATATGTGTTTTCCTGCATTTTGATTGCATGTGCTCAAAACCCGTCAGAGGGGGAAAAAAATTCCAAATGAATCAACCGTAAAGTCAAAAATTCCGAAAGAAAAATGCCTTCTTTCAAAAGATGAGGTAGTTACCAACTACTTACTCAGGTTACAGGAGGCCTGTCCTGAGATAGATAGATATTTTTTAAATTGTGTTGAGATCTGGCTGTCAATAATGGCTCCGTCTACTGGGTATAAACTCCCTTCCATGAGTTTATTACCTTGTACTTGTGGCAAGTGTGTTTGTTGTTGTTCTTCTTCTATGCAGCACATTATTGTTAACTTGGTCCTCAGGGGAAAATAATAGAAAAAGCCTAGAAATAGAAGATTTTTATTTTTTTTTAGAGAGTTCGGTTTGTGTCTTTAATTACTGACCTCACGGTCCATAGGGAGGTGAGCCGAGGTCTGCGGAAGGTTATACCAGGCTTTTGTGCTGGATCGTCCTTCCATGTCGCGTGCGGTGTCTAAAACAGGCGCTGGGGAATGTGAGTACGTCCACAAACACGACGCGGTGCCAGGAAAGTGGCTCTGGGAAAATTAAATTCCTTTCTCCGGTGCGAGGTGTTCTGGGGACGTGGTGTTCGTGTAAGGCCAGTAGCCAAAGTCATGCCGTAAGGTAGGCCAGGTCTCTCAAAGACCTGGAAAACGAGAGGTTGTGTTTGGTTTGATGGGAAGCGCACTATTGCTCTCACAGCGTTTGCATTTCTGCTCTTTAAAAGCAGAAAGGAGACACCGAGGGCTAAATCCTCCCCTAAGTTACAGCTCGGCTCTGCCAAGTCCGCTGAAGTCACCTCCTCTTCACTGCAGGTATCACTGCAGGCGAGACCTAGCACTCTTTTTCTAGTATTTAATCAGTGTAATGGTAGCCATTGAGCATCCTCAGGATAATGAAACGGAGTTTATGCCCATAGCACTTGCATGCATAATTTCCGTATTGCATTATTATTTTTCTTGGTACAGATGTAATACTTCTGCTGAAGTTTTTCTAAACCGTTGGTAGAATTAAGGAGGAGAAGTCTTGCTGTAAAAGCTTAGAGTCCCTCCCCAGCTTTCTTGTAGCCCCCCTTTAGGGACTGGCAGGGGCTGGAAGGTCTCCCCGGAGCCTTCTCTTCTCCAGGCTGAAGCCCCCCAGCTCTCTCAGCCTGTCCTCCCAGCAGAGGGGCTCCAGCCCTCCCAGCATCTCCGGGGCCTCCTCTGGCCCCGCTCCAACAGCTCCGTGTCCTTCTGCTGGTGGTGCCCCAGCGCTGGAGGCAGCGCTGCAGGGGGGTCTCCCCAGAGCGGAGCAGAGGGGCAGAATCCCCCCCTGGCCCTGCTGCCCACGCTGCTGGGGATGAGCCCGGGCTGCGGGGGGTTCTGGGCTGCCAGCGCACATTTCCAGCTCGTCTTGAGCTTCTTATCCCCCAACACCCCCAGCTCCTTCTCCTCAGGGCTGCTCTCCATCCATTCTCTGCCCAGCCTGGATTTGTGTTTAGGATTGCCCCGACCCACGTGCAGGACCTTGCACTTGGCCTTGTTGAACTTCATGATGTTGGCATGTTCCCACCTCTCCAGCCTGTCTGTGTCCCTCTGGATGTCTCTCTGGAGGCAGCTGTCAGCACCTTGTGTGTTTGTCCTTTTTCTTGGGAGTGCTGTTAAATCCTGTATCAGGCACAGCAAGAAAGGTCATCCTTTTTCTCAGCAGGCATGGGAGAGTAGAGAGTGATGGACACCAGGGTAAGTTACATCCTTTCCAAGCGTTGCGGGGCAGTCCTGGCCCTGGAAAAGCAGAACTCCAGAACCTCGCCTGCCCTTTCCCATGCCAGCAGTAACCCAGCCCTGTCTTCCTTCTCCAGCAGCATCGGCTCCGTCAGTGGGAGGGACGTGCTGGTGGGTTCAGGCAAACAAGCATCATCCCCCCCGAGGTGTGCAGCTGCCTTCTGGGAGCGATCAACGCTTTGCGACATGATAAACGTGAACCCGATACCAGCTCAAATAGGGGAAATCCAAATCCAAATGGAATAAAATCAACATGTCTGTCGGGCTGTAGGGAAAAATGAAAGTCCTCTGAAGGAACTTTGGAGAAACGTGGATTGGAGCGTGAAGGCTGCGGTCCCCGGGACAGACCAGGCTGGGAAAAACCTGCCCATGACCACGACTGCGCTTTCAGCAGATGCATCTCCAGGTACGTTTCATTATACATCACCATTTCATTACAGTCTTCAGTTGTGTGAGTCTCTTCCTTGTTTCTTCACCTCCTGACTCGCTGGCCCCTGGTTTTCAGTTCAGGCTGGGCTGCTTTTCTCTTGCTGCTCTGTTCACCAGAGCAGCGCCGACCTCCACACCAGCGCCCGTCCCTGCAGCCCACGTAAGCTGCTTTTCCTTCATGAATTTCTCTTTCTTGCTGCCTCCGAGGCTCTCCCAGAGCAGCGTCAGGACACGTGCCAGCTCCATGCCCATGGGGAAAGGCTGATCCCGAGGGGGGAAACTCACCCCGGCAGGAGGGGGCTGCTTTTTGCTGGGACCGGAGCTGTGCCAAGCTCCGGCAGCGTTATCTAACGCAGAGTTACCCCAGTTCAGTGGGGATGCTTTCCTTTCCTGCAGGCCATCGTAGTACCGTTAAAAAAAAAAAAACCCAAAGTCTCTGTGTGGAACTTACTTTTTCTCCAGCGCTCCTTGTTTCTGGCTGACAGCAAGCATTAGCCGGCGGTACGAGCTAATTGGAAGTGACCAGTGACCGCAAAGCCCCATGTGGGAGCGAGAGCCTGGCCTCCTCCTTGGTTAAAATACTGACGTTTGCATTTAAGATGTTCTTTTTTTCCTTCCCTCTTTCTCCTTCCTTTCCCTCCTTGATTTCTGTTATTTAAGGGGGGAAAAATTTTAAAAAAGGAACAGCTGGAACGTGTGTTTCATAAAAATGGGAGCGTGAAGTTTTGGCGCGGTTTCACCTGCTCCTGTTATCCTCCGGGCAGGAGCGTGGGGATGTTTGGGTATCCGAGGGGTGAGCTGTCTGTGCCCCGCTCTGCCCGTGCTGGATGCCGTGCCGTGCCGTGCTGTGCCATGCCATACCGTGCCATACACCATCCCCACGGTCCCCCCTTGCCCCGAAGGAAGGGCTGAGCCCACGGCGTGGCCCCACGCTGGACCCTTCGTCAGATTTGGGACCGGCACCCCCCGGCAGGGACATGGCCCAGAAGCCACGGGGACCATCCCAGTGGAGATGTGGGGCTTTGGGAAAGTTTTTTCCTGGCAAAAAAGTTGATGCGGTTGCGGGGCAGAGGTTCAGGGGGAACCTCAAACCTCGTGGAAGGGGGTTTTGTCATTCAGACAGGGACTTACGCAGACGTATACGGTATCACAGGCTACTCGTGTTTCACTGTGCTGGCAATAATGAATCAGTACAGCCGCTGCGGTTTATTTCCACGGTAAGAAAAATGGAAGGGAAGAAAGCCAAGCGCTGACCATTTTTACCAGATAATTTACCTGTAGCCGAGCTACGAAATGAATGTCGCTTGCATTTCTCCTCTCTCTTAAAACAAAACGATGGAGCAGAGGAAGGCACCTTCAGGCAAGAGCAGAGCTAGTGGGAAAGCACAGTAGAGCGCGCGCTCCCGTTGTGTTCGCTGAGGAACGGTGTGAGCGGTCGGCAGCTCCCCGCGAGGGGCCGTGGTACCCGCGGATTGCGAAGGGGAGCGGGGAGGGATGGGCAAAGCGGGAGTGGGAAGGAACGGCTGCTCATTAAGAGTGGGGAGCAAAAAGTAGCTGGCAAATTTATCTATTTCCTAACGCCTGGATTTACTTTCAGACGGGGAAGTCAAAACTCTGAGGTACTGTAAGTTAAAATTTCATTTGTTTTGCAGGGTTTCTGCCAGAGTGCTGTTTCTCTTATTTATAATGAGCTGGAAAAGGTGGGAGTGCGCCATCCAAAGCACTGAATCACCGCTGCTCATCATGGTCTTTCAAGCATTTGGCTGTATCGTTAGGATGATGGGTCAGAAATTATCTATAAGATAATTAGTGCATCATCCACTGCACATAAAGAGGAGCTTTGGCAATTCAGTGGATCGTACGTGCTATAAAATATTTTAAATATATTCTGTACGGTTTTGCCCACTTTCTCTTCTTCTGGGTAACCCCCTCTCGGTGCGTGTGCCTGCCACAGCCTCCTGTCCCTCCTTGGGCTCAGCCGTGGTCCAGGGAGCCAAGCTCTGGGGCAGGGTAGGATTTCTGGGGCAAGATCCAGCATTCAAGAAGAACAGATACTTGCATGGAAAGGTATAAAATCCTACAGGGAAAAATAATAATAATAATAAAAACAACAGGGAGGGGAGTGATTGGATCATCGAGTCCTTGGTGAAGGTGTCAGTCACTCAGGTCATTGATGCCACCCAGGTGTTGGTGGTGACAGATGGTGGCAGCTCAGCAACATCAAGGATCCGGTTGCTCCATCAGGGATAATGGCCGTACCTTTGCTTAGCTAAGGGGCTCTTCAAAGGCGAGCTGTATTCTCTGTCTGTCAGCCAATAAATAATCGCTGTATCGTTTAAATTGTAAGCTGCTTGCAGGGACTTCTTGCGCACGGCCAGAGAAGCTGAGCAAACCGTGACTGCTACGATGCGCGTCGTCAGAGAAAAGAGCGTTCGCTGCTTTTCGTTCCTTCCTAGAAATTGGTATCCAGCTATTTTTCTCTGGATTTGTTTGAGAGAGAAAAATTACCTCCTTCGAAGTGCTTCTTTTGAAGAGGAAAGAGGATCAGGTTGTTGCCGGGATGGTTGGTGCAGGCCTTGTGGGATGACCTGCCTGAAGTTCCCACCCTCACAGGGGTGGTCAGCGTTTAAAATCTCAGTACTTAAAATAAGGACTGCAGTAGGAATGTGCTATCGAGGCGGTTCTTTTTTACTTACCATTAGAAATACTGAAATTACAGCCCCGTTATAAACAATCGTGCTTTGAATAACAAGTATTACACGCAAATGGGGGGGAAGGAGGCTCTAGGATTACAGACATTTTCATCAGAAAGCACCACTAACGAGGGCTGAGTTTTATTTGTGTTATAGAAACTGCCACCTGAGTTTTCTAGCTAACATTCCCTTAAAAACTCCTGCTTTTATTTCTTCTTTCTGCTCAGTCTCCCGGGTCAATGGGAGCTAAACTTTTGAAGTTATTCTGAAATTGGTATTGGCAACTGAGTCTTGCATTTTTTGCCAGTGAATTGATACACAAGATTACATGCGAGTTCTTGGTTGGTTTTTTTGTGTGGTTTTTTTTTTTTTTTAACTTTATCTAAACTAGCCCATCAAAATAAACAACTCCAACTGTGGTATTTAGATTTTGATAATGACATAGGTATGCTTATCTTCTATATTGCAAAACAAGCTAAATGTCTATAAATAGTGCCATTTCAGTTCTCTGGGGAGCATGTTAGCTATCGTACTGCTTAAACTTTCTAAGTTTGTTAGACCAGTAAGATAGATAGCTATCGTACTGCTTAAACTTTCTAAGTTTGAGGACTCTGGTCATCAAACCTCACTAAAATGAGCTGGATGCAGCAAGCTACTGCCTGGGTGATGTGCGTGTTAAGGACCTGGCCTCCTGAAGTCGACGGGAGTTTTTCATTACCTGGTTATTCCTAAAGCTGTGGTTTTTTGTTATTCCTAAAGCTGTATTTTAGCTCTAGTTTGGTTTTGCTTGGTTGGGTTTTTTTAAGGCCTATAAGGATCTCTCAATCTTGAGTGTCCAGTTCACAAATGGGAAGGATTCAGAGAAAGGGAAGCCTGTGGGTTTTGCGGTCTGAACGCTGGCACTAGAGCTGTAGGACATTCAGCCCTTTGAAAATCAGGTCCTTCCCCTTGTTCATCCCGCTCACCCCCAAAACTTCCCAGGGTTGGGCATCTCCCCCATCTTTCCTTCTCCATCTGAGCCCCCGGGGGAGGGAGAACACCCCCGTGACCTGCAGAGTCGGGGACAAAAGTGACAATGACACTTTGATTCTCTATAGCTTCACAGCCCTTTCTTTGCTCTTGGTAAGGCCTCTAGTTTCTGCGGCTTTCCGTGACTTTTCCTGTCTCTTTTCAATTGAATCAAGGCTTTTAGGCACATCAGCCCTTGAAGTCTCAATGCAGAGCTCTGCATCTGCCTCTCTGCAGCACAGAGAAGTTGGTGATGTGGTAACGTACATGCAAGGTAGATTTAAAAGTGTTTTCACTTAAATGGATTTGATTTTATCATTCTAGATGACCTCCACTTCCCAACGTGTTGCTCTTACCAGACACATTGTAGCTGTTAAGAGAAATGGGAATCAACCATTCTGAGAAAGGTAAGGGGAAAACTCTGGATTTTGAATATTTTGGGTTTTGCCGTAAGCATTAGACTGTTTTCCCTTTGCTCCTTTATTTACGGGGAAATATTTGTTTGATACTATGCTGATAAAATTGCGATGCCAACTTGGCGTTAAAATTCAGGACCCGAAGTGGATCAATCTTGCAATTTCTCTTTCAACTTTAGACTTGTCAGGCTTTATTCTTCTCAATGCGTTTTGACAGTTCTGGGTTAAAAAGACGTCAATTACCTTTTGAAATTACCCTCTCCACTATAGGATTAGCCCTATTTCTGCTGACTTTGGAAGTTCGTTGTGCATAGTAGATATTTTGGAGGGGGCGGGGGGGGGCTGTGCCTGAAAACGCTGCATATAACCATTTTCTTGCGCTTGACCGGGTGCCTGGGCGACGGCTGCAGCACTTGGCTGCAACCGTGTCTTATTCCTCCTTGACCACATTAGGCAGTCACTTTAATTATTGAGAAAAACTGGGCTGTGTGGGTTTACTGGTGCCATTTCACTGCTCTTGCGATGTGTACAGCCTGTAAATACGGTGTTTTGGTATCGCACTTATTCTATTAAACACGCAGAAATTGAACCAGTGCCAAAGACTGGCGCTACTGTACAAAGGCAGGCAGTTCTGCTGGGTACGTGCTGCGCAGAAAATCACTGTCCTCTTGCAGAGGTGACTTCAAAATTTTCTCTTCCCCATTGGAATGCGACCAAGACTCTTGCAAGTGCCTTTGTTCCGATTGGTTTGTTTATTGTTTGGCTTTTTTTTTTTTTTTTTTTTTTCAAAAAGAAAGTTGAAGTAAAAGTAGGGGAGAGCAGAAGAGGAGGAGAATGGGCTTCTCCAGGGGATGGTTCAGCATTACATGTTTCAAATTGGCTTCTGGAGGAACCTCCCTCTGGTGCCTAAAATGGCTTTAATAATCAATTCCCCTGTGCTTCTGTGGGAAGGTGAGGTGGGTAACAGAGAAGAAACTTCAGATTTTGTTTCTGACAAGTTATTAATCAAAGATGTCTGGGTTTGAACGAAAGCCAGAAGTTCTCATGTTCCCCCGTTTCACTTCTTCAAGGACAGTATTTGACCTGTATCTAACACATTCTGCTGTTACAACCTCCCCGCTCCTTCCCAAACCTCCTCGGGCTTTTGTGCATGTTTTCAGTGACGGTGGACGAATTGATACTAGAAACGTCGCCATTTAATTTATGACTAGAAAATAGAGAATGTGACTGCAAAGCAAATATTGTGACCCAACAACAGAACTGTCCTAGATTCTCGCATCTTGTTCGGAAATTTTATGACAGCCTTATTGCCCAAGGGTACAACATAATCACTTCGCAGTTCACTGATACGCTTTCTTTTAGCATCTGCACTAAATGCGTTTTTATCCCTACTGCATGTAAGAGCACTTTTTAATTCTTCAGATGCAAAGAAAAAAAAAAACCCATCTCAAAGTGCGTGATGGCTAGAATTGCATTGATTTTAATCTTGAATGTAAATATGCTTCCAAAAATTACCAACCTTTCCACCCCCTCACCACCCAAAGTCTTCATTGACGATCCTGTTTTTCTGTCTTCCATAAGCATTAGCCCTGACTAGCGCCATCGGAGCTTACCCTAATGTAATATTTGCCAAGAAAATTTTGGAATATCTGAACTCCAGGGTCGTATTTGCAAACGTTACGGGTGGCACCAGGAGGGGCGGGAGGGGCCGCAGGAGCTCCCTGGCATTAAGTCAGGCCCTGCGCGGAGCATTTTGGGTGCTGCAGTATCAGGCTGATGGGGGCTGACAGCGTGGATATAGTAGGCTGTATCTACACAGTCCTATTTACGTGCGCGTGCAGATAAAATAAATGGGTATTGCTCTGTTTTTCCATTGAAGTCGTGTGTGCAAGCTCTGAAAATCAGTGCTTCAGATGTCTAAAAACGTAGTCTTTATCCTGAAAGGTGCTTTCAACGGCACATTTTTGGATCATACGAAGCAGCTTGGTAAAATAGCTCAGTAGCTGAGTAAAAAAGAGCTGTTCTTTGACTCTTGTCTCCCCGAGAACCGCACTGGGGTCTTCCAGGAGCACTTTTTGTGCTCGCTCCTTCTGAAATCAAACCGCCTTTCACCTCGATTTCGATGCAGCTTTGACCGCAGTTGAGTTCCTCTAAACCCCCGCTGCCGTGTGCGGGGCTGATGAAGAGTGAAACGGACTTTGCTGACAATTAGGAACACCGTTCCGGAGGAAACAAGAATTCCCACTGCCTTCGCTGCCGAGATCGTATCTGACATCTCTCTGAAACGCGGATGGCAGGAAGCGACACGGTGAGATAACGTCCCAGGAAGACCTTTTTCTCCTTGTCCCAGCCGGACCTCCACGGAGCCTCTCTGACTCTTCCTCCTCTCTTTTCTGGATGATAGATTCGACATTTGCCAATATACTGTTGCTTGTCTCCACAGTGCCCCCGGCTCTCGGCGCTGTGACAGCCTTGGGCAGAGGTTATAAATGAGCTGTGTGCCCTGAATCGTTTCACCTGGCTATTACCGCATGCTTCCGAAGTCTGTCATCGAAGAGAGACTTTTATGTCTCAACATTTCTATTTTCTATTGCCTTGAATAAAATAGGACCTTCACATGCCCATGACCAGCATAGCATTTTCTCATCTTTCCTTGGTGCTTGGATGAGGTGCATTTAAAAAAAAATAGCTGTCAGTGATTTGCAGTAAGTTCTTGGGGAAAAAAGTTGTCCTTAAATTAATAAGCAGAAGATAAGTCATGAAGTATTGTAGTGTTGGTCTTTTCTCCCAAGTAACAAGTGATAGGACAAGAGGAAATGGCCTCAAGTTGTGCTGGGAGAGGTTTGGATTGGATATTAGGAAAAATTTCTTCACCGAAAGGTTGTCAAGCATTGGAACAGGCTGCCCAGGGCAGTGGTGGAGTCACCATCCCTGGAGGGATTTAAAAGACAGGTAGACGTGATGCCAAGCGACATGGTTTAGTGGTAACTTGGCAGTGTTGGGTTAACGGTTGGGACCTGCTGGTCCTAAGGTCCCTTCCAACCTAGATGATTCTGTGATTCTATGATCTGCATCAATAGGTATTTATTTTTTTTACAGAAATCATGTTGTTGCTTTCGTTTACTAGAGCTCCAACTCGAGGAGCATCGCCAATGCAGACAGAGCACCGCTCGGGAAGTCCCTTTGCTGCAGATGACTGTCACTGATCCTCATATGCTGAAACAGCCCATCTAGAAAAAGCAAACCTCCTGTTGTAATACCAGAAAAGTAATTAATATAAAGAAATGGGAGAGTAGAATGTTGATAATCTCAACCTTTTGCATTTCATTATGATCTGTTGTTTCCTAGCTGAGGTTTTAATGGATCAGCTTGTCTTACAGCAATTAGATATCTCATAATTTATCTGAATGTCTGACATTTAAATTCTTGGAGAGGGGGTGTAGCTGTTATTTTTCATATTCTTTCCTTTCTGCCCTTTTTTTTTTTTTTAATATCTTCTCTTTTTTTAGGATATCAATTAAGACATGCTTTCCTAGGAAGTCTAGATAATTTTTTATTTTAAGCTGTATATACTATGCCTTGATTAGCTAGGAGTAGTAAAGTAATTTTGAATCTTCGAATTGGCTCTTAAATTGCATACAAAAAATTGGAAATGCTTTCTCTGTGGCGTTCTCCCGCAGGGCAGCACGAAACCTGACAATGATCTTTGTTCCTGGAACATAAGGAGCAAATTTAAAGGAAGATCTAAAGCACTTAAAAAAAAACTCCATAAGCAATCAAAACGTCTTTCTCTAGCTACAGGAAAATAATCCATTTTCAAGGGTACTTATTTATTTATTAGGAAGGGTTCAGAGAGGAGTGAGTTATTTGTCATGTGTAAATAATTAGTCTAGTGCTGAAAATGAGACCACACTGGTTTAGCTCAATGAATGTTTTAGAAACCTTCATCCCACATAGCAAAATTTTAACATATTTCCCCCAAAATATTTATACCTGAGCCTGCATGTTGTTAATTGCTTGTGTATGTTTTGATATCAATGGCAGCACCATGCAGTTGTCATATCCTAAATAGCCCCATCCTGAGGTGCGTACCGCATCCCAGCGTTTTTGAAGCTTCCCACTTTAGAGACGGGGTAGCCTTAAGATTTATTTTAGTTCTGTTTGCTGCGTTTTGCACTCCATTTGATCAGTTTTGTACCCTGCCTGCGCCGCTCTTCACATTCGTCTGTGTCGCATGGACGGCTTGCTCCACTTACTCGAGAGATCCGGAACCTGTAGAGTAGCGCTGGACTCAGCTCCCGGGGACAGAATTCCACTCGTCCCTTCCTACAGACAAACACCGGCTGGTTCAGGTGACGAAGCAGCTCTGACCAATGGTCACGTTTCAGGCTGCATCCCCAAAGCGTGTTGCTTACTCAACAGCAGCTGCATCTACCTGGAAATCAAACTGAACAGTTATATACGCACTGTCACTACCACTGTTTTAAACCCATAGAAATTCACGGTGTTTCATACCGGTTTTGCTCTCCTGGGCTGTTGGTCCATACAAACTATTTTCATTTTGCTTTTGGTATCGTTCGCCGTGTTTTTAACGTCGCAGCCCTGGAAGATGATGGTCCTGGCGTAGTTTGCCCCACAATTTTGGAGGCAGTCAGAAGACACGCTCGCGCAATCTCTCATTGATAGACTGGATAAATGCCACCTGCGTGACTCCACTCTACCTGGCGGGAATCAGAAGAGGTTTTCACATTAACCTCAGTGGGAGGAAAATCTGGCTCAGAGTTCTCTGCACACAGATACACGCGGATGCATTAACCACTCGTGCACGTCTCGGATCCACCTGCCAGTGCTGCAAAAACACCACTTTTGTATGTTGTGTCTGAAAACCAGGGACTGTAACTGCTCTGGTAGAAACACAGAAAGGGGATTTTTAACCGTTACATTTCATAACTGTCACTGATGTCACTAAAATCCTCCTCCTTTTCCACGACCTTGAAACTAAAGCGGTTTTGGAAGTCCTGGAGGGGCGCAGGGTGCGAGCATGGTGGCACCATCCGGGCGTAATGAGCTGTAGACATGGGCCGAGAGGAACCAAAATAGTCTGTGTCAGGAAGCAGGTGATTTACTGAGTCTGAACACGTTTGGAAATTACTGTTTGCATCTGCAGTCCTGCGGCCGGGCAGCAGCGCCGTGCACCGCTGCAGGGAGAGAAAACCCTCGGCAGCAGCGGTGGGACTGAGCGGAGCTGGCTCCAAGACCAGCTGTCCCTTCAATAATCCATGAAGCACTTTGGTGTCCGCTCCAGAGCAATAGACCTGTGTCGTCTTGAGAGGAGCTGGTACCAAGGCAGGCGATGGCCCGGGCAGAGCAACTGACTGCAGAGGGAAAGCAGGAGAACGATAAAAAAAAAAAAAGGAATTGGAGTTTTCCATCACATACCCATTTCTGGTGGGTTTGGGCATGAATGCTACCCTCAAAAAAATAGGGAGCTATGGGGAAGTATTTTGCAGTTGGGAAGAAATTCCTGGAGAGTTGTAAAGCGCAGAGGCTTTGGCACAAAAAGGTGAGCTGCCGTGGAGGAGGGCTGCTGCTGTTGAAGAGAGGGAAGGAGAGATGGTGGGTCCATCACGCAGGCGTCAGGAGAGGAAGCTTTGCTGGGTGCAAAAGCCCATTTATAAAAATAACCACACAATTTCGACTGACGGGGCTTCTTCCTTGTTGTGTGACACCTGGATGAAGAAGATTTATCTCTTCAGTGAGATTTAGCTCCTTTGCTGTCTTCATTCACCACGTCCCATGGCATTTCACTCATCGCTACTGGGAAATGTCTCCCAGGAAGGGAGATCCTGTCGCGCAGACATGAGCTACCTTGGGTTTGTTGTGACCTTTGCTGAGAGCTGGCAGGAAAAGGACCATTATCTGCAGTTGTCTGATGTTAAAAACGTTCCTCTTCAAACTGCAAAATAATTATCATTATGATCCATGTTCATGCCGTGCTTTGTTTCTGGGGACACCTGTTTTTTGACAGGTCCTTTCTTTCAGGAGCGTGTGCTGCCAGGAACAGCTTAAGCCACCCTCCAGAACAATCAGGTTCAGCTAGGGACACTTTTTCTTATTTCTTTTTTCTTATAATGCGAAGTGCAGCCCGGTCCTCGCCCCTGATTGGGATTCCCAGGCACGCCGCGTCGAGATAATGAATAACAACAGCACCAGGACAAGACTTCATCAGCCGGCAGCGAAACCCCGTCCCTGCCGGGGTGCAGGCGCTGCCCTTTGCTGGCTGCCCTGATGAACCGACGCGCCCTGCGTGGCCTCGGTGGCCGCTGGCATCGCTCCAGCCCTGGCATCGCCGGCTTCGTTACTCCAACACATCATTTCCATCGCAAGGCGATTTTAGGGCATTTGCATCTTAACTAACTCACTCTCGCACGCTAATACTCTCCTGGTCGTTAACTGCAACGCGAAACAGATATTAGCTTTTGCTGATAACGCCTCTGACACAGACCCATTTATTTCATCCATCATTTCTGTCCTCATCGTTCTCCGCGTCTCGAATTTAATACTGGAAGGGTTGAAATATTGCGTTGCAGTCGCTGCCTTGTTGTTTCTCCACTTCTTCCTCCTTTGCTGTGCGAATCGACTTGGGAGATGTCTACCGACAGCAATCAAGACCTTTCGACACTTCCAGACAAATTCCTGTTACTACGGCAAAGGGCCGGCAACAGTTCTCAGCTCATGGAACGCTGTCTGGAAGTCTCATTTTCGTGTCTGCGAACGGCCACAGACTTTTGTATATCCGCAGGCTTTTGTATAGCCGACTTTGTTGCAAACGTGTTGTGAAAGCAGACATTTGGCCAAGTAGTTAAAAGCTGTGAACGCTTTATGACTGTCGTTGCAGGTAGTGCGTTGTGCTATTTGACTGTGTCATTCAGTCGTGGTGGGAAACGCCTCCGTTTTCCAGCGCTTCCTAGAATAATGGATGTTATTGTTACTGATGTATTTTGAAATCTATCTTCATGGACATTCTTTTGCACTTTTTTTTTCATTCTTGTGCATTCTTTTTCTGTTGGAATTGGTGTATTCACCACAGTCCCATGCTCAGGCTGTTGATAATGATAAGCTGCCCAAAGAAATGTAAACGAAGCTGATGCAAATATTTAAAAGGACGTCACTGCCACATGCTTTACCCGAGTTTGGGACAAAATACCCTTTACTTCTCATATGAGGATGCTTTGCTATGTCAATGCTTTGCCTAATTGAGTTTCTCATTGTAATGATTTCTCTTAAGTTATTTGATAGATTATTTGCTGTACCCTCTCCAAAAAAGACAACAACCAAAAAAAAGGGCTACCAAGATGCTGAGGGGACTGGAACACCTCTCTTATGAAGAAAGGCTGATGGATTTGGGTCTTTTCAGTCTGGAAAAAAGACGGCTGAGGGGGGACCTTATCAATGTTTATAAATACTGAAAGGGGGGGTGTCAGGAGGATGGGACCAGGCTCTTTTCAGTGGTGCCCGGGGACAGGACAAGAGGTAACGGGCACAAACTTGAGCATAGGATGTTCCATCTAAACATGAGGAGGAACTTCTTTCCTGTGAGGGTGGCAGAGCCCTGGCACAGGTTGCCCAGAGAGGTGGTGGAGTCTCTGTCTCTGGAGACATTCCAAACCCACCTGGAGGCGTTCCTGTGCCACCTGCTCTGGGTGACCCTGCTCTGGCAGGGGGTTTGACTGGATGATCTCTAGAGGTCCCTTCCAACCCCTGCCATTCTGTGATTTTGTGAAAGTCCACATTATTGCCACACTACTGCAATCCTAGAGTTTTCCATCATCGTGGAACCTGCGGCCAACTAAACATCACCTCAGAAGTCATGAGCTCCCACCCCGTACTCCTGTCCCAGAAGCCGCCTGCTGTCTCTTCCAGAAGAAAACGGGAGGAAGACTGAAAAACTGCACTTTCCAAGGTAATCGCATTAATGCGTACTTTTCTAGCTGACATCTCAGGCAGAAAACATGTCCATCCACATTCCTGTGGCTAGAGACGGATAGGAGTGGTCAATACCTGCTTGCTGCAGGCAAATGGAGTCCTTCATGGGACCTATTCTAGGAATAAGTTTAAATTGGTTCTCTGAGGACATCTTCCTGTTAAAACTGATGAGCTGAAATCTTTGCGAAAGTCCGTTTTCCCGTTCTCTGCCACTGCAGGACAGGGTTATATAAAATGTACTGGCTCAGAGAAATTTCAAGTAAAGAGATGCGAAAGTTATAAACAAAATCAAAACACTGCAGTGATCCTAAGTATAGAGATATGTACCGGTGTAAAATAAATGATAGAGTGCAAGGCAAATCACACAGTCTTAGAAGCAAGTACAAAGGATTCTACAATATAGAAGACCTGTTTAAAATTATAATCGCAAATAATTTAGGCACTTCATTTACAATTGTGTACTGTTTTCAGACATTTCCCAAAATTCTTGAAGTTCTCAGCTTTTTCACCAAATAATCTGCTTGATAATGTATCTGTAACATACGTAGCCCATATGTTCGTTGACGTACGGTCTCTCTGGCTATCAAACCTATATAGTTTTTTGGGCTCAACAAAGGACTGCGGTGTACAATAAATATTGACTCCTATTTCCCACTTAACACGGAATAAAATAATTGTAGAAAGTTCCAAAGTATTAACTGTTGACGGATTTTTCCGTGGGCAAAGGCAGACAAAGGAACACACGTGGTTTTTTTTTTTCAAGGACATTTCAGTCCAGGCATTTTCTGCTCTGGGTGCAGTAGAACAGGGGAGGGGAGCAACAGAAGTGACGTAAAGGAAACCTGTGACTTTTTAGGGTTTTTAACCAGCATCTAGAATTCTCTCCAGAAACTCCTGATGTCTTTGACCTGCTAACCCTGGCCGCCTGGAAATCGGCACAGATTGCTTCTTCGTTAATGCTTTATGTGTCACTGCCTCCCTCTCCCTGACAAATGTGTAGGGAAGTTTATTTGCAGAAAGGCTGAGAAAAAAATGTGCTTCTAAAAAAAAAAAACCACCCGTGGCTTGTCCAACAACATGCGAAAGTCCTTTATCTGGTTACTTGATACTCAGTGTATTTACTCACTAAGCTTCATCACAAAATATTTCATAGTGAAACTAAAGAACTTCTGTCCCACTCCGTGGATCACTTGTTTGGTTTTTTTACTCTTTGGCATGGGATACGGTTCTTCTGGGGAAACAGTCGTTTTCTCCTCTGCATTGGAAAACTGTTTTCACGGAGCTTTCTGGTGAGAGAGCTGGTGGCACGGAGCTCTTGCGGGGTATTTCAGCGTTTGCCTTCAGGAGAAAAGAAGGTAAAAGTGAATTGCTGGGCTCGGCTGTGACGGTGCTCCTGGGGCAATGGTGTTGCAGCGCGACCGGCAGTAGCGCGGGTTGCCCTTGCAGCTGCCTTGGCAGTGGCCAGTGGTGGTAGGGAGTTTTCTTGGAGTGCCTAAACAGATGAAAAAAAAAACTAACCAGAGGATAGAAGAGCTGGTTAGGTGGCATCATCAGCATTCCTGCATCATGATAATGTCTTGAAGCTCTATTTGTTTTTAAAATGAGCCTTTAGAGCAGGTTGGGTATCTCCAGGCACTGGTTGCTGGGTATCAATCCCCTCCCTCCAGGTGGCTAATGCAGCTCTCCAGCCCGTGTCGATAGTGGCTCTTTGATGCCCAGCCTGGCATAGGTTCTCTCGCCTACAGCAAAGAAGTCCACGTCACAAGACGCCGTCTCACTAAGTGCTAATTTGACAGCCTTAGTGGCAGCCCTCGCGGCGAGGCCAAGGAGTGGTCGGAGCGCGGATGTCGGAGTGGCCATGCCAGCCCCTGGACGTCGACACGTCTGTTCACCATCCAGCACGCTGGCAGCACGGTCCGGCAGCTGCTTCATCAGCTTCTGCGGGCTGGTATGTCAGACTGGCACTATGCTTACTAAAGGTACTAAAAATTAATGCTAAACCCACAAGAAGGTGTGCAAAATAGAGTTGGTTTTGGTTTTTTTTTTTAACCATGAAGAGAGGCTGGTTGGTAATGGGGCACAGAAAATCCTGCGTTCTCCCCAGTATCATCAGATGTAAACTAAAAGAGAGTGGCATCTTTACCTCCTGCGTGATTAATTATTTCTAACATTTTCTTCTGAAACGTTGCTTGGTGAAAACCTCAGTCAAATCAAGCCAGAGCTGAAATACTAAAAAAAAAAAAAAAAAAAAAAAAAGCAGAAGCAGTTACACTTAAAATATACCTTAGGAATCAATTGTATGCAGTTTCCTGGAAGTTTAATTTTGTTTGTGCAGTTTTGAAGGGCCTGACTGTGTTTTCCCGTCAGCTGGGTGGAACAATCTCTGCACAGGCCTGATGGTGACCAAGGAAAAACCGCGGGTCTGCCTTACAACACTGCTGTATCTGTCTAAGATGATCTTCTGATGTACAAAAATTTATGCACCTATATTTTAGCAATAAAAAACATCAGCGCTAGGAATGGAAGACTCAATTATATTTTGCTGCTGGTTTTTTTTTTTGTTTTTTTTTTTTTTTTAACAAGAAAGATGCAATATAAATTAGTGAGAATGTGGGTAAACACAATTCAATAAATACAAGAAAAAAGATGCTTACAGCCTCCAGTATGTGGGGTTTATAGCCTTGTGCAAAGTAATTATGTTTATATGAGTATGAGAATAAAAACTGTAAAAAGTCACACAGCAATGACTGATAACGGTGTATGTAATTCTAATGATGTACAGTACCACAGCTGAAATACTGAACATAACCCTGCAATTTGTGTAACCGAGACAAGAATGGAAAGGTGTTTTGTTTTGTGGATATTTTTTAAGTGAAGGACAGGAACACTCGCCAAAGGCTGGAAAAAAAAAACAACCCAAGATGCTCCCAGAATGGTACTGTTGCAATCAGCTATTCAAATACCTTTTTTCTTCCATTTTCCATGCACGTGAGTTGCATGATCCCAATGATTCCTTCAGCATTCCCAATTGCCCCTTTTTATAGAATCACAGAATCATTTTGGTTGGAAGAGACCTTTAAGATCATCGAGTCCAACCATTAACCCAACACCGCCAAAACCACCACTACCCCATGTCCCTCAGCACCACGTCTGCCCGGCTTTTAAATCCCTCCAGGGATGGTGCCTCCACCACTGCCCTGGGCAGCCTCTTCCAATGCTTGACAACCCTTTTGGTGAAGAAATTTTTCCTAACATCCATCCTAAACCGCCCCTGGCGCAACTGGAGGCCGTTTCCTCTCGTCCCATGGCCTGTTCCTTGGGAGAAGAGCCCGACCCCCCCTGGCTGCCCCCTCCTTTCAGGGAGCTGTAGAGAGCGAGAAGGTCTCCCCTCAGCCCCCTTTTCTCCAGGCTGAACACCCCCAGCTCCCTCAGCCGCTCCTCACAGGACTTGTGCTCCAGACCCCTCGCCAGCTCCGTTGCCCTTCTCTGACCCAACCCGTTTTGGCACGGAGGGAGGGATGAGCAGAGCCCTCCTGAGCAGCCCCACACGCCGCACCTCCCTTTCTTCTGCTGCTTTTTGAGCTCCCCACAGGGTCCAAGGCATTCCGAGCTCAGAGCAGAACAGGGTCCTCGCCAACCTTAGCCGGTCGAGCAGCCTCAGAGACTGAAGACAGAGCCTAGCAAGGGCCTGGTAACTCGGGCTTTAAATCCTGTAGGGATTCCAGCCTCTCTTCTTTGGCTGCGAGACTTGGCTCTTCCAGAGCAGAGGCGCGTGTGCAGTTGGTGCCCTGGGTGCCTCGAGCACAGGAGGGTGTTTGAGCATCTATTGCAAAGCTTGACGTTTCTCTGTATTTTCTATCTTGCTTCCCAGCCCGTGACCTAAATTATGAGTAGAAGATATTAAGCCTGGATTTTATCTTAAGAGCCGACTACACCCACAGGAGAAATTTAAGCACAGTGTTGTTTTTTGATTGAAGGTAAGCAAGCGGTGAAAATATACTGGAATCTTTGTTTAAACTGCTGCCAGAAATAGGAAGTTTTGAGCAAAATCCTGTTTCTCTTTATTGTTCTTTGTCCTCTAAAACCTCAATACCCCCACCATAATTTAGGCATAGAACAGTCCTGTTTTGGCTTGTTGGCTTCTTATGTTTTAACAAAATGTCAATTAACCTTAATTCCTTTCTCCTTCCTGCTTGCAATTAAACCTCTTTTCCCCCAAACTAGCATTTGCCAGCCCCTCCTGGAATTTCTTCAGCATAAAGTATGTGGGGTCTTGTGTGCAATGTTGTGATTGTGGTACCAGAGAAAGCCTTGGGAAAGGGATGTGGCAGAGCTCTAACTTCTTGGTCTTGCACGAGTCCTGAATTGCTCGTTGCTATGAGAAAGTGCAAGCAGAGCCTGTGCCCCACCACCCATCTGGGGCTGGTTTGTGGCTACCCACAGGTACTCCTGTAAGTATTGAATGTATTCCTTCTTAAAATGGACCAAAAAATTCCAAATGTGCAAGTATGGACTCTAAATAAATACTTTCAGTCCTTGAATAATCCCACCTTGTTTGATTCCAGAGCTTTTGTCTCACCTCAGCCAGTTCTTTCAACTGCTGATGTCATACCAGCAGATTAAAACCTTGTGTACCTTGTGTCCTTTGCCGAGGAATGAGATGCCCTAACTGTCACCCACCTTTACTCTTTCAGGGGAGATCTGGTTGACACTGAACGATGAGGCATTTTATATTGGGTTTAGCTCCGTGAAATTTCAGCTGATGCCATAAAGGAGTTAATCGGTTCCTGCAGGTGACAGTCTAAGTTTAACCCGCGTCAGGATTTTCTCTTGCCGTTGCTCGTAGACAAGGTGATAATCTTGTATCTGAAGGCAAACATATAGAATACATTTTAGTGATCCCATGGAGCGGTTTCCCAGGCAACTGTAACATCTTCATCCACAGCAGGGTGCAGGGCTTGCCTGGCCAGCTTCTCTTCATGCTGGAGAGCCCGCGATCAGCAGTCGTGCCTTGCCGTGCTTTGGGGAGGTTAAAGCAGCAGATATGGTTTGGGCTCGCTTGGGATATTTCCTCTTGAAGTTAAGGTCAGTCCTGGGTCTGGTATTGTCCAGAACGGAGGGTATTTGACTGCTCAGGTTGGAAAGATATATAGCCTGGCCGCAACCTGGATGATAGCTTCTGCGAACACCATGAAACACGCTGCTCAGGGTCCAGAGATGGGCAGGGGAACCAGGAACTACCCCTTTCTACAGAGAAATATTAGTGATACCAGAGGAAAAAAACCCCACGTGGCTAAAATTAGGAAGGGGAGAATCAAAAGATCACTTTATGCAGGGGAAAAAACCATAGTAAATACATTTTGTTCTTGTACCGCACTCATTCTTGCGGAAAATGGGACTGACCTCAGAAGGACAGCGGAGAACATGAAGTCTGTGTGAACACGGTGTGCTCTTCTTCAGAAATCCATCCCCAGCCCCTGTTTACGCTACGCTGCCCCAAATGTGTCAGCCGGGCTTTGGGAGAGGTTGTAGGTTAGGGAATAGCCCTGGGAAATTCAAAGTTATCAGGCTCTGTGTTTCCCATCTCTGACACGCGGAACAGAAGTAGCCAGCTTGCGGCTTGTGAACTACAGGGACTGGGAAGCAATTGGATGTGGCTTAAGAACATAGTGTGTGATTTGGCACTGAAAACTCACACGTTGGGTCTGAGATGCGCACCAAGAAACCACAGCGGGGCTGAACTGTGAATCGTTCCAGGGAAATGGGGAATCTCGGGGTTGCGCCTGTTGGTCGCATCTTTGAAGTGCAGTTATCAGTATCTGAGCTAGCTTGGTACGCCCGCGGTATGGACGTGCCCTAAGGCCGCAAGCTTCAACACTTTCAAAGAGCACATGTTAAGAGACTCTGCCCTTATGTCAGAAGCCTGCAATGAGTTGAATCAGAGTATTTTTAGCTCCCGTCCTGTTGGCTTAGATGATGCTGATATTATGAAATTTGGCAGGGCAGAGAACTGTAGGGTTATTTGAGTTTCAAGGGATCTCTTATATGTAATGTGGTCCTGTTGTTCCTGCCACAGTAAAGAGACTGGGAACTGCGGGAGCTTCGCTCTCTTAGTTGCTTATTCATAATTTGATGCACTAGTCTGGAGCATCTGGGATCTTCATGAAGTAATGAGGAAGGGTAGGCCCGCGCCGGGCGCTGGAGCCCTGTGCAGAGGTCCCTCAGCTGGTGGAGACGGTGCTCACCGCAGCGCCAGGAGAAGCATCACCTCGTCCCCAGGCCACGGTCCCTACGCCCTTAGACCCTGCTGAGACACCTTGGGTCCCACCATACCCATGTTGTTTTTTCGTACTGAGGACCAGCGAGCGATGCACGTGGTGCTTCCATGGAGTGTTGATTCGGGTGTGCTCCTTGCTGCCGCACAGTCCTTCAGCTCCCAGCGCTTCTTGCTTTTCGAAAGAGGCCCTCGGCCCCTTTGAAAGTTATACCCTGTCTGTCTTCGCTACTCACAGCTGGGACTCGCTCCGTCTTTATTGAAAAGTGCAATATTGAAGTCCATCATGTAATTTTTTCCGTGTACTTGTGTGATGGGAATTGGGTTTAAAAGCATGAACTTTCACTGTTCAAATGAAAGAACTGGCTGTCAGCAGGCAGGCTCTTTGGAGGGGAAAAAAAGAGTCGCGGGGTTTTTTTGTGGACTACGTGTTTGCTTCTGGCAGTCAATATAGCATCAAGCTGAATGGAGAGCTGGTCCTTTTCATGTACTCTGCCTTCAACAGTTTTCCTGGGAGACTGCAGCAATGAAACTCTGCAGTAAGTAGCTGGAGAATATCCGCTCTCCTGTCCACAGAGAACGCTCCTCATCCTCAGCGTCCATGGCCTTTCCTGTTCCCTGGAGAGTGAGGTTATATTCGCTTTTCTGATATTGGGTTTTGTATTGATCTGTATTCTTGATTAAGAAGTAGCAGTTGATTACTTCAAAAGCTGGCAGCTGTGGGAAAGGGTATGGATTGGGAAAAAAACCCTGAAGCCCCTAGTTCTAAAATGGGAATTCACAAGGCGGAGACAGGGAGGGAGAGGAGGTTTGTAAATTAAGTATTAATGCAGGTAACAGAAGAATAAGGGAGGCAGATATAACTTCTTGAGGAGTTATATCATGTGCTAAAACATAATTGGGCGTGAAGAAATGCTTGCAAAGAGCAAGAAAAATCCAGTCAGCTGCCATAGGTTTGCAGTGAGAAAACCAAGATTTCTTCTCTCTCTTGGCATGTGGTATTTTTAGATGAAGCCTTTTATAAGTTGAGAAGAACATGAGGGGACATCAGGCTCCTGGGTAGCTTGTGTTCAGACAAAAGGCATGTCAGCTTGGGCACCGAATTGTGTGACAGCAGCATTACCTCTCTCCTACTTGAGGACCTTTATAAGCAACGCTAGTCACCAAGTAATGGCATTTGCAAGGTAGCGAAGCTCCTTGTCATCACTCTTGGAGTGCCAAAAATACCAAGCGGTAGCCGATGGCTGGGTACCACCTCTGTGTCTCGACTGCCGGCAGAGCAAGGCAGACGCGTAGTTTGATTATATCTTCCTACCAGCAAATTTGAAAGCACGGGGATATTCACAGTGTGAAGCCTGCTCTAGGGTTCAGTGCCTCTTTGTTTTCTGTTCCGTAGGTCTTTACGGAGAAGACCCTTCCTATCAAAAGGCTTTTGCACAAAGGATGCCTCCTTTAGAGAGGTTGCAATATCCTTGTTTATTAAGTGGCACGGGCAAGCAGAAAGAAAATAGCAGTGAGTTAAAAGAGCACGAAGAACAGATGGAAAATGCTCTGTGTTTTGGAGAAAAAAAGGTGTGTCCTCTCACCTCCTACAAATGACGACTGCTCTTCCAGATGTAGCCACTTATTTCCTAAAGGTACTTTAGGTCTCGTGTCACAAATTTAAACTGGCATCTTACCCTTCTCCAGAAATGCCATGAGCTAATCTGTGGAGCAGCTGAGATTTCTCTCTCGCAAATGTTGCCTGTTCACGAGGAAATGAGCCACCCCTGAGTGGTGATTTGGATATTTTCTCATAATTCTGTGCCAAGCGAGAAGTAACTTTGCTTCTCTCCCAGCTGATCATACCAGGACCGTTTGTAGAGGAAATGAGACCGTTGACAGATGTTTTGCATCCAGCTGACCTGTTTTCCATCCTGAAGGTTACTCCAGATTGCATAAAAAACCTGCTCAGGTGTGAGCAATTCGCCCCTTTCTGTCCAATCTGTAGATGGTGAGTACCCTGACGAGCATTTGGCATCCTCTGTGTTCCTCACCGACCTTGCAGTAACTACAGATCCACAGGTTTGTGTCCCACTTTTTGCCTCCCAACCGTAATTATTTCACGGGGTTAGCTGTGCTACCGTGACTAACTTTGGCCCCACGTCACTCCCTCTTTTCCATTCCCAAATGACGCAGTGCTTGTTGGTATGACATCTCAAGGACTTAGAGAGCAGAAAAAACAGCTTTGTACTGAAATTCTGTAGACAAAAATATGCAAACTTGCTCGAGCCAGAATATTCCGTTGGCATCTTAGCATAATAAAAAATATCAGAGAAGTTTTCCTTGTCTTTCTTCGCCTTATCCACTGGAGAGCCCTGAGATACAGTGCAATAACATACATAAAAAATTATGCCCTTCAAACCCATCCAACTCTTTCTCCCCATTCCCTACTATTTATACTATTTATGTTAGCTTTCCTCCACCCCTTTAAAGTTTGATCCCTTTAAAGTTTGATCTCCTCTTCTTAAGTCACATCAGACTTTCCTACATCCTTCTCTCCTCGTTCTCCTCAAAAAACTTTGCCTTTTCTTGTCTATCTAGGCTCTTTTCTTTTTCTTGCTTCGACTTCAACAACTATCCAGGCTTTCTCAGATCATCGAGATCTTTGTTGCATCTGAAGAGAAATTGGGTTTCAGCTTTGACAGGTGTCTTTTTAGCTCAGCACTGACATCTTTTCTTAGGCAGCAACTTCCTGTAGGGTCTATTTGAGACATTTCTGAATGCATACATTATGTTGGCACGCACAAATAAGCATAGCAAAAATGTTAATTACCGCCGCTTTTCAGTTCGCTGAGTCTCCCCTTAATGGGTTGAGCAAGTTTTGTCTGCTCTGTTTTTTTTTTTTTTTCCCCCTCCAGATGAATTATCAAATGACTTTAACGTTTGGTGGTGGTGCATGGAGAATAACGAGAGCTTGTTTTTCATGTTGTACTTCGTGCAGATTGGTTTTTCTGGAGGCACGCGAAGGAATCTGACAAAAATGCAAGAGGATCTCTAAGTCGGAAATATTTTCTGCCGTGTTTAGATGTGTTTTTGCCAAAAGAGTTATTCTTGTCATTTCCCGTAGAAAATAGCCGGAACGTGGTGGCGTCAGCAGAAGTGGCGTGGAAGTTTGTGCGCTTGGCAGAGGGCCTGCGAGGTGCCAGGTGCTGCCGTCTGTGGGGGATGATGGTGTTTGGTGTCACCGGCTGAGGTTTTACGTCATCGCACGATTTGACGCAATCAACGGCTCTACCCCGTGCTGGGGAGTGGGACTGGCGGACCCGGGTAAGGAAACTCATGCTGTCTCTGCCCACGTCATCTCTGTGTACGGTGACTCTAGCCAGGAAAGAGAATATATATATATATATGTATATATATATGATTATAGATGAAGATTTAGGCTTTAAAATCCTGAGGATGGTGACTATGACACAGCCAACAATTCCAATCTGAGGTAGGATTGAAAACGTGACTTTAAAGCCAATTTCTACTGCCGGCACGGGGGAGCAGAGCGCGGCTTCATCCCCTCTGCTGTGAGGGTGACGAGCACAGCGCCAGGGATGCAGAAGTGCTTCGAAATCGGGTGTCACCCTGGACCCCGAGGTTCACATCACCTGTGTGCCCACAAATCTCGCACCCTGTACCTTACGTGGTCAAACAGCGCTTGCTTGCTGCACACCTCCTCCTGCTGAGCCTCTGCCCAGACGAAGCATCCAGGCAGGACGCCGTTTCGGAGCGGGTGGCGGGAGCAGCGGTGCTGCTTCTGGCTTTAATGCCCTTTGCATTTTCTTTTTTGGTGCCTCAGAAGGTGCGTTGCTGGAGCCTTGACCACTGCTAACGCAGGCTCAGAGGGGGATGATGTCCCAGTGGATTCACATTGCAAATTAGGTTTTAAAAAGGAGTTGTGTGTCTTTTGAGCGAGGGCTGCAGTGCCATCCCCAGCTGGAGCAGTGTAGCGCTCGCAGGACTCCACTCGGTGGGCGGCAGCGTGAGCAAGCAAAATGAAATTCAATCAGCGTGTCTCTCCTTCTGGAGAACTTCGGAAGTCGAAAGAGGAACGCGGAGCTCTTTATCCACAGCAGCCACCGCGGGCCTCCATGGACTCGGAAAATATGCACCTGACCTTTGATGAGACTATCTCATCCTCCACTGAGAGCACTTCTCTGCATACACCTCGGCGGCACAGGAGCAGAGTAAATAGCACAGAGGAGAGGCTCCAGCCCGTGGGCACGAGCGCTGCATGCTCGTGGAGTGCTCAGAGACGGGCAGCCTCTGCCCGGTCAAACCTCCGAGGGCCGGAGGGGAGCCAAGAGCCGTGCTTCCCCCCACTGCACCCTTTGGCCTTGGAACCCCTCACCCCGCTCAGCCAGGGAGGTGCACAACCACGTTTAATGGGGTTAGAAACAATCATGCGCAGAAATAGTCAAGTGTGCATCTACAGCAACGTTTTAGCTCCTTGGTGCTTCTACAGATGAGATCTCAGTGGTGCACGGGAAGGGTTTGGTCGTATCTCCCTACCCTTGCTGGTGGTGAGAACACAGCAATAACGACGCTAGGAATAAACCCACTTTCTGACTTCTGTTTTTCTCCTGTCTTTGTGTCTTGCTGGGATTTTCTATTATCACTGAGTCAGAAACAGATTTATAGGCTGTGCGTATGATTCATTTCCATTTTGCACCTTGCTATGATCTCAAAGCAAACCATCCTGGCTCTTTGGTTTCTTGATGTTCTTGAAAGCAAGAAAAAATTGGGGCTTGGAGCAAAACATCTGGGCAGCTTTCTCCAAAAAAAGCCATGTGGAGGTTTCGCTGTGGGCATCATAGAAGGGAACAACAGGATTTAGCACCTTGTCTTTATCCAGACCACTAACCTGCTATGGTTTTGCAATGTTCGGGGTTATACCAATGGACCACGCAGACAGGTTTTGGTGTGTTCTTTTCATTGTTATTGTTTTGATCCCGTAGCAAAGGCACACAACGGCAGTTTAAAGACTTTAGACTTACTGCTGTGACGAAGGAGGGAAATACCATGTTCTAAAGCTTATAGGCCTGTTAACCTTATGAAGTCGCAAGGCTCAATAGGCTTATCAGCAACCTCTGTGTTGCGTTTCACGTGGTTTCTGTGGGGACACCAAACGAGAGCAGCAGCGAGGTGCAATACGCTGTTCCTTTAACAAAGCAAGCAGGAGGGAAGGGGTGGTGGTGTTGGCTTTGCAGGGAAGTGGAAGATATTGCTGCTAATTTATTCTCATAAAATGCAAATTTTATGGATGCTGGGCATTTTTATTATGGTTCTTAATGATTCATATGACCTATGATACCTGCCAGTGAACCTTACCTGGGAGCAAAGCCTCAGCCTGGGTGCTCTGCAGACAGAGTAGAAGACAGAAATGTCAATTGCCACTTGTTCTGTTAAACCTGATTCATCCAAACCTGAAGTGGGAATATCTTGAACGTATCTGAATCTCCATACACACTTTATGCATGCAAATCACCCTTGCGGTGTGTTAAATTGCATCCTGAATAGCTAGAAAAAATAAACTCCAAGAAGTGAGAAGCAAATGTGAGAGCTTGAATCTTCACCCTGTTCAGATAATATCAGGTGTGTGGGTCTCCGAGGTGGACAAGCCCCTCGAGCCCAGTTCTGGGCTGGTGAAGTCTCAATAACCCATGCTGGCCTTGCTGCAATCTGCATCTGCCGCGCGTGGAAGCAGTTTGTGACTCCTCAGCTTCTCAAAGCCTTTGGAAAGGTGGAATCTGCTCTTGGATTTTGCGGGGGAAAAACCCAAACGTCACTTGCCTCTCTCCTCGTAGAGTCAGGTGCTAAGGACCACAGTCTGCCATCGGTGACTTTTAGGCAGAATTGGAAACGGAAAGCAGGCTAAAGAATTTTGCTAAGAAAGATCTGACTGTGAGCATTTGTAATACGAGCATGAATGAAATACACGCAAACCCTCAGGTTAACCATTATTTTCTTCCTAGTGTTTAGACCAGATGTGATTTGGTTTGCAAAGTCCTTGGGAGACTTACTGCCCTGTGAGCCTCTTTCCCCTTCCCACCTGTTGTGTGAAACAACCTTAACGAGTGTATTTGATCATCCTCTTGTCCTTCCTTAGGAAGTCACCCGAGAGCTGTCTTCCTACATTGTTTGAAGCTTCTGTCATCTGCTGCTTTGCTCCAAGTTCCGCAAAGCCTCCTCCTATCTGGAATGGCCATCTCCTTGGTGTCCCCTGGGAGCTGCTTTGTGGCCTGGCTTGGTTGTCCTCTCACCACCTGCTCATGCTGAAGGTGCCTACAGAGAAAGACTCGAGGCACCTCTCATGTCCAAAGCTTATGAGCTAGAAATGCAACCAAATCCACTGTTTCAAAGGGATATGGTAGCGGTAAGCATCAGAAGTACCGACCAGGCACAATGGGAGGTCACCAGGGCCTCAAACGACCCATGATTTAAAAAACCTGTCAATAATGCAGCAAAGGTTGCCCAGAGAGTCACTAGACTCCACATTGAACCTGGAAATCCTGAACTTTAATCATGAGGCTTTTCTTGTCCCTCATCTTCCACAAATAATGTTGTGTGAAGGTTAATTTTGTATTAAAATGGAGTTAAACCAAATGCAGATACAATGAAAGCTGACGCTAAACAATGCTCAAGCAGAATCCAACCCAGAGTGCTTTTCATTGCGGCAGAAACACGGGCTAATCCGCTTATCGGTTGGAGTTGGAGGTCCTGTACGAGTCGGAACGGGATGTTCAATTCAAACAAAAGGATTTTCTCTCTGAATAGGAGGACACATACTGAATATGCAAATAGTCAAATGTTCTCTTGACGGTTTTTATAAATGGATTGCTTACTGCGGTGTTTAAATGAGGCTAATTTCATCTTACATTTCTGTAGTCGTGTTGGTCCTGGAGAACCCTGAAGTACTCTACCAGCAACTACAAACACGTACTTTTTAAGTATCAACGGCTGACATGATCAGCACGGGCACGTACAGTGAGGATGAAAAAATGTTCAATCACAAACTGAGATCAAATTATGGATTTCTCTATAAAAAGTGTTAAAGGCCATACGTGCCACTGTATTTCTTCTGGCCTTACCTGAAGGCCTTGCTGCTTTCTACCTTCCGGAGTTAAATGCATCTACACCAGGAGACGGAATGTTCCAGTTAGAGTTGCTGTAATTTATAGCAGCTCAGGTCTCCCCAAAGACTCACACAGAGCTCCCTTCTGGAGCCCCTGTACGTTGATTTTTCAGTGTAAACACTGAAGGAAATGCAACATTTGAGGCTGCTGAGTCACTGATGTGCGCGTCTAACGCTGGGTGACTGTCAAAAAAAGATCCTTAGCGTTTTCATTCTAAGAAAAAAAATCCAATTTAATGTTTTTCAGCATTCCCTTGTCTGTGCAGCCTGACATTCACAGTCTTTGTGGGACTCTACAGTACTCTGTATAAACAAACCACAAGTCAATTAAATGTAGCACAATTACATTTGTTGCAGTAACAAATGATGCTCTTAGACATTAAACATTTGCTACGTTGATGGAGATTAACAGAATTTATTAATCTTAAAGAAGATTTGATTGAATAAACTTAACATAGGCTAAGATATATTTGCATGCAAGAGAAGAAATTAGTGTCCAAAGAGGTTAAGTTCCAAGAAAAACACTTAAAAATTGGGTGCATTAAAAACTAAGCACGGAAAAAAAAAAAGAGGAGAAAAAAAAGTAAAAAACTATATGTATTGTTATGTATTTTTCTATGTATTGTGGCTGCTCTGAGGATAATAAGATTCTTTGAGGAACTTTCTACTTAAAGTGCACTTTTACTGTTTTTCCCTTGTAGCCAGCTATACAGAGTCTTAATGCGGTATATTGGAAGTGTTAAAGAATTCTTGAAATGTATTTTTGAAATCTTTAGACCTTTGACCATATTTGCTATGATGATACAGACTTAACAGTAAACCCACTTGAGAGACATTTTAACGGAGCACTTTAAACGAAATCAATTGGTGGTTCCGTAATGGCAGCTGAATGCGTGTTCTTGCCATTTTCCCATTTAACAAGAAGAAAAGGCCAAACAAGGACCAATTAGTCATAATAAATTCAGCTTTGATGACATTTTCACTCCTGAACTCTGGTATAAAATGGTCATCTAAGAAAGAACTGAAAGGATATGTGAGGAATTTGGTAGTATAACTGCGTGTACTTACAGATGCACTCCTGAGCAAAAAATGATCAGGTAAAGACACCGCAGATTGCTTTGTGTACGGAGAAAATATGCTGTTTGTGTGTTTCTGTGTATTGCATGTGGTTATGCTTGATTTTGTTTTAAATTTTAACTGATCTCCGTTTTTCTTTGAAGCCTACGCAGGTTAAACTTTGTTTTCTTTCTTTGGATCTCAATGACATTTGTGTGCTCGGGTTACCCAGTTGTCCCTTCCATGGTAAGTCATGCTCCCCGCTTACTTGAAGATCAGATGCTTCATTTCTTTTAAATAACCTTTTTATTTAAATTAATTTTTTTTGGTTGCTTGTTTCTTCGTCGTCATTGTTTTTTTTATAAAATGAAAGAAGTTTCTTGCATTAAACCTATTGGTTAAGTATTATTATCTCATTTTCCTGGAGTATAGCTCAATTTTTTGCTTTTGTTACTAGTAAAATATGCAAGCCTCTAAAATAATCATGTGAGAAATCTATTGCATATTTAATGTAGAGTGTGGGGAGCTTTTGCTGAAGTTGAAATACTGTATGGAAGGGAGAAAAACATCAGTCTCTCCATTTCATCTAAATTCCGTGTCTGTATCAAACAGGTACAATAAGATATACATATTAATTTCACTTATTGCTAGGTAGTTTATAAAGTAGTCAGTTTATATGTCACTGTTAGTGGGTAGGTAAAGGAGGAATTCTCATATAAAGTTATGGAAAATTCTTGCATAGAATCAGGAATACAAATTTGACTGAACTGTGAAAGAAGGTAGCACAGCCTATAAAACCAAAGTGACCAGGTTACTTAAATAATGCTAATGCCCTTCCAGGTGCTGATCTCGGCCAGGTTACCATGACAAATCACTGGTCAAACTATGCACGCGCCATTTCGGAGTTTGCCGAGGTGGAGTGAGATATTTTATTGCTCAGGGTGTTCAATCTTCCTGCTGTGGACAAAGTCTTCGATAGATGCCCCGCATCTTTATTGCTGTAAAATCAGCTCTTGAGGCCATGGTTCAGATTTCTCTGTTTCCTCTGCCGCGTTTTGCATCGTTAGGATTTCGTTAAGGGGATCTGTCGCTAGCAGAAGCGGTGGCCGCTCGTGCAGCTGTTTATTTTGTTGCTGTGAGGTTCCCGTTAGCCTCAATCTATCCATCGCCCGCCTCCTCTGTGTCTTTTACTTCTGTAAGTGCTGAATCACCTTTCAGTTCAGATCACGGGTAGTTTAGACACATCTCGATCTGCCGAGCCACGTTTCTTAATGGCTCTCTGTATGGCAATGATACAATGGGTAAAATGAGTTTAATTATTCCGTAGAAATGAGTATCCTGCATGTCGAAATAGCAGTCGTTTATACAGTAGTGTGAGTCCCTGTATAGGTTGGCAGAACAGCAGCTAAAAACCCAAAGGGGACTTTCTCCGTGCTGGTGTTTCTTGCAGAAAGCATTTCTTCTTGGAAGGGAGAAAATTCAGTCTGGGGAAAAATCCCAGCCGGCGGCAGAAGTCGCTGTGTGGCCGGTGAGCTGCGTGCCCGGCCCTTCAGGCTCGGTGCACGCTCTTGCTCGCAGAAAGGATCATTAATCTTCCTTTTATAGGCACAGAACAGGAAAAAAATGCGAAGTATTAAACAGTATTAATAAAAGTAATAGCAGACTGACTTAAAACTAATCCCAGTGAAGCTAATGGCAGTTTTTCCATCAATTCCAGCAAAGGCAGATGTTAACCCCGTGGCTCTGCGTGCACCCATGTCCCAAGCAAGGATGCAGTACAGAGAGCTTTAGAAATGCTGGTATTTCTTTTAGCTGGGGTATTTCTTTTAGATGAAGTATTTCTTTTAGATAGATAATCAGCAAGCTGGTAAACCATGGTAGGATGAACGCTGCACAGAACAGCTGGAGACATGCCAGGAAACGTTCCCTTTTAAATTCAATGTTAATTTAAATGCAACTTAAATTCGTAGAACTTTTTTGTGTGGTTTACATCTCTGCACTGTAAAGTGCAGGTAAAAGGAACTTGTATATAAACCTATCTGGATTTTAATCCAGACTTTTTTAAATTCCCAGTGCTATTTTGTCCTCATTCAATGTAGACCTAACTACTACCATAACTAGTCATAACTACTAGAAAGGTTCCTCCCCCACATTTCTGCTTTACAGGTATTTTCATTTTCTCTTGCCTGTCATTTAAACTACACGACTTCACACCAGTGACGACAAGACGCTGTTTCGTAGTTAGCTGAGAAAATCTCCTTTTCCAGCAATAAACGTGCATGCTACTCTGGGGAAGCTGTGTTACATGTCACCACTGGTCAACATCATGGAAAACAATTCATTTCATACCTTAAACAGAATTGTAACGGTATCAGTATTTTATACCAGTAATTACCCCAGTTGTGTTTTCTAGAAAGCTACAAAAAATATCTGATGTTGAAAGTGATGAATCCTTAGCAAATAGCAGTTCATCCTTGTCATTCTAAGCATAAATTGTTTTTGTGTTTCTGGTGTGCTTTTTATACTGAACAAGTCCTGGCAAATACACAAATCCATAATTTTACCTTTTTTTGTCTCTCTCTTTTTCTCTTTTTCTTTTTTTTATTTTTTTTTTTATCTTCAGAGCAGCAATCCTTTTTATTTGAATTGCCAGCTGTATGGAAAATCTGATTACTGCCTCGTCCTGCTGAATAACTGCTTAGCCAAGGTGGGCAGGAATGAAGAACTGGCTTTTTTAAAGCCTTACCTGGAGATGCCTTTCAATAAAAGGTCCTTCCGCAATGGTGTTGGGTCAGGAATTAAAAAAACTTCCTTTCGAAGAGCAAAGTCATAAGCAAATGTTCAAAACCACCGTCCCGATTTTAGCACCTGATGTTTAACTTTGTGCTTATGTTTAACTTTGCGCTTAAAAACCGTTTTAATGCTTTTCTATGATAAAACCAACAGAGACAAACGTACCCGTGTCTTCATCATGTAAACAGATGTTTATTTCAAAGAGCACAAGCCAAGTGGGAGCAGATGGGATTGCTGAAAGGGCTTTGTTCCCAAAGTTACAGAATCACAAAGTTTTGTGTTGAAATGAATGTTTTCATTTGGTTAATCCCCCTTCTTTGTAAAGCTGCGGATTTAATCAGCTTGCTCTTGATTAATACAAAATTAGCCCTGTGCTGTGAATAGGTGAGTGCGCGCAGTCTGTCGGGAGGGCTGACGGTGTTATTCCTGACATCCCTCCTCTGCCGGAGCGGCAAGGCAAGGCATATTTTCCTGTCCCAAATCACATTTACCCAAAGCCAACCGCTCTGGCAATACTAATGGAGATTTAAAGTACTAATTTCAGATTTCCAAAGGTACGAAGGGCCACTGGCGAAAGACAGAATCAGGCCCGACTTGTAACTTCTAGTTTCTTTTTAATATAGTTATTTAAAATGACTTCGGCAGGAAATAATCTCTTGAGACGTGTCATCTCATTTCCAGAAGAGTCCTGGGAAATCACTCTAAGGCAGGGTATCAGCGCGGCTCCCTTTGCCTCAATTAATTGACTTACGTAGGCAACACACATCTGATGAAATGTGCCAAGCACGGTTTCTGCTCGTCTGCTACAGCTGTGGCGCAGTAATTAACGATGATTTTTTTTAATATCCTGTTAAAAAAAAAAAAAAAAGAAAAGTCTTTTGGTCTGAAAATAGGTGCATGTGGTGTGTGGGAAAGGTCGTCCTGTGAGTGACACGTGTGAATTTTACCTTGTGGCTGTTTCCTCCAAACGCAGTGTAACAAGCTGTAACGTCGGTTTGAAGTGTCCATGCAAATGCGTGTTCAAGTCAAAGCTAAGATAATAATAATAAATCAGTATATGGATGCTTTCTAATATTTCCCTGTTCAATGTCATAACCCGGGAGATCACTGTTGAACCCGGAATAAGGTGGGGTGGCACCATCGCCGCTATGATGCCCATGGAGAAAAGAGACTCAAGCTCGGAGCTGTGTAGGTGTGATACTGGGTTTCTGGACTGCCGTGGGCTAATTTCTGGCTGGTTCCAGGAGATCAAACACAATCCCGGCTGTGTTTGTCCACGCTAAAATGTTTAAAGCATCGTATTTTTTAAAGCTGCTGGAACACCTAACGCTCCTTTGGGGTACTGTTGGTGTCTAGGTTGGTTAGCTCTTGCAGCTCTTAGTCAGGTGACACCCAGAGACCTTTAAAAATGTATAAGGAAAATGTTAGATAATTATTATTCTCATGCACGCTGACTCGTGTAATGTCCGGGTGGAGGGAGCCCAGCCCAGCAGACGCGGTGGCACGCAGGAGCTTCACTGCAGCAGGGCATTCGCCCGGGCTCGTTCTTGGCTGCTGTGATTTCAGCTGTGGCAGATGTCCTGCCAATGCGGTTTTCCCAACTCAAACACTCTCCAGCTCTGCCCAAGAAGCGGCATTTTAATGCCCTTGGCCCCGTAAAACTGAAGGTCTCGCAGTGACTCCTGGCCCGTGACTCCTGGGCAAGTGCGAAGTGCTGCCAAGAGGTACCGACCTGCTAAATGCAGTTCCTGAGCTCAGGGCCCAACAATACTTCAGGGAAAAAAGTAACGTGGATTTAATTATGCCCTTGTGCAGGCATAACGTGCGTACTCTGCATCTGCGCGCATCCGTATTCGGGGAGGCGGAGGTGTTCTGTCGCAGTGCAGTCACCTGGAGTGGCTCTGGCCTGATCCTTACAGCTCATACCACCACCCAACTTATTTTTCAGGGAAGTAAAAAACCCGAAAAAAGTCCAGATTTATCTTTGTCTTGGGCTTTGGCATCCATTGTAGTTAACTTTGGTTCTGCATAACCAAATACGCTTCTGCCTTGGTAAGCTATGATAAACAAGGTTGTGTGTAAGCCAACGGAGTTATCACGTAGCTTTGAAAATCAGCCTCTTTTCTTTTATTGTGCAGGTATATAACCAAGTCATTTAGTGATTTGGCAACTGCCTTTGAGCAGGGTATGTTCAGGAGGGACGGAGAGCTGGCATCCTGCTTGCACAGACCTCCGTCCCCTTTTTTTGGAAGTATGGGCTGCAAGAAAAACAGCTTCTTGGCTACAGGAAAAAGCCCATTATTTATGATTTAGTCATTCCCTGACAAACCACTCCACCTTGAGGGATCTGCATATACAAAAAAGATGGTATGAGGAGGCCACCGAGAGCCATAAGTCTTGCACTCACCTAAATTACACCCAGCAAGCCTGGAAAATGTACATTATCCAGCTGACTTACAGAAGTAGTTCTGTCACTGGTGGCCTGATCTCGCCATCACCACCCACTGAAAACTCACAGCGCTTATGCTGCCTTCGACATGAAGTGCTAAACTCTTTTCTGAACTTTAAAGGTGGCTTTATTTTGGAAAGAACAGAGAGTAACCTCGGTGATCTCTGTCAGAAAACAAGGATCTAAGGGTGCCGTTGCTGAGCACATTAATTTTTATGCTGACAGAAACTGGAAACATGACATAAAACGTCTTTTTTCAGTACAAAGAGGTCAATAGGAACGGCTGTGGGAATGCTGGCCTACAGCATAATTAATGTGCTGCAGTGAATTATGTTCCTTTTTGGTGAACAGGGATTCATTACTCTGTGAAAAGATATTTTGTTGACTTTCTTTACTATTTTTCTTGGCTAACCTAGGAGAAAGGATAAACAAGTTTAGAGGGTGGGAAGGGTAATGCTTTTTTAAGGGATTGAGGAGCAAGTTGGGAAGCTGGGAATGCCTCGACCAGTCTTGATCTTTGCCAGTAACTCAGTCTGTGACCTTAGATAAGTCACTTCATTTCTACTCAATTTCTCCATCTGAAAAATACGGAGCTATCTTCATCAAGCCATCTTGCATAAGCAGTGTCGTGACCGATGGATTTGGGAAGCGATTTGGAGGTGTTGGGGCAGAGAGGGATGGTCTCTGCAGCTGTGGCAGCGTCCTGGGGCTGGCAGAAAGGCACGAGCTCTGCGGCCCCGTCATCAGGACCTCCAGCATCACCTTCAGGGCACTGAGCACCTTAATGGCCATGTTCATCTTCCAGCCTCCAGGGAGACCTGTGGATTTCATAGCCAAGACAATTCCCAGGATTACGAGCTGTTTTCAGCTGCGTTGTCCATTACTCCAGCTGCTGCCAAAGAAAAGGGTGCGGTGCTCGTTCCCTGATGTGGCTGAGTGAGAGGCATCCTCTACACCTGCGCTTTGAAAGTGCAGCTGCTATAGTTTATTCAATCTTCAGCTAGTGCTGTGTAAATATTGTGTATTTTCTTCTTTTTTGATCATGCATCCTTTGGTAAAACACATTCAAACCTGTTTAAAGGACATGCAGAAACCCTGATTCCGTAGGGATTTTTTAGCCTACTTTGGATTAACTTGTACCTACCTTTGGAGGTTTTGGATGTAAGTATCCACTGATGGGTCATTGTCTTTGGGCTGGGAGAGCCATCTTTGGGCATAGCAGTCACTATTTCCAGCAGCCAGCCTGTCCTGAGCCCTGGCATGGGGCTGCCACTGCCCTGCAGCTGCAGGAGCCTGTGCTGCATCCCCATCCCCATCTCCATCGCCATCCCCATTGCCATCCCCATCTCCATCGCCATCTCCATCGCCATCCCCATTGCCATCCCCATCCCCATCCCCATCACCATCTCCATCCCATCCCCATCGCCATCCCCATCCCCACCCCTAGAAGGGCACCTTGCAAAGGGCCATGCACGTTATCGCACCTTGCCTGCTGCTCCTCTGCTCCCTAAAAGTGAGCCGTGGCAGCTAAGATTCACCACTAGGTGAAAATAAAACGAACAAATCCAATAAAACATGAACGAGCGAAATGTGCCTGAAGACAGGAGGAGGAATTAACATTTTTTTTTCTTCTTCACAGATTATTGGCAAGAAAGGCAATTAAATGGCCTGAGGTAATAGCATCTAATTTACTTGCAAGACTGAAAATTAGGTGTTATAATGACATACCAACACTTGGGTTTCTGATTACCAAGCATATATTAAAGTATATATATATCTCTCTCACGTTTAGATTTCCTAATTTGCTATTATTTGCCTGTAGATGGTAATTTATTGCCTTGAAATACTGAAAGAAAGAAAAGAAGCCTCTTGCTGCTTTTAGCTCTGGATAGAATTTTGACCTTAAGAAAGAACAAGACAGATATGAGAGAGTATATTAGATGTTATTATTACCGTAATAAAGTACAGATAAAAATCATAGTGCAGAAAGACTCTAAGACAACTATTAAGCATTTGTCATATAAAGAAAATCAAAATTTAACTTATCAGATATTCTGGCACTTTAAAGATTCATCATGAAAAATTACTTCTAACAGTGAAGCGTTTATGCAATATGTCATTGATGAGCTGTCTGCTTAAACCTTTAAAGAGTTTGGAAAAAGATAAAAAAAAAAGTCAAAGATATGGTTTTTATTAGTCTGACAGAATGTTTTACTATATTTAAATTTATTTTTAATAGTGAAACAGTATGGCATCACATTTTTTTAAGAAAACAAGCTGAGCTCATTGTCCTACCCTGACATGCGATGGTTAGTGGGCCCAGCTAAACGGAGAACGTGGCTTGTTGACTGAAAAAATGATACATCAGTATTCACTCCAGTAATCGGTTTTAGAGCCATGGGGGAATTTTTCTGCCTTTGTGGTGATAGAAAGACTTTTTCTTCTAATACCCTACTGGATTTGAAGTCATTGGCTTGATTACGCTTAAAATTAAGCATATCTTAAAAGCATGATCAACTGAGACCTATCTTCTCAAAGTCTTCAGTATGAACCTTTCAGAGGACATAAAAGGGCTCAACGCAGTAAGAAATGAGCTATCAAGTGCTGCTCTCAAGACATCCACAACTCATTGAAGTCAACAGAAAGCTACTGAGCATCTTCAATGGGCTTTGGATCAGACGTTCAGCGTATTAACAGTAAGAGTATTTTGTGTTCTCTTCTTACAGTCGGTCGAATGAATCCACTGAATCTCTATGGCAACCCTTGAGCACCTCACAGCAGCTATGTGCACTAATAGATTTTTCTTCCCAAAAAGCATCCTCATTGATTTTTTGTGGTTTGTGCCTACTGTCTCTTTTAGCCCACCATTATCTCAATTTGGGGACCGTAGCATCGCTGGCATTTCAAACCCACAGCCAGATGCTGGAGCTGGGAGCTCCACGAGGAGCCCAGGCCACTGCGGTTGGCTTTGTGTCTTCATTAGCATTGTAATTAGTAGCGTGACACTTGGATGAACCCAGCGTCTACAAGGATGCGTGTGCAAATTTATTGTTAATCAGAGAAATGTAAATACAGGAGCGAGCATTATTCTGGAGTGATTTCAGTCCCGCAAACACTTTTCTTTTTTTTTTTTTTTTCTTAACAGAAAGTATACTATCAAATAGATGATGGTTATAAATGTTGCAGAGTTTTGTTTACTTAGATTTCAAGTAAAAATTGTAAAGCAAATGAAAAGAACAAATGAATCTCAACTTGATTCAAAACACAGGGGGAAAGGGGGAATACGTACAAGTGAAAATGACCACCATAGGGAAGGTCTTTGTCGTTTAGTGGTATTTGCTCTTCTTCACTGACGGTTTCATTGATAATCCTCTACAGTGCTGTTTTAGAATATTTTTTACAGTAAACAAAGACCTGGAATAATGAAATATTTTGGTAGAAGCCTGCTTAATGGAGCTCCTTTCCCATGCCAGGGTCTTCATGCTCGTGCCCATCTGCGGTGTTTGGTCGTTCTTTCTCAGCACGGTCCTCAACCCACAGCCACGGGGCATCTCCGAAGGGCACATCTCGGCACAGGTTTGGAAAAGCCATCGATACATCGGACGTACCAGACAGAGCTCGGCTGACTGCGGTGGGAGGTTAGACATACAATTCACTTACAGACGTTGCCTTCCAGGCTATAAATTTAGCTGTCTTAATTTTGAACTGAGTCCCACTGTTTCTGTTAATGGTTTTCTTGAAGCCACCGAGTGGCAGTTGTGGTAACATTCCCCACTATCTGGAAATGTGTCAGAGATACTGCATGTTCTCAGTTTGAAGTCAGAAGGGCTTTTGCTACAATTCTAGATATTTTGCATAAAAGAACCTGACTTCTTTGGATAAAAGAACCTGTTATGACAAGGGATGTGTTTGACTCGGCCAGTCTTTTTGCTTTTTTAATTTTAGCCAGGTCTATGAATTATTCCTTCCTGCTGGCAGTGTGAATCCTGTTAGCTTCCCGGATGATGGGAGCAGCATAGTCACGGACGTATTTTCTGCTGCTCAGTGATGCCTGGCAAAGTGCACCCTGTGAAATGCCACTTCGTTTCACGTTTCTCAGTTTTAAATTCATTTTCACATTCAAAAGATGGCAAAATTATTGTTGGGCAAGGCACCACGGCACGTCAGGAAGGATACTAAGTCATTCACTTAATTAGACAGCAATTGGTGCTGGCTGGAGCGCACCATTGTGCGAAGAAGCGATGCATAAGTCAAGGGGACAAGCTATTCCACTGCTCGTTATCGACTCACTTTCATGGTTTGGCATCGGAAGCCATGCCGAGGGTGGGGTAGCCCTGAGTGCGGGACTCTGGCTGCTATCATAGTGTCTGCCCTCCAGATGTGCAAGAGAACTACAAGTGCCGTATTTCTATATCTTTTAATAAAATAGTATAATTGGAAGAAAACAACCTTTACTTAATACACTATTTATATTCTCTCTTATCTTTGGTTACTCTTGGTTATGCGATCTAATCATGTCCATTTATTAATGAGGTTCCTTATGGCCACTTGAGGCAATGTAGGAAAATTGACTGGAGGAGCTTACGGAGCAATTTAAGGCCAAATCCTGATTGTTGAACATAATGAAGTACGCTAACTGATGCGTGGAGATCCTGTTGATTACTTTAAACAACCTTAAATGAAAGAAGACAAATGACCCATGTGGGTGGAACTGATGTAATTGGTCTATGAAAAGATACTTATAAAACAACAAAAAGAAATTGTTCTTTTCCCACTTGTAAACGTGGGCTGTTATTTATTGTTTTCTTTGGCTATGTGCAAATAATGAAACCGGCTTTCTCATGGATGCTCCTAGCTGCCAGCAGCTGGCCAAGCCACCGTGTCAGACCACAATCTCCATGTCAAATGGATGCAACTCAAGGGCCGGGCCACTAAAGCACTTCGAAAAGCCCAACCGGTTTCTCTATTTTTGTATCAACCTGGCATTTTTCTAAATTTCTGCCGCCAAACTATTGCTTTTGATGCCCAGGGGCTTGGTGATGCCCTGTTGTCTTTGCACAGTGCGTTTTCCCAGCGTCGGAGAAAGGTGGAGGGAGAAGGCAGAAGAGAGAAGGTCTCATTGGAATGAGACATGCGGCGGGTTGAGCTCTGCTCCGCGGCGGTTACTGCAGATAGTTTGCTCTTTTGCATGTACAGCATGATGTCAATTTGCGTATTTGGGTATTTGAACTTTACAAATCACGCCTTATGATCAACAAATAAGGTGTCATTTACGTGCTTGTGTTAAGGAAATGAGTTACATTTATCTTCCCTACGTTCTCAGAATGAAGTCAGGTGTTTTGGCACGGCGCGAGCCCTCGCTGCCTGGCTCGTGCTGTTCGCCTGTCACCCGGGCTGTACCTCTGAGCCTCTAACGCTGCTTAATTAACGATACCATAGACACTACAGCCTTAAAATGAAAACTGCGTGTTTTAGTCACTAACCTAATGTGGATATTTTGCTAAGCCGTATTCCATTTTATTTATACAATCTTGTATTTTAGATGGATATTGTCATACTGAATTAAAAAAAAACCCAGCATTTTTAAGGGTCTCATGGCTGAAGACAGTTTCATTTGACACATTAATTGGAAAGTGTTTGTTTCAGTGCTTGCAGAGTTAGTGGGGGAATATATGATACGGTCATGCGTTACCATCCCGGCATTTGCATTAGTTCGTTACAGCTCCTCCCCTGCAGCATAGGGAGTAGGGCTGGGACGAGGTCCTGGGCGCTGGCACCTGCCTTTGTGCTGCTGGAGGACAGAATTTCATTCTGTACGTTTGACTCATATTTGTTTAGTGTGTTTCCAACAAATGCAGAGATTTTATTTTGTGCAAATCACGAAAAATATTAGTCTTCCTCATTAGGTCTCCGCAAGACTCGTACTGGTTACCATTAAAGCGCTGGCACTTACAAATGGTCATAGCAAATGATGTTTCAGTAGTTTTGCATTATAATTTAATTTTTTTTTTAGTGACCCCAACAGAGTGGTATATTTTTCTCAATGCCTTGTTAAATACAGTAACGGTCAGTGGCAGCAGCGAGGTAAGTGCTTGTTCAGGACTAACTGAACAAAACTGGGAAGAAAAAGCAAACACAGGCGCTCTCCAGGGGATCCTGTCTCGGAGTGTATGAAAACTCTTATTTCTGAGAGCTACTTTTAAAATTCTTGACCTTCAGGAAATGGTTCAATTTTACCATAAATAAACAATGAATTTCACATGCCAGTGGGGGAGAGTGAAGAGATTTCTCTCAGACTTTTATGCTGCGGAGTTGCAGAAGCACAAACCCAGGACTGCCGAGCCCGGGCGGGAATGCATTACGCCTGACATGGAGCCTTGTGAAAAAAAAAAAAAAATCAATAAAAAAATCGGAGTTGTTTCTCCTTTTCCGACAGGAAGCTTCCCCACAGTCCCTACGTCACCTAGGGCAGGTTACTTACTCTTTCTGCACTTGGGTTTTACAGCCAAAGAAGAGGAACTTGGCCTTTTTTCCTTCCTCTGGGACACTGACGTGATTTTCTGCTGCTGGGGCTGGTACATGCTCTTGGTTTGGAATTTGTGCAGTGTCTCCCCCGTGCAAATTAATTTGGTATGTCAGCACTACTGTCGTGCAAACGGGAACTAACTGTGGGAGCGATGGACAACCAGCACGTGATGGCACGAAGGAAGAGATTTGCAGAGGAGAAAGGACGGGCTAAAATTGCATCCCTGAGCAATTCCCATATTTTGGGGGTGGTTTTTTGCCCTGCGTACTTGCTCTGGAAAAAAAAGTTCCAGCGAGATAAAAGCCTATGACGTACGTATATTTTGCTCTTTCGTCATTTTCAGCACCATCACAAGCTTAGCTTTTTAAATTTGGTGGGGCTGGAGATGGGAGACGTGGCACTTTTTTCTCCGTGAGCTTGGAAGCGCTGCAGGTTAGCATTCCGTAATTATTTTCGTCATAAAGATGAATGCCATCCTAAAAAAGTTGGAAGCTACCAGCACCTCGGCTTTGATATATGAATATTAGCACTCTGAGTGTTGGAATGCCATTATAGATGGTTTATGGTTTTATGACTATGAGACATTTCTTAGTCTCTGATTCAGAAATCCTACACATTTTCAAGCAACTTTTGGTCTTTGACATCCTTTTTTTTTTTTTTTTTTTTTTTTATGGCTCGACTTTGATTTCAAAACGCTTCCTGAAGTGAATTTAAGAGATTGTAGGATTTTAGAGATATTCCCCATAAAACTTGGGTGCAGAGTAGTCACCTTTAGCCACCTCTAGTTTAATACCCCGCAATGTCAAGGAACGGCTGCATTGCATTAATTCACTCCGGTTCCTGCTGGGAAATCACCGAGCCTTCATAGATAGCTGTTGCGATGTGAAATAGTTAATGTCCGTTACATTTTCTAAATTGTATACCCTCCTAGCTATACAAAGATCATGCAAATGTGATATTTGAGAGAATGTATTCGCAGAATTGTAGTAGTTTTTAAAATGAAAATCGCATCATTTTGTTTTGAACGCGTTTCTCCCCTCACCCCTAGCCTGCCAAAGCGCTGGCTGGGCTTATTGCACATTGCAATAAGCGCCGATTTAAAATATGTTTGGAAAAAAAGCAATAAAATGGAAGACTGCCCTCTAACGTCAACAAAGCCAACCAAAGGGGACTGAAAAGGCAGCGAAAAGCTGAGGAGGGTAATCAGGGTTGGCCATAAGTTCTCTGGATGAACAGCATTTTGAGGAGAAAAGCAGACAGAGGAATGTGGGAAAATTTGGGGATTTCAAAAGCTGCAAGTGGAGTTGAGACACCAGGAGCCAATAAGAGCCCGATCTGAGCCTCAAATGCTATTTGTTTTGAAAATCCTCCTCCAGATAAGGATCCGGCCATTGCCTCACTGTCTTTTAGCGGTAGGTACATTTAGAAGTGATTGAGTCTGGAGAAGCGGAGGGCTTGTGTGCAAGTAGGTCTTCAGGTTTATTTTAGCAGCAAAAGTCAAAAGTCGACTGGCACTGAAGGGCACGGAGCAACAACTGAATTGCTCTGTATCATCATCGTTGTGAATAAAGTTTAGAAAAGAGGTCCCGAGGTTTTCTGGTGTTGAACACATGAGGAAACCTCTAAGATGGCAAAGGTCCTTGAGGAATGTCATAGCGGAAATATCCCAACATCATCGTAACTTCACGTTTACGGGATGGGAATTGTCACTCAGACTCACCAGGGGCCAGCAAGGACTTTGCGGAAGGTTTCTGTTATCTACAGCAGCCACGTTAAGTTACGCCATCCCATTCCTTCAGCTCCTGTAGCCACGTGTGTTCTTATGGAAGTGACTTCAGGAGGCAAAAGAAAGCAGTACCACAAGCAACAAGAAAAAACTCAGGGTGTTAATTTGTGGTTGTCTGAAAAGCTGGTCTCCATGAAAAGGTAGACTCTAAATATAAAATATTTTATATTATGATGCCAATTGTCAAAACACACAGATTAAGTAAACATATATTAGATCTGTTACAGCTTCCTACTGCAACAAGTGTAATATAAAAATATTAAAGATACGAAAAATAAACCCCCAAAACGGGAAGAATCGATGTTTGCATTAAGATAAGCTAGTGAATAAATAACAAAGATTAATGAACACATGGCATGAGTCCCGGTGCGAGCTCCTGCTCTGTTTACAAACACATCATCTTCTTCCTTTTTGGAGTTTGTACGCCACCATATTTTTGGAGTTTGTTTCCTGTTGTTTATGGTGTGACAACCAGTTCACACGCTGGCTTCTCTCTCGCCCTGGGATCATGGCTACTAAACCATGGAGAAGGATTTGTGGAATAAACACGAAATGTGTTTCCACAAACACTCCTGGCTGCAATGCTTAATTTTGTGATCATTCAGCCACCTCACAGGAGTACGCACAGGGAAAGAACACCAAGGTGGATGCAAACATGATTGAAACATCAATCACTTATTCACTGAGAAATACTTACAGTATTTTCTAACTGGAGAAAGGAATAATGAAACGTGCATCCTAGGGGGGTTTATGGGCAAATTTTATTCCAGGCATTTGCAATCTCTGCGGAAATTGTTCACTCATCAAGTATTGAAAAAGGCCAGGAATGAAACAAAACCCCAAAGGGGCTGAAATCGGGCTGGCCAGAAATCTGCTCCGAACAGTTTTCCATTGGAAAATGCCAGATCGTAAAAAATGAAGTGATGTGGGAAAATCAATCCATCCTGACAAAGTCACAGGGAGGAACATTTCCTGCCAGCTTGGCTGTCAGGCTCCCCAGTTCTCTCTCCATCGGGTGTCGGATCGATGATGCTCATCCGCCCGAGCAGCTGGGCAGGTGGCTGGGACCTGCCCGTGCCCCGCGTCCTCCCCAGCCCTGGAAGCAGCGGGGAGCATCGGAGCTATCGAAGTCAAGTGTCACTTTGACCTTTCTGCTAAACTGAGTGCCACGTTTCCTCTTTTGAAGTGGCACAAGTGCGTGCGTTGGGTTTTTCCCATTTAGTAACGTATTTTTTTAATCTCTGGATTCCTTGCACTGGCGTTTCTGCTCTACTGTACAAGAAAGGAGAAGCAAAGCCAAGCTGAAAGCTGACAACCACAACCTATAGAAAAGATCTCCCAGTTTAGCAAAGTGCCTGTCTCTAAATGATTAGCACATGTATTGAAGTTGATAAGTGTTTATTCTTTGTTTTTTCAGTGGCTCTGAGATAATCCAAAGCAAGCTGAGCGCTCGTGGTGCTAAAAAGAGAGAGAAGTGCCCAGCCTTGGAGAGCTGCCATCCAAATTGGCCATTCCCAAACTGCAGTGCAGGTATTCACGGTGGGTCACGAGTCTTTCCTAAACCTCATTATATCCTACATGGAGGCATTAGCCCTGCAGCTACTGCACCTGCACTAATTTAGGTGCAATGGGGGGGATGCGGAGGGAGAGCATCAACGCGGGGGCACAACGGTTGGGATCGGCAGATAATGGCCCTGCTGGCTCTGCACCCAAGCTGCCGAAGGGCTTTATGAATTATAATAAGCATTTCTTTTTTTCTTTTTTTTTTATCTTTTTTTTTTTTTTTTTTCCATCTTAGCTATAGCGAGATGTGATTCCCAGACATAAAGGAGGTGTTCCGACACGGGTTGGCATCAGTCTGGGGTACATATGTGTAGGCTTAAGATGCCCGTTAGCAGATGGAGCTGGTGCAGATGGCATGGCTATCGCATATGGGGAGGAGTGTTTGATTCCTCAGAGTAGGAGTGCGATGTTATTCTCAATCGGAGAGGTCAGAATAGCTTTCACTTATCACTTTGTATTCTTGGTACCTGTTATTTCAGGATGGATAAAATCCGTAAATATCGCATGTCGAGGCTCATTGCGGGAAGCTTGGGAGGGACGGGCATGGGAGAGGCATTTCCAGATAAGGCAGTCTGTATTCTGTAAGTTATTCTTGATAAACGCTGATTAATTGTTATTTCTTTTTAATAAACACCATAAGGGAGAGCTGAAGCTCTCCTCCACGCAGTGATGGTCTGGTTTAAATTAAGATTCAGGAGAGTGATGGGAACACGCCATTGCTGAGTGTGTGGGGAGAGCAAGGAAATATTGCAGTGCTCTCGTTTTCCAGAAAAAAATTTCTAAGCTCTCTTTCAAAACACAATGCCCAGTAGTGGGTAGAAACCAATATTAAATCTGTCGTGTTTTTATATCGTTCTTAACATCTCTCTTTGAAATCTAATGTAACTCGCACAGAAAAGCAAGGATCCCTCTAACAAAGCAGTGTTCTGGCAGCATAAAAAACAACCAAGCTCGAAAGGGAAATAAAACATATCTGTGCTCTCCTGACACTATATAACCTGTTGGAAGCAGAGTATTCTGTGGCGGTGACTGAGGGGTTTTACACCTGGTATGGATTTTCTTAGAATTTTAATGGGGGAAAACAAGTAACAAGTAAGATTCTTCCTCTTCAATAGCTGAAAGAGTGGATTTTATGGAAAATAAGTGCAATGCCTTTTCTCTTTTCCTAATGAAAACACTGCCACCAGCTGGTTAATAAATGGTTTTGACTAGGGTTTTACACAGAAAGAATTTAACTTTTTTTTTTTTTTTTTTTTTTTTAATCCCAGAGCATAGCTGGAGGTGATATTTCAGGTCAATATGTTTTCAGACCGGAGACCACTGATTATCCATACCCTCCATTGCTTTTTTTTTAATGATGATAATGCAATTCATGCTTTTTACCTTAAACATGCTCAACAAACCTTCAGGACAAAGCTCAGCTCGGCAGAGGAAGGGGGTCACGACGTGAGGAACTTTTACCATCTTCCACCTTCATGAACTGGTGTGACCACCTCAGACTCCACCGCGGCTCAGACACCTCCAGGTATCGTGACGGGTTATTTTTAAATTGATGGGAAATTTGTTTGAATCGAGGCCTTTAAAATACATTGAAATCAATTTGCCTTTTCAGATTCACTGTTTTTCAGTCATGTCCGGTGTTTTGTTGAGTCACTGCTCGTAGGGGCTGGAGTAAAAGCTGCCAGCTCTGGGTACTGACAGCTGCGTACGGTGCAGTTATGGGTCTTGGTGCCAAGACTTTTGGATGGTGCCATAAATGTCATCAGCTCTTTACTCGCGATTTTGCTAAAATATCAGCAGTGGCTGAGGCATCTCGGCAGCGTTGACATTTCAATTGCCATGTCGGTTTTTACTCCTGTGCTTGAGACAATTCGCGTGCTCGAAATGATCATTCCAGGTTCTCTGCAGACCCAAGAAAAATGCAGTTCAGCTTTTTAAAGTAACCATAACAATCACGGGGAAAAGAAATCTTGTAAATGGAGGTTGAGGTTCAGAGGCATAATTCTGTGCTCAGGAGGGATTCGCAATTGATCTTGTGCCCGAGAGAAAGGGGATATATGGCAGTCCCAGAAGCTGCCAATCCAATAGTAGATGTGTTTCATATTGCGGTACAACATTTTCCTTACAGCTGACAATCTCCTTTGGCCCCAGACTCAGGCAGCGACTTTCGGGCAGTTTTTTGATTTGTTTTTTATTTAAGCTCTTTCAGCAAGTTGAAGCCATGGGGACTTTCAGTGCCCCAAACTCTCCACTGAGCATTGACCTGGAGAGAGTATTTGACACCCCCAAGGCTGTGCTGGTGTTATGGCTACGTACAGCCTCTTCTGCACCACCAGCAAAGGATGCTCCAAGGCTTTTGCCACAATACTCAGTTCAGGGCACATCTAAATACCAAAGGAGGGCTGACATGGAGGTGGGTTGGATGGCACCATTGCCTGCAGCTGAAGAGCTTAATGCTGAAAGGGAGTGAAGCTGCAAGGGAGCTCCTGCCATCAACTGTGCAATGTGCGAGTCCTTCTGCAAGGACCGCAAGTGGGAGCCATCCCATCTCCTGCACCAGCATAGCTTGTCCTTGCCCCCGGCCTCCAAATTTCCAAATGGCTAGCTCCTTCCAGTTAGTTTTCTTACATTTCAAGCATTTTTCACTTAATTAGCACTAAATCCCAATGATTGTTTTAATTTGTTATAGGAGGTATCAATTTTTTATGTTAAATTTAAGAAGAAAGATGGATATACCAAAGCATTGAAACTGGGCTATAAAATATATCCATGTAATCCTCTCTGATTTGCAATGGCAGCTCTGCTGAAAGCTGTATGGGTTGCTTGGGATCTGCAGGTTACAAAATACTTCTGCTGTCAGTCCCCCTCCTCCCAGATGCTTTATTTGAGAAGGAGGAGCCACGGCTGGCACGGGCCACAGGGCACACAGCACTTGCGTCACTCCTTGTAAGACCATCACTCCTATCTGAGAGCTGATTTTTTTCTGTGGCACAGAACAGTTTCCTTAGGTTAATTTTCCAGTTTCCTTAGGTTAATGTTGTGTGGGGCTCGGTGGGTGGGGTGGGAGCGCTCCCCTCTGCCACCAGCTGGGATAACCCGGGGGTCCGCAGAGGATTGCCCAGCCGTGGCATCGGTGCTTTGGGCTCGGTGGACTCCCCTTTCCCACACCTAAGAGCAGACCAAGGGGGCAGCGGGTACCTTGCACACCGTGGGGAGGCTCTTTACATGGCTGTGTTACCTTCACAAATGAAACAAAGATTTAATTACTGAAAATAGCAGCATCCCTTTCTTCCGTACAGCCAACAGTGGAAGAGTTTTTTATCGATTTCTTCTGAACGTCAATATCACAGTAGACACATTGCAATAGAAACAACTTATTTTTTTTTTCTTAACAAGCATACAAGCACAGAAAAATTCAAAACAAAACCTCAGACCTCCTGTTTTGAAATACAACTTTCAGCAGTTTGTGCTTAAGACAGAAAGGTGATTGTGATCCAAATCTGCAAATACTCCCGTAGATAAAGTAAAACTTTCCATCCATGGATGAAAGCTCGCCTGTAGATGAAATCTGTTTAACATTTGAAGAGAAGACGCAAAGATCCAGAACACCTGGGGTTCAGGTATTGCTACGCACCTTTAAGATAATATCCTAAAATCTCTCAGAGTCAGTTTATCAGTCATTAAAATGTTGTTAATTGTTACCCCACAAGGTTAGCCTTAATGAGGAGCAGATCTCCAACTGCGATGTCTAAAAACAAGTTGGCAATGCGCGTGTTGGTTTATACCAGAGTTCAGGGCTTTTTCTTAACGTATGAGAGGTGCATGAATGTCTTGAGAGCTCATTAGGCCTAATCTAATACCACTTGTAGTCAGCAGAAAGCTGAATTAGCTAAGGACTGGTTCAGGACTTCACACCACGTAAGTATCTCCACTAAAGTCACTGCAGATATCTTCTTAATTTACAAGTAATTCCAAGTTTGCATTAAAATATTGACTGCTAGTACTCAGAGGCTGGGATCTTTATGTATGTATTTTTTATTTTAGGTAAGATCTTCCATTAGAAAAGGTAAGAACCACTAAAATAAACCAATTTTAAACTCAAAACTTTTAAAATTAATTAGATACACGAACCATTATTGGGGGAAAATCAACATACTGCATTTTTTCCTGCATAGACTACAAGTTTCTGACAAGTTTTTCCTCTTACCTTAAAACTACCAAGACTTCAAATAATTCATGTCATTGGTTTTAACAAGAGGTACTGATAAAATTTTAAATTACTCCAGGTCTTCTGTAATCATTACGGTTTCAAACCAGCAGCCCACAAGTCCTGGTTGGGGCTCCTTGTGATGTATTATTCTCCCCAAACAAGCATGTGCTGCAACCTTCCGTGATGTGAGACCAAATTAATTGCTCGTGTTGTTCCTTGGAAACTAACATTTCTCTAATGATCCAATATCTCATTAGGCAACCCTAAAATACTGTTTTTGCTAAAGAGCGGTTTGCCCAGGGAGGACCTCCTTGGCACCTGATTTGTCGCGAGCTGACAGCAGGCATAGTACCTTAAAACATCAGAAAATTGGCACTATTTTGTCTATGCAGCTTCCACATGCTAAGTGTATAGTATTCTTCACAACTATTAAAATGCCTAAGTAGAATATTGCTGTTCAGCAATAACAACACAATACACACATTCAACTCCATTGGTATAATTGGCTGCAAAAATTTTCCTCTGGGATGAAATTCAGGACATACAACATTTTACAGCGTTGGTCCCGATTATGCCATGTTCTCCCAGTAGTCCCATTAATTTCAGTAGACCTCTTGAAGAATACGGTCGTGCCAGTGGAGAGGAGTGGGGAACCAGCCCAGTGCCTGGCCAGGGATGCTGCTGGGACAGGCAGTGGGGTGACTGCAGGAGGGTTCACAGAATCACAGAATCACAGACTGGCAGGGGTTGGAAGGGACCTCTAGAGATCATCTAGTCCAACCCCCTGCCAGAGCAGGGTCACCCAGAGCAGGTGGCACAGGAACGCGTCCAGGCGGGTTTGGAATGTCTCCAGAGATGGAGACTCCACCACCTCTCTGGGCAGCCTGGGCCAGGGCTCTGCCACCCTCACAGCAAAGAAGTTCCACCTTATGTTGAGATGGAACTTCACATGGTCAAGTTTATGCCCGTTACCTCTTGTCCTGTCCCCGGGCACCACTGGGAAGAGCCTGGCCCCATCCTCCTGACACCCACCCTTTCAGTATTTATAAGTGTTGATAAGATCCCCCCTCAGTCGTCTTTTTTCCAGACTGAAGAGACCCAAATCCCTCAGCCTTTCTTCATCAGAGAGGTGTTCCAGTCCCCTCATCTGGGGGGTAGCCCTTTGCTGTCCCCTCTGCAGCAGTTCCCTGTCCTTCTTGAACCGGGGAGCCCAGAACCAGAGGGTTAAAATACGTGAAGCTCCCGTATGGAAGCTCTCATCTAGGAGAAGAAATTTCTTAGTTCACTGTACCGTAATCCTGCCTTAGAGAGGAGGATTAGAGGAGGATTAAGCTACAGTGAACCAAGGTCACTCTATTCCCGAGTGACAGACTTCACACAGAGATTTAATATAATTTGGAAAATACCCGCTGACTTCACACGCCGGTGCGGTTTACCCCTTCTTCCCCGAGTCTGTCTGCCTAGACGTGACCTTAGCAGTGGGAGTTTTGGATACGTGGCTTTGTGGGGAGATGGTCTTTAAATTTTCTGATCTCTTAAGGGCTTTGGACTTGAGATGGCCATGGGACAGGTGGCATCTCTCCTGACTCCAGTGGACATTGCCACACGAGAAGCAATTCCCCTGCATTATTGCTAACGAGGGGCAGGATGGACCTGCAGGTGCAAATATAGTAACCTGCAAAGGGGCATGGGTGAGGAGGAATGGTGGTTTTACTGAAAACCAAAATATAAATATTTCATCTATTATTTTCTAAAATGTTATTCATGCTTTCAATTGCTAGGGTCTGTTTTGGGATCTGATACATAAGTGAATAGATACTGCCTGCAGCAAATAAGGATCCAGATCTGATTCTGAAATGAAAATTTATTCCGTAATTAAACAAACAAACAAAAAAAATCAAATATTTTTTATGTAAATTTCATTACAGGGAGATGTATCGACACCTGCCTCTTTCCAGCATCCATAGAGGTCGTTCTGGAGTCTGACGTTACTGCTCAATTAGAAGGTTTCGTATCAACAAAAAGTAATTGAATATTTGAAGCCAGTTAATCAGCTGAAGTCTAACTGAAATGGCCAAATCTAAACTGAAAATGCTCATGTATGTAACTAGCTTTTATTTTGGGGCAGATAAGTGCGTTTTGCTATTGTGAGTGCTTTATTTTGCTGGACACTGGCAGCCAGGCTGGTCTGAGGTACCTGGTAGCTCGTGAAGTTTCTCGGGGTAATTACACTTTTAAATTCGTGCTTGTGTGTGTCTCTGACCGTCTGGGTATATATATCTTCTAAACTACAGATTACCTAGCACATGTGAGAGCTCTGTGTCATGAGATGAGTTACACGGTACTACTAATTACTCTTATAATTACCATAAAGTCTGACAGAAGAAATTAGAGCATTTAACGGATGGATTGTGATGGTTCAGCAAATACAGATCAGGGATGAGAAGGGCCAGATTTTGTGTCAGAGCAAAGCTGATGTGTCCCAGGAGGACGTGCTGGATGGAGCGGGACGGGGGGCTCGGGGCTGGTGCAACCATCTCCAACCCTTCACTTGAATCGCGGGTCCGCCCAGAGGGTACGGGCACCTATGGGGCTGCCCCAGACCCCTTTGGATTGATCCTTCAATTCATCCCAGCAGCCTTTGGGTCAAATCCCGGGGTGGCAACATGAGTTATGCAATATTGACTGTTTAATATTCATGTTTCCGTACAGCTCTCATTAACTGTCCTTGCATTAGCTCCCCGACGTACGGGGTAATTGGATACTTTTCATTTTACAAAGGGAATATGTTGACCTTCAATCAAATTCAAACAGATACTTTCGGGTGAGATTTAGAAAGCTCATCCTGGAAAAAATGAAAATTGTAGTGTGTCAGGCATTACAAATATCTTTATTTTCTCTCTGTCTGTTTCTGAGGCTTTACTTCTGATTCAGCACATTAACACCTGCAAGAAAAGCTGTTTTCCCAACGTTCTTGGCAGATTTCTGCTCGGGATTATTTTAGATGGCAATGTTTTGCTTGCTGATAAAATGTAAATAAACCCATAGGCTCCTATTCCCCTTTGATAAGTGAATTAATAGAATAAAAGATGAAACAGATTCTCTTAAAAAATGGTTGCATACATTACACAGTTGTGAAGCTTTCTGAAGGTTGATCATGCAAAAATGAAAGTAAAGTAATGTTCGGTGAAGTTTTGTGATGTATTTTAGCAGAGTGCCAGCTAAGCATCAGGTTATTAAGTTGACTTATTTTCCCAAGTCCTTCTTATGGATACCCAGCCAATTTTAAAGAGGAACGAGGAAATACCTCCATATTTAGGAGAAGGGATGGGCTAGAAGCACATCTGATCAGGCAGTAGAAATGGTGATAGTGTTCAGCAGAGAATTCTGCAAACAGAGCTGTTACCTCTACAATAGATTCCTGACAAGTCCAGAACAAATACTCTGACAGCCAATCAACTTCTGATCGAAACACTTTGAAAAAATGCTTTGTGTTGACTCAGTCAAAGGTTTTCTACAATGTTAATAAACTCAGCTCTTTTGATTTTCAAAAGAGCTATTTCTGTGGTCTTCAGCATATCCTTTGTGTTCTCATTGCAGGAATTTGTTAATACAGGAGTAATCAGCTAACTCTTACGCATTTAGCTCCGATGAAAAGCCTTTCGTCGACTACAATGGCCTTTGGATCAGCACCTTAAAATGAAACCCTAGGAATGAAAATGTTTTCACATAAGAAATTATTCAAGATCTCCCAGGCTAACAACGCCCGCTGGTTTCTGTCATGTTTCCCATGGTAACATGAACCTTTAGAAAAGAGTGAAAGAAATACCCCGAGGGGGGAAAATAACAAGAAGAATGGAAAATACAAGCTTATGAAACCACTTGTTTCCCAATGACTAAACAGTGTGTATTTTCATTACGTCCTCCTAATCCAGGCCACTGTTGGCAAGGGGATAGCTGCAGTCTTCCATGTGTCATCATGCACATTGTTCTTCAGAAGAGGTTTCTTCTTCTCCCAAGTGGCTCTTGGCCGGCATACAACCGTAATACATGAACAAACGGGGGTGGTGGGGGGGTTGATGTTATGAGTCAGAAAAATACCATCCTCCAAAAGAAAAGCTGAAAGAGACTCAAGAGATGTTTCAGCCCCAGATCTTGTGTTGCCTCCAAGCAAAACCACATTCTTCTACCCACCAAGTTAGACAACTGTCCTGCTGTGACAACAGCAAAAAGTAACACTAGAGCCACCGGAAATGAGGAGGTCTTGTCTGTTGATGCGGCTCCTGGAAGAAGATCGATTAGGAATTCTTAAAATGTCTCGTGTTGCCGTTGAGTTGATCTCATTTTGCCTCATTCTCAACGGACAAGAACAACTGGCTGCTGGTTCCCCTCCTCTGTACCCAAAACAGCCTTCCTTAGCCTTCTCTTTCTTATATCAAATGAAACTAAATCTTTCAACTTTTCCAGAAAAGTCATGCTTTTCTGAAATTCTGTTAAGTCTCCCTGCTGTCCTCCAGCCTCTACTGTTCGTCTCTGACCTTTCTTAAATTATGTCATCTCTTGCAGCAGTCACAACACTGGCTCATATTCAATATATCATCCTCCTGCTCCCCGTACATCTTAAGTATCGCTGCTGGAAAGCTACGCCCCACCTGCATTTCCCCTTTCTGAATGTGTACCATTTTCTCCCTTTACGACAGTAATCTTGAGTCCTGGTTGTTCGTGTTTTTTTCTATTTTGTGGCATTTTATTTTTTACAGGCTACTCTCTATTGCTGTGTCTGAGTCATAAATGAAAATACTGAATAGAAGTAAACCAAGAAGAGATTCCTGTGGATGCGCATTGAATTATCTCCAAATATAAAAGCAATTGGTAAATTTGTTTCCGAGGGTAGAAAATACCTTTTTTTTCCAACAAGCATCCAAATAATTGAAATCTTGCCATTACTGCCAAAGATCCTGGAGTGCTGGAGTTATTCACCATTCACTCAATGCTTTATTTATGTGTACATTGTGGTTCCACGTCACTGATGCTAATCTGCTTGCCGAGTTCCTGTTGCCTTCATGAATGTTTGAAAATACATGGAAATAGCGCCGTGCTGATCTCAGCTCTCGGACACTTCTGTCTTTGTAGAGGGCTCCATAAATGCCACGTTTTGGTTAGCAGCCCGAATGCAGCCCAAGACAAGAGGCTAACACAGATTTTTCCAGCTGCGTTATAATCAATTGGTGGTGGAAACTCCAGGCTTTCCGGCTCATGCACAAGTAGCGTTTGCTATGGTAGCAATCACTTGAATTGCTCTGTCATGGCATGCAGAAAAGGACGAGACAGAGTACCTGTATGAACTCTGAATTTAGGGTGGAATCCATCTCGTTTAACTCAACTGCGGTCATTTCAGAGCTGGCTGTCTGATTAAACGAATAATCTTGCTCCCTCTGTAGTGGAGGGAGGCTGACGCGCCCAAAGGCGGTTCAACCCCATCTGACTTAACACCTCGAGAGGATGAATCATCCTCCTGAGTCACATCTATCACCGTATCATGTTAGGAAAGCCTAGGTGACAAATATGCCCAGTGTTTGGATCGTCAGCCTGGGGTGAGATGAGCCCAGGCTTCATCTCTCACTCTTCAATCCCATGCAGCCCTTGCAGGATGGGCTCTTAGCCTGGACATTAAATAATCCAACAAATTTCCTTAGGAATGGGCAACATTTTTGTTTCGTTGGTTTATTAATCCCCACAAGAGCTTATTCCAAAGTTCAGTAAATGACACCGAACAAAAAAAAAATTCACTTCCGCATTTTTTTACTGCTTCAAAAGAACAAGATGTGAACTATGTCATTAGTCTTGTTTTTGTCGCCTTCTCTCCCTGATTTTTAAAGCTTTGCACATAAGGCAACTGGAATTGCTACCATATTTTGAGGCAGGTGACATTTCTTTATCAGATGTACTAGACAGTTGATGACTCTGGTAATGCTCTAATTACGTGTAGTGAGTTGTCTCTAAGTGCTGTATGAAAATGCTTACTGCATCATTAGCTACCTTGTTGTTTACTAAATGTCTTTTATAATACTACAGGGGCCCAAAGGAAGGTTGTGTCAGTGATTGCATTCTGAATTTCTATTTTTAGGGATTTATAATTCAACCATTTATTTTCACTTCAGGCTGAAATCTGGTGTACCAATTCTCAACTGAGACTAAACTTAATTGCTAAATTTAAAAGAAAAGATCGGTGTGGACGGATTATACAATGGGAGTGTGGGCTTTTTTTAACATTTGGGGAGGCAACATTTTCTTTTTGCCCAGAGGAGAAGACTTTTTTAAAGTAAAGGAAAGGTTTTAAAGCCTGAAGTGCAGATAGCCTAGGTCTGTGGATATGCCTGGATGTACACAGGCACGGCTCAAGAGAGGGTCACAAGGTGGTTTGGGAGACCTTATTGCAGCCTTTCAGTATCTGAAGGGGGCCTACAGGAAAGCTGGAGAAGGACTTTTTACAAGGGCATGTAGTGATAGGACAAGGGGTAATGGCTTCAAACTGAAAGAGGGGAGATTTAGATTGGATATCAGGAAGAAATTGTTTGCTGTGAGGGCGGTGAGCCCCTGGCCCAGGTTGCCCAGAGCAGCTGTGGCTGCCCCATCCCTGGAGGGGTTCAAGGCCAGGTTGTACGGGGCTTGGAGCAACCTTTGAGGTGACCCTGCCCAGGGCAAGGAGGTTTGAACTAGATGATCTTTAAGGTCCCTTCCAACCCAAACCATTCTATGATTCTACAGCAATCTACTCCGGGGATGTGTCTGCAGCCCATTTCTCGGTGGTGGAAACCCAGGGGTGTTGGAGGTCCCAGAGGAGCTGGGGTGGGTGGGCAGGGACACCCCCCTGTGATTGCCCACAGTGAGTCACACCCAGGTTGGTGTATAAATTGCCATTAAATATTGCAGACTTGGTATCTGTGAGACTTGGTATCTGATGGAGATGATGCAAAGCCAACAGTGGTTGTTGTAGAGGTGTTAATTCAAACAGTCCGGCTTCTCCCTCTGCCTGACACACCACGTTGTACAGCGAGAATTAATAAATTGCCACAAATCTTAAATTCCCACTAATGCTGACAAACGGCTCCAATATCCACTCATTACTTTTTCATCATTTCAAGGGTAATAACACAATGTTTCTTTAGGTCCTTAGAAATTATTTCATTTGTGGTACATGTTGCTGGTTCTTGCACAAGGATAGCCATTTAAAAATATTAAAGCCTTTAATTGCTCGGAATGAGGTTCACTTTTGCTGTCTCCCACAAAGGTATAAAAGAAAGAAAAGGAAATTTCTAGAATAAAGCGTTATTTTCATGCTGTGCATACTAAACCTAGATCACAAGTTAAACTGTGAGCAAAATTTACTTTAAAAAAAAAAGTGACTGTATTAAGCATTCTGTTTTTTAAAAAAAAAAAAAAAAGATTTGGAAAAGTCCCTGGATAGATGGAAGTGTCAGTTAAATGTGTGCTGGGATGAAAAGAATGGTTATTGCCCTGTGTTAGCTCTACAGCTGCCAGCAAATCTAAAATAAAATTACAACAATTTAAAAATAACACAAAGAAGTTATTGGGTTTTTACAAACATACCCAAATGTGATCCGCTGCACAAGGATTTGTGTGACTGGTGGAGTAATTAGAGTGACAATTTGACACATTGTTTGGCAATGTCTAATATTAGTAATATTTTGTCAAGTGTTACAAATAATCTAGAAACAGTCTGGAAAGATCATTTAATGGCTGACTCAGATGGTGCTTCCCAGAAAAATTTTCACCGGTACATAATTACATAGTAATTTTTTAAAAAACTTGCTGTAATTTCTTATAATTTTGAAAGGGAATTAATCCTTGTAAAGCAGAGGACTTTCACTTTTAAGGCACTGCTATGTTGACCCAGTGGGAGTCATTTCACATGAGGATGAATGACAACGTGAAGTATCTCCTCCAAAGGCAAATGTAGATGCATGGGGAATGATCTGAGTCATTGAGGTCTCCAGTCAGAGACAGATACCATAAAACCATTATGTATAGGTAGTCATACAGCTCAGGACCCATCCTTCTCTCAGGTAGCAGATGTGCGGTGGTGCAGGACATTGGCCTGGGTGGGAGGGTGGTCCAGGAGGTAGGAGACCTGATTCTGCTCTGGGTTCACTTTGCTCGGCTGTGGGACTTTGCCCATGTCTTTCAGACCCATCCATTTGTCAAAATCTTCATATCATGACCTTCACGCAGTCACAAGAAGAAGGAAGAACAAAGTAAAGGCAGGGCTGCATGGACCGTAACAGCCTAATTTTGCATGCGGAAAGTCCAGGACGGCCTGAAGCAGGTGAGACAGGAGCTGATAACCTTCTCACACCTCGTGTCTTGGGTCTCCGCAAAGGCCCAGAGTCACCCTGGGGAGCCTGGTGTGCTGCAGCAGAACCTCTCCATGATGGTTCAGCCGTTTTGAGAATATATTTTACCATTCAAGAATGCCACGGCTGGTGATTTTGGGTGGGAAGAGATAGTATGTACAAGATCAAAAGGGTGATTCTAGTTTTATTAAGAGTTTTCAGTAAGCCAGTTAAACTTAGATTACATACCAGATTAAATAACTTAATTTAGTTATTTAATTATCCATCTAAAATTCTAGACAGAACTTTCAGTCATAGTCCTCTATCAATTAAAGCACTGTCCTATTCATCCTCCACTCCCCCTAAATTACGCCGGTTTAGTTTTCTCTGGTGACTTGAATAATAACATGACAGTACCTTTTATAACAAATCTTCCGTTATCTTTTTTTTTTGTTTCAAAATAGATTTATAAAAATGTTTTTCTTAGTGTTTTCAATTACAAGAGAAAGCTGTACATCATGTGGGTGCCTCACATAATTCAACCGATAATCTCAGCAGTCAATTAAATTTTAAATGCTTCTCCATTAAATACTTATTTTACCGCAGTAAATAATTTAACGTGTTTCCATTTAAAAGTGTCTCACATCACAAAGTTTTCAATCTTCTTCTATAATAAAGTCACATCATCCTAGTTATTGAAACTGAAATAAAAGAACTTTTATTTAACAATTTTTTGGCTAGTGCACTCGCTGTTGGTAACTCTGCACATACGTTTTGTTTTAACATCTTAGTAATATGTAAAAATAGAGGAAAAAATAAATTAAGAAAACAACCCCACAAACATGAAATCAAGAGATAAAACTGAAATGCGCTGACGTTTTATCAAAAGCCTGCATCAATTTCTGTCCTGAGTTCCTTTCCAAAATGTGCATTTGTTGTCCCAATTGGTACTGACCAGTATAATTCAAGTCACAGAATTACTCTGATACACTTGGATAACTTTCCGGAGCAATATTCTTCAGCGATGAATCTTTCTCTGCCTGATCTTACCCTAAAATGCTCTTGATTTTCTGTTACCTTTGAACAAGGGAACATTGCTCTAACAGAAATGTCATTAAAAAGTCAGTGTTCACTGGGAGTTACTTTTCATACACAGTCTGAAAACTGAGATTTCCCCTCTGCGACCTGAAATCTGCCAGGTGATTTTAGTGATAAACTGGGATTCGATTAGAATAATATTTATGGAATGATGGAATATTTATGGAATATAGAATAATATTATGGAATAGTTTAATTTGTCCTTTTTTTTTTTTTTTTTCCTGGAGGGGATAAAGTCAAAAGCAGCTTAAATTTTGCATTGAGTATCTAATATCTAGAACAAGGACTAATGACATGAGAAAGGACACTACTGCATATCTGATATCATGAATAATGTTCACTTAAAAACGTTGGCCTTAAACAAAGTGATGATGTCCGTGTGTGTCTGTGTGTGGGTATGCAACAGGACAGGGCACTGCCCGCAGAGAGGATCATGCCTTGTCCAGAGCAGACCAGAATAACCAATTTTTATTATCACAGAATCGCAGAATGGTTCGGGTTGGAAGGGACCTTAAAGACCATCTAGTTCCAACCCCCCGCCCTGGGCAGGGACACCTTCCACCAGCCCAGGTTGCTCCAAGCAATTACCACCATCTTTGCCTATTGCACGACTCCAGGACAAATATAAACATTTTTCTCTCCTTTTCCCTCATTTGTGCATCTGAACCAGGATCTCCGAAACCTGGATGACAAAGCACTGCAAAAATCATAGCACGCGTCGCTCTCTTAGCTTGGGATTGATTGCGGCACGCAAGGCCGGGACCGTGCCCATTGCGATGCCTGCTAACATCCATGGGTCTTGGCCTGCAGAAAACTTCCAAGTCAGGCTGGGAAAGGTCAACATCAAAAAGTTGTTTGTGCTGATTGTTAACGGAGCTTTTACAGTTATGTCAATGGGCTGGAAAATATTCTGTAGACAAGGATGTGCTGCAAATTCATTTCATATATTTATCTCATTAATTTCATAGCATGAGTTATGTTTTCTGAGCATCATTCATGAACATAAACCGCTTATCCCTCCATCATTGTCTTCTTGTCCCCTTTTTTTGTTACAGGCTTCGCTGTCCCGAGATTATCGTAAACTCTTTGCAGCAGGGATGTGTGTTTGGGCAGCCTCCAGCGTGGTGGGACCTGCTCTGGATTGGAGCATTGTCACTGTGAAAACAATACTCAGTAGCGATCCCATGCAACATATGGAAAATTTTGATAAGAATGCCTTTAAAGCCTTTTAATTAGACACGATTATGAATATACTGTTGTCCTGCAGAAAACATTATTGAAGCCCATGTGAAACTTCATGGGTATTGGACCAGCTTAAAGGAAACTTGCTTATTTCTAATTAGGTTGTATTAATTGAAAGTTTTTAATAAGTTAGTCCTACATAAAAAGAAAATCTTAATGTTAGCCTTCATAGCTGTTGTCCTTAGGCATTCTCCTATGGAATAATTGCAGATGAATAGAAGTTAATGTTTTCCATACTTTGAAGCACTTAATTTACATTTTGACTTAAAACTAAAACAATAGCCCTTATAGATAAAGGAGGAATTGATGAGTAGGGATGCTTTTTGGCAAACATCATACTTCAACACCCTGCAGCAGAAGGGCTGTTTGAACAGGGGATTATATCCCTGTCTGATCCAGAACAACGCTGCCGAGCAGAACCTGGGAATTTCAGGCACTTAATGGTGTGCACCCAGCAGCAGTGTATGGCAGGAGCAGACTGCTCCTCTCTTACGCTTTCTACAGTTACTAAACACTTTGCAGTAGTCTGGGTGGAAGATCACAAAGACATCAGCAATATTATTGGAAACAACTGTAATTTATTCATTTATTTCTTCAGATTTCACTGATATTGGCCAAAGAAGCACTTCAGAGATGAACAGGTCGGCTTGCTGGATCATATCCTCTTGTGTTTGCTCTACAACCTACCACAGGTACCTCTTTAAAATGGGCAGCAGAGGCCTTGGCATTGTGATTGAAGATGCCAAGGTTAATTTGCACTTGGTTGTGTGGATTCTTTGCTGTGAGGGCAGTGAGCCCCTGGCCCAGGTTGCCCAGAGAAGCTGTGGCTGCCCCATCCCTGGAGGGGTTCAAGGCCAGGTTGGCCGGGGCTTGGAGCAACCTGGGCTGGTGGGAGGTGTCCCTGCCCAGGGCAGGGGGTGGCACTGGGTGATCTTTAAGGTCCCTTCCAGCTCTAACCGTTCTATGATTCTATATGACGTTAGCATTTTGGTTCACTCCGGGGATGCTTTTGGAGCAAAGGCTGGGGCTGGGATTTTTTTTTTTTCAATGTATATTTTCTGCTTTGCTCACTGCTTCGGTCAGCTGGAGGGGGGAATTTTGCACAAAGAGGAAAAGGAAAGCTCATTTTATTCTGCTTTTGTATGAATAAAAATGACTTTGCATGAGAGAAAATGCAAGCTGAGGAGTATAAAAAGGGCAGACCAAGGAAGCAACTTGTGACAGACGTTGCTTCTGTAAAGACAGAGAAAAATTGACGTTGCTCAGAAAGTAGAGCTGATGAGTAAACACTGCTAATAAGTAAAGTAAATAAGTATTTGACCATATGGGAGTAAATAAGATTTACAGGATAATCCAAGACAAGGTTTTAATAGTTTCTGTGTGCATTTTGGTATGCAAGGGGGAAACCCATGAGAGCTGGTTTATGGTGGGTGTAAACATAGCTCTTGATCCACGCCACCATGTCCCCACAGCTTCCGGGCATCCCCATGCTCCATGCAAGCTCTGGAACACACCACGCCATGTAGCATGGACACGGCTCCTTCAACCACTGCTCTTCCTTCCCCCTGGGTCCTGGCTGAAACGCCTGCCCAGGCTTCCTCCAGGCGTCGTGATGGCATGGGACGGGGCAGAGATGTTAACGTCCCTCTTGTTTTTGCTGTCGGTCAGGGGCACATGAAACAAACTGATGAAAACCTGGTGCCAGTTGTCCTGAGCAGTCAATTCTAGGCCGTGAACCTCATTTTTGAGGTTCCTCACCAAAACAAAACCTTGTTTTGGTGAAGAGATATATTGGCGGGACAGGAGGAGGCTGTGTCCTGACTATGGGTTAAGTCAGCATAGCAGGGCAATAAATCTGTCCTAGTGTATTAAAAATGCGTGCAAAGGGTTTATTGCTTAATTTTAGCATCTCTGAACTCTAAATCTGCATTGCACCATGTCCCATGACTGACATCTAAGCCAGGGGGATGGCATCCTGCGCTGGCAGTGGTTTGTCCCCCTCCACCCTCTTGCAGAGGTCACCGGAGGAGCAGGACACCGAGGCTCAAGCCCACGTCGGCAGCCAAGGCAGCTCCTTCCTTAGATCAGTCACCTTGCTCTTCTCTTTTGCCAGCGGTGCCAAGCTGCCTCTGCCGGATCCTGAGTGCCAAAACCAATTTTTGAAAGATTTCCATCTCTCTAATTAATTAAAAACCACCTCTACAACACCAGCGTGTTCCTGTTCGCTCGTGAGAAAAGCCAGCCCTTCTCTCTCGAGCAGTAAAACGGAAAGTGTAGCTGTTCAAAAGACCTTCTCTGCTCCAGCCTGTTCCTCCTGAGATGGCGAGGATATCCCAAGGCCAGTCCGTCTCCTGTTCACCGGCACGTCACGCCATTTGTGGTGGTGTAACCTGCACATGGCATGGGCACCGGCTGGCTTCTGCTGGGTGCTGTGTCGGGGCTGTTCTTCCAAAAAATCCTCCAGTTTGGTAACCAAAGCTGAAGTGGGTGCTGAGAGCCAGGGAAATGGCCTTGGTTGGGTTTCTTAAGTTGTCCTTTATCTGTAAGTAGGACTTTTGGTTCGGTGGAACAAAGCACTACACACCAAAAGCGAGGAAAAGACAAATACGCTACAAATAAGCAAATGGAAAAGGAATGACAGGGAATCGTGCCCAAAAGTGAAGCTGCGAGCAGAGCAGTGTGTGCTCAGCGTCACGGTTGGCTCCGCTGCCACTTGCCTCGGCAGCGTCCCATCACCTCTTTGGGCACAAAAGTGGTTTTCCGGTGGTTTTTAAAATGCGCTGAATATAAATGCAGAAGCATCACAGGACACCTCCAAACGAAATAAAACCTCGCGGAGGGTGTTAGATTAAAAACAAACACACGAGAGACAAGCCCTGGAGCCCAGCGCGAAGCAGTGGGAGCTCCTGTTCCGTCTGGCAGCCAAGCGGCACGAGCGGTGATGTCTCGAGTAGCCGTAGGTGGACGCATGCCCGATGCTCACAGCCTCCTGCGACCACCTGAGATGCACAGAGACACCCTCACTAAATAGGAAATATGAACATTCATGGGATCCTAAAAATTCCCTCGATTCTGGGCTGTGACGTGCTGCCCGCTGGATTGCGCCACACACCACAGAGAGGTAATGGCTCGCTGCTGCTTGAAGCGCAGCCCTTTTATAGGCTTTTCTTTTGGTGACTTCCTTCTGTTTGGCATTCACAGAGAACCCATTAAATGATGAAAAAGGTGGATTTAAGATTTTGGTGGTTTGGGGTGGGGTGGTTTATTTTTCCTTTTCTTTTTGCTAACACATAAAATAATTATAATAGTCCTTAAAAGCTGTTATTCCCCATGCTGGGGAAATACTCTTTAGCCACCTGCTGTAAAGAGCATGTTTCGAATACAGCATTTTCTTTAAGAATAGCAGCTCTCGCTGCTCGGTAGTTTTTTGGCCGTGCAGCTGAAATGTTGCATTCGTGCTCCTGCCTACCCTCCATGGGTACCTGCCCTGGGATGCCCCGGGATGCCCTGGGATGCCCGTGGTCCTCCTTGCAGCTGGAAATCCCTCGGCTCCCGCAGGCTCTGAGCACTGAGGTTTGCAGCTGGGACAACCCTGGGCACAACACGAGGCTGGGGGTGTCTCCGGTCCCCAGCCTCACGGGGGATGCAGCTTAAAACCGTTCAGAAATAGAGCCATAGCAGCATCATTCCGGAGCGGGCAGGTTTTATCCCGCTCTGAGTTCGGATGCTGGTCACCCGGGTGGGGTGAAGATGGACCTTTCCTGGGAGACTGAGTGCCATGATCTCTGCTATGGCACGTAAGCCTATTGTTAGGGAGGACCGAGTAAGCAAACACTTTTTGAAACAAATTTGCTTTGTATGCAAGAGCTGCTGATTTTTAAATTTTAATATCTTGCCTATTTATTTATTCAAAGGCCGTATGCACTTTATTTAAAACTCTGTCTATGGCTTATCAGATTCTATTTAACGTTTGTTCAGACAAGCAGAATAGAATGATCAAATCCAACCTTACAGTTTTTTCTCTTTGTTATCCCGTACATATGGGGAAAAAAAAGCAATGAAGAGGCAATAATTAAACCTTTTGGAGAAAATAACTTCTCAGCAGAGACTTCATTCCTGCCTCACTCTAATTGCAGTGCTGTGATTGATACGAATAAGTTATGAAGTCCCTAAATATTTAAATTCTTATATGACACAATCATATTATAAGCAAAAGGAAGGATTTAGTTACATTACTGTATGCTGCTACCACGTGGATTCCCAGTGAAACAGGACCTGGGACTGTAGTTTGTACCGACAAGGAGTGAGCAAAGTGCTGAGCACTCTTCCGTGTCGCGTCCTTGCTGCAGGTGGCCGTGTCCTTGTTCCTTCAGTCCTTTGCAAAACAGAAGGGAATGCTGTGGAAACACGCTGGCTGTCTTCCAGTGTGGGAAATTTTGCATCGAATTTACAGGAAGGCTTTGGAAAGAAGATTTTTTGCCTTTGCTTCGTCACATCCCGCCCGGGTTGCCCCTTCCACTGAAGGGTTCTTCTCTACTCTTCTCCCGCGATGTTTAGAAAATGCCAAGTTGTTATTGTTCAAATCATTGCCATTCAGATCCCTTACTTGACATTAAGCACTTACATTTAGGTATTCTGCTGAAGTAGACTTTAGCTGTCTGTATTACTCCAGGCCACCTCCTTACCTGTGAGCCCCACAGGTCATGTCCCAGGTCGGAGGAGCAGAGGGGGTCGGTGTGGTCACACCAGGACATTTGCTTTATCACCTGCCTCTCGTAACACACTGTGCCCTCTTACCCTCATGGACATTTGTGGGCACATTACGATTCTCAGCAGTTCTTCATTTTTATAGGACGGAGAATTTGTGGAAGAAGGTCGAAGAAGATTAATAAGGGACAAAATGTCTAATACCTACACAATATTAGACAAAAATAGGATAACGATGACTGCTCATACTGTGCTGTTTGCTCTTATTACCCTGCATTAGCAGAATCCATAATTTACAACTTTAATAAACTCTCAACCTCTTTGGGCCAAGATATATGTTGCTGTTGTTTTTATTAGCTACGTAATAGGAAGAGACTTAATGCAACATAATTACCCTGCATAAGCAAATGCCTAATCACTTCTAGGGAAATTTTTATAAGCAACTAAAAGGAACAAATTCAGACAAACTACAACCTTGAGACAATGTGGTTTCACCTTCAGGTTTCCAGTGTCGCAGATGCTGCTCTCAAGCAGAGGTCACTCTATCTTGGAACAGATGTTGGAGAAATGGAAGGCTCTGAGTACCAAAGTTCAAATATTATGCTCTGCAAGTTATATTAACCACAAATTTGTTCTCAAAGCCCAGAAGAATTTTAGAGAAAAAAGAGGTACAGTGCAGCTCCTAAATAGAACGCTAAAATGGGCCTCAGAAGACCATGTGCAATATTCCCAGCTCTGCCTGTAAATTCAGAGCATGATTTAAGTACTCACAGAATTTCAGAGAGAACTACACCCTTACCATACGCTTCCATAGGATAACTTGGAGAATCCCAACGTAGGCAGGCTTCATTACCTTACTCGAATTTCTAGGACGATTGCTTGGAACTTAATTACAGTGGTAGCTCCAATTAAACTCCGTAAAGCGTTCCCTCTAGAGTTACTCCCTCTCTCAGGTGAATGTTTTCAATCAGTCCTTTTTATTTTATGAAGCAGAATTTTCAGCTAACCCGAGGCTCTCGTTTTCTGTTTTCAGGTGAACGAAACTAAACTGCAACAAAATAAAACACACGTGGCCAGCTTTTGCACTTACAACCAAGTTGTGTGGATAACTTTCTTGGGGTAGGTATCCGACAGTCTTGCCAGTGCCCCCAGTCAGCTGGACTAATGCTAAGATTTTGGCTCATGCTTCAGCTGATTTGATACACTCGGACACTATTTTGTGAAGGCAAATTATACCCACAGTCATAAACCAGCCTATTTCTATGGGAAATTCTGCAACTTTGTGTTTTCAGCCTTCCTGGCTATTTGAAATGTCTGTAACTTGCTGCTGCTACTGACTAATTTTGCAATTCTTAACTCATGTGAACTCTTAGCATGATGGTGTCCCATTATTTGCTTGAGCAGCGAGCCACTTACAATCCTACTGCTTCTTTTCACTCCACCTTATGTCTCTTAACTCAGCTCATCTTAGCACCTTTCTCTAGCAAATGTCAGTGTGCTTCTCTTCAGAGCTAAAGTTAAAGAAAGTAATGGGATGCTAACGCGTGTCAGGGAGATTTTTCCATGTTGTCCTTGGCTTTTCCAGTCCAATCTAGTCTTCATTTCAACCATTTAAACTCCTACTGCCTTTTCTTATTCCATTGGATAGCCTATGTCTCACCACCCCAAAGATGTGGACTGTTTTTCTCCTGTATACATAGCAAACTTGAGTGATACATCTTCATTTTGAGGCCTTTCTGGCCTAATCCATCCATCTCCCTGTCATCTCTTTCACAGTACGGAGCCATGGCACCTGCACTCATCCAGGGAATGGTGCTGACTCTGGCTCCTGATGCTTAATATACTTCAAAACTTTGTTCCCTGCTGCAAAGTCACCTTGCTGTCCTCTGTCTTCCCCTGTAGCATTTTATCTTCTGGGATGCCAATAAATAATTCCTGCTTTTCCATGCCGAATAATGTAATTTCATTCTTTCCTTGGTGCCTCTGTTTTCTCTTCTATTATTCTTAGACTGTGCATTTTGAGGGGATTAGCAGTCACTTGTGTGTATGGTTGGAGCTCTCTTCTTCATCAAGGTGCAAGACAATTACTACTGCTACTCCTAATTGCCTTAGAGAACTCCCGTTTCATATGCTGGATAGGGGAGGATAAAGTGAGGGGATTTAGGAAATATGAAGTGTCAAATTGCAACACATAGACACAACAGCCGTGGAGGTAATTCCATTTGGGATTCTGAAAATTCTGTTGGCGCTTTTGAACGTGTCTCCAGCAGGCCCTGACCAACATTCACCTATCCGTGTGCTCTCAGCGCCTGTGATAGGAAGTGTGAGGGAACTGCGCAGTTAACTTAAATCAGCCTAAAATACTGGGCAGACAGAAAACAATCAACAGCTGGAGAACCAGCTTATACCTCACTGAACTGCTCTTTTTCTCTTTGTTCCTTTGTCTCACACAGCTTATCAACTCCTGATTATTGCCTTGAGGTACAGTGGGTTGTTACTAGTTAACGTAGGAATATCTGGCAATCTCCTCTCCTTTTACACAGCATATGCATTTCTTAATATGCCCCTTCCGCTCCTTCAAGCTATAGCTCAGGTGCTGGGTGCACCAACATCTCCTCCCCGTGCCTCGTCGCTGCAGGTGCTGCGTGGCTGGGAGAGTGTCGTGGTGGAGCCGTGTGCTTCACTCGTAGAGAGAAGCAGCGGTACGTTTATTGATATAAAACAGGGATTTAACAAAGTTTGATAGTAAATGCAGCGTATTTTAACAAGATCGGATGGCAAGGCACACTGGGTTATTTACTGCATGGAGGACAGAGCCAGGCAGAGCTGCCATGGAGACCCTCTGGTTGAGTTGAGGTTCAGAAAGGACCCCCTGGCTTTCTAAAATCCTCCTCAGAGAAGAGTTTGGGTGCAGCTGGATCCAATCCTGGTCCCAGACCTGGTCAATGGTTTATGTCTAAAGGGTTATATATGTGCAATCAATCCTTTATCTCACTTAGCTAAGATTTCAAAGTTTAGTGTGCTATTAATCACTAACCGAGAATCTGATGTGGCAAGGAACCTCTGAAACTCGAGAAGCAGCCTTGGGAGTCGTCCCTACCCAAGGGGAGATCCTGGCATGCGGCCCACTGCCGTTCAGGAGAGCTCCAAGGGCTCTTGGGCTGTTCACGATTTATGGGGTGAGATGACTGACCTACAGTCATATTTGCATATTGACCACAGTACCGTGGTGAGATGGGCACGTTGCTCAAGTCAGCCCTTGGCTATTGTGTTGTTATCTGTCTGCCCAAAAACCACATTTGATCCAGATGCAGCCATCATGACTAGATGCACCCATGATGACCACCGTGGGCGGTTATCGCTCAGGCAGGGGTACAAGAGATAAAGGTCGGGTTGGTGGTGGAGCACACCATCACTGAGGGTTACAGCATGGAGGCAGGGAGCTGCAGCTGTAACAGCTCTTCTGCCTCTGGCCCTGAAGGGCAGCAGCTCCTTCTCCCTTTCCCTTAGGTCAGTGAGTTTGGGGCTGGCTTTGCCCCAGGCACAGCTCCTTCTTTCCCAGGTGGGGCAGGCTGAGGGGCTGGGGCGATACGCTCAGCATTGGTTCATAAAATCATAGCATCATAGAATGTGTTGGGTTGGAAGGGACCTCTGAAGGCCATCTAGTCCAACCCCCTGCAGTCAGCAGGGACATCTGTAACTAGATCAGGTTGCCCAGAGCCTCATCCAGCCTGGCCTTGAATGTCTCCAGGGACGGTGCCTCCACCACCGCTCTGGGCAACCTGGGCCAGTGTCTCACCACCTTCATTGTAAAGAACTTCTTCCTAATGTCTAATCTAAACCTGCCCTGCTCGAGTTTAAACCATTGCCCCTCGTCCTATCGCTACATGCCCTTGCCAACAGTCCCATCGCTACAGTTGTGGGCTTGGATTTGGCTTCCTTGGCAGCCCCAGCGCCGGGGGAGCAGGAGGCGAGCGGTGGTGCGGGCAGGCAGCGTGCCTGGCGGGCTGCGGGACTGGCAGGAGGAGAAGGACGCAGCGGAGGAGCCAAAGCCCCAGAGGGCAGGCAGCGAGCAGCACTGCCAACCCGACCACGCGGGGCTGGAACCGTCGGGCTCGCAGCCAAAGCCAGTGGGCACCTTCGCTGGAGGCAGAGGGAAGGAGAAACAATATGATTTTGTGTTAACTGTGCAAAGCCTCGGCAGGAAAAATCATGCCCTTGTTAGCAAAGATTCGGGTTTGCATGTGCGGGGGGAATATTCCATAGCCTTTGGTGCCACGTAGTGATGGCACCGGCTGGTTTGTCTTGGCTGACAAATCAGCCTGGATTTAAGGATAAGTAAGGAGGGCCAGCAAAGGTTATAAAATGATCATATTATTCAGTTTATAAAAGGAAAACTCTGTGGCAGATGCTAGTCATGTCTCCTCATGCTGCTGCCTTGAAATGCATTTAGTAGCAGCCGACTAGATCAGCATAAGAAAGGTTATGCATAATTCCTATAGTTCAATTTCCATGCATTGTTTAACTGACTAAATCTAATTCACTTCTCCGCCCACTACTTAATTTAATTTCCATGCATATGATGACTGGAATACGGCATCATCATGCCAGAGGCTAGCAGAAAGACCAGGTAGAGGTCAAGTGAACGTCGGAAAACCAAAACAAATTACAGAGAACGCTGATTGCTTTATTACAGGTTTCATCACCTTGTTTAGAGAAGGAATAACTTTTGAAGTGATTGTTGGTGATTTTAGCTGTTTTCACGTTTTTGGAGTAGCAGAGCTGGTATCACGACAGAAGACAATCATAACCTCTGCATGCCCTTGCAGAATTTCGGTGTTTTATCGGTGACAAGCAGAGTAATTAAAACTGGGAAAAGAACTGCAGGTAAATGATTTGCACTGAGCCATATCATGCAAATATTTTCCTTTTGGGGCTCAAGCTAGGCTGAGCCTGGGCTCTGACAGAAATCTGGGTTGTATGTTTTTGCTATGGGTGGTGACGGTTTGGGTTTGTGTGTGTGAGAAGGGAAGCTGAAGAGAATCGAGGACGGGTTGGTTCGTGGTTCGTAGTTCTTTTTTTAGGAGCGTTTTTTTGTTTTGCAAACTTTGGGAAAAAAATCAATTAAGACATTTTCAGCTTTTTAGATACAAAGGTATACTTTTCCCCGTTTAAATGTTATCTGCCATATTTCTCACCCTGAGGTATTCTGACACAACTAGGAAAATGGAAAAATGGTGAACACCACCATGGACCTTTTAACAAAAAAATGCAAACTAGTTTGTTAATGGTTACTAATGTAAAAGTTTTACGTTGGTAATATTCAGTAAAACATTTGATTAATCCTTGGAGTGCGTGGGCTTGCACCATGGTTTGAGCATCCAGAATATCACAGAATCATAGATTCTTCATGGTTGGAAAGGACCTTTGAGATCATCAAGTCCAACCATACACACAGCAAAAAAAACCCCAAAACCCCACAAACAAACAACCTACAATCTGTGCCACTAGAGCATGCCCTGAAGTGCCAAATCTAGACATTTCTTAAACACCTCGGGGGTTGGTGACTCAACCCCCTCCCTGGGCAGGCTGTCCCAGTGCCTGACCACTCTGTCAGTAAAGTCATTCTTCCTGATATCTAATCTAAACCTCCCCTGCCGCAGCTTCAGACCATATGTGCAGTAAGAGATTGTAAAATAAGTGCTTGAAGGTTTTGCTTTAGTTCCATGTCTCCCATAAAATGACAGATTATTTTAATTTTTATTTTTTTTTAGCTATGACTAGTGATCTTAGGTATTTGCATAGGTTATATGTCTGCGTAACAGATTGTCTCTGAGTGTCTTGGTGCTTAAGACTGCACGATAACATGATACTGACGGTAACCAAAGCCAGGGAGTTTGCTTCCCTTAATTCAGCTTTCTGCAGGCACCCAGCACCAGCTGCGTGTCTTCCCTCACGGATAGGCCAGGTAGGTTTTGGGGGACACCACGTCACCCAAAGCTCAGGGGGCCTGGGGGCTGGCCAAGGACCCCGCATCGGGAGTGTGAAGCAGCCCATAAGCTTTCAAAGCAAATAAGCGTCATCCTGGGGTTGTTCATCCTAGGGCTGCACTGTCTCTGGGGGAATGCGTCACCCGAGAGGCTTCTCTCCGTGATAGACCATCCCATACATCACCACAAGAGCATCATACATTACCCGAGCGAGCTGTAGCTCTCACACCGCATTACACCAATCCATCACCAAAGCAAGCTGTTGCTCTAATGATGTATTAGTGTAATAATCTGAGCAAGGCAGACCAATGATATATTACTCAAAAGATGGCACCATTTATGGAAGCAAGGTTCCAGGAAGATATTCAGTATAATTACAGGCTGCTGGCTGACTTTTACTGGCAAGAAAGTCAGCCAATGTACCCAGTGTATAACGGGAGCCCATTTCCTAGCTTGGGTTGGAGACGCCAGTATTGAAACAGGCTTTCTGTTAGTCTAACGGTAAATGTTCACTCTTCCTTAGCTGCAGTGACCGATTTTTAAGTTTCCCTGGTCATTTGGTGGAAAAATCCAGGTATCAGCTCCTTTATACAGCTGCCACAGTACCTCAAAGTAATTTCTTTTTAGGGCCAAGTTTCTGTTTCTGCTATTTTTTACACGTAGTTCCACAGTTTTCTGATTTGCATTACAACAATGATGCACGTTACTCGTAACCCATCCTCAGAAACAACCCTCATTTGTTTTACTTCCACGCTCTGTTGTGGCACTTTGGTACCTTCCTGGTGCAATGTCATTCAAGTCAGTAAATATGGGCAGGAAGTAATTTTGTTCTTTGATTTTTTTCATTGGTTAGTGGCCTTCTCATTGTGAGAAGAAACCTGCTTGCCAAATATCTGAAATTTATAACAAGCACTACACTTTTGCAGAGCACAATTTGCCCTGTTAAATCCCAACCTTCTGAACCCCTACTCATCTTGACTTTTTACAGCGGCCAATTAATCGTGTCTCACGGAACAAAATTAAAGCATTCAAAAAAAGGAAAAATGTAGGTTGTAGAAAACTTAGAAATAGAAATTATCGAGTGAACAATGCTTCTTTTTATCTCTGACTTCTGTGAGTCAGTGAACCACATTTCTGACACGGACATGGGCTTATAGGTGTTGGCGTACTGCGGTGCGAGGAGAAAAATAGAGCTGAGGCATCACCTTTCCCTTGAAGGGCAAAAAAATAATTAAATATCCTGGGGGCGGCTTTGGTTCCTTTGATTCTGAAAGTTTTTCTCCAAATAAACGTATGAACTTATGTTTAACATTATAATATCTGTAACAGTAATTAGTATCACTAGTGCTTCTATCCAAGGTCTCAAAGTGACTTTACAGGCAATTAATCCCACGAGGTTGTAAGTATTAATGCCATCCTTTATACAAAGGGAAAAGGGCCTAATTGGCTGAACCAAATCCGTTAAAGTAAATGGGACGTGAGATCACGGAGCAAAAGCCGGCCAGCAGGACGCGGGTCACCCAACCCACCGCCCCGCGATGCCCCTCTCCGACGTGCCCAGCCCTTCCTCCTGCCCACCTTCCTCTGGGGCGCTGGTGCAGCACCACACACGGGTGGGAAGAGCGTAAACTTGTCCCCGTAGGGTAGGGAAGGCGGTGTTCTGAAGGAAAAAAATCGCATTCGGGGAGCCTGGGAGTGAGAACGTGGGCTTCGTGCAACATCAGGAACATATTGCACCTGGTGCACAAGTATTTTTCTCAGAGGTAACGTCCTCGACTCCTTCCCTGTGCAAAATGCTTCAGCGAACAGCTCATCTTGTAGTTTCCTACCAGTTGCGCTGTATACAGCAAAACGCGATCTAAAATACATAAATCTGATATGACATAAAGCACAGATAGAGTCTTGCTTTTCAAAGTGAAATCACGGACTTGTTGAACCGCAGATACGATTTCAAGTTGATTTTGTATCACTGGATTCTTTGCAGGAATTGCATATTGAAACGTGCATCAAATCAACATGCTCTGTTCTCTGGGTTCAGTTGTTATTTATTATTTTATTTGTATTTTTGCACTGCAGTGTATAACAAGGTGTCTGGAAAAAAAAAATGCTGGAAAGAGAAAAGACTGAATTTTTGGCATTATTAGCAAACTCAGAGTTAGGATATACCGTAATGAACAGTTAAAAGACTGTCAGTTTGTTCATCACGGTTAAGATGCTGAACCTAGAGCGTGATTTATAATGCTAATATATGAGGGACGCGTCCACAGCACAGGAAACTCCAGTGTTGGCCGCAAAACTCTTTCCTAGATCACTTTTCTGTAAGTAGGATACATCTCTGTACCGTAAGTACTTCTAGATTATCAGTTATATCAGTTGCTTGTTACAGGTTTTCTACTTTCAGATTCTCGCCCTGCGCATTGATTAGGCAGTTGTAGCTGTTTACAATGCGGAAAACCAGTGCAAAATCTTATGTCAAAATTCTCCTTTCATGTAGGGTCGAATACCTTTGCAGAACAGCAAAGGCAGTTTTGCAAGAAAGCAAATCCCACTTATACCGCATTAAATACAAAGCAGGCGCTAGTAGAAGGTCATGAGCTCATCGATATTAGCAATACTCTGTGTCAGTGAAATGATGCCCCATTTTATTTCAACTGTTGGTTCGTTTTTATAGCAGGTGAAAAATTAAGAGTTAAAGGGGAGCGGCTGAAAGTACAAACACCGTCAAGATTTTTTGTAAGATCTCAGGAGGCCAGCGAAACCCTCATGAAATTTGACCCAGTCTGGGAAAAACAAGTTAGTTTGGGCTTGAAACAACTGCCAGAGGTAGTCAACTCAAATGCAATTGCGTGGTACTAATGAAAGTGGACTTCAAAGAACCATCGCCAACCAGGAAAAAATGAAACTGTCCCTCCCATCTTATGGCTCAAGCTGCCCAAAAAGGAAGCCAAGAGCCTCTAACGCTCAGCTGTTAACACCTTTTCCTCCGAGCGACCAGAGAGGTGTTTCCAAATGATGGCTACCAGCCCGAGGAGTGGAGGTAAGGACTGTTGCTTTCTCTATATTGTCCTTCAGCAGGGTATGCAAACTTCGGGACAGATCCTGCCCGCAGATGGTGAGCAGATCGGCAGGAGAGGCATGGAGAGCCAAGGACGCTCGAGCCTTATTTAGCGGGGCTTTGGTAACCATCCCCTTTCCCTCCAGGTACTCCCTGAGCACCAGCTGCAGGAATGGGGGTTGGTATTGTATCTATAACACCACCAAAAAGAATTTTTCCGTTATTTTGCTGAAATTTGGGCGGAAATCAGAAAGGTGGACAAGCTGGCATCCCCGGCTGAGCAGACGTCCAGCTCTCCGTGCTGCCAAGCTGACGGGCTCCCGGCTGGCAACCCGCCTCCTTCTTCCACTCTGATGGATGGGCTGCATGGCCGGGAAACAAATGGGTTTTCTCCATGGTCCAGCATAGCGAGCCTCAGCCAATCCGAAAATAAATCACAGCATGATGTAAACACCCATAAAGGCTTTCCAAAACAAAGCAGGCCCTCGAGGAGACATTCTCCGCGATGTCTTTCCATTAAACATGTGTTTTGCAATAATGAATAGCCCACTCAATAGCGAATGCAAAAAACCCCCAGCCCCCAGTAATCACTAAGGGGTTCCTTTGCGATCCGTCGCAGCAGTGCAGGGTGCTCCTCGAGCGCTGGCTTTTCCGTGGTGGAGCTGCTGCAGGACATCCTACGTTTGGTACTGCCCTGTTTAGCCCGGGGGAGTAGTGAGGAAGGAGATGCTCCCGGGGAAAAGGTGTAGCCAACAGGGTAATATTTGTAGAGCACTTCTTGACTAAATGCCCGTAACCACTTCAATTTCCAGAGTTGAAGTCAGTTTCTATATAAGCATATATACAGATATTTATATGTAGCTATATATAAGCACACACCTATATAAGAAGAATGGAACTAGATGGTCTTTAAGGTCCCTTCTAACCCGAACCATTCTATGATTCTATGATGAAGCATCATGACCACCATGCTCCGTTGTCCTACACGGTGTGCAGTATTTCCCTCCAGTCAAAGCCACCAACAGAGGGGCGCAGTGACACCAGCTCTTCAGGAGAGGTGGTTGGGACTTTTGTGACAAATGCGGGGTTTTTACTAAATATGGAGAAGAAACCCTTCAGCTTCTCTGTTCTTTCACTCACAAACACAGAAACTGTCCTGTTGCTACAGCCACACAAAACCCACCACTGAAATGAGCTCTGCGTTTAGGTGCTAACATGTGAAAGATTTGTACCAGTATTTGGGCCGCATAAACAAGCAGTTTCTTTATATATAATGAATGAATTTATTTCCAAAAAAATCATAAAATATTATTTCTTTATGTTTTTCCTCTATAAAAAGCAGACGTTACACCCCCAGAATTCAACCAACCAAAGACACTTCGTATCAGTAAGTATGAACACCAGCAAATCGAAAGGGCCTCTCTCATACCAGATGCCCGATGAAGTGAAATAAATTAGGAAATAAAATAGGAAATAGAAATACAATACACAAGACTTTAAAATATCTGTATGTCACTTTTTATATAACCTTTATTTTTATACCACTTCTCTCTCTAAGGTCTGTTCTCTAAGTCTGGCAGATCAGGAAATATGAGAGTTGAAAAAGGGAATCCTGTTGTGTCTGCAAAGGTTATTTTAGGTCATTTTAGATATTTCTGAAAGACATTAAATATCATTTGGTTCTTTTTTTTGAGGTCACCGTATCAGAGGTGTCTGGAGTTATAGGTGGAAATAGGTGAAATGTGGTACCGGTAACACGTTAGAGTAGTCTGGAACGGGCGGTCTGAAAAGTACACCGCACATACGGAATACATAACCCCAACAGCTTTTGCTAAAAGACTCAGCTCTTTAGGCGGGAAGAAAAAGCATTTAATGGGCAACAGAAGACAAGTAAATCAATTTATTTTCCACTTCTTTTTTTTAGACAGCTTTTCCGGGCAGGCACTTCATACCATGGGGGAAGGCAGAGGGAGCTCGGCTGGGGCGTGCGATGAGCTGCCTCCCAAAGCCTTTCTCGTCTTCGAATTGCTGGTGAGTGATTTTGCTCACGTTTGCTCCTTAATGACGCTGCGGGGAATTTATTTTTCAGTACAGCCTCTTCTGAATTTCAGGTCTTGATCTGGGATCATTTTAATGAGGGGGGGAGGGGGGGTGGAATATAAAAAAAGAACCAAAGTCTGAGTAGTGAGACTAAAGGAAAACTTAATGAAAAAAATGTACGGTCTTATCATGTTGTGAGGATATTGATACTACTTTGTGCTAACGTTTGTCAAGCAAGAATGTTTTACTCAGAAAAGAGCAAAACTGCACTCTATTTTCTGTATAAAAGCAACAGTTTATATGTATGCAATATATAAATTTATATGGGACAATTTATATATGACTTTGGTAAACTTCAGAAATATTAAACCAAAATATTACTGATGCCTCCTCATTTCTTCTTCTCATTATGTCCTCGTTTTCTTAAGCAAAGATTAATCCTTTCCCAGCTTAGAAAAGAAGGCGCTGCTTACTGAGGAATTAAAAACACTAATTTAAGAAGACAGATGTGAGTACGTTAGGTGCAGTGTTTGTTGCTACAGGCCATGTCTTCTCTCAGCTGTACTCACCACACGCCCAAAATTTAATTTTCTATAGTCGCAGCTACTTCATTGTTTTCAAAACTAATTCCTGCATCTGCTGGTTTAAGATAAAAATTTGACAAGTTTTATAGGTACTAAATATGAACTTAAGGATGAGAAGTGCCCCGCAGTCAGGTAAGGAGCAGTGGGTTGACTTGCTGGAAGAGTTACGCGTCCGTCTCACCACTGGCTTCATGGTGCCTCTGGATTTTGCATCCCCCCCTCCATGATTAACAGCAGAAAAGTGTCGCCTGGTAGCCCGGGAGGTGACACGAGCAGTGCCCAGGAGGTGACACAAATCCGTGCCCCGCCAGGAGGTACCAGTATCGCAGAGTAGCTCCGTGTTTGAACCATGCAGTGTTCAAACCCTCTCAGCCCCAGACCTTGTGTCACATCGATTATGGTGACGTGGGTTGGGCAGGGTCTCGCTTGGCCGGAGCCATGGCCGGCGGTGCTGGGCGATTGCCCACGCGGTGTTGGCTGCTCGGTGGCTGAGTGGTAGGACCCGTGACACTAGAAAGGCCCATCAGTGGGCCAGAAGATCTAGCGATGGTGATAGCTCAATGGAGAAACCTGAACCACTTACATGTGTTAAATAACCGAGTTGTGCTGAGGTTTGTCATCGGCCAGCTGCTGATGCCAAAACCTTCTGTATTTGAGAAACCTTGGGTGAAAAAGGCTGTGAGAGGCCAGGGGAGAGGCCTTTTGCCTTCCTCACCTTAACTTCACATTAATTGCGGAGCATGGAGCCGTGCTACGGAGTTACCCTGTTATTAGAAAGTATTTTGTCCACCATCGTCTTCATTCCCCACTTGTAGGACCTGCTCTACACCCTCAGCTGACATCCCACACCCTCCCTTCAGCTCTTTGCCAGTGGGCTCAGCAGTTTTATTCCTATCTTAATAAAGCACGAATAAGTAAATACAAATATAACTATACGCCCGCATGTTGCTACACCAGCATCCGAAGGGGTGCTGGAGGTGCTGAGCCCCCTTTCACAGCAGAGACCTCACTTGGCATGCGGTAGCGTCTCTTCTCCGTCTGAGATATTCAAGTGCATATGAATTTCAAATTACTTGTATTTTTTTTTTCAATCAATGAAAGAGAAAAGCTTATTTTTAATATTTAAAAAAAAAAAAACCTGCAGATGTTTCTAAAAGAGAACGTCCCAGACTTGAAAACCTTTTAGTTAAATGAGAATTGTTCTTACAACTTTTATTGATAGATGGGCAGGAAGAAAATTAGCTGATTGAATTAAACATTGAAAGGCAAACTCTGATAAAAGTAGGGGAAAAATATGGATGAAATCCAACCCATAAATTTTCATGAACAATCAGAAGTGCATATAAATGAAACGATTTAGCCATGGAAAGTATATAAATTCAAATCATCAGGATATGACACCTAAGGAGCTGGATTCAATGCCAAAACCTTTGGTGTATGCAAATTCTATTATTTTGAGACACAAAAGATTGAAAAACGCGTATGACATTTCTCTTGCACAAAGCTATTCTTAACAAATGGTCATGAAAAAGGATTGCCTGATCTATCGGAAGTTAGATATTAAAATAAATTAGAATACAGTGTGTAATTTAAATATGGCAAACTCTAGTGAATTTGTCTGTCTTATTGGCTTCTTTTGAAGAGACGCAGTTCAGGATTGAACCAGAGTTACTGAGATTATTTGAATTCCAATTTTAGAGTTAATTTATTTAATTGCCACGGACTAATTTCCTCAAGCTTGATTGACCTGAAAAATGTCCATTTGTTAGCTAATAATTGTCATGCCACATGAGCATAGTTGTGTTGAGTTCAAAATAATATTTGGATTGCTGTTTATGATATTTGCTGTATTTCTTCTTTCTGTTTTGATAAACTCTGCATACCTCACGTTAGATTACTTGTTGTTTGTTATTTCTCACCATGTGTTTCTATTTCATTTTCTACTGCTTCTTTTTTTTTTTTTTTATTTTAAACGCGGGGAGTTTATTCTAACAGCTGGCGTTTCAGGAGAAATCAGACTGGTGTTTTTGGTGCAAACCACCCACATTTCACTTGACTTTGCCAGAAAAGTATCGAACGCTTTGTTCAAATCAATTAGTGTATTTAAATCTATACACACCCCTCCTTCAGGTTTACTTTAACCCTTTTAAGTAGAGGAAAAAATTAGGAATTTATTCCCACTTGCTGCAGAGGAGCTAATGCCATCGCCGTCACCGAGAGCCGTGGGGTAAGAGCAGTGCTACGAGGAGGAATTGTGCTGCCCCACGTTCCTCACCCCCAGGCTGCCAGCAGCAAGCTCTGCAGCTGGACACGTGGGGTCTTCGCTGGGACATTTCCAGAAAATACAGGGGCTCAGTATTGACTGGTAGCGGTAAATAATCCAGGACTTAATGTATCTGGGGAGTTGCTGCCTTTTCTGCTGTTGTTTTTGAGCGCGGAGCGGTTTTCAAAATACGCATTTGAAGGTGTGTGAAAGAAACTTGGAAAACTCACGGTACTGGCACAGTCTGTCCTGCCTTTTAAAGCAGTTTGTTTGGTTTTCATCGATCCTGATTTCAGAAAGAGCGCTGCCCCTCTTCTGCCTTTTCCCCTGTTTGTTTGAGACGGTGGCTGTGTGATGGGCTGGTCTTGAGATGTTGAGCTCTGGCTCTGCCTTCAGCTGGTTGCACCTATTGTGATGCTTCAATTCACCTGATACAACAAGGCACTAAAATACTGACTGTATAAGATGTTAAACAGGCACCAGCACTGCAGCCAGAAGGCACACAACAGCCTAGTGCTGTGGCTACTGTTTCAATTTAAATACAAAAAACAGTGACCAAAGTGACATCAGGGGATAATAGGTGCACCTTAGGCAGTATCATGGTGCTGCCTTGGTCTTAGGCAGACCAAGACCACCTTGGTCATCATTTGACCAAACTCAGATTTCTGCTTGGACTTCTCCAGGAACTGTTCCCATGTAGACATCCAGGCGTGCCATCACATTTTTAAAAAGAAATGGAGCATAGCAGTTGAAAATCACTTTGCACGAGCCTTTTTAAGAAAATAGAGCAAAGCACGCGTGGCAAGAAATGTGAAAGGAAGGCAGGCCCAGGTGATCATCAGCTTGAAAGATAAACTTGGATGCAGGGAATCCCTCTCCCTTCTCTAATGGAGATGACGACCAGGCTGCCCTTGAACAGTATTTCACCAACCGCACCGTCCTGCGCCCTGATACCCAGCAGCACACTAGGCCTGGAAATGCACGTGCCGCTGCGCGCGTGGCCTTTAGCAAGCTGATTAGGCTTTGTAACTTGATGGAGAGTCGCTGTGCAGCCTGCAAACATCACTGACGATAGGATAGGATAGGATAGGATAGGATAGGATAGGATAGGATAGGATAGGATAGGATAGGGTGGAATGGAAGAGGGAAGGGAAGGGAAGGGAAGGGAAGAGGGAAGGGAAGAGGGAAGGGAAGGGGAGGGAAGGGGAGGGAAGGGGAGGGGAGGGGAGGGAGGGGAGGGAAGGGGAGGGGAGGGGAGGGGAGGGAAGGGAAGAGGGAAGGGAAGGGAAGGGGAGGGAAGGGGAGGGGAGGGGAGGGGAGGGAGGGGAAGAGGGAAGGGAAGGGGTGGGGAGGGAAGGGAAGGGGAGGGGAGGGAAGGGAAGAGGGAAGGGAAGGGAAGAGGGAAGGGAAGAGGGAAGGGAAGGGGAGGGGAGGGAAGGGAAGAGGGAAGGGAAGAGGGAAGGGGAAGGGAAGGGAAGAGGGAAGGGAAGGGAAGGGAAGGGAAGGGAAGGGAAGGGAAGGGAAGGGAAGGGAAGGGAAGGGGGAGGGAAGGGGAAGGGAAGGGGGAGGGAAGGGGAAGGGAAGGGGGAGGGAAGGGGAGGATCGTTTAAGGAAATGCTTCCTAATACCCAGTGTAAACCTCCCCTGGCGCAGCTTTGAACTATTCCCACACGTCTCCCCCTGGATCCCAGGGAGAAGAGCTCAGCACCTCCCTCTCCACTTCCCCTCCTCAGGGTGCTGTAGGGAGCAATGAAAGACAGAAATACTCCTGTCTTTCACGCTTCTTTGTTAATGTGCCTCATTTCTCAGGCTTTAAGGCACTCAAGGGAAGGGTGAGAGCAGTCAAGGTGGGATGCGGACACCCTTTCCAGCGCCCAGCGGAGCGGGTACCGGTGCCACTAGATGGCATCGCCGTCCCACAATTAACCAAAGCCGCCCGGTTTTAACGTGGGAGTGACACAGCAGGCAGGTTTGGGACAACTCAGCTGCGTCTCCTGAGGTCAAAATCCAGCTTTTATAGAGAACCCTCACTGTTGTCACCCTGTCACCCTGTTTGTCAGCTGTATCTGGGCACACACTCGTCTCTCGCCGCTGCCGGGCAATGGGCGATAAAGGACACGATGGCGAGAAAAAGACGATGGGAACCGTCCTGCAGAGCTACTGCTGCGTTATAACGCGTATCAGAGACCTGCAAAGCTACGGCAGAGATTGCTGCTCCTTGAGCACGCCATCAGGACACATTCCTCACCTCGTGAATTCAGGTGAAACGCTAGAGAAAAGAAGGAAAGTTGTAAAAAGCTCCATGATCCATAATAAGAAGTATTTTTCCTGTGGGTTAGACTATCACAAAAGAGTTAAGTTACGTTTGGATGTTCACCAGGGATTGCTGCTTCCTAGTAAAAGGGTTTCTGCAAAGCAAAAAGAAATCAGCATTAACAACTATATAATGCATAAGTGTTTTCATGTCCTTGAGTGTCAGCTCTACTGAGAAAGGGAGAATTTAATGAGCTCTCTGTAGACTTGTAAATTTGTACATTTAGAAAACGTATGAAATAAATTCTCCTGTTTACATGGTAGATGTCCAAAACTTAGAAGAAAATTCAGCCAAGCCACACTGAAGTTTGCCACAAGGCACTAGACTAACACAAATAATATCACTCTGCGGGTCTGCTCTAACCCGACGGACACAAACCCGCGTTACACCTCTCCCTGTGGTTGCAGCTGTTGCCGTTACACGGACAGACAGCGAGCAGACAAGCAGTGCCACGGAAAACAAAACAGCCTTCCTGAGGAACAGGAGCATCCACGGGCAGCCGCACTGGTGATACCCAGAGGTCAATTTGCTGCTGGATGTCTCCGGGTAATCGATAAGTGCAGGGAAATTAAATAACTTTCAGTTTAATGTTCGGGGTCGGGTTGTTTCCTGAACTAATTTCACTGAAACGGAAAGAATACCACCCCTCCCACTTCTGAGATTTGACGACAGATCTTCTAAAACTATGCTTAAAGTAACCAATATTCAGACAAGTACCCTGTCAGTCGTATTAATCAGCTATTTCTAAGTTTGCAATGTGCATAGAGGAACATTCAGTGCAAATTAACATTAGTAGGTCCGTGGTTTTCAACTCTTGAACTTTTTTTCCACCCGATGAAGATGCGAGTGCTTGTCATTACCGACAATTGGCTGGTTTTTCTGAAGCATTTTCTGACATTTCGGACAAGCGGGTGTACCTTGCTGCACGGCCTGAAGGTCGGTGGGCTAAACCTTTCCTAGCACATCATGGTGATACAGCAAAGGGCCAGGGCAGGGGGCAAAGCATGTCCCAGGAGGTCTGGGTTGGCTCCGAGAGGGTGTTAAAGACAAATCCTTGCCCTGGCATACGCCTATATGTTTGTGGATATATATTTATTTTTTTTTATATATATATATATGTGCTAAATGGGTTATAACACTCGTGCTGCAGGGCGGAAGCTATCCGCTAACCGCCTTCCATTAGGAAGAAACCCGATCTCCTAAGGGTTCCTTGCATCCCTGAGGCATCCGCTCGGAGCCGCTCCCGGAGAGAGCGTACGGGGTTAGACGGCCCTGCCACGGGAACGCCAGTGTCCAGGCACAGGCACAAATAACGTGCTTTACAAAGAAATCATTGAAAACACAAAGATTCTAGTGATACAGATGTACTTTCACACCTGCATTCGCCGACCCAAAATACAGATCTAAGAATCTGAGATTATTTTATTTGTATGTGACATCACCTGAAGTATCTTAATTCTCCACCACAGATCAGTGTCCCATTTATATTTACCTATATATAGCTATAGCTACTGATGAAGTCATGCCTTTTGCCTGTATTTCTGAGGAATGACCTGAAATTTCAAAAAGACAGACATACTTTATAGCAAAAGGATAGAGAGAAATGCAATTTAAAATCAACTTTTCATCAAATCACCATAGGTCTTCTATCAAAGATGAAAAATTTTAGATTATTTACTTCTGTTTTAACATCGATGGGAGAAAACATAACCCAAAACGCTGGTTTAACAGGAGAGCAAGAAATGCAGAAGAAAAGTTTCAAAAAGTGAAAATCAAGTTATGCGCATGGTTTTTTGTGGCTGCAATATTCCAGCAGAGCTGCACAGGTAGGTGCATCGTTTGCCATGGACCGGAGCATAGCGTGAATTTTACTTCAAAGTCAATGCCAGCGGTACCAAAAGAAGGAAATCCTTTCCTTCCCTTGCAGCCCAGTGTGCGGGCACCGGACTCACTCCCTGGTTTGTTTATTTATTTATTTGTGAGTTCTGCGGATGAGCACCGCGGGTTTGTGTAAGCGCAGGGAGAAGGAGCTCACTTTGCGTTAAGGAGCTCAGTCCTAGGAGTTCGCATGTGCCTGTAGGACCCACACATGCCTTTGGAGATTTTGCGAATGGGAAATTTTCATTTCCCAATGATAATGATTTTTGGTTTGGACTTCAAGGAAATGTGGGACAGCATGTCGATGATTTTTTTGCAAAGGAATTTATGTGCTCGAAATCAAAGCTGTCTGAATGAAGGGACAGCTGGGCCTGCCAGGCTGCTTTACCCTAGCACTGCACATGTCAGTCAGGGCAGGGATTGCTCAGGTCAATCAAAGTTCAGAAATTGTTTTATAAAGTACCAAATAGGGACATTTCAACTTTACTGCCCAAACCCTTGTATCTCGGGTGCAGTGGGATCACGTCCCCCTGTAACCACTGCTGTAATCTACAAGCACCCATCAAAGCTCAAATCGCAAAGCCCTGGAAACCCCAAATTTGTCCCCCGTAGTCCCCAAGGGACATTCCCAGAGAGGGTTTAGGCACCTTCTTCACTTCTCCTGGCAATTCCCTCCCTAGAGGAGAAAGGCTGCTGTGGCTGTATGGATTTTGTGCCCAGGCTTGGGGAGGATGCAGAGGGTGGGATCAGGCGGCAACTCTCACCCTTGCGGTTTGCCCAAATTCTTGTGGTTTGCCTAAATTGTCCCGGTTTGCCCCGGAAACTTTTCCCGCGGGGGAGCTCCGAGCTCGCTCCGTCCCGCACCAGCCGGTGCTTTACTGGGGCGGGGGGCAGTGGGTTTTGCGGGGGGAAGGAGGGAGGGACGGACGGATGGACGGAGGGCGGACGGAGGGGCGGCGTTTCCCTGGGGGGCTGCCCGCGGCGGCGGGGCGCGGACACGCGTGGGGCGGGGGGGTCCCGCCTCCCCTTCTTTCCCCCCCTCCCCGCTCCTCCGCCGCCGGCCGGGGGTCGGCGGCGTCCGTCCCGCCGCCGCGGGCGGTATTTAAGCGGCGGTGCGCGGAGCGGCGCGGTGCCGGCGCGGCGCCCGGCGGAGCATGCACGCCTTCGGGCCGCCCCCCCCCGCCCGGGAGATGCTGGAGGTGGCCGTGTGTCCCGGCATCTACCCGCCGGGTCGCCCCCGGCCCCCCCCACCCCGCCGCCAACCCCTACCTGTGGCTCGGCGGCCCCGCCGCCCCCTGCCCGCCCGTCGGCCCCTTCCCTCCGCCGAGCTCCGCGGGCGCGGAGAGGGGCTGGCAGCCGCTGTCCCCCCCGCAGGAGTGTCCCCGCCCGGCCCGGCCACCTTATTCTTACTCGGCGCTGATCGCCATGGCCATCCACAGCGCGCCGGGCCGGCGGCGGACCCTCAGCCAGATCTACCAGTACGTGGCCGAAAACTTCCCTTTTTACAAGAAAAGCAAAGCGGGCTGGCAGAACTCCATCCGCCACAATCTCTCCCTCAACGACTGCTTCAAGAAGGTGCCGCGGGACGAGGACGACCCGGGTAAGGGCATGGGGATGGGCATGGGGACCCGGGGGGCGCGTCCCCTCCGCACACACACACACCCCCCCCCCCCCGCCCCTTACTCCCCCTCCCGCTGCGGGGCGCGGAGGCGGCGGCGGGACAACGCGGGGGACCCTTCCTCTCTCCGCAGGCAAAGGCAACTACTGGACCCTCGACCCCAACTGCGAGAAAATGTTCGATAACGGCAATTTTAGGAGGAGGAGGAAGAGACGGGCCGAATCCGGCGCGCCCGAGGGGGCCGGGGGGAGCGGCGGGGGCCCCGGCGTGACCGCAGCTCCCCGGGCCCACCGAGATGCGCTAACCCACGAGAGAGGCATATTTTTGTAACGCGTAAAATGTACATTTTTATATACGATCTATAAGTACGGAGAGGTGCAGGAGGCAGGGAGCGGGGATGGGGGTGCGCTGGGAGCCCAGCGAAGCCGTCGGGGCTGGCCGTGGGTGCTGCTTTCCCTCCTTTTTCACACTGTCCCTTCCCACCGAAACCTTGGAAAGGCTTTAACCTCCTGCAGCGTTGGTGTCCAGGGTGGCTTCCTTATCTTCGCATGGCCAAGAGCAAAGCAGAGCTCCCTGCTGCAGCCGAGGGCCCCCCGTGGGATCATGGAATCACCAAATGGTTTGGGTTGGAAGGGACCTTAAAGACCATCTAGTCCAATCCCTCTTCCATGAGCAGGGACATCTTCAATTAGATCAGGTTGCTCAGAGCCCTGCCCAACCTGATCTGGAGTGTTTCTAGGGATGGGGCATATCCTACCTCTCTGGGCAACCTGGGCAAGTGTCTCACCACCCTCGTTGTAAAATATTCCTTCCTTATCTAGTCTAAATCTACCCTCTTTTAGTTTAAAACCATTACCCCTTGTCCTATCACAACAGCTCATACTAAAGTGCCCCTCCCCAGCTTTCCTGGAGCCCCTTTAGGGACTGGAAGGGGCTGGAAGGTCTCCCCGGACCCTCCTCCAGGCTGAACCCCCCCAGCTCTCTCAGCCTGTCCTCCCAGCAGAGGGGCTCCAGCCCTCCCAGCATCTCTGTGGCCTCCTCTGGACCTGTGCATCCTCTGGAAGCAAGGTTCCTGCTGGCCGCAGCCCTCCTGGGTGGGTTAGGGAAGGAAAGTGCCCGGTTTGCAGCCCGCACTCTCCAGAGATGCCAAGAGAGAGCCTGGGGTGCAGGGAGGGACAGAGGGATGTGCCCTCACCCCCGGACCCCACTCCCATGGGGGACCAGGCTGGCCTGGGGGGCACCCAGCCCCACCATCCTCTGCAGCGTTTCAAAATAAAACCCCTTTATTTTTTTCCCAAACACACAAGATCATCTTTGTGTCAGCCCATGGAGGCGACGACAATTTGTACAAAGAATTTCAGGTTTAATCGAGCATTCAAAATTAAGCCGGATCCCCGCTGAGGAGCTCCTTAATTGCTGGTTTTCCTGCTAATCGCCTTGACGATTGCTTGCGGGGAGCTGGTGGCCCGTGGTGCGGGTGTCCCGATGCAGCCCCCGGGTACCCACCGGCTTCCCAGGGCACCGGCTGCTTGAGGTGCCTTGGTAAAAACACCTCCGATTTATCCACTGCATCCATGTATACGTGTGGCTTCCGCATTTTTTTACGAAGCTTTGGAAAAATGCAACATGGCACCAGTGGGCTGCAGCCACGGTGGTTATGTTTGGGCATTTTATTAAATACTTCAAAATTAGAGGCTTTTGGCCACCCCTATTTGCTTATTAATGGCTGGTGCCTGTTCCCTGCTTTTGCTTTCGGGTCATTCTTTGAATGGTCTGAAGAAAACAAAGTTGTGAACTATATAAAGTGTTGCTTTTCCTTTCTGGCTCTTCGCCTCCTCCAGCCCGCTCTTCCTCGCTATTGACAAAAATACAGCTTTCTTAAATAAAAAGCTAAAAATATTATTGTTTACAAGAAAACAACCCCAAACTGCAACCTGCATTATCCAGACTTTGTGTGCATTATAATGGAACCATAAAGCAAGTTTCACCAAAAAAATCATAAACAAATCCAAGGTCTAAGAACCTAAAATGTGTCAGAGATGCAAGTGCCTGATGGAGGGGAAGAACCAGCTGTACAAGAGGAGTTTTTCCTGGCCCAAAATGTAATAAATAGTATTACAAAGTATCTGGCTTACAAATATCCAACTTCAGTAGACCTGGAGTGAAGGAAAGAGCCAATATGCTGTGTAGGTTTATGTAGTCAAATTTCTTTTTTATTGATCTCCTATTTGAAAAAAAAAAAAGCTTCATACAAGAAAAAACACTATTCTGAAATGGTTTTAAAAATATTTCAGACATAATCTTTTTCTTCATTTTATTATTTTCCAGGGCTCTCCAGTAAACAGACATTTAAGTTAGAACTTTTGTTTCCTTTTTAAAGTGAGTAGAATCCTGTTCAAGGTTTCAAGCTCTTGTTTCAGCAGGGTAACCTTTAAAAGGGTTATTAAAAGGTGCAGGGAAAGCACCACATTAAAAGGTGCAGGGAAAGTTATTTTTGCAATTATTTGCATTTTAAGCTGCTTTTTTTCCAGGTGGCTGGGGGTTGTGGTGAGCAGGTCATGTAGAGAGTGAAGAGAGGAGATAGCCTTGTAGCATTACCAAAAAAAAATAAATAAATTAAAAAATAAAGGGCTTGTTGATGAATTTCTTGGTGAAAATAGCTTTGTGTTCAAGTTGGCGTTCAAATTTTAAAAAGCTGCCTCTGGACTGTGAAATTCATTTGCCAAGGAGTGGGCACACACCTGTAAATAGGGAGGATGGAGAAGCTCTTGGCCTGGCAGAGCCAGAGGACCCTTCCCGAGATGCAGCGAAGACACTGACCTCGGAGCTGGGACAGCAGAGGTTTCACTCAACCCACGCTTTCTTCTGCTTCGGGATGCAAAGCTCTGACGGGCTGAAATCCATATTTTCGCCTTGAGACTATTTGCCCCGGGACAGTATGCCATTGCAGGACCCTGAAAATGCAGCAAAAGACAAAAGAAGAGACCCCCGGGTGGCCGCGGGTGCTTCAGGCTTCGCCAGCGGGGTCTTTGTTAGCGGCTCAGCTGGGTCCTGCGCTGGGGAAGTCCATGGACAAGCTCAGACCACACTGCATTGCCAGAACCTTTCTTCAGGGACCATTTAAGATAATGATTCAATGTGTACACGGAGGCCACCATTTGTATTTCTTTGTGCTTCTGTTGTACTCAAATTCTATTTTTATGTATTGGAAAGAAAAGGAGGATTTTTTTAAATAAATCAGTCTTATTGGAGCAGAGAAGTTGCAATCCCTCTAAGCAAAAACACTGCTTGAAGGAAAAACTGCCTCAGGTAACGAGTCTCTGGGTTAATGGGGCAGCTGCAGACTTTAATGAAAAAGGGTGATGGGATGCTGGGATGGGATGAGGATGGGATGGGATGCTGTGGTCCATCCGTGCTTGGGCCAGACTTATGTGCAAGCCCAGGAGGGACTGGCTGCAGGGCAGCTTGAAGGGCATCCCAGGGCTCCTTGAGCTTCCCTGGATTTCTAGAGCCCAGACCGTAGTAGATTGATGGCTCCTTGAGCTCCCCTGGCTTCCTAGAGCCCGAACCGCTGTAGATTGATGGCTGTGATGAAACTCTGCTGACCATGGCAGGTGCCCTCTGCAGGTGCCCTCACTGAATCATTTCTCCTTGCAGCCACACCGTTACTGCAGCAGGATTCAGGTCTGAGTGTGGCAGAAGATATTTCAGGGAGTGTTTGCACTCAAGCTGAGACCAACATCCCCTAAGGGCCCTCCATAAGCTGTGAGGAGAGGTGGGCTCCTCTGGAGGGTGCCCGAGAGCAAGGAGCCAACTCAGGAGCTCGGAAGATGTTCCAATGGAACTTGTCCCCACCGGCGCTGCGGAAAGGCTCATGAGCTGAGCTTTTTCACTTGGAGACTTAACACAGGCGCCAAAAATCGTGTGCCCCTAGGTGTGCAATGCCCCATTGCACGCGTGACACACACCCTGCTGTGCCACACACCCCGCCGTGCCACACAGGCTGGATGATTTGCTCTTGGTTTTACATGTCTGTGTGTGCTAAAGCTTCTGTCAGAAGCTAAAGCTTCTGACACATTCCCGAACACACGATGCCATCAAAGTGATACTATGCGATAGCCAAACGACCAGACTTAGTGTGAAAGAAAAAAAAAAACCACCGCAGGAGTTTCTCTGGGTCTGTGCAAGACGATAAACACAAACGCAGGCACCGTGGGCCTGGAGCTGGCGATGAGAGCCTGCTTCAGTGCAGAGCGAGGAACACCAGCCCTGGGAACGGGAGGACGAGAGTGAGGGGCTGCTAAATGCAAAGAGACCAACATGTGCCCAGGGACCCACCACCGCGGCGAGAAAGGTCAAGGGGGCTCGGAGCCCCACACGCACCTTGGCCAATAGCCTCGGCTACGAGGTGAGCGTGTTCAAAGCACATTAACGGCATAAGAGTTTGGGCGTGAGTGGGGAAATGTCTAACGCGAGTAAGTGTACGGGATGCTTTTGCAGTTAAATGCCATTTCTGAGATCTCCTGATCTTGGAAATGTCAGAAACCCGCCCCTTGCTGAAGTTTAGAGCAGCTCGGTGCCTACTGTGGTGTTAACTCTTCAGGGACGGGCGTAGCATCAAGGAAACAGCTCAGCGTCTTTTCGCTGTTTTGCCCGCAATAATCTGGAAGTGGCGGTGAAAAGGTTTCAGTAGCTGAGGCAGTACCCAAGCAGAGCAGAGAATTGTGCTCATTTGAGCCAGGATGCACCGGAGACTTGGACTTACATTAATACATTATGGAAAAGCCCAGGAAACAACATAGTTATGGCAGCTCCACTTTCTAGGCTGTGCCTTTTACAGGGGAGGTTATAGTACAAGCAACAAATAACAAGAGCCTTGTTTCATTATTCAAGAATAAACCTGTGGAAATAAGGAACTGGACTGTTTCTTTATGCAGATAGAGTTCAACATGATAAAAAACCCCATGATTTCTTTACTCTAGAGCAATACGTTGGCCTATATAAGAAAGAGAAGGGACTGTCATATAATCATAAATCATCTTTTTGGGATCAGGCAGGCATGTACTGCCTGCAAGCTTAAGCCGTGGCTGGGATAGCAGCTAATGTGCTGAACGTTTAATTCTTGGGCTGTGTCTTGAGCCCAGCTTCGAGTCTGAAGCCCAGTGGGTTGGGAGGGCTCGCCTCTCCTCCTAGCAGACAATGGTCGTCTTCACAAAGAGCAACCAGGCATCGCTTGCCTATCATCCCTGGCAGTTTTTCCTCGTGAAACGGGTTGGGCAAAGCTTGGGGAATGCATAACGACCTCCGGCTCGTAAGGGCGCGGGGGATTTTAGCTGCGTGCGCACAGTGCCTGTGGGGTGTCTGCTGAATTAACTTGGAGGAATGGAAAAGTCTAATGGCGAGTTCCCAAAACCACACGCGGTCTGTCCCTGCAATTCTCACTGGCTAAGCAGGGAAGAGACACAGTAGCTGAAAAGGAGAGACAGAGTTTTCATTTCTTAAGAATATTCCCAAATCTTCATCTACAAATGATTTTACTGAGCTTAATGCTTTATATTTTAACTTTACTTATATTTTAATCTGGTTGCAAAAGCAATGATTCTGTATTTTTAGAGAGATTATTGCTTAGGAGAAGCCCATAATAAATGAAAAAAAAAATGTGTTAAATCAAAATATTTTTTTTTTTTTAATTCAATTTGCCATCGGATTCAACACTTGAATGCGATTCATCCTTGCTAAGCATTGTGATTTCCCGGTGCTTCATTGTATTATGACATTGCTTCCCAGGATTTTGTACTGGCAAAACGGAACAGGGACTATCAGATTTTGTGTAGCTGTACTGTCTGGGTAAAATCAATACATCAGCTGTGTTTCCACATTCCAGTCACTGCCTTCGAGTCAATAGGGCAAGAGCTGAAGGGAAAGCAAGGCTTATGTACTTGTTACATAAAAATAACAAAATTCATCCTTTTCAGTCGGTTGTCTGTTGTACAGAAATTCACACCGCAGGAGACGGCGCTTCTAGTTCTGGTAGCATCAGAGAAAAATACACGGGCAAATACACAGTGGAAGCAGGTTTGATGTGAAAAGCTCCTCTTGTAACCCGTGGTAATTCATCGCCATTCACTGTGTCTGCTTCCCGGGGCTTTACTGTGTCCAGGGAGCACCCAGGGACCAGACGCTGCCTCTGTGGTTAGAGGTTCGCACACCGCCATCCCTCCCCCTGTGCTCCCAGCCCCGAGCATCTCCCTGATGAGGGTCCTGGATTTTCCTGCTGTCGGGGTGGGAGTCACACCCTGCAGGGATGGCAAGAAATGCCGCTTAAATGCTGGAAGAGTACAACCCCTGCTCGTCCCCGCTCCGGACACTCAGCTCTGGGATGTCACGCGGGCACCCGAATTTCCCCGCGCCAGCCGTGGGTCCCACCGTTAGGCGGGGGGCACTTTGGAGACGCTGCTGGGAATAATACCCTGAGCTGACTCAAAGGGCCAGGGGACCGGTTCCAGTAAGCCCTCAACGACGTACTGCAGAAGTGGGGGCGGCAGAGGGGAAATGGCCTAATGAAGCAGTGGGAAAATTGCATTATAATAAGAACACGATCTGGTATTGGCTTTAAGATCATATGGCCGCAACAGGGACTCCAGACTCTCCTCCTGCCTGTAGCAGTAGCGTTTACAATGCCCAACTTGTATCTACCGAAAAGGATTAATCTGTTCTTTTCACAAGATCAAACTGACTTTTTTCTTTCAAAAAGACAACACATGACTTAGCTGTATATTTTTAGCTTTATTTTTTTAGCTTTATTTTTTAAGGAAAACACTTCTTTATCACCTGTATAACCAGATAGAAGAAGGGATTTTTTTTTTTTTTCATCTTTGGGGGATTACTGCTCCGCTTTCTGAACAATTTCATACTATTATCTCCGTTAACAGCTCAGTTCATTTATGACTGTCAGGTTTTGATAGAACTGATACATTTTATTTTATTTTCATTATGGGCTTAACTTGCAAGGTGTTGCTGCTCGTGCTGTGAGTTTTCCATCATTTTGCTAAGACGAACTCATTAATTTTTCTGCAGACTAAGAAAAGCCAACGCAAAAACCCACTAGCGTGGCTGGCTGATCCCTCACAGCAGATGACCAGCATAGACTCTTTGCTGTGTTAGCCACAAGTTTTTAAAATAAACAATAAACTTAGTTCTTTGCTCTTCATTTCTAGCTTTTTTTTTTTCCTTAAAATCTGATGTGAAAGATTAATATCAGGAACTTTATGAAATGTCTTATAACTCTACCCTGGAGCTTCTCATTTACATTAAGACAATTTTTCTAAAGTCTGAATGTAATCAACGTCTATTTAAAAGTTCTTTACAGTGCTCAAGCATGTAGGCAAAAGAGATCTGCTCAGATGCTGGCTTGTAACACGTGAAATAGGAGCAAGGAGAACTGACAGCTCAGCCTCCCTCACCTTTTCCCCTGTAGAGCTTCTGAAAGAAAAGCACCAGCAAACAAGCAAACAAAGACATCACGCGATAAAGTGGTTTGGGGGGAAAAAAAAAATCTTCTTTCCTGTCAGTGTCTCTTCTGGCAGTGTAATAGCTGTGTTCGTATAAAAATGTACGTATCCGTGCTGAGATTCCCAGGCTGTTACTGATGAGGGGGCTTACTTCCAAGGAGACCTCTCGATAATGCAGCCCGTGCCGGTTTTTTTCCTTAGACCTTATAGGTTTTGGCTTGTGTTCAGATTTCATACAAAGCCATTTATCACATCGTGTTTGACTTCCCGCTGCCCGCTCTCTGCCGGAGAGGCCGGGGCTGCCCAAGGCGCCCATTAACTCCTGCCCCAGAGCCACCGGGACTCACCCCGCTCCGCTGGCTGGGAACCCTTCTCCGCTCATCAGCCTCGGGGCAGACCCGTGCGGCTTGCGAGAAAGGTAGAAACAGCCTTAAGAAGGAAGAGTTTTAATACTTTAATTGAAGGTTTCAGATTCATATGCGCTCTTTTGGGTTTTTTTTTTTCAAATCACACGTCCCGGCCCTTCAGGTTCCCCTTGTAATCCTGCCGGGGCTCACGGCCTTCTCTTACATTTCTTTTTCACACATTGGTTCCTGCAATGAGATAATTAAGCATCTCATGGTTTGTTAAGATACAATACATGAAAAAAGGATTTTACAGCTGTTGATTCAGGATGGGAAGCCAGGTAATCACAGTTTCTTACTACCTGTTACATACCACCATACAGGGGAGATTTTGTCCTTTTTTAGAGGAAGAAATTGTTCAGAAAATCACACCTAGTAAGAATACTATGTGCTTAATTTAATTCCCACTGAGGTAGTTAGATTTCAATATTTAAAGTCAAGGAGTTGCTTTAAGTGTTTCCCTGACTAACCTTATATCGTCAGTAGGTGCACAGGAAGCGTCATGAAAACTGGAACCCATGAAAATATGGAAGAAAGCTTAAAAAAACCCCTTTAATGCAAGCAGCTTAATGAGACACTACCCAAGTGTCCGTCACCTCTATTTCTGCTGGCTTGCTAGAGTACTCAGCGCTTTCATTGCAGGTAATGGCTGTTATTCCACCAGCGTTTCCTTCTGCTCTCAAGCACTAGCCATTGGCAAGACCATGGTAAAGAAGAAGAAACTGTCTGGTAATCTCCCCCCTTTGAAGAAAACCCTACACATGCAGAAGTAAAGTCTGCTGACAGTAAAAGGCCAGTATAAGCGGGGGCTCCAGCAAGCTGCTTGCCCAGGTCTCCTTAAATTATACGACCGTGAAGAAAACTCGACCTCCATATGTCAAAATACATTAATCGGAAGTCATGTGCAAGACAGCAGAACTTATTTTCCATGAAGGTTAATAGCCTAAACACTTCTGGTGTCCTCTCTTCACTCTCAGCTGTACCCCTGCTCATGGTCCAGTCAAAGTTCTCCATATCTGAACCATAAAGGCCATCCCAGATGAGGACTGGTGTCAATATTACTGTGGCTATTGGAAATGCAAACAGATTTGGAGGCCTCCTTTCCTCCTGGCTCACCAGTCACCATCCAGTTGATCCCGGACCTCAGGCCCTGCTCACACACCAATGTTCTCAATGACCCGTTGAGGAACCCGCCGTGTGGCCCGGCCACCCCTTCCTCAGCAGGGAGCGCTGCCGTCCTACTGCCCTGCTGCCTCCCTTCTCCCTGCACACCAGTCGGGCAGCATGCTTCTACCTTGTGAGGAACGTCATTAGAGAAGATACTAACGAGGTTGTGTCCTAGACCCATCCTGAAGCATTATTAGCAAATATCCCCCGTGACAAGGGGGTGTTGTGCTGACCTCCCCTCCTAAGCCACCCTGGGAACGTACCAGTATCGCTCCAAATTTAAGTGTCTGAGGTCCCAGTTGCTCATTTTACACCATTTCTTGGCACCGGGTAGTTTTCTTCAGCGACTGGGGGTTTCCATGTCCTCAGGAAAAGGCAGGGGCATGGGGAAGCCCTCTGCCGAGAGAGCTGCCAGGGCCAGCTGAAATACAAAAAATTCAGATATTCCTGGCTGTAGCGTAAATTGCAGCTGCTACAACTTCCATCTCTCGCTTTGCATTTGTATTTTAAAGGTTGGGGTTTAAGTGAGTGGCAGTACTCAGAGGCAAGGACAAATCGATGGTTTGTGCCTCAGGCTTGTCCTGTCACTGCAAATTGTGCCGTGGCGGGTGCAAATTCACAGTAGATTTATTTTTAATCTGCATAGGTACAGTCCGGCGTATTTCTTATTGCTGTAAATGAAGGAAGGTAAACCAGAAAAAGGAAAGAAAGCTAACTTCATATAAGTAAAGCAGCTTCTATTTTTGCTGAGAATAAAGTTACCTGGAGTCTGCATCCGCATCTGTCCTCAAGCAGAGGGTTCTTGGGTCCTTTTATTACACTCCACAGTATAATGAAAGACCCAACTGGAAATGGACAAATGGACAAGAGCGCACAGGACAAGCGCGAGCTTAACTTTTCTACATCCCGACACTCCTTTACGTAGGAATAGAGTCTACAAATAGTCAGAAAACGGCACCGCGTGGGGATCGCACCTATTACGTATAAATATTGCTTCGTTCTTGGCTGCGCAAAGGGTTTCCTCAAGGCACCGAGCCTCAGCCACGAAGCACAGAAGAAAGGTGGTCAGACTGCCGGGACACAAAGTGCAATTTTAAACAATAGGATATTTCAAACAATAGAATGCGACTTTAATCTTTGCTTTAAACGCACAAATCTGTTTTCCTAATGTATCCAACTTTTAATAATTACACCTCTTCAAAAACTACACCGGTTGTGGTTTCTATCCATCTCAAGGTAAATGGAAAGGTATAACAGTGCTTTAGCGATGCTGTGCTAACTGATGCTAACATTTCTTTTTAGCTCTCAAAAAAAGCAATATTAAGGACACAGAATAAACTGGCATTTTTTATCTAGTGCTAAAGCACGACTCATTAACATTGCAAGTCAAGTTTCTGCTTGTACGGTATAATGCTTTGTATCATAACAATACATTAGTGACAAATTTTGATACTTTAATACACTATTCCCTCCTTCAACAGCTAATTACTACAATTAGCTTCCCACAAAGTAAATTCCTTCCCCTTCCCATCTCCCAGCCGTGAGACAACAAGCACGGCACTGAAAAGATATTTTTCTCTTTGCCGTTCGCTCCTTGAGAGGGGTCTCCAGAGGAACAAGCCTTTAGCTTTAATTGGGAGGATTATTTAGGCACCTTTTACTTACAGTTTGCCTGGGAACCCTGTGGAGCAAACCCGACGCTGAGCGGGGTTATGGGGAAGCCCCTTTTTTTTTTGCTCAGCCCCCAGCAGTGAGCTGGGCACCAGGACAAAGCCTTGCTGCTGTAGGGAGGAAAAGAGGACGGCCGGCGCTCAGCCCGCTAAAAAATCATGGAATCACAGAATGGTTTGGGTTGGAAGGGACCCTAAAGATCATCTAGTCCAACCCCCTGCCCTGGGCAGGGACACCTCCCACCAGCCCAGGTTGCTCAAAGCCCCATCCAAAAGATGAAAGATGAAATGCAAGAGATGAAAGATGAAATGCATTACCTGATATCTGAGTCTAATGGCTCTCTACAACCGTAAACGGTGTCCCTGAGAGAATTTCCCAGCCCTGCCCATAGGAGGTTGCTGGCTCCAGGGAGCCTGGTGCTGCCAGCCCGGGGGCAAGAGCGGTCATCTTTTGGGGGGCAGCGGAGGAGCTGCAGACGTGGACACCTTGAGCCAGACTGGCCAGGTCACTCCAGACACATTTGAAATTGAACTCCTTCCTTGCCATTATAAAGTCACAATAATGTTATATTATGCCAATGTATTTGATGAAGGAAGAGGCATGAAGCCGCTCGGGGAACAGCAAAGCCAACGAGGTCTGGTCGCGATCAGGAGCTCGCTCCGGCCACGCACGGAACGGGAGAAGGAGCTTCTTCCCAGCGTTCACCTGCAGGATTTCCTCCAAAAACACCTGGCAGTCCTGGCTTTGTGTTCGAAAGGTCGCATTTCGCCAGTGAAGGAACAGAATTTGTTTTTTTGTTCGTTTTGTAGGAGAGGCATTGCTTTTGGTTTTAGGAAGATCTCACCAGGAAGACGCAGAAATGGCTAAGTTAATATGTAATTGGGAATGAGAGGGCACTTCCTAAAAAATAATGAATATACAAAGTTTAATTGAGATGAAAAAAAAATGTAAAATCCTTCAAGTGGCGAGATCAAGTCTCAGCTGCTCTTCTAGTGGATGGACTTTTAACTAAGTGTAATCTAACTGTGTTACAGGTAGAAGATGAAACAAAATATTCTGATGAAATTAGCAGAACAATATCTCTCTGAATCCAGTAGTCGGCCAAATCAAATGCACTTCACCCCTCCTTCCCTCCCTTTTCCACTGCGAGAAATTTAAATCAATTAAACCCCTTCGGTTTAGAGTTGTGGTGTTCTTCTGGCACAGCACCTTTAGCCCAGGGACATGCAGACGGCTAATCCTGGTCATCAACTCATTAACATCCACCCTTAAAATCTGTTCCTTCCTTTCCTGCACCCAGCTTTGTTATTTCATTCCTCTCGATAGTTAGAAGCATTCCTTCATTTTCTGATGTAAATTTAGTTGTAACTATATTGGTGCATTTTTTTCTTCTGACAGGACAAAATTTTTCCTTTCACTCCTTTCACTCAGATAGTTTTTCTCCTCCTGTATTTCACCTTCCATCAAAATTGCACAGTCTTTTCTCTTAAAACCAACTTGCCATTTTCCCTGGTGCTGCCGTTGGCTTTTTTCTGTACAAGTTCATGTTTACCTCGCTTGAGCTTTGGTCACCAAAATAATTGCGCCATGGTGAATATGGAAACATTGACTTTGTAAGGTAACGTTTCACCCTGTTTGTGGTTGATGTTTGGCCCTCTCCCTCTAGATAAGGCGTGACTAGCAAATGCAGATAACTCACCCCTCCGCAGTGCAATCTTGGGCGGGGGCAGGTCCTGGGATGTCTCCTCCTCTCCTTCAGCGTGATGTCTGCTTTGTCTCCCTTTCAGCTGGTTCTTGAAGCATCTCCTAATTCTTGTACTCATTTCCCATTTTCTCAAGTCATTTTTCATGTTACAACACGTTATACTCTTTGATGAAGCGTAGCTAGATCTATTGCATTTTTCTTCAAGGAAATAAGTTACGTTATCAAAGAAAGATAAATTACTCTGGTATTGTATTCCAGTTTCCATTTACCCTTATATATTTACTGGAGCACTGGTTATATTGTCATCCTCATTTGCCTTCCGACTCATCATCTTTCATGTAATAACTCCTTTGCCTTTAATATAATGCTTGCACTATCCAGGTAATTTAGGAAATGAAGCAGATAAAACACGGAACACATATAGGCTATGCCTATAAAGTTAAACAGTGCCAGAGCATAGCCAGAGACACAGGAACTAGACTGGTCTATACTGGTGCTTTGGTAGAGCAGCCCCTGGCACATCTTTGGCCCGTTGTATCAGGCCGTTATAGTTGACTGGAGTGCAGACACAACGACCTGTGCCTTGACTGGGGTTTATTTGAGCTCATCATGGTGACAGTCACTGGTGTCATAGCCCAAGTGCCAGAAACTGCAGCAAACCAAGTTAATTAGGCATTAGATCATTTCTGACCTTGCTCCATTTCGAATTGGTTGCTTCTCTAGAGATGGCAGGGTCTCTCGTGCTGGAAAGAGTAAAGCATACTCGCTGTAATTTGTGTTAAAAGCAGTATTGTCCTCATCATCAACGTATCATCACGACAGTAAGGAGATTGTGGACGCTCTGTGCTGACCTGCATGGATTCCCATGCCAACGAGTTTGGACTTCTGACTTGTGGCGGAGCAGAGAAGGATGGAGAGGTGGTGGTGTTGTAGATCCCACTCATCGTCAATGACCTCTGAGCAGAGCAGGCATTTGAGAAGTCTCTCTATTTCAGATAAAACTGATGGGTGAGACAGACGTACGTGTAACTTCAGAAAAACACAGAGTTGAGGGGAGGATGGTGTAAGGGTTCAGTAGCAACGGCAAGATTGAAGAACTGCAAATTGTAATTATGGACTGATGCTTGAAATACAGGATGAACAAAGGACCTCTTTGAGGGTTTTTGGTGGTCCATCTGAGAAGGAGCAAAGTGTCTTAAGACTCTGGACAGAAGCATGTTGAGTCTGTCCAAACTGGACAGGCTATTTCCATGCTGGGAATCTATCAAGGGCCTAAGGGCAGTTACAGGCTTTGCAGGCCCTTGTCCTCTTGGAGGCCTGACGAGGTGCAGCTCAGGAGGCTGGAGGTCTCCTTCACGCAGGGGAAGAGATTTTCATGAGTGTGAGATTTTTCATTCCCTATTGGAGCTTGGCACAGATTCTGTAATTTGCGGTTTCCTTTTTTCCAAGCAGATGAAAAACGATTTGCTTTTCCAAAGTTTCCCACCTAGGTATTTTTGGAAAAAGTTTAAAATGATTTTGTAGTCTCAGAAATGTGTGGGAAGACTGCAGAGCCTTAACCTTGTCCCCATCGGTGGCACACCAGGAGTGCCACGCTGCTCTTCTTTCTGGTGCCGCGTCTGTCGAGGACACCCCACCGGCTGTCTGTGCTTCTTGTCACCGGGGTATAACCTTACAGACAGATATGTTTTGAGTCAGAGGCTAGCTAAATGCATCACATATCATCCAGGTTTGACACTTATAAAGCTGTATTCTGGAAACAGTTAACAGCCAAGAGTACAGTGATGACTTTTATAATTCAAAGCGACCCAAATCAGTGCGATATCTTTTACCAGTAGTCATCAATTTTCAGAGTAAGTTCCAACAGTTTTCTCCTGCTGGCTATAAAATAACCGAACAAAAGGGTTTGCTAAAGGGGTGAGATATTTCATGCTTCTGAAATTTTCTCACACTCTTGAGATCCTGAAAATAATCCGCACTCTCCGTATTTCTCACCGCAAATGACAGCAGAAACTCATTAATTCATCTCGTAAAGAAATACAGCTAAAAATTATATCCGCTCCTCCCGCCTTCTGCTCAGCGAGATGATGTGATGTAGGAGACTCTTGAAGTCCAAGATACATTCCATTGCATTTACTTTTTACTGACACAACTAAAGTTGCTTAAATGAGTTTCCCTTGCTGCTCTGCCCACAGCAGTGCCAAGTCGCTACCGTTGAGATTTAGGTCTTCTGTGTCACATAGCTTAGGGCAAAGTAGTTCTTTTGAGACCTGAATGATTATGTCTTGCCCAGAAGATATTTCTGGTATCAGAAGGTATCAGTGAAACTAAAAATCAGGAACGTAGAAGCAAAGAATGGAATGGGTGTCCTGAAGCTGGGGGGAAAAAAAAGAAAAGAAAATAGAGCACTGGGAATAGAGAGGATGCAATGAAAAAAATATACCCCTAAAGCACCTGGCTGTGAAAAAAATATCAAGTCAGCCAAAGGCTGATTAGTAGCTGTGGTACCGCGGTGATCCCATTAGGGATGTAACATTGTTTTCATCTTGACATATTTTCGTGGAAGAAAAATTATCCGGCAGCAAGGATGGAATTCTTAATGGAATAAGTATTTCGCTAAATCCTCTTAATAAAAGAGATTGGAAAACAATAGAGTGAGGAAAGCTCTGAAGAGATACAAATATGTGACGAGGAGCTGACTCCTCCTGCCCTGAAAACGAAGGGAGGCGACAGCCGAGGCGAGAGGACTGCCAGTGTCAATGAGGCAGTGATGGCGTTGGCTGGCACCTCCAGGGCTTCAGAAGGACGCTCTCAAGACAATAAACTGTTAATTAACTTTCCCTTTTCCCCAGAGGATCTCAGCGTCCAGTTGTTTTTAGCCCTGCCTAGAAGATTGGGTTTAATTCTCTTTCCTGAATTAAAATTTCGCAAGTGGCTGCGCTGAGGTGAGGGAGAGGCCCAGGAGTTCTCTCCAGCGATGCGAGCGTGAGTAGGCTGTTAGTGAATTTCTGGGAATAGAAACGAAGGAATTACCTTATAAACCTCTTAATGCTATCTTTTTCTTTTCCTCGGGTATAATACTTTGTGATTATTCTTTTTTTAACCGATGCTAAAGGCTTGTTTGGGCAACAGACTTTTGGGAATAGAACTTTGTGAGACGAGGGCTCAAGGCTGAGCCCTTGCGCTTAGGGGGATTCACACTTTCACATTTCCTTTTCTGTTGGAAATTGTTTTGTTTCGTGTTTTTTTTTTTTTTTTTAAGTACACCACAAAAATGACATATATGACATGGATTTTTAAGAAGTGCTCCCGCTCTGCCCATGTTTTGGATAGGGTTTATCTCAACAGCTGAATTATGCTCGTTGTTTAGGCTGAGACAAGATGCGTGGGATTACCTCTGCCCTCTAAAGGTCTTGTTCCTGCAGTTCAATATATCTTCATGATGGGCAGGGTCAGGGAGGCTGAAATCTCAGACTTTCCTGGTACCTTGCTGAGGATGACAGACGGCTAAAGGATAACTTCACGGCCTTCCAGAGGACAACTGTGCTTTCACCTTATTTTCAGAGATCGCTTGCCAGCTCTTGCCTTTCAGGATCATTATTTTCTATCAAGGCAGCAGCTTCTCATTTTAAAACAAATATTGTCCTTGAAAGCATCCCATTGCCACTGATAAAATGATGCTTCATTGAGTTGTCTCCACAAGCACATGTCAGCAATCGCTGCGGATAAATTACATACATCAAAGACTTCTAATGACCGTACTTTGAGTAAAATTAGCTTCCTGCGTTTGCATCCTTAATTAAGCTCAACACCACCCTTCGACATATGCTGCTTTCCCTAATAGCCTATGCTGTCTATGAAGTATAAATTACTGCCCGTCTGCTCAGGTTCAGTTTTGATACACTGGGTACAGCAACACCATCTAGTTTGTATTTACTTGTTCTAGGAGACATCTTAAGCTGACTTATCTTAAGTAAACACTGAAATATTAGATAAATTAAAGCTCAGTACAGCTCATTGTATCTAGGTATCGGAAAACGGGCATTACCTAGACAGGGTCACTGTTTCTCACAGAATATTATACACCAGGTTTGATTTTTTTGCCCAGTCTCAGCACGCATAGCCTCCTGTGCAACTCTTGAAGATGCCTCATCACTCTTACACCCCAATGGTCCAGTCCGTTTGCCTTTATTTAGGCTCCAAGGGGGGAGCATTCTTCAGGGAGCTCATTTGGGCAATTTGGGGTAAGATCTGTCACCCCACGGTGCAGAAGAAGGAAGAGGAAGCCCCGGGCAGGCAGCCTGGGCATGTTGTACACGCAGGGCACTGGCTGATGCCCAGCTCCTTCCTCCAGAGATTGTCTCCCCGACAGAGCACATAGTGGGGCTCGGATGGAGGAGAGTGGGGAAGAAGTGGCTGGTGCCCCTTGGATAAAGAAAGCCGAGCCAAGGGGTACAGTTGAGTCCATTTCCCTGCAAACAAGCAGTGGGATGAAAAAGCTGGGCTTGCAATAAATTAAAAAAAAAAAAAGTAGTAGGAGGGCTTTACAGATCGGAAGTTAAAAATATTGATCTGTAGTGAATAATATATAGAATCATAGAATCATAGAATCATTCAGGTTGGAAAAGACCCTTGGGATCATCGAGTCCAACCATCAACTCCACTCTACAAAGTTCTCCCTTACACCATATCCCTTAACACCACATCTAAATGAGTCTTAAACACATCCAGGGATGGTGACTCCACCACCTCCCTGGGCAGCCTATTCCAGTGTCTAACCATTCTTTCTGTGAAGAATTTTTTCCTAATGTCCAGCCTAAACCTACCCTGCTGCAGCTTGAAGCCATTCCCTCTTGTTCTGTCGCTCATTACCTGTGAGAAGAGACCACACCAGCCTCTCTACAATGTCCTTTCAAGTAGTTGTAGAGAGTGATGAGGTCTCCCCTCAGCCTCCTCTTCCTCAAACTAAACAGTCCCAGCTCCTTCAATCGCTCCTCATCAGATTTATTCTCCAGACCCTTCACCGGCTTCGTTGCCCTCCTCTGCACTTGCTCCAGCACCTCGAGATCTCTCTCGTATTGAGGTGCCCAGAACTGGACACAACACTCAAGGTGTGGCCTCACCAGTGCTGAGTACAGGGGGACAATCACCTCCCTCCTTCTACTGGTCACACTATTTCGAATACAAGCCAGGATGCCATTGGCCCTCTTGGCCACCTGGGCACACTGCTGGCTCATGTTCAGCCTCTTGTCAATTAGAACCCCCAGGTCCTTTTCTGCCAGGCAGCTCTCCAGCCACACTTCCCCCAGCCTGGAGCGATGCATGGGGTTGTTGTGGCCCAAGTGCAGGACCCGGCACTTGGCCTCGTTGAAGCACATTCCATTAGCATTGGCCCATCGGTCCAGTCTATCCAAGTCTCTCTGTAGAGCCTAATAGATCTCAGACTAAAATTTTATTTTATAAATATCATAGAATCATAGGATTGCTTAGGATGGAAAGGACCTTTCAGATCATCTAGTCCAACCATCAATCTAACACTGACAAAACCCACCACTAAACCGTATCTCTAAACACTAATATCGTACATCACACCTCCATTACTTCTTTGCTCAGTGAAGGCCTTGCCCTCTAGCCTTACACAATCTAAAGCACTTAAATAGTAAAACATGGGTTTTTTTATAAATAATTTCACACTCTTAACAAAATCTTGGCCCTAAAGCCTGCAATTTAAACCTTCTAAGCAATGGGACAAGGGCCCATGTCACTGTGCCCCAGCTGTCCTCCATCACCACGTCACCACCTCCATCCTCTCCAGCAGCCCTGTGAGCAGGGACTCGGGCACCAGACAGTTATTCTCAGCTTTGCCTTCCTGACAGCTGGATGTTTTCTCATAAATAAATGCTTTTCTACATACAGCAAAGCCCACCCCATTGACAAAGCTGCTTCCAGAACTGTGTAACCAGAAGGTAATAAGAGCAATTGGTTCGAAAAGCAAAAAGAAGAAAATGAAAAAGTGAGTGGAAATTGGCAGGCATCAGCAATAAGCCGAATTCTGAGCAAATTAAAGCAGAGCGGTACAAAGTATTTCTAGAAAGAAAAGTCGTCGCTAGTCCTTTTGGAGCAGGGGCCTGCACAAATTGTTATGCAACGTCCACCCAGGCGAAGATTTATCCTTAAAGCAATTGAACTCCAGAGTCAAATATATTTAAACTACATCCACGTATTTTTGACACATACACAACATACCACAAGTTTAAAGAGGGCCTGCCAGACCACTTGTCTCATTATAGATGTATATTAAAACCTCTTCAGATCTGGACTAGTACATCTCACTTGTCTTTCTAAAACATTTATTTTTTAGGTTTCCATCATTATCGTAATTCTGGAGTAGATGTTCAAAAGCTCCTAGGAGGAGAGTCTCTGAGGTCAAACTTTAGCTGAGAAAGTCCTCTCAGAAATCTGCTAGCAGTGAATCCATCTATCCAGGGTAGCAGGGGCATAAACTTGTGCTTCATGCATCTCTATTTGGAAAGATCAACAGTGTCATGGTTTGGAATATTTGTTTTAATCAGCTGGTGGAGCCCACAGCATTCACCGAATTATATATAAAGGTAAGCCCTAACCACAGGGCCAGCTGTGATTCATTCTCACTTCGTAAACTGTGCTCATCTAATCAAGTTCTATGAGCCCGTTACCACCTGCTAGGAGAACAGCTCTAATTCCCATTTTCCCCCCTAAATCTGATTTGTCAATCAAGTGATAAGAGGTGCTAAATAGTCAGCTTGTGCTTTCTTGCTTCTCCATCAGCTGCTTGCTCAGAGCAACGTCACTCGTGGCGTGCCTTTGGTTCTCAGTCCCGAAGGTCCCTGTAAAGCAGTTTTGGAACAAAACCAGCTTATTTTAGGGTGGAGGGCATCACTGCGGGAGCAGAACTGGAATTCTTCAACAGAGGAAAGATAAGTATGTGTGTCTTCTTGTATTTATATCATCCTTTTCCTTATTTGAAAAGCTTTTTGCTAGTCAGTGATGAGCAAAGCAATAGCGAAGTGCATCAAGGAACTTTTCTGAATATTGAAAATATGATTCTTGGTACAGCATAAACAAGGGGTTATGCTTATTTCTACATTCCAACCAGGACCGGGAATCTAAAATACTCAGCGGTGTCAGAGGTAGGCTTGCTGGTGTACTATTGTATTGTGAATTATTTATTTCTGTCAAATCTTAACTTTGGGAATCATATGATTGCGGAAGTTTCTCCCCAGCTCTTTTTTATATTGCAGAAAAATTAGGATTAGCAATAAAAGCTGTTATGAGGAATAAGGAAACAAAATGTTACAAACTTCTTATTAAAACCTCTCACTCTATGAGTTAATCTCAGGATTTATGAGGCCTTTTGGATTAGAAACCCTAAAGAGGCTGGTTTAGAAATATATCCCTTTGACTCCCGGTTCTCCCTCTATTTTCCCCTGCGGTGTTATTTTGAGCTTTACTCCTGAGGTGAAAACCCACCAAAGGTGCTTGACTAAAAGGCAGTGCCCAGCCCTTTTTACAGAGGTTTAACTTATATTGTTCTTGTGAACATGAGAATTTTACTTTCTATGAATGCTTCAAAAGTTTGAATGCTTCATTGTTTTAGTTGCAATGGTAGAATTTTCCAGCTTTATTTCCTAAGTAATTTGAAAGCAGGAGTAGGAAATATTATCAACTTGAAAGATTGTCAAGAAAATGTGTTTTTATGCAGCATTTGAACCTTCTCAAAGCTTGAATGAAATGAGATAATATGTATTGTTGGAGTTTTATGTAGATAATTACATTTCTGTTGGCTTTGCTTCAATAGCTGTAAGGGATGTTATGGAGAATTGAGATTTGAACCTGGTTTCTGCTTCACAAAGGGTTTTAAGACATTCAGTCTGGATCCAAATCTGGGATCTGCTAAAGCTTGAAGATCTTTGATGTCTTTGGAGCCCCGTGCTATTTCTGTTGCCCACTGCAGGGGAAGGATTCAGGGCTCATGGACACTTTGGTAGTCACCAACATGTTCCTCACTGTGCGTGACGCCAAGGCATGTTGGCTTCTGCCTTTTTTGAGCTTCTGCCACACAACCTGATATTTACTGATACATTTTAGCTGTAACCCAGAGCCAGTGGCTTTTGTGCCAAAATGAGGTTTCATGTGTCACTCAAAGCCTTATTTCTTACGGGTAACTGGAGGGGAACTGAATAGCTCTCTGTATACAACATATAATGTTTGCATATAAGACATAAAGGGTCTTTATGTTTTTTTCTCTGCGTCTTTATAACGCAGAGGGTTATGCCTCCACCTCCGTGTCCTCCTGATCATCCTCATCCTCTTCGAGATGAGAAAATGGTTGTGTAGGTTTTGTCTGAAGAAAAGGCAGGTTCGCGTGTTGTGCAGCCCTTCCACCTCGTGTACCCAGCCTTCTCTGGCCTGAAGACACATGCAAAGACATCTTTGTAAGACTTGAACGCGTTTTTGGCAAGACAAGTGATAAAATGTCAACTATTTAATGTTCCTTTGATTTCCTGTGCTTTTTGCTGCATGTTTTATGGGTCTAGTGTCATTTATGAAATGCCTAGAATGCTACGGTCGCTCAGGGCCATAAAAAATTTACTACATTTTATTTATTACCATAAAACCCTTTTGCAGACCTTCTATAACTGTCTGCAGGAAGAAGTTGAAATATATTCTTTTCCACTTGCTAGCTCAGGAGCTCACAGCTGGAGAACTGTGACGGGACGTTGTAGGAAGCTGCCTGCACATCTCCCAGTGATGGACCCAGGCTGTTAGTGTGTGACCTTAATTTGTTCACTGGGCTTTTAATGAATCCTAATAATGTTGCAGCTCCCTGGTGAGTGGTTCTGTTGGGTGGTTTTCCACTGCCCGAGGAATAAATCAGGGTTGCGGTCTTTCCCTGAAAAAGTACTTCTGGGAGGATGGATCTGAGCAGCGTGTGTATGGAACAGTCAAATAATATATAATACAGCCCCCACTGGGCTGTCGGAGACTTGCTATAAGATGTTGAGCTCCTTTAATTTCCACCGACTGCCAGGGAAGCCAATCTATCATTCGACAGCTCGTGGGGGTGAAGCGATGGGAGAAGTTTGCTCTTCTGGTTTGAAAAGCAGCGCTAAAAGCTGATGTTGCGAGGGGGCTGAGAACTCTCTAATTGAAGATCTGTATGTGATTTCCACCAAACTTCTTTGCTTTGGTCAGTCGTGACTGGGCAATACTACTTTTTACCCCCAAAACCCCACTGAATGATGTTGTTTCTGTGTTTTTATTGGGTGGAGGAGCCTTTTTAGGAGGACTCCAGCAGAAGCTGTTTCTCTTCCCTCCCAGCACAGAAAGGATGCTCTTTTGATTGCATTCCAAAAGACCTCCAAATGTGGAGATCTGCCTCCAGTCCTAGTGGTACTGCTCCAGCCGTGTGTAAGGAGCAGGTTAATTACCAAAAAAAAAAAAAAACCCACTTTCCCAGTGGTTCATCTCATTCTTGGATTGCTCTTTAAACTTGAGCAAGCTTTTAAAAACTGTTCAGCCAGACAGTTGATAGCACCTCATATTTCAGATTTTAAAAGAAGGTATTTGTGAGTCATCTTAGACTGCCTCTACGCCACAGTCCTTTAAACCGTAAACTGAACGAATGCCAACTTACTGTCACCATGAAAACAATGTGTCAAGGTATTCGTTGTCACCAGTTGTACAGAATAAAAGAAAGCCTTATGAAGAGACAGCGTGCCACCCATTGCAGAGCCTCTGCAAGGTTCAGGTTCCCTTAAAAATATCATATGGCTGGAAAATTTCAGGCCAAATCATGACAGCTTGTCTTACCGCATGGTTCTCCGGAATGATTTAAAGTTCGAAATCTGTCTTGCCTGATGTATACCAGTATTTGATTAAAAATGTCCTGCAGCACTATTTCATGACTGTTATTGATTGTGCAATGTAAACAGTTCTTTGGTTTTTTTCCCCCCTCTTGTCAAAATAAGATGCTGTGCTTCAATTTACTTGTGCCAGTGTAACAAAATCCTGGCACTTATTCCTTACAGCTTAAAACACAAAAAGGCTAATAAAGGGACCTTCAAGTAGTCAATATCCTTACTGAAAGACCTTTGAAAGGCAAATTTGGGGTGGGAGATGTTGTTTTTAGCACTATTGTTTCCCTCTGCAAGAATCCAACCACGGACTACCATGTCCATGTGGCACGTCTTTAGCCAAATGGCACGGTGCATCTTCGGCATCGGCTTGCGCCCTCCCTCTCCTGTCAGTACTGCCTGTGTTGATTTGTATCTCTTGTCCTTTCACTTACGGACTCTGTAAATCAAATTCTAAGCTTGACTAACCAAAATCAGCTTTGTGGTGCCTTTGTGGAGAGGTGCCAGGACGTGCCGGGCAGACACCAGCCTGCCTCGGGGAGGGAGGAGGAGGAGGGTAGACCTGACCTGTTTGAAGTCCCCTCCTTTCACAGTGCGGCAGCAGGCACTGGGCTCCTCTGGGAGGTGGAAGGGGGATTCGTTCCTGTCTCCTCTTCTTCAAATATAATTTTTAGTACTTGAACCAATCGTGTTAACTTGGAGACTGAAGATTTACCACTTTTCTCTGGCCTATTCCAGAAGAGATTTTTTTGCTATTTTGGACAAGTTTTGTCCTGTGCCATTGATTGTGACTGGATGGTTATGGCAGAAAGATGGTCCAAGGAGCTGTAACTGCTGTCTGTGGTGTGTTCCTGCTATCCCCAAGCTTTGCACCGTTTCAAATGCTCTGAAGGTGTCACTTGCTGTAAACATTTAGACATAAAATTCTTGTTTGGGTTTATTCCGCAGTTGTAAAAGCCATCAAGACACCTTTCTTCCCTCCCTATGTAACAGCTGAAATGGCTTCAGAGTGTTTACTGTCAATGTAATCCAAAGTAATAATGTCGTGCTGCCTTTTCACCTCTGGCCCAGGCACCAAAATGCAGAAACGCTACCAATTGTGAGGGTGTTCACAGTGCTGCGCCCTCCCCCCGAATGTTACTTTCCTTTTTCTGCTTCTGGGGTCTTGATTTCTGATGGAAAACAGGTCATGGGCTGAGGGCAAGGACTTTAGTGGGAGGATTTGGTTTGCTTTGCTTTACTTCAGCCCAGGTGTGTTGTAAATCTTCGTGTGGGCTCACAGGGTTCAGCTCACTCTGCTGCGTGTAGATGCCCAGTGGCATTGCACCCTGACGGCCTCCAGTGTGTACCAAACCCATGGCTTTCCTTTACCTCCTACGTCACACCCGCTATCCCTGGGTGGATGTTTGATACCCAGGGTAAATCAGACAGCATCAGCCAGCTATGTCTGGCCAACAGGACTGACCTTAATGAAGCTTAAACAGGTAGCACAGTGCTAAAATAAAAACCTGCTTTTTGACAGTGCTGAGCGCTGATTTGGAGATTTGCTGAATCTCTTCAGCCTACCTGATGCCATGTGAACTGCTGTGGTTTTGCCAGATTTTTTTTGGTCTTAGCAGCAGAAGTTGCTGGATTATCTCTGTGAACATTGAAGTCCCCAGGCGGGTTGTGTGTGGGATGCTATGGTGTTCCTTAGTGGTGAATTAATAACCATTGAAAGGAATGGAATGGTTCGGAACCTGAAGCCCATATGAGATGATGGGGGAGATTCCTGCTAAGGACCAGCGGTCTGTCCCAGTTGCTGCCCAGCACTGGGCAGGTCTTGCCTGTTTGTGGGGTGACTTGTAGTAGAAGGGAGCAGTGTGCCCACAAGCCGCTGCTCCTGGAGGCAAGGGATGGGAAGAGAAGGTCTTGGGTACTGACTGCCCCAAAGGCAGTTGGGCACGGAGCTCACCAGGAGATGGAGGAAAGCCTTCTCCTAAGTTCTTTGCTGAACTGGCTCGTCAATGGATGAGCATGAATGGAATGGCATGGAAATAGCAGTGATCGATTGAAATCCTTGACTAGTTCCTGGAACACTTCAATACAACCACCAGTTGCGGTCTTCTTGGATTGAGGTCAACCTGCTGCCTTTCACTGCCTGTGACTATAGCTGCTGTTATGAGGTGGGAGAGAAAACTGGTCTGAAAAGCCTCTGAAATGCCTCTAAGAAGGCACCAAAGAAGGAAAATGAGAGGAGACCTGGAAAACGGTCGGAGATATAGTTACTGCAGAGCAATTGTACTGTGTGCACTAGTTCATGTCGTGCTGCAGCCCGTCTTTGTACTATATCCTTTCTTCAATAGTAGGTGTTTTCAATGTTTTCTTCTCCTATGTCTCGGTTCACATCCTGCTGTTTTCAGAGGCCACCACTGATCCTTAGCCGCAAGGACATGGGCACTGATCCTGACACGTGGCTATGACTCTCAGCCCACCCTAGCAAACAGGCAGCTGCCCTTGCCTTCTCTTACTCCCACACGTGCCCTCACGTGTGATCACTCATGGCAGTTCCTCACCTTATTTCTTTTCTGCCTGAGATGGGAGTCACTTGATACTTAAAACTATTGATAACGTGGGTAGACCCAAGGTGAAAGAGCTGGCAAGTGGTGATAAATGACTGTCATAAGAGCTATTTAATTTACCTCTACCCAGAGACTTCCTCTACCTTCTGGTTTTCCGCTTTCCTTAGAAACTAAGAGACTGGGGAATTTTGGTACTGATTAGAAAAAAAAACTACACTTTTTCTGATTGTCTGTCTACTGAATGCAAGGCATTGATATTGAGTTCAGGACCTTGCTTCATTCTATCAAAAAAATATTACAGTGCTTGAAAATCATTTGTTTGATCTCTTAATTCAGCTGCTAAAGTGCGTTTCAGAACAGGTGAAGATAATTTCTAGATGGGTAAAGAAGGAAATCTGTTTTAGAGGGCTGGTAAGTCATGTTTCAAACAGTTGCCTCTTACAGATGGTTATATAAATGAGATTATTTTTTTATTTCCGTTTTGGAAATATTTCTATGGTTACTTCTATAAAGCTTCCACTCCCGGGTAATTCTCTCCTTACTGAATTCAGATTTTTCACGCCCCCAGAATTTGTTTTATTTCATTTCATAGGTGGAAAGCTGAGAGCAAGTAGCAGTCCGTGCATCTCTGTGGGCTGTGGCAGCAGTGTCCTTCCCATCTCTCACCTGAGAAAATAGTGAAAGCAGCTAATCTTGCCCTAAAATGCTGAACAGTAGAATTAGTTGAAGGCAGATTGAATGAGAATTTGAAAAGGGTTTAAATGCCTCTGAGTTTTGAACATGTTAATTGAAATTCACAATGTATTCCCTTTCTGTTCTAGAAGACCTGCCTCCTTATGAAAGCGCACCAACTTTATACGCTGATTTCTCAGAAGTGCTGTAATTTGCCTTGCACTGTCAGCTATAATAACGCCCTTCATAAAAAGCCCAGTGCTAACCGGGTATGGTTCTGGGCTGGCGTTTCCAGCTCAAACCCCGGCTGTCGGCAGGCGGGGGCTTCACAGCCTGGGGATGCCAAAACCCACCTTCCTTCCCCAAGAGTCAAACCTGCGCAGCAGAGGGGGATATATGAGAGAATACAAACATTGCACACTTAAAGTACAACCAAAACAAGGACCAGGGACAATACAAGCTGCCTTTTAGCACTCTGAGTAAAACTACTGCCTTGCTCCGGAGCATTTCCAGGCCAGCAGCAGGTAGGTGGTGTGGGAGCCCTGCCTGGAGAAGGTGGATGAGATACTGGTGGAGCAACACATGTGCCATGCTGGTGGCACAGCTGTACAGCTGCGAAAGTGCAGCCTGTGTACCTCTGTCAGATTACTGTAACGACATTGAAACAATTACCAACACACCAAGCTCCCCACACGGGGCACCGTGCCCGGAACTGGCTCCGGTGACAGGGTGCCCGATGGCAGGAGAGAGAGAGAGGACGAGTCACACCTAACCCAAGGCGAGCTGGAAACGAATGGCACGGATGGAGAATGCGGTGATCCCCGTGGCCCGGCTCCTTGCTCGCAACAGCGATCTCAGGCTACGGTGAAAATATAATGTGTTGGTAAAGAAGCTTGGGGACTCTGTCATTTGCATAGTTAAGCCTTTTAGACACTTGGCTTTCTTCTGTCTGCATGAATAGACACTTCTTTTAGATGACAACATGAAGAGAATTGAGTTTCTGTCTGGGGAACACGCAGATGCGGCATCTGCAACACCTGAAAGTGTTTATCTGGCAGGAGGGACTGAACAGCAACATCAGAGCGTGTTCCTGCAGAGATGCCCCCTTGCCCCCGGGTATAACCCTGTGCCAGGGGCTGCAGCCGGACTCATCCCCAAAAGCCACCGTTTGTCTACGTGTTGCTCAGTTTTCTTAACACGCTTTGTCATGAGGTGCCCCAAGTGATCTTCGCTGTATTTCTTAATTAAGTCTAACCCAAATCTGCAATTATGCTTTGTTATGAAATATAGTCTTTTAAGAGAACGTTAGCGGGGAATTGTACCCCGTTTTCAGGTAAGAAGCACTTGTTGTTGTTTTCTTTGGAGGGGGCGGGGAAGGAGCTGGTCTGGAGGAAACATCTTTGTTCAGCCCCTTACTGCACACCCGTTCAATTACCTGTCATTTAAGGAGAAGAGCAGCCTTTCAGATCTGAAGTCACATAATCGTCGCAAAAAAAATCTGTGGGGAGAAACTAAATACCTTGGGAATAGTTGCTGCTGGTTTAAAGTGCTGAGAAGTGCCTGAGAGAGGTGTCAGCGCGAAGATTAAGAGGAAATTTCCTGAGGCAAAATACTTGTGGGTCTTAAAATGTTTTCTTTGCTTTCAGAAAGTACACTTGTCCAAGTGTTTCCCACACGGGCTGAAATACTAGTTTCTCTACAGACGGCATAATTTCATACCTGGCACCAGAGGGTAAAACACATCTCAGAAATGGGCAGGAGGAGGGAAGCTAACCTTGGAGTCAGGGGCTCTATAAATCCTGATGGTTTAGCGTAGAGAGCCTGCTGGCTTTATGCTCCGGTGAGCACTATTTTAAGAACCTTTACTTACTTGTTTTCCTCTTTGCCTTGGCTTTTTTTTTTTTGAAGTACTATTATTTTTTGAAGTACTATATCTATTTCAGCCTGCAATGGTATTTCTTTTGTCACTACGGTAACATCAAACCAGACATGCCAATCTCAGAAAAGCGGAGGAGAGGTTATCAGTCAAACTGCTACTTCGAAGAAACTCTTTCTTTATATGTATTTAACTGTCGTGTGGAGGTCATCCAAGGAGAGGCCCAACCCCCATCCACAAAGGCAAAGAGAATAACTCTAAGAAGATGTTATAGATGAATTCTTTTCTCTTTAAGCAAAGTGTATCTGTGCTGCTGTCCCCTTCTTTGCGCTGGGGACTTGAAATCCTCCCTCTCCTTGCAGTTAATATCTGGAGGTCGCGTTGGTGGAGCGATGCCTGAAAGAATATCTTTGCTTGATCATTTCTAACACTATGAGCTGTGGTAGCCCTTCACTTGAACATTTTTATTGTGGGCCTGACCTCTCTCCTGCTTCATGGGGAAAAAAGGACTCAAATTTCCCACCTAACTTGAACATCTATATTTAAAACTTCCAAAGATAACTATTCCCAGCTCCTTGAAGTGTCACTCTTTGTCTCTCTGGGTGCAAACAGACCATCAGACCAGCAGTAGGAACTGCCTGGCTTGGTTAATGGCATGTCTATGCTAATGGCTTCTCTATGTTGACCATGCTGGAGCCTCACCACCCCTTCCCCAGCTCTTCCTTCCCCATTTGCAGGTTGGGGTCACCGGGCAAAAATCAGAGACTTTGCTATGTGCCCCCTCCATGGCAATAGCTGTGCCTCTCTAGGGCCAGTATGGACATCTCGGCATGTCTTTGGGCTTTGCTTCTCCTGGCCAAGTCCTGACCAAGAAGCCGCCATCTCAAGCCTTGTGTTAGCAACTTCCTCCATGCTGGACCTTAAAACTAAAAATTGTCTTTTCATAGTTGCCTAAAGAATCGCATCTCTCTCCAGTTTTTGCAGATCTGTGATTCTTTCGCAAAGCATTTCAGTTAATAACTTGCAAGTGGAGAAAACAATGGTATGAACAGCATGACGGTCTAAGACTTGATCGTCTCTGGCCTACGAGTGTGTGCAGGAGAGAAGTTACGTATGGTATTGTTCTCTATGAAGTCTTTTATGATCTTTTCAGTTTTGTGGCACAAATGTCTTGACTTGCTGTCTTGTATCTCGCCAAAAAGCCATTTGTTTTGGCCTGTGGTTGCACTCAGAAATCCCTGTCTGGAAGGTTTGTATATTGTACGATAGGAAGCTTCATGTTCGAGCTTGGCATCGAACAGCCTTTACAGGCCTGTTTGCTTCCAGCGCAGTGACTTTGTAGTCAGGGTGGTTTAGTTCTGGGTTGCGGTTTAAGTTGTGAATCTTACAAAGGAAAGCTCTTTGACACCTGTTTTTATAAGTTCATATTAAGTCGATTTGCAAATGAATCAATACTGTAAACAGAAGCATAGTGGCGTGTTTCCCACACCACCACCCCCCTCAGTTGTTTTCCTGACTATGTAATCCTTTGCCAGGCTGAATTAACACTTTTTTTTTGGTTTAAAGGTATTAGCAATCTAGTAATTAGTACCTCACTGGGGTCACTAGAGGTCAGAGGAACAGTCTTATCTGTTTAGAAATCTACTATTTTAACACTATTCCTTTACGCAGCTGAGCTTGCATGCTTTCCATGTCTTGCTTTTTCACAAATATTTTCTTATTTGCTCTCATTTTCTCATATTAGCAGAATGCTGGAGTAATAGAACGGAAAGTATTAATTTTCCCCACAAAAGCTGTAACTTACCAGTTCAGTCTTATTAAACTGATCATAAACAAGACTCACCCTCTCCTGATGTTCTCAGTCTTTCTTTTCATTGAGACACCATTAACAAAAGGCCAGTGAGGTGGTGTTTGGGTTGGGTTTTTTTGCTGTATGTTGCTTTTTATGGATAAATAAGATGCTTGTCTTCATCAGTTTCCAAATGGCACAAACCTGCGCTGCCTCTTGCTTGGTGTGTGATCCCCAGTGCCATGGGCCAGGCTGGTCTTCACGCGTGATCGTGCGTGCAAAATCACGGCAGGTTTTGGCTGCAATAACTTCACACAGCAAGCACTGCATATCTCCAAGGCCTTGAAAGAAATACTTTGGGAGAGCTTCAGAAATGGTTTGGTCAAAAAAAAACAAACAACCCCACACCCATAAAGCAGTCCCCCCTCCCCTGTTTTGTATCTAATATGCATTAACTGTTTCTACTCCTGCTAACTAACAAATATTTGCAATTGTACCTTAAATCAGTGCAGTTGGAATATTTAGGATGCAGAACTACAGTTTGCTTTCTTTCTAAAGGGTTCACAGTGGGGTCATCTCTTTCCATTAAAGAAACAAACCCTCCAGAAGCATCTTAGTGACAATGACTCCGGTGTTAAACTTCAAATGACGGAAATTCAGTTACAGCTTTTGGAAGCTTTCCATTCATGTTTTTTCAATTGAACAAATGGCAAATTTTAATCGGCAGCCCTGGCTACCTAACAGTCAAGACAAAAGCACCTATAAAGGCCACACGGCATGTGCCCAAGTGAAGACAGAAGAATGTAGAATAAAAAATTGCTTCAAATATTGTTATTGTGCAGACACAGCCCATGCAGCTCCCTGCCTAGGGATGCTCTGCCCCAGACTGCAAGTGCATGTCACTACTTATCCAAGTGCAGGGCGAAATCCTGCCTGCCACAGGGAACGCAATCGGCAGAGAGCCACCAGAGGCTCCTGTATGTCCCAACCACACTTTGCTTGTAGGAATTAAATGCATCGATATGCAGAACACTCCTGGAGATCAGCAAAAAAGTAAAAGTCCCGACTCAGGTTCCCCTCCTGCCTGGAGAAAACAGCAAAATAAGGACATAAAATTTGTGCTTTGAGTTTTATTTACAGTCTACAGGCACCTTGCATGGTTTACACGCAGCGTAAATCCCGCTGGATTTGAAATAAGCCATTTGCGTACCCGGATTAAGTCATTTGAATCTGCTTGTTGGGGAAAGTGCTTGTGGACTAAGCATATCTCTTTAGCAGTACGTAGGTTTTTCAAGCTATTTTCATTACTGAAGATTGTGTTTGCAGAGATTTGGCTCCAACTCCAAGCAAAGGTATAAAGTACAGAAAATCGAATCGGTGTGCTAACTGCACAAACAAAACAAAGGTCTAAGCCCAAGGCTGAATAATTGATAACGCAAACTACATACCTAAACATGTGCATGTCCCAGCCATGGTATTTCTACTTATTTGTGGGTTGAGAGGTCTTTTGAACTCTAAAAAGAAACCCTTAGCAGACCTGAGCTCTGCAGCCTGGACTTCGGGGCTTGTTTTCTAACATGGTTGTGGCTTAGGACCTGAAGCTTGGTTTGCCTGTTTCTACCAGTGATAATTCAAAAGCTCATGGCAGGACACCGAAACAGTGTGCTTCTTAATCAAATTACCCTGGAGAAATTAAAGAAAGGCCATCACCAAACTCAAAACTGCAAAGCCTTTTAGAAAGAAGTTGAGTAATGTGGTTGGCTGGAGAATTGCAACTCAAAGAATACCCCTTTGCAACCTAGGAGCTCTCTCTGAGAGCAAGTAGTTATTGAGTCCCTTGAATGGAAAGGTCCTAGGGAGAGACTGAGTCTTCAATAACATTATTTGATTTATTTCATATTTTATGGGTTTTTTTTTTCCCTCTCATTCTGGTGTAAAGCAGCGTAAGGCATGATGGAGCATCGTGAAAATGGAGGTTGTATCCTGGGGTAGTGGGGAAAAGCAAGTTGTTTTTCTATAAGTGATGTTATATATATATACACACACATATCCTCCTGTTAACTAGGGCAACAACAGGGCTGCAGCTACCTGCACAAAATACACCTTTGTGTTGCTTGCAGAGAAGCTTTGGTTTCCCATCAGACCATGGTTTCATTGTAGGCTTCTTTATTTCGAGTTCAGACTGACTGGAGAGTTTTGGGTAGTGTAGCAAGGAAGAGTTCTAAAGAAAAATACAGCCTGTGGGTTAATGAAACTCCAAATCCTTGTGACAGCCTCTGGCAGTGCATAGTTAAAATACTTAATCCACTCTTTGCAGGCAGCGCTCTGCTGGGCAGTGCTTACTGCAGTGATCCTCAAGTCTTGACCTTATGGCATTCCTCCATGCTTCTGCTCCCTTTCATAATTTCCTGTGCTCTTTCACCCCTTCCCTAGACCTCAGTGACCTTTGCTATTTCTTTATTCTTCGTTTCACACTATTGTGTTCATGGGAGGTTCCCGTAGGCTCTAAAGAACCGTGCTTTAAACCCTCTTGTTTTTCGGAGTTCTTTAGCACTTACCTGAATCACGTGCCCAATGGTAAATTCTTTATTATATATTTTTAAACACACTGGAGACTGTCTTTACAAAACCTGGTAGTAGGAAGTTGAAGTCTTCAACATACAAGGGCAGTGCCCCAGGTGATAATGCTTCATTATACTGCCCTCAAATGAGTCTGCTCCCTGAAGAGCTACTCCAAAGTGGACTGTGGCTCTTGGGGTCAATGTGAGAGCCCATTTATCCCCTTAAAAGCATGTGGATGATTTTTCAGAGGCATTCAGTTCCTCTTGGGGTTATGGCCAAGGTGCCTTGGATATTTAGTGAGGTTTTTCTGACAGTACCAGTGTCTTCCTGAGTGCCTTTAATATTCTGTTGTTTGATATGAACCATTTGGGCTTTGCTCCTCAATTCAGCTGGTAGCTTAGCTGGTAAATTGTGTGCGGGTTTTGTTTGTAACACTTGCCCATGCACTCAAGAAAAACTAATCTGAGTCAATTTTATAATAAAGCTGAGGTAGATTTGATATCTCTTAACAAGACATCCAGGATAGGAAAACCAGCTGGAGTTCTTATTTCTTCACGCTCGTACATAGGAACCATAAAAGTGGCATAAAACGCAACAATGGGCTTGTGAAAGCCAACTGTTCAGTTTCCATGATTCACACAAGAAACCCAAGTGCTCTTCAGTTCACTGGAATGTAAAATAAAAGGCAGGTTGCGAGGACCTGACCTGAGATCTGATCAAATACTGCCCAACCTCCAGCCGAGTACAGAAACTCTTGTCAAACACTGAACTTCCCCGTGGGCCCAGCACGCTCCGGGTGGGCTTTGAAACAACCCAGCAGTGAAACCCTGAGGACAGGGATGAGTATTAGTCCAGGACTATGGATGGTGCCTGCAGCATGTTGAGCTCACAGCTGGAGGTGAGACGGAAGCCTGGCAATGCTTCCACACTCTGCTTGAAATGAGGCCAAACCAGCAGGAATCGGTTCATCCTTTCAGGAGGTGAGAAGCTGGTCTTTTTGCTGAGAAGTGGCAGACCTGTGTTAGGTTTAATTGCTGCTGCTTGCTGAAGGGATTCAAACTCTTTCCTCTTGTCTGCAAGAGCAGCAGTAGGCCCAGGAGTGCCCCACTGCCATGGGGCACATGGCTGGCGTGTGGCAAAGGGAACCTGTTACGTCATTTCCCTTTCTGGCTGGGAAAACCTCAACAAATTCTTCCTCAGAGTGCAGTAACCTCCCTTAGAGGAGGGCAGAGCATGTAGCTGTGAGGGAAGAGGGACGCTAAACTGGATTTCCGTCAGATGGAGGACAGGTCTGGATCTTGTGAAGACACAACCCCAGTTTTCTGGGCATCTTCAAAACCAAAGATGGATGAACACTGGCACTCATCGGCACTTCTGGACTGATGTCTAAACCCTTTCCCCACAGCATATCTGAATATCCCCTTAGCTGGCATGGTTCATGCTCTCCTCCATTTAAGAATGGTGCCAGAACTAAGAATTTCAGAACAGGACTCCAGGTGTTGAGACTGGCAGAGGAGCCAGATATGTGGGAAACGAAACAGAAAACACTGCGTTAGGCAGAATAAACATGTTGTAAGGCTCATAAGCCTTGAGCTTGGAATTCTGGGAAAAACAGAATTAAAACCAAACTTTTTTGTTGTTGTACACTACTTCATTGGAGTTGTACACTACTTACTAGTTCATAAACCTGTTGGAAATATTTAATATGGCCTATAATATTATTCATAGTATATTTGCCATATCGTAGCCTAAAACTACTTTTTTTTTTTTTTTTGAAACTGGATCTTTTTGTAATTGATTGAGAGACTCTTTCCATCTGATCACATCTCAGTGTTAGGCACCATTAGGTGCTGGGAGGTTTTTACTGCTCGAAGGGAAAAAGATCACTCCCCCTCCTGACACTGACAAATTGAGTCCTTTTATTTGTTAGACTCTCAACATAAGACTTGGCTGCCATTTCTGTGAAGGAATGTACTGGCTTCAATATCTTCCTCTAAAAAGGATTTGGAGGCGGCTGCGTGCCCGCAGGCAAATTCCCCATCATGGATCAGCAAAGCACCTGCCACTGGGGGAGGAGGAGACCCCGCCGTGCTGCCCCTGGACACCTTCCCGCACCATCTGAGCACCCTCGAGTACATTCATAGATACACCCCGCACTTACTTATGCATGTCTTAGTTTGGTGTGCTGTGAAAACTAACTCAAAAATGTTGAAAATGTGAGGTTTTTTTTTTTTTTTTCCAGCCATAATTAAATCAGTTCCACTATACTATCAGATCAGAGGGATCTTTTCTTTCAACCTGGGGAAATAAAACCATCCTTGGGCTTCAAGCTGTTCCACAGATGAGAATGAGAGTGCTCTTAGTCTTAATGAATGCTAACAAGCAGCTACAGCTGCTTGAGGTTTACAAGAGGGGAAAACACTGCAGACTAAATCTGTCTTCATGGTGCTTTATAGCTTTCAGCTGAACATATTTAGTCTTGAAATTCATCTTGGACAACAGTCCACGTGCTTTCTGTATGTTTGTCTATGCACAAGATAGCTTTGCTTTTCAGCATTACCGGATAATATTGTATATGTGAAAGATGAAGGTTTCTGCATCCTTGTTAAGTGCATGGTTGGCACTTGCTAGCTTCCTGGAGAAAAATTTGCTCTTTAAATTATTTTGGACATATGTAATAAATCAGTATAAATGATGAAATAAAATTCTGGGGTTTATTCTTGCAAGTCCATGCCAGGGAACATTTCTTGGAATAAGCGATGACAGCCTCTTTCTTCTAAAGAGGGATGAAGAGTATTATCTGCAGAAAAGGTCAGTTCCCTGTTCCCTGACTCTCCTTTAAAAAGCATTCAGCTCTTTCTTATTCCTGAGTTTACTTACTTTCTTCGCCCCTCTTTGATTAAAGACTTTGATGCTCTCACATCTCATAGTTTCCTATCAGCCTCACCCGTGTTAGCTGCGCTGCTCAGCAATAAGCCGTCTAAAAGTGTTTTCAACTTGGGTTTCATAAAAAAATGTCTGAATGGTCACCCCAGAATTAACCAGAAGCTAACGATCCTTTTCAGTAACCTTCTTTTTCTTTGGTTTCAATAACGGAAATTATTTCCAGATTAGAAATAGTCACCCTCTGGCTGCAGCAAAATAATTTAAATGCACACTTTCTTGCAGGATACTCTGACATCTGTGGACATATTTCATTCATTATCTCATATTAAACCTAGAGGTGCTATTAAAATCCAATATACTGTGCAACAGTTTTGATCTGCAGGGAGCACTGTGATACTTGTAACGGAAGCGATGGCAAATAGCATTTAAAACTTAACTGATGTGTCCATTTAAACATTGTTTTGAATGATACCCCTTTGAGCTGCTTTCCCTCCCGTGCAAAGTTTCATTTCCAGCAAATTGCTGGAAAAATAAAACAACCTTATTTCAAAATCTAAGAGCTGTGGTCACTTGAGCGTGTCTCAACGTATAAGGCCAGGACTAAGGGAAACAGAATAAAGGCAGAGACGGTGATAAGTAACTACTAAGATGGTATCAGCGACCAAAGGCTAGCGCTGTGAAATGAGGGCCCTACTTATCTTCTCGTATTCATGAAAGACAAATGAAGATGGATGAATATGGGTTGTCAGTTTTCTTCTCCTCCACCTCTACAGCTATATTGCAGGTAACAAGCCATGCTAGTAAAATGGCAATTTAGGGGTGGAGAGACTTTCTTTATAAATTAGAAACTGCTACTTGAGATGTGTGTTTGGTGAAGATGCTCGAACTTCACAGACATCCACAGCCAGCAGCAGGTTTATTCCTGTGCGTACTTCAGTGTGGTTTCTGGTTGGTTTTCCCTTTGCTGAATGTGAAATGGATAGTAGCATCAAAGCTAACACATAACCTGCAGTCTATAGCATGGCCCTTTTCATTTAGCTTCTTGTGGTGGTGTTTCCTCCCTGCAGACAGACTGTTAAATCTGATAAATACATTGGTTTGTTCTTAAAATCATAGAATCGTAGCATACCAGATTGGAAGGGACCTCGAGGATCATCTGGTCCGACCTCTCTTGGCAAAAACACGATCTAGACAAGATGCCCAGCACCCTGCCCAGCTGGATCTTAAGAGTGTCCAATGTTGGGGAATCCCTGGGGAGACTATTTCAAGGGCTGATTGTTCTCAGTGTGAAAAATTTTCCTCAACTCCAATCGGAATTTCCCCAGGATTAACTTGCACCCATTATCCCTTGTATTTTCCATGGAAAAAGGGGGTCTCTATCTTCTTTGAGACTGTCCTTTAGATACAGGAACGTGGTAAGAAGGTCTCTATGCCTTCTTTTCTCAAGGCTGGACAAACCCAGTTCTCTCAGCCTTTCCTTGTATGGCAGCTTCCCTGTCCTTGGATCATCTTGGTGGCCCTTCTCTGGACTGTCTCCAGCCTGTCCACAGCTTTTTTTGTATAGCAGGGACCCAAACTGAACACGGTTTGGTTCTTACTCCCAGCTTGCTGGTAAAACATCCCCTTAAACTTCTGCTATGAAGCTCAGCTGGTCCTGGCAAGCGCCGTGTCCCTTGCATGCCGCTGGTCCTGCCTCCGTGCACAGGAGATGGGGGAAACAGCGTCTGAATGATAGAAATATCACCACTTTTTTTTATTTTACGTTGTGAACCCATAAGTGTTGTCTAATATGTACTGGAAAGTACCTGGGTGCAGCGTGATGAGGGAAGGGTGAGAACAGGACCTGCTGCTTTCCCCAGACTTCAAAGTCTCTGGAAGACACTACACCTACTTACAGAATTCTTCTAGTTCTCCAAAAAAGGGTGGTCTGTACACTGAGCACCTAAACTGCTCGTTTGAAAAATCAAGGTGAATTCCTATGGCTATAACGTGGTTAAATTCAGGACAATAATCTTAAAATACACATCTTTAGCCCTGGGAGTCTTGCACCACGTGGCAGAGCAGCAATCACATCTGCCGTTCCTGGATTTCCCAGGCCTTGACCACAGCCTTATCCACAGGTGTTTTTCTCAGATTTAGAGGTAAAAGTAGAGACACCTCCACTGCATCCCAAACAGTAGAAATCACACATGTGAAACTGAAAGAAAAGTAAGCCCTTATCTTAAACTGTCCAATTCTGGGGTGTTTGTGAGGTTCCAGGTTTACCTGCCTACCAGGAAGTGGAGATTTGCTGCTTAAAAATGTGAGTCATCGCTTCTGTGCTGAGAAAGAAGATAGGCAGGCTTCAGTCTTTCTCGCTCAGCACTGAAATGTGTTTTTGTTTTACTACCGCAATGGGTCATCTTGCAAGAATTTGATAGTTCTGTGGCGATACGTTGTCTTTTTTTCTGTTACAGTCCTGTGACAACAGCTGCTCATGTTTCAGTCCTGTCAAAAAAACCAAAAAGAAAAGGCAGGGCTACCTCTACAAGCAGGAGAGAAAGAATGACTGATGAATGCTTGTTATGTATTAGTTTAATCACGCTGCATTGAAGGCATTTTCATGATTGATCTGTAGAAAAATGAGCAAGTTGGGAAATTGAGGAATAAAGGGCATTTTTTGTTTTTGTTTCTCTTGTACAGAGGGGAATGGAGAGGGGAGGCTGCCCGGTAGTGTCTGCAAATGTCTTCCGGGCAGATATTATTGAGTTGTCATGCAGACAAGACTCACTATGAGAGCCTGATGAGCACATCTGATCTTTGGACATCATGTCTCTGTGTGAGCACGGTCATGCTGTGATCTTCTAAATAAGTACATCTTATTGGGTAGTCACAACGTATTTACAATGCGTCAGCGATCTAGCTCTAATAATAGTCAGTTACATATAAATATTAGTGAAGATCTTGGCCATGGTTAATTTGCAATGTTTATAACTTGGCTTACAGGTTTTCTAAGGATGGCACTACTCTAACTGACATTAATTGCTGTGCTTAAGCACTTGTGCTTTTTTTTATTCAGCAGCGTGTCGGTATTGCAGTAACAACCTGATGTGATGTGTATGCAGAGGTGCCTGATTCTCAGTATAGTTAGGTTAGTTCCATGTAGGTATTCTTGGATTTGTTTTGATTTTGTTTGCTTCCCCCGAAAGATGCAGAAGTGTCTGGAGAACTTGACGGCTGAAGCAAAAATTGCCCTTGGCGCGCTCTAATCCATGTTATCTTCTCTTTAAATGGAGGTGGGGAAAGGGAGTTGGGATTAGTGAGGTTATTTTGATCCCCATCACTCTCCCCTTACAGGATAAGCACAAAAAGATCCCCATTATTGTCATGTTAATTTGTTCACCGCTTGATCCAAAACCCACTCAAGTCAATGAAAGTTCCTCTTCTTTCCTATTTCCAATTACTTGGCATAAAGCCAGCAGAACTGCTTCTCCCAACTCCAAAAGATACAGCAGCACACCCCCTGGGAGAGGACTCTTACCCACTGTGCTGTAACGTGCTTCTGTTGGAAAGAATCAAAAGTCACATTCAGGTTTGGCAAGAGGCTTGAAAAGGCAGTTTAAAATGATGGCAAGTGATTAATTGAGGTATTCCAAAGTTAGAGAAGATACGGTGGTAGGAGGCTCCCATCCGGACAGATAACACTAGGGATGTGCATCCCCGGTATCACCCGTGTGCTTTACCAGCTCTTCTATTTGTTCAGTTGCCAAAGCAACTTTTCTCTTTTTTTTTTTGTTTTTTTTTTTTTGGGGGGGGGGAGGGGAGGGGTGGGATTATGGAATCTTTGAAAAGTTCATCTGTTGCCTTGGTAACAAATTTTAAGTTGTCTTTCTATTACGCTTGATATATATGTTGATTTGCTCCAGCACAGGTTGTTGAAGCCTTGCACAGAATAATGTCATGGGTAGACCGAAAATTTGCATGTATTACCCACTTGCCTTTATTTTGAATAGGATTTATTATTTATTTAAAAAGAATAGAAATATGCACACTAGTGTCTGCATAGATGCCAATTAGAAGTATGTATGCGATGGAACAGTATTTCTTTAAAGTTTTATTAGTCCTGTAAGGCAACATTGACTCTTTGTGGATAACTTATTAATTCCTAATGTGCCTTTCTTCAACCTCCTGCTATCTTGGGTTCAACAAGCTTCCCAGTGCAATCCTTTAGCTGAATTCATCAGACCTCCTGAATGCTTTGGTCCTGGGTTGTACACTGGTTCTAGACACTTGGCCCTGTATTTTACATCACTTCCCACTTTGTGCTGCAGTCTACACAAGTTATTGATCATGCAGGAGCTCTTTCCTACTCCTGTTCATCCTTGTTGCCTCTCTCAGCCTCTTCCAGTACTATGCCCTTTGCTTTTGAGATGGAGCATATCTAACCTGTATAGGCAAGCCATGGATTTATGTGTCATTGGATTATACTGTCATCTCCATTTTTTTCCTTTATTATTACTTTTTCTTTGCCCAACATTTGATGAGCATTTCTGACAGCTGTTGAGTACTGAGCTGAAAACCCTGAAGTCTTAGTCTGAGTCAACTCAGTGTAAATAACTTCAAATGTGAACCGGGGATCACTTTTCCAGTGTTCATCACTTCTCATTTCAGTATGTTACTATTACAAATAGCACATGTCCCCGTGGAACAGTAATGGAGAGCTCCATCCTTTGCAAGATCTGATCACTAACTCCTACCATAGGTTCCTGCCTTACATATGTTATCAGTGCCAGACCCTCTCTTATGCTGCAACTACATGAGTTCTTTAAAGCCTGAGCTGGGGGAACTTTGTAAAATCTTCTTGGAAATCCAAGAAGACTCCGTATTCTGGACAACCCAATCTTTTTTTGGTCTGAACACTGGTATAACAAGGTGTACAGCTTACTCTACTGTCCTGCTGATTGTGTCAATTGTCTGTTGCACGTGTATGTTCACAGAAATCGAGTATTCGGTCAAGTCCATTTCATAGATCATCTAACGTGATCACTCAAGACCTCTCCTGAATTCTAGGTCTGGCCCTGTGACACCGCTTCATTTCGTATTGCAGCGTGGCTCATGGTGAGGGATATCAAGAACTCCAGATAACAGAAGTCCTAGCTCTGCAGGGAGTGTCTAAACATAAACTCATATGAATGGCTAGGAACCGTTCTAGGAAATGCTTTTTGTAGCGTAAATCATATAATTCTGCATTTGCCATGTGACTCTACTGTCCTGTTGCTTCTTCTCTTTGAAGACTGACTGTTTTCCCATCTATTGTCTATTCTAGCTGGGAAATTGCTCTCAAAAGCCACTGTTAAAACAGTTTCTGTTGAAGCACTTGGCAATGGTGCAATGAAAGAATTCACTAGACTTGCTAACTTTCTTTGGGTGACTGAATATGAACCCATGATTTCTTGGCACTTTATATGAAATGCTTTTTTTTCTCCTCCTTGCCATGACATCTCATATATGAAATCCTTAGACTCAGTACAGAGGCCAGAAACGCTGTACGTACTCGGAGCATGGGTAGATGAAGCCAATGTCTAGGCTGAACCCCAAACTCCTTAGGAAATTAATCTCTAGTTTTATTATAATTAGTGATTTTCCTTGAAGTTCCTATGATTAGGATATCATCTGCCTTTCAGTGGCTTTATTAGCATTGACAGCTTCCTTGGGGCTGTAGCCAGGCCAAGCACCAGTGCGCTGATGTATTTGCCCTATTCAGCAAAAGTCTGTAAGCATTTTCCATCCCTTCAGTTTCTCTAGACGGAATGACACTTTTCTTCTCGAATACTCCCATTTGGCAGCAATGAGAGATGAAACTGATCCTTAACATGTAAAAACATACACGGAAACAAGAATTCTAAATAACCCAGACTTAATTGAGTCATCACTGCAGGATCCTCCAACACAGTGAAAGGTCCCTCAGGAGAAGCTGTCACACACAGGGGACTTTGCTGTAGGAGCAATGATCTACAGAGACCACTCACATCTCCAGGGAGCACCTGGGAAAGCACAGAAAGATTTTTTTTAATTTTCTCTTTAAGAGTTTCATAGGCGGTTTTTCTCTTTTAAAATTTTCTTAAATAGGGAAAACTTAAATCTAACAGAGGTTAAAGACCTTCTTTAAATATATAGAATCGTAGAATCTTCATGGTTGGAAAGGACCTTTGAGATCGAGTCCAACCATACACACACAAAAATACCCCTACAATCTCTGTCACTAGAGCATGCCCTGAAGTGCCAAATCTAGATGTAATATGTCAAGGTAGGCGTGAAAAACTTCCTCAAATGTGTTCTAGGGTAAATCGCTCCTTTAAATGATATTAGGCAGGAAATGATGTATGACATCAGAATTACGTACAGCATAGATAATCACGGAAAAATCTATCAGTAGTCTTAGAGCTGGTCAGAAACTTTGGAAACATGTCAAATTATAACTCCCTTACTTTTTGATCACCAGCAAACCCAAACCGAAACAAAGAACAGCAGACAAGGGCTGGCGATGTGTCCAACCAATAATCTCTTGGTTTGGGATAATTTCAGCAAATTTCCAAAATGTTGGAAATTAAACTTTTGATTATTTTCTTTTCTAATATCTTTTGAAGAAAATCATGCATTTCTTCATCAGAAAAGATTACTTCAACACTGGAGAGTGCATATAAATGGCAGAGTAATACAATTCTAGTGTGCATCTGTATCTGCCTACACTGATGTTTATTGTTGAATGAAGTTCACTTTTAATTATGTGTGGCTTCTGCTCTGCTGACTTCAAGAATTGCCCTTTCCCCTAGAAGCTTAAATCTGAATATACTGATATTCACTTTAATATGTCTGAGGCTTATTCTGAGGCTTTAGTATGCAGAACAAGATGAAAAATACTTCTTAAAGAGTGCTATTAATCTCCACCATCACCTTGTATTTTCCTAGGATTTTTTCTTGATCGGTTTCTTTCATCATTCAGGAATCTGGAGTCTGAAAAATAGGGATATTCATTCCAGAGTGTTTACTTCCTCTCTATGAAAAATACTTTTCTATTAGAGCCTGTCTGAATCTGAAAAACCTGCTTCCATGGTGTATGGAGTTGGTGATCGGGTTTAAATGTTCCAGCCTTTGGCAGGGGAAGAGGGCTTGTCTGGGTTTGGCTTCTGAGGGAGCATCCTTTTCTTTAAAGTCTTAGATGAAGAATGGGACAAACCACCCCACCCATGGTCATGGGTGTATTCTCTCTATTCTATCATCTGGGAGATAATTAACAATGTTTGGGAAATAATTTTGAGTGACAGTGTTTTATTATTATTTGGGATGCTGTTTTTGCTCATACCCTATTGATCAAGAAATAAAAGTGCCTGTTGTCTTGGTAACCTTTCCAAAACAAAGTATTTTTCCGTTTTACTCTGAAGACTGGGACTGTATAAAATCCCATTTTCTCTTTGAGTCTGTATTTCTAACCATTATTAAGCAATAGCTTTGGTAGCTCTGCAGAATCCATGCCAGCAGCTCCGGTTAAGTGGCTTTGAGCAACTTCTAGACTCGCCTCTCTCTGCGTTTTTTTGGCTGTTTTGGTAACTTATCTCTCCTAATATTGGGAACTAGCCAAAAAAACCCCTTCCAGTGGTCATGTATAAGCAACCATCCCACTCTGTGCTGTCCCCCTTGTGCTCATTTCCAGCATGTCCACAGATTTAGGGTACCGATTAGAGCACCTAAAATTAACGCGCGATTTGGGTAATGCTTATTCTTTGGGGGCGTTTTTTTGCGTTTCAGAGAAGGTGGTGAAATATAGCATGTACAGTTTAGACAATTCTCTCCCCCCGCCCCCAACCCCCCTTTTTCACTCTACACTTCAAAAGAAAACAAAATAGAAAAGGCAAAAAAGAAGAGGCTGGTAGCGCAGGCTGGGAAGGTGGCTGCTGCCCTCTGATGGTTCCCGAGGCGAACAGCCAGGAGGAAAGTGGTTAAAGAGCAGCTGAGAGGATCCCCCTTATTTTTTAGCCAAGGTCTCCTGCGAGGTAGAGGAGGAGCAGACCTCAGCTGCTTGGCTGTGCCATAAGGGATAACTCTGAATGTCCTGAATTATTGCAGAGAATGCTGGGTTTGTGGGCTTTTTCTTCCTTGGCTTTCACTTCCTTTTCTTCCAAGAGGTCATTTTGATGGGGTTTGACCATGGCAGGTCGCTTGTGCTCCTCCGGCAGTGGAAGCCCATTAGTGCCTGGAGCTCATTGCCCTCAGATAACTGGGTGCATCAGGATTTCTTATAGAAATATGTGTCACCACCACCTGTATCCTGTCACCTAGAAGGTGTTTTGAGTCGTCTCGTCAATGTTCAAGGATGTGTGCAGATGCTTTATTTAAAGAAAAAAAAAAAATAAAGAAAAAAGAAAAGACCAGGCTGTCAGCTATCAAAGAGCCCAGACGTGTGTGCATCCCCATGGTGTCCGAGCAGAGCCGTTGCCCTTGGTGTCAAACAACTTGCCCGGCAGTGTCAAGGTGCCTGCCGCTCCATCCCCGCGCAGGCAGCTCTCCTCCTCTGCCCTTTGGTAGGATGGGGTAAAGTTTTAGCCTTAGCAAACCGTGTGGGGAGAAGAGCTGTAGGTGTGTTTAATCGCTGGGCTCAGCTCGGGGCCATGCTCCTCGAGGGGAGCGCTGCAGAGAGCAGGAAGGTCTCTGTCTCTCTGCCTGTTTGAACTCTGTTTTACAAGCAGACTTTTTTCCTTTGAACTAAGTTTTGACACTTTGGCAGTGATCTCATCTCATTTTGAAAAGGCCTCCATCCCTATTACCCAGCTAAGACAACGTGCTCATGCCAGATCCTTGATTCTGGCATTGTCTGGGGGAGCTGCCCTCCCAGAGGACTGCTCTGCAGTGATAAGATGAGGAGGTACCGCAGTAGCCTCCCCAAAAGATAGCCGGTGTTTGAGCTTCTTGTGCCTGAAGCTTTGGCCATCACCCATTGACCTGTGCTCCACGTGGGACGTGCCATTTTTGTGGGACTGGGGAAAGTCATCTGAGACTTGATTATTTTTTTTTGAGGAGGGTCATGAGGATGATCAGAGGGCTGGAGCACCTTTCCGATGAGGACAGGCTGTGAGAGAGTTGGGGTTACTCAGCCTGGAGAAGAGAATGCTCCAGGGAGACCTTATAGCAGCCTTCTGATACCTAAAGGGGGTCTACAGGAAGGATGGGGAGGGATTCTGTCGGGGGTTGTATTGGTAGGACAAGTGGTAAGAGTTTCAAACTGAAAGAGGGGAGATTGAGATGAGATGTGAGGCAGAAATTCTTTGCTGTGAGGGTGGTGAGCCCCTGGCCCAGGTTGCCCAGAGCAGCTGTGGCTGCCCCATCCCTGGAGGGGTTCAAGGCCAGGTTGGACGGGGCTTGGAGCAACCTGGGCTGGTGGGAGGTGTCCCTGCCCAGGGCAGGGGGTGGCACTGGATGATCTTCAAGGTCCCTTCCAACCCAAACCATTCTATGATCTATGATTTCGTGCTCCATTACTCGTAACAGAGCAGTGCTAAAGTGTGCTTCACCAGCAATGCTAAAACTGTAGAAATTCTTTACCCAAGAACCTCCCATTTTAGCTCAGGCGAACCCATGCACTGGAAAGAACACAGCCACCATGAGGCAGGGCACTGCTGCAGCTTCCGTGCTGTCACGGCCGTGGTGAACGCAGACCCTCCTTTGCCTCTGGGCCCCAGTGCTCTCCCAGTATCAGCCTTTCCAGCGTCAGCTTCTGAGCTTTTTGAAAGCTGAGTCACAGCTTTAAAGCAAAGGTTTTGGTGGGCGAGAGGTGGTAGGGAGGGGAGGAGCTGTTGGTCGGCACCTTTCAAAGGCGCTGGCAGTACCTGTGCTTTCCCAGCTTGCATCGTGGCTCTGCATCTTCCTTCGCGTGTGACAAAACGGGTGACACGGTTTCACCCAATGTGGCTTTATGGCAGGCGGGAGTGTCAGCTGGGGCCGTGCAGAGAGAAGGCGCTCGAGTAGTAAAAAGTACAGCTGCTGCGCCAGTGAGTATTGGAAACCCGGTACAGCGCAGGTCTGTCCTGTCCTGAGAGTAAAGCTCTCACCCGTGTGCCAGTCTAAAGCTCTCCCGCAGGTTTTCATGCCAAAACTCCTTGAGCTGCCTTGTGTTCGAGCAGCTGTCCCGCTTAACGAAAGGATACTCGGAGAAAAAGCTGCAATCCTGCCTCTTGCACCCAGTCAACGTGACAAAAGCTGGTGTGGCGGGGGGGGACGACACTGCCACGCTGTCCCGGGTGATCCCGCTTTCAGGCTCTCCTCCCTTTCATCCACCATCCAAACCTGCCACAGCGCTGTAAGAGTAACGCTTATTTTTAATTCCCTGATACTCCTATAATAAGAAATCATTACCGTGTCGGCGATACCGTGCTTGATTTAGAACATCGATTGTTAATTCTGGCAGTTCTCCTACCAGCAGAGATTCTTAAATAGCAGGAGCCGGATGACTCTTTAGCAGAATAGCTCCTGGGGGACAGGGATTGGTTTTATTGACTGAGTCTCTTCGCCTGTGGGTAACAGCAAAGCTGCGCTGGCTCTCTTTTTTTTTTTTTTTTTTTTTTCCCCTATAATTGTGAAGTTAACTAGCTTCTGCCGTGCTGTCAAGTAGATATGCCTACATCAAAAATTATTGCGTTTGCCTGCTGCGAGGTTTGCAATGTGTCTTATTAAATGTTTTCAGCTGCCGCTAAACATCAAGGTAACTGGTAATTTCCCGGGCACCGAGGATCTTCTGTGTTTTCAAAGGAAAAGCTGTCTTTATTCAGCCTTTCTACAGTTGTTGAATCTGGTGCAACCTTCATCCAGCGTGAAACTTTTTTTGAGTGAACCATAAAGCTAAAATAGATCCTGCGTAAATAGGAGGCAGAGCTTCTCAGGTGGGAATGTACTGCTGAATGAATCTGTACACAATTATTTTAAAATCTGTCAGATATCTCAGTTGTGATCACTTTAGAAGCATCCAAGTGACTTAGTTAGCCAGAGGAAAACAAGTTAGAGCAAACGGTATGGATAAAGGTCAGCGTGGAGTGGGAGCGAGGGGTCACCTTGGATTTCTCCTTGGGGAGAAAAAAGAGAAGGAAAAGAGTCGTTTTTCTGCCCGTCACGGCGGGGGGGGGGGGAGCAGAGGGAAGCTGCTGGATAATCCTCCTCTTGTTCCTCTCCAGCTGCCCAACTCCTGGCAGTGAGTCATGGCGCTCCCAAGCGTGTTGCCAACGGAGAGCGTGGAGCGCAGAACGAATCCTGCTCAGCTCTCTCCCTGCAGTGCCGGGGGGGCTCCGCTCTCCCCCGAGAGGGGTGTGATGGGTGCCGGGGCAGGACTCCAGCTGCTTTCTGTGTTTCCTACCCCCCTTCAGACCTGAGGCCCAAGGCAAGGGAGCTTCTCACGCCTCCTGCCCCAGCGAGCTCGGAGCTGGGACCTCGGCTGCTGGAGGGAGGACTCATCTTTCTGCTGGTTTCAGCCTGGATCCTTCCCTTGACCTGCTCAGACACAGCTCCTGGTGAAAGGCAACACACTTCAACTACTGGCAAGTGATGAATGCGTAAAATTACCCCGGGTTTAGATAAGATGGGAGCTTGATTTTTCTTTCAAGAGTGCATCAAGCTGACAGTGCAAGTTTTTTTCCTTTTTACCTAAGGGTAAACTGCCAGAATTTGTCCTCATTAAGAGGATAAGTGTACTGAACACAGCTCCATTCATTTCAAAGGCCGGCTGGTAGGACAGAGCCAGAGCAATTCCTTTTTGATATCCTAAAAGCTAAATACAAGGTTGGATTATGTTGCATGCTTTCTTTTTTTCTTTCTTTCTCTTTTTTCTTCCTCTGATGGAAGTGGCTGTAACCCAGATGCACGATCCCTTCTCATTGAGCTTTTGGTTCACCAAACGGATACCTGAATGGTGTCTTCCTCTTTGCTCATCCCAAGTCTTTGCCCGACGGGGCCAGCCCTGTCCTGGGTGGCTCCTGGACAGCCTGCTCTCTTCTTGGGAGACAGGTAATTCCAGAGCTTCCAGAGTTTGTAATTTAACTTGGAGCAGGTTCTTCCAAATCCAGGTGGTTACTAGATAACTGACCTTTTGGTGGCCACATTATAAAATACAGCAATCCCCATGGCGCGCAGCGCTTCCCAGGGCTGTCATAGCATTGTGGGGGGAAAAATAGGGAAAAAAGTTTGAGATAATTTTCTGCGTTCGCCTCTCCTCCTTGTGTTGCCTTCCTTGCCTCTCAAGGCCACTCTCCCCCATCGTCCCCCCCAGCCTGGCCGAGGTTGGGTACTTCATCTGGCAGGGACGGGAGCCGCTGCTCCTTGGGGCCCCAGGGCTCGGTACCGTGGGCCGCTGCTGCCTTCCTCGGCCTCATCCCCACCTGCTCAGGCTCCATCAGCAGCATCTACCAAGCTGACTCCGTGGCGTGAATCATAGAATGGTTTGGGTTGGAAGGGACCTTAAAGTGCCACCCCCTGCCCTGGGCAGGGACACCTCCCACCAGCCCAGGACGCTCAAGGCAGAAAGTATGTAGCGTAGGGCAGGGGGGATCATTTTGAGCTTGAGAAGGAAAGTCTTTGAAATGAAACATTCAGACTAAGAATATCCAAGTAGCCTTGTTAGCCACCTACAACTTTACTATTTAAATTAGATTTTTTTTTTTTAGTGTTGTACTGACTGATCTGTAGTTCTCACAGACACAGGTGAGCTGTCACTACCCAGTGACTTTCCAGCGACATGTGTCTCTGCTGCTTCACACCGTACGTGTCAGCAGGTGACCTCAAGGTCCCTTGAGACTTCCAGAGTGATTTTTTTAAGAGCCAGGTGGCTCAAAACAGGCCAAAGGGGAGGCTTAGATGAGATCTGAGGAAGAAATTCTGTGCTGTGAGGGCGGTGAGCCCCTGGCCCAGGTTGCCCAGAGAAGCTGTGGCTGCCCCATCCCTGGAGGGGAAGGGGGGTTGGAACTAAATGGTCTTTAAGTCCCTTCTAACCCGAACAATCTATGAAAGCAGGAATGTTTGGGTTTTTTTTCTGTCACTTCTATGGCAATTAGTACTTCAGTGCAACAGAAATACCCAAGCAATGGTGAGCCACTGCTTTTCAAATCAGGAGCCCCTGCTCCTCCGGTATTTTTCTATTACCACGGCTTTATTTCTCTGCGAGCAAGAGCCTGACACCAGCGTAACTGTATCGTGTGACGGCTGCTGGCCGAGTGCGCCAGCGACAGATGCGCGCTGAAACGGTATGAAAATTTTTTGCAGCCCCAGCAGAACCGGGGAATGCCTGGCTTCGCGCCAGCCCCGCTCGCGGGCGCCCGGGATCTGACGGTTCAACGGCAATGTTTACAGCACGGAAAAGCAGTTCTAGGCATGGTTCTTGTCAGCAGCGGAGAGCAAATAACATCTCTCATCTTGGTGACCTATGCTGCCCCTCCAGTCTCAGAAACCCTCTTTTATTTTATTTCCTCCCCCCACCACCACTCTGCCCTCATCACACTTTTAGTCAGATGCTGCAGCAGGATGGAAAAGCTGTCTGCTTTGATTCCTTTGAAAGAACACTGGGCGCTTTAATCCCGGAACTTTATTTTTTGACACAAATAGGGAGAAGTTGCCTCTTGTGTCTTCTCATGCCCTCTTCAGAAATGCCTTTTTTCTTTTTCCCCCTCCATGAGCATCTCTTACATCACAGGACACCATACGACAGTGAAAATTGTATTGTAAAGGAAAACAACGTGATAAAAAAAATTGCTCTCGTAGTTGCAGAGGGGAGGAGCGAAGGAGCAGAAGGTGCTGACCGCCGTTTTGCACGGTGCACTTCTCCTGGGGCACGTGCACAAGCGTGATTTTGCACGGTGGCGTCTGTCCCCAGGTCACATCCGTCTGCTCGCTTTCCCTTGGAGGGGGGCGATAGGAAGGGAGCTCCCCACTTCTGTGCAGCTCTGCAGTGGTGTGTCTTTCTGTGCATATTAAATACCAATTAAAATGGGCATAGGGATGGTACTGGCCATAACCACCTCTAATAAAGCCCGCCACGTGGCATTTGTGTCGGGACAAAGTCTGGCGTAGCGGGTGGGAAAGTGTCGGCCACACCTGCCCAAGGTGCAGCTTTGCCTGTTGCTGTTGATGGTAATCAAGGGTCTATAAATAACCTGGAACAGCATTCGCTAATATTTCCACAAATTAACTGACAAGTGCTGGGCTCCTCTGCTGTCTTGTGTAGGCCATGGCCCTGTCTCCACCCCAGCCACGGACGAAAGCACTGAGCAAAGGAAGCCTGGACGGGGTCAGCGCTCCTGCCGTCGGGAGGGTTGATGTGAAGGTGACTGACCCCAAGCGAGTTTGGCCAAGTGCTCACTCTCCTGTTGGTGGACAGGATCCCGCAAGCCTGCCTGTGATCACCGGGGCAGTGCCATAGGGACCTGCAGGAGAAGATCCCTAAGCAGGGAAGGGTCAGCAGTAAGAACTGCAGGACAAAATGAAGCACTGATATCTTAATGACCATTTCTCATTGTCCCCAGTGTTCCTGGTGTTTGCACTGTTTCTGCCCTTTGAATCCCAAATTACAACCAAAACAATGTCTCTGATCTTCCTGTTTGGACCCAAAGGGTGAAGGAGAAATGCATTCGTAAGTGCTGATGTTGGTGCACCCCTGTGGAAAGCCAGGATGGCCACCTCGGCTCTGTCCTGTGGTCCAGAAAATCCAAAAAGTGGGAGTGGGAACCAGCCCCTCTGTGCTGTGTGGGCAAGAGGGCAGCAGTCCTCTTGGAAAGGTGGTGGTATGGAGAGGAGGAACCCTTCTAAGAGTGAGTTTTCACAGTGATCCCTCTGGAGAAGAGCAGAGCCCTAAGGTGCATGAGGTCCATTCCTTCGGGACGGTGCTGGCATCGTGCACTTCAGGCCATATCTACTCGGAGGTGTTTCGGCAGCACCTTTACCAATAGAAACTTCTAAGTATTACATTAAGACCTAAGAAAAAATCAAATTGCTTTGAAGACAAAAAAGGCTATTTTGTTAATTGAACTATTTACACAGCTTCGATTTGAATGGAAATGATCAGCCATAATTGTCCATATTAAATAGTAATTTTTCTCTTCAGTGGTATCCTTAAAAGAGAATGACGTCCTTTGGTGCATTTTCAATGGGTCTTTCCTGTTCTTTCTTCTTAGAATATCTTGCATGGTCATAGAAATATATGATGACGATAGAAGCAATGTTCAGAAAAATGATGAGCAGCATGATCCAATATGAATATCCATAAGTGTGTTCAGATTTGACATATTTCTGCAGAGCAGAAAAACATCCATGGGCCAATTCTATAGACAGGCCATTTCCTTCTATGTTCACAGGAAAAAGTATCATGGCTATAAGTATGAAGATTCCTAGAAAATATAAATATAAATGTTAGAGGTGAAACTGTAATACTATTTATTAGCTACTTGTAAATAGTCTACTTAAATTGGTTAGAATTCATGGACAAAAATTAATCTAGTACTTTCCATTAGTAAAATATGCGGGTGTTTAAGGAATTTTTGTCCCATCTAATAGTATCTGCCAGCTGTTTCAACACTGGCATATCTTGTCAATGTTTGGACATTGTCATATTTTCTGCTAAATTTAATGGTTTCTCACTGACTATTCTTAGATAAGGCCATTTACTGTAAAATTTTTTTTCACTGAGTTTAGTGCTGATGAGTAAATATATTTACCCCTTTGGTGATTTGCCTATTACATATGAGCCCAAAGTCATGGGGTGTGTGGTACCACAACTGGATAAAACCCCTGTCTGCGTTCAGGGTTGGCCCAGCTTTGCTCAAGAGCTTAGACTTAGAAACGTCATGTTCTTTCCAACCCAAATTACTCAATGACTCTGCGATGAGCCAAAACGCAATGTCTTAGATCTCTGTCTACTTCCTATAGCTGCCTGAATATGAGTGGAGTTCGGTTACTTTGCCATTTAGCTAAGTAACGCATTTACATCTCCACTTTCATAGTGCTGATGGCCGTATAATCTCCGAACATTGGTGAGAATATTTCTATTCCTTCCTTCCACATGCAACACGTTCCTACTGAAACAGGTTCAGGTTTTTGCAGGAGGACACTGGACTTTTGGGACATCTGCTAGGAGAATTCGGAACCTTCAACATACGCTCACACATCAAACGACACATGATTTTTCATAAAAAAATGCCCATGGCAAAATAGACTTCCAGGTCATAGCAATTCCAGGGCTGTAAAAAGTAACCACAATTCTCAGTCAACATGAGGGTTTACTTTCTCACTAATATTTATTTTGGCAAGCCCCTGGTCCTTTCATTTCTGGTCAAAGCTTGCAGATTCTGGCCAGGTAAGGGTGCTGGGTTCAGGAAACAAACAACTTTCTCATGTGGTGAGACAATGATCTGCTTGTCTCAAAAGTGGAATAATTGTCTAATCTAGACTTTTGCTCACTTTTCTTGTTGTGTTTCAAGGCATCCACAGCTGTTTCAGCATCTGTCTTTATACACTATGTTAGACATGGCTGGAGACAAAGGGGTGAGTTTCACACCCCCACCTGTACTTGCTATGATTAAGACGACGTTAAGACTACGTATCTAGATGAATCCCTTTCCACAAAGGTCTGATTTTGGCAAAGGCAGTTCATGGTACATGGCTCGAGGGAGAGCAAGCTCCCGCTCCACCAGCAGAGCACCTTCAGCCATGAAGAGCTTTTGAAGGACAAAACACCCATGCTGAAGTACTCTGTAATCAGATGTCTTTAAAGAAATTTTTCTGCGCGCAAACCTAGTGTTAGAGGGAGGTGTAATCCTCTTGAGACAAATTGAGTGTGAGAGCTGAAGTCATTACCATAGCAAGATGAAGAGGGTAGGAAGCTGCATGAGGAGCAGCCAGGCTCCTAACGAGGGGTTACACCTCCAGGGAGCTGTTTGACTGAGTTCACATGTCTAACAACTCAGCATTTCTACCTCTTTTTTTTTTTTTTTTTTTTTTATCCTTAGGGAATGTTAAAACTTACTTTGATAAGTTAAAGTGTCTTTTTGAGAAGGAAATACATTTTTCTATGACTCAGTCCCTCTAACTGCCGCCTGCCCGCCATGTTGATGCTATTGTGGATGTTTTCAATTCAATACATTTTTCAGAAATGAAGCTAGAGTCCAGCCTGTAGATTAGACCTTAGAGGCCTAATTTGGTATGGAGGTAACCCAGCAACAAATATGCTACAAATACTATAAAAGAGTGACACAAGGTCTTAAAGAGGTCACAAATTGCACCGTAGTCACATCCAGTGCATACTATTCTGTTAAATTTTTGCTCTGTATTTGCCAGTGAACTCTGTTCTCAATGTGCATCGCGCATGAAATGATGCTACACCTATTGGGCCTTTTCCATTTCCATTTTTACTGCCAGTGAATCCAGACTCCTACTGACCGATGGTGCCACTTCGAGTAAATAATACTGTTTTACTGGTACTTAAAAGATAGTTTTCAGCTATTCCAGAAGACACTGTTAAAAACCAAAATCAGAATACTTTTCCAAGTGTTTCCTTTTATAGATATATTTTTCTTATTCTTGGGATTGATGAGGATACTGTATTCAACCATATGGTGGGCAGAAAGTGGTCAGCACGGGACGCGTTACTCACCGCATAGGGAATTCCAGGTATAGACTCCGATGGGTCCCAAAAATGTCTGGTAGGGATTACTGACAGCATTAGTGCAGGTAAATCCAGAACTCAGAAGGGAAACCAGTAAACCGAGAACCAAAATCACGATAATTGCAGTGACGGTGCTTTTCGCCTTGGTGTTGCTCAGGTTAGCTGCAACTGAAATACAGCATTGATGATCAGCGCAGTCCAGCGGGCTCGACGACCTCATCACTTACTGACAGGGTTGTAATTAAAAGCTAATAACCAGAGATTTCGCTGAACGTGACCCCAGATCCAAACTGGGATGAAGGAACATTAGCCTGAAATAAGCGCCTGTCTGCTAATCCTGCAGGAACACAAACTTTCCAGGCATTGGGTTGGGTAGTAAACTTATTTCTTGATAACTCTGTAAGTATTTCCTCTTTACAAGGCCAGACAGAAATTTGATGCCTAAATCAGATCAGAAAACTAGGTGTTTCTCTGCCCATTGCTCCTGAGATATCTGCCAGTTTCTACACTTGCCCAATTTAAAACTTGGCTCCAATTGTAGATTATTTCTTTTTAATAGAGCAGCAGTCCCCCTCCTACAAAATAAAACTGACAAGGGGAACAGCTTCTAAAAGTCCAGTAAAACCATTAGCCTGGAAGGGATAGGTGCATTTGTAGGACAAACGTAACTGAACATGGTCATTCCCAGACAGACGAGGCATGGTTGGCCACCGGGCTGGTGTTCATACCCTGACTAGATTTGTCACTTGCCGCGTCCTGCAGAAAAAAAATTGGAGACAGTACTTGCTCTCCTCTTTTAAAAGAAAGGAGCAACTCCTGCTTTGTTTTCATTGGGAGGACTGGACACATGGGATGCTCTGGCTCCCAAGGGCCTGTGCTTCATGGTCACGGCTGGTGGCCCTGGGCTCGGCAAGGGGAGAACGTGGACTCCCAGCTGCCGGCTCAGCCCTGCCCTGGGGCTCCTGTGCTCAAGGTCTCCACTCCTGAGGCCACGTGTCAAGGAGTCTTAACATGGAGCATCTTGGCACCTCTCCTTTTTGCTCAGTCTTATTAGAGTTTGTACTGTAGATTGTCGCCTGGTGTAGCTTCTGTGGGTACCACACCCACATGGCTGGCCATGTGTACTTGGCACGTGTAGTCACCCCCTCCAGGACTGTAATTGGTTTTATTGGTTTCGCCTAAATCCTTCTAGTCATTTGATATGTTGCTGATAATAAGAGACGCAAATGCTAAAGCAAGATACTCAGAGTGTGATTGCAGTATAGCTGCCTGGAAATATTTTCTTTTCCGTCTTTCAATTTAAAGATTGAAAAGGCAACTATACCGTGCCTGTGGCTGCCTTACCCTATAACAACTAAGACAACAACGTTTTCAAGCTCTGTTCAAATGGGTGTTGTGGTAGACAGCCATCTGCAGGAAAACTTCCTTTCTAGGGTACTTTTAATAGAAAGCCATTACGGCAGAGTATTCAGTGCATAAATTAGAGAAATTATAGCAGTAAAAAGATCAACAAGAAATAGTACAAACCCCATAAGAAGAAAACAAAGACTCATAACAATACAAAGAGCTATGGGAAATAAATTAAAAGGAGAGCTTGTCTCTCGATTTATCTAATATTCCCGGCAGAAGTTAATTTCTGTTGGAGGAAATGGTAGGTAAGGATGCAAATTTAAGCAATTCTAAAAGAATAGGAAAGACGGGTGTTCAGAAAACATCCCTCAGTAAATAGAGGTGAGCACGGCACCGGCTGCACCGTGCCCTCGTGCTGAGGCGGCGTTACTGCTTGGGCATTGCTTAGTTCGGGAAATAAGTTTGGAGCCAAATCAGACAGGTTTGGCAGCCTCATCTAATTTTGTCACCCAGAACATCTCCAGAATTGACTGGCTACAGCAATTGCACCCCCTAATTGATCGCGTTCATCTCTGACGTTGAGTCGCAGTTTAGGGGATGTAATTTTGTCAGACTCTGCCTGTTGTAATCACGCCTGCGACAGCGTAAGACTCAAGGTTGTAAATAGAATGCTGTTTTCGTAGTGGCAGATATTTTTTTCTAAATAAAGCAGTCTGTGCAAACTGCAGGAACCTACAGTCACTGATCTACTTGAACGGGATCGATAGTAACCCACAGCTGGATAACCTTGGCATCAGCGTAAAACAGCTTAATGCCCAAATGAAAGGAGAGGGTTTTGCCTTTGCCGGATCTCTCCTAAATTTTCTGCATCTTCATTTTTTTTTTTTTTCACCTTTAACTCTCATATGGTTGGATAGAATTTCCTGAATTTTTACTAACCTGAACGTGAATGACGTTTTAGCTGAGAGGCCTGAGGTCTTTTCTAAGCTTGCTTATCTGACAGCTTTTATGAGGTCTATGATCACTTATGGCACATAACTAATTGTTCATTAACAAAAAAAAAAACCAAAACCAAAAACAAACCAAAACAAAACAAAAAAAAAAAAACCAAAAAACAAACCACAAAGTAGAATTCAACCTATCTTTCCACTTTTCAGGAGATCCCATAGCACAGCTGGAACCTGATGATACCATTAATGAAGTTCCAGCAATTTTCAAGCATTTGTTATGTATTTAAGAGTTGGAAAGTTAATAGATTCCTCTCTGTTAGGGCAAATTTCAAAGACTTCCTCGTGTGCTGTTGGCCTCGCTGGTTCCAGTAGTTGGATAAATCCTGGTTTTACGGGACTTCATGGGAGTTCTTCTTCCGGCACCTTGCTCACAATTTTTACGTGTCTGACTTAGAAACAAGCAAAGCTGGAAACCAGCTCTGGTGCAGACTGTTATATTCATAGGTGGTTCCTTTCTAAGACAAATCATTAAAACAGCTAACGAAGACTCTACGGACTTGAGTTATTAAATAACTCTTACATTCTGCCAGACCATTCTGCTCGTCCCCAGAGCCTCTGAAGTAGCTGTATTGATTTATCGCTCTATTAAGGTCGTTCATGGCAGTCTGTTAAAGAGGCAACCGCGACCAGGCAGTTCATGCACTGTACACTTGCAGAAACCATATTCTTTTGCTTGTCTTTTATTTTTATGCCCAGAAATTTCCTTTAATGTTGTGGGTTTCAAAATAATAAGCTATGGGCTTTGGACAGGCTGTTGAGCATCTACTTTTCTACGGCCACTAATAAAAGCCCATGTGGGCTATTGCTAACAAGTACTCTGCACCCCCGAGCTCCAAGCTATTGTCTTTGATTGACTCTTTCACGATTTCCATTCTCCTCGTCTCGCACCCAAATATGACAATGCCATTTGAGAAACGCACTCAGGGTGTGCAGCAGAGACCCCCAGCCAGGCCGTACTTGCTGAGCGACAGACCAAGCTGTGATTTAAAAGGATGCTTATAACTCTTCTTACTGGTGTCTAAAATGTGAGAGTGGAGAAAGCACAGCACTTCGTTTCTCCCTAGCGCAGGCCATCCACTTACTGAAGGATATCGTCAAACAAAAGGCATCTACTGTCTTAGGAGGACCCAATTATTTGAATTTAAAAATAGTATGTATGCAAATCTGTGAAGTATCTCTTCTATTTCAAGAATGTACAGAATTAATATAAAAAGTGACAATCCTGCCTCCATAGAGCCTAAGAATTAATTTAAAATCAGTTCCTTTCATCTAGGATATGTGCCCAACTGAACTGGTGAGGGGTGTGGGCAAATCCATATTTAGACTATTGATAAAGCACGACTTTCTTTCAGCAGCTGTTGAAGGCAACTAGCAACTCCTGAAGATCCCTCGTTTTGTTCATCCCCAAATGGCTTAAATTTGAGAATTTAGACGATATTTTGTAAATGGTAAGCTCAAAACCCTAAATCTGCTGGGGGGAAACTGCCACCACCAGCAAAATGCATGCAGACCATGCAAAGAACGGAAACCCTTTACCGATGCAAGTGTTCTGGGAGTGCTTGTCATTAATTGTAATTAAAATCTGTACATCGGTAGCGCCCAGGCGCTGGGATTGGGTTGTGTTAGCTGCTGTGCAGACAAAGGCAAGACACGTGCCCCGAATTCCTGCCAGATTGCATCCTTGCCCTGCAACCAGCTCTCCGCGGGTGGACTCCTGGTTTCACGCGGAGCCCGATTAAAATCAGCAAGTCGGCCCGCGTGGGGCTTGAGCCAACTGGCGTGGGGAGATACAATCGTCTATAAACTATTTTTATAAGTGCGTATTTACTCTTCTAAAAATTACTTTGATTATTCTGATATGACTGTAAATAAACTGCTTTGAATGACTTGTGATTTTGTATTTATTGTGGAATGATCTCAATATATCCTGTATGCTCTGCTAGGAACACTGCTGTGTTCGGCTTTTTCGTGCCAATATAATTGTTATAATACGAAGTGGCTTGTGTGATAGAGCTTTGGCACTGGGGTAATTTGGGTGCTGTTCGTTCGGATACAATTTCTGTACTAAATTCAGGTGGGAAAGAGCTTGGAGATGGGAACCACCTGGACGCTCAGGTCTGCTGTGCTCTACCTTGGTGGCTTCTGTGTGATGGGACATCTTAAAACAGCCTGCCAGAAAAGGAAAATAATTTTGACCTACTCCTACTCTTCCAAATTGTCATTAGTTTTCTTTTGACTGACTTTTTTCACTTTCGCACGTGTATATCTGCATCTTTGAACTCGGTGAGACAGCAATATACATAAAATCAGTGCAAATCCTTGACCCTCGCAGCAGCTTTCAGGCTTATCTACCTTTGGCCTTTTTGAATGATTTTCTTCACATCAGCAGAGCTACTTTTGCGTAAAGTTAAGTAAATCTTTGCGGAACTGCGAGAAAACAGTATTGAGTCTGTGGTTCATACTTGGTATGCACAGTTTCTTGTCTCTGTTTTGCTTTTTCTCACCTTTTGCTTCTCATACCAGGATTTTTCATTCTTGTCTTAACTTTCTCCAAGGTTGCTCTAGGTAAAATCCCTTCTGCTCTTCCCCTTATTTTTTAACTTTGTTTTATTCTCATCTAGCATCTCTCGTCCCTTATCTCTCATTTTTTCTCTTTTCCTTAATTATTTAACCATTTTTTTTTCTTTTTTTCTTCTGCAGTAATTCTGCCATTGAGGATAAAGACCAAGAACTGCGGATGCACAAAAAGTAAGATCTCTTGTATACATCTGTTGGGTATCAACATAAAATACAGTTCAATTTGAATCTACTGGATGTTTGCTCAACTTTTATTCCAATAACCTTGTTTCCAAAGATCATCTCAGAGTTTTTTTGGGAAGCCATGATGACGAGGAGTCACCTGAAAATTGCACCTTGGGTGGGGGAAGAAGGGCCTTATAAAAGATGACAAACTATGTTGTAATCGATACTTCAAGGTCTAGCATAAAAAAACCCAAAACACATGAGCAAGCATAAGATTTGAAAATACTACCCAAATGGTTAAGTTTGATAACAGCGCTTAAAAATGGAATGGTGTGCTTTTAAAGGAAGAAATAAAAGGGATACTGTCATTAACGTGCAGATCCAGCACGGGTATAAACACCATATATATCTAAATTATTGATTTCAGTGTTTGGTTCTTTTCCCTTCAGCAGCCTCGTAAAACCTTCTTCTGTAAAAACGATGCTAATTTGACAGGAGGTGGCAAAAATGTTTTAAATCAATTCATTTAACAAAACAAAATTTAAAAAAAAATCCCGGAAGATGAATTAGGTTCGTAATCCTTTGACAAAATGGTAACGGAATGTTGCTTTTCTGTTCCTCGCTGAAAGCTTCTGAAAATTAAAATCAATTTTACATACAGTTCCTATTCTGTACTTTTTCCTTGTTCCAAGGCACAGGCCCAGATCACAGGTAATTAGAAGTTGCTATTGGCAAGAATTGTTCTCACTTATTATCGTCACAGATGAATACACGAACAAGCCGTGGCTCCTACGTCCATCACCTGCATGAGCAAGAAGATGCCATCCATTTCCAGGCACAAAACCACTCACCTTGGAAAATCTTTTCTGGAACCAGAAGTCCCGCATCGACAAGCTGTTCGCAGGTGCCGCTGAAAAGTCCGTAGGTGAGACTCACCGTAACGCTGGAGTTTGTCCCAGAAAAGTGAACCTTGCTGCTCACCCAGTGCTGGGTGGCCAGAACAACACAAATGAACACAAAAGAGCAAGCGCAGGTCACAAAAGCGGCTGCAAACATGCCTGTTTTTTTTCTGGACGGCATTTTGTCAGGCAGAGATTTTCCACCGGTTCAGGGTGTTTACTTCTCTTTGGTCCTGTTTAGCATGAGGTTGTCTCCGCCTTCTCGCTACCCGGGATCCGCTCTCTGTGCAAGCAGAAAGTCACCCTGGTGAACTTTAAGCGAACAGCTGTGGTAATAAAAATGTAAAATAATTGAACTTTGGTCTGGAGAAAAGGTGTTGCCATAGTTACAACCAAACCAGCCTGGCAAAGGCCGGGAGGAATCATCGGCGGATGATTTATGATTGCCTTGCCGACCCGTAGCTCTTCAGATCAGGGCTCTGGAGACATCTCCTACAGCCCGACACCTGTGGGGCCGGGGCTCCCCGCTCGCCTCACCCCGCTCTGCGGGAGGTTTTGCTCCTTATCAAAATTTTCTGGCCCATTCTTGCTTTTTTTCTCTTAAAAGGCTGATGACCAGGCCGGAAAGAATTTTTGCTAAATCTCTATCTAATTTGTTACAGCAAAGATTAATAAAATATTCCTTTTCTGTTCAAATGCCCACCTTGCTCTTTGTGAAAAGTCTGGGTTGGTCTCGGGTTTTGGGGGAGTAAGGAGGTTCTACCTACTGTCAATACCTTATTTTCTAAGGAAGAGCTGTAATTCTTAATTAAATTCCATATATTTTCATGCAGTTACTATGCACGTGTCAGGATAAAGTAAAAGAGATTCCATTTGCTTTTATTTCTATTAATTATAATGCCATTATCCCATGTTATACTGAACCCATGCTTCTGGATCATCCGGAGTTTTTTTAATTAACCTCTAGAAAGCAGACTGTTTTAACAGTGCTGCTAAATAAACCTGTTGAGTTATCTTTCCGAAGCTTGTTTGTACTCTCAAGGCATCGAGAGATTAAAGTTTTATGAATTTGAAACGGCAAAGAATTTCTTGGGGGGAGAAAATACCTGTTCTGTAACATGGTGATATTATATTGTAATTGTTGTAGTGTTATGATTTCTTGATTCAAGACTTTAAAGCCCTAATCACATTTAAAATCAATGTGTTTTATTTCTGGGATGTCCAACTGGTCTTTAGTATGGATACGGTCTTGTGTATTTTTTTTTTCCAAATTATATGGGACTTTAATGATACTTTTGATGCCATTGCTTTTAAGAATTTATAAATTTTTATTCATAAATAATTTATATATGTATATACATATTCATATTTTTTTTATATATATATATTCATCTATGTACTTACGTAACGCAGCAGAAATCAGTCGGTATACAGTTTAAGCACCAAAGAGCAAAGAGAAGCTTTTCAGCCCTTCTAAAGAAATAAGAAACAAAGAGCCCTGCCTCTCATTTTCTGTCCAGTACTTCAGTTAAATTTTAACCAGAGCAGTACGGGTAAACTTCATTAGACTGATCCACCCCTACAGGTTTATTATTCCAATAGTTCTGTTCCCTGTTTAGTTGCATGCAAAGAGCATAGTCCAAGTATTTACAGTCCGAGGATATCTTTTAATAAACCAAGGTAAAAAAGTGGTGCTGCTTGTCCCTTACAAAATATATTTTAAATATACTTGTTTAAGCATGGATATTTGTCTTGGTACTAACTTCAAGGGAATAAACTTTCAGGTGCTGCTCAGTGGTTCTCCTTTGGTGGACTTGGGAGAACTAAATTTAAACGAACTGAGCACCCGCACCTTTAAAAACGCTAAATAACAGCGGCTAAGAGCTGCGGCGGCCGGCCTATGGTTCCTTTCTAAGAAATCTCATTCAATTATATTTAGTTTTCAGTGACTCACCTCGAGTTTCTGCGGCTCAAATCATTGAAACTCTCCTGTGGCTAAGGGAATTGCTCTGGAAACATGTTTGTAATTTACCTTTTTCTTCCCCGTCACCCTGAAGTTAATCTATTCTCTGCCCATGGTACGATTCCTGGTGTCTTTTTTTCTCGCAGCTCACTAAAAAAGCATCATATAACTTGTAATGAAAATTGTAGTTTGACATGACACACCTCATCACTTGAGAGAAAAGAGAAGAGATTGGTTTCCCCCAACTCAGAGAAGACGTTTCCTGATCAGCACCTTCCCAGCTCTGCCCCCCCAGCGCCGACTCATCCCTGCACACCAGCCAAACGGAAAAATCAGAGTAATTCGTTATGTATCAGATGGACAGCAGAGAGATTTGGAATCCTTACTATATAAAATTACTCATTGCCTTGTATTTTTAAAGGTAGACTATGTGAGTATTTCACTTCTGTTTACATACACAAGTTAGTTTGCTTTAAGCAACCAGATATGTAAAAATATAAAATTAAAGCTTTTAATTGCAAACGTTTCAAATACACGTGTTTTTCTAGGTTACAAACGCATTCTTACATGTGAAAAAAATAATCACATGGTGGTTTGTTGCTTTGCCCACAGCTCCTGAGGGATGCCATGCCATCTCCTGAGGGATGCTGTTGTCACCTCCGGGCTGTAGTGGGCTGGGTCCTCGGGCTTGCTCCCAGCTCACTCGCAGGTAAGTGTGCTCACCAGCAGCTGGGGAAACGCAAGGTGAAGCCACTGCAATTTATTTTCTGTTCTGCCCCAACCACAGATCACAGAGTCACAGAATGGTTTGGGTGGGAAGGGACCTTAAAGGCCACCCAGTGGCACCCCCTGCCCTGGGCAGGGACACCTCCCACCAGCCCAGGTTGCTCCAAGCCCCGGCCAACCTGGCCTTGAACCCCTCCAGGGATGGGGCAGCCACAGCTGCTCTGGGCAACCTGGGCCAGGGGCTCACCGCCCTCACAGCAAACAATTTCTGCCTCACATCTCATCTCAATCTCCCCTTTCAGTGTAAAACCATTCCCCCTCGTCCCATGGCTCCCCTCCCTGCTCCAGAGTCCCTCCCCAGCTTTCCTGGAGCCCCTTTAGGGACTGGAAGGCTGCTATAAAGTCCTCCCAGAGCCTTCTCTTCTCCAGGCTAAGAAGATGTTTTTTCAGGTGTTTAGTGATGGTTTAAAAAATTGCATATTTAATTAAAATATTTCAATTAAAAAACAATTGACAGGTGGCAAGATGATTTAGCAGAGTGGTTGGCAAACAGTTGTGCCGATATTTGTGATTTTCCTTGGACACTGGCTTGGTGGTACACCCTTGTATGTCACACAAAGCTGCCACATCCTCTTTATTTTCCATGTCCACTTGCAGAGGGGCTCAGCATCTGAGGTGGCAAGATCCTTGAGCTGCACTTGGCCCCAAAAGGAGTCAATAAATCTCCCCACGAGGCAGATGGATGCGCAGCACTGTAGGGTCAGGCCATGCAATACCAACATTGCCTCTGCCTCTTCTAAGATGGATAAATTGTAATTCAAACGCATTGTTATAAATGTACAATAGAATACGAGATTGATTTTTTTTTCTCTGGTGGCTTTGCAGGCAGCATTCTGAGAGGTGGCAGAAATAGGGGTTTGTTTATGCCTTTTGGACGGGGTGAGGGAAATCGGATAAAGCATCATGAATTTTATTGTAGCTGGAGATGAAAAATTTGAAGCTCAACTGAACTGCAAAATTGTTGCAACAGCTGTTTGGGAAAGTGAGAGGGATGCGATCACAACGCTTTTTGTGTCTCCATACCTTGTGCGGTGGATTTGTACTACTCCATCTTCTGATTTCCTTCTTCTCTTGCTCTGACCTTTCTTCCAGCGCTATTGAAAAAACCCCCACCCAAACATGTTTTAAATGTTGTTTGGATTTCTTCCCAGAAAGTGACTAAATCTCCTCAGCCGAGAACTCCATTGCTAGATAGTTATTGATTTCCGAGCTCTGACGCGGGAGCGGATTGGGAAGTATTGGAGTGATGGCTGGAATACCATGCTGCCCCCGCAGGGCAGCGTCCTCTCACGCGAGCAGTCAGCAGGAACAGCGGCTGGTGGGTTCCAGCTTGAAAGAAGAAAAGGTGGAAGATCCCAAAGCCACCCCACCGGTATCAAAGCAAACATGGTGAGCAAAACCCCCATATTAAACCGATTGCCTGCTGCGAGAGCATTCCTCAGTCCTACCACCTGAGCAAGCTTGCTGGTGTCTCTCCTGCTACCTTGAGGCACAGCCTGTGCTACTCCAGGATATTTTTACAATACACCTGTGTTTTGTACTCAGACACCTGAAAAGCTGATGGTTAAATATGCCTGATCTTGGTAGAGGAGGAAAAGCCTCGTTCAGCATCTCCTCCGCTTGCCACAGGTGCTCCTTGCCCAAACGAGAACGCCACTTGCCTTGCGTGAAGGCTGCAGGAACAGCCCTTTAAATTGCCTTTTCCTAAAGACTTTGAGATTAAGAAATTAGCCAGCATTAAGTTTTGATGAGAAATTAATTCTTCCATTGGAAAGTTTATCTCCTAAAACTTCTCACCCAACTCATGCCAAGGCAGGTGAAGGGGAGCCGGACTGCGGTAGCAGCTCACTGAACATCTGACTCCTCGCTCATCCCGTTTCTCTCCATTTCCATGTTGCAAAATGCTTGGGGGGTGTGTGAACAGAACAGCATAGGCCATTCTGGTAAAATAAGAAGTTTGAAAATAAAATTTTGAAAGCACAGAGACGTTCTTCCATTTTTCTTTAGCCCTGCAGGTCAGTGACTGCAGTCAACCAAACAGCTGAGCTTCACCAAAGCCTCTAACGCATCCAAGGGTATCTTTTTTCCATACCTCAAAAGATGACTTGCAAAACTTTAATATAATGGGTTTAGGCATTAAAAATTTGCTGTCGTACCTGACTGAACAGTGCAAGTTGAGTGGTCGAGTAAGTTTATTGAAGAGCGGGGGGAAAAACCCTCCTGGCTTTGTAAGAAGCAGCAAATATGGCCCTTGCGATAATTTGGATTTAATAAAGTGTGGCTTTGAAGCTGCGTCAAGGTTTGTAACGTCTAGAACAAACCCTGGAGGTGGAGATGGAGAGAAGAGCTGGCAGGGCAGCCTTTCATTTATTGCAATTTCTGTAACAATTATAAAGATATGTATGAATATCTTGAATACTTAAATATATTCCTAGATACTCATAATTTTAGATTCCAAATGTAAAAATCTTAGACAAATACCTCCTTGAAGTCATTAAATTAGCTACCGCTGGGATGTTACATATTCTCATGCCTTTGCCCAATTATCTGTACTTTAAAGATTTTTTCCTGTATTTTTAGGCTGAGATACATTTGCAGTTACAGAAATCACGTGTCTCTATCTGTTATTTGCTGGGCTGCCTCAGATTTTTTGACGTCTTCAGTACATTTACAATTTGTGTTCCAGTATATCAGGAGAGAGACAGACCTACCCTGCTGCTACCAAGGGCGTCGCGGCCATTTCGCATTTGGAAAATATTTGGAAAGCTTTTGTCTAAGTGAAGGAAAGTGGTAGGATCATACTCAGTATCGTGTATTTTAGTATGACTATAGATGTTCCTCCTTGAAATCCTTTATCTCAAGGCTGTGACCATGCATTATTGTCTTTTGGGCACTTTACAGAAAGCAGAAAACATAATTTTATCTTACTTGGTGCTATCAGGTTCACTGTCACGCTGGAATACCTGAAATAAATTTTTAGTGTTCAAGTATTGCCTATTTCCTACCATATATTTCTTGAGCTTGGAGTGGAGGAGATACTTTTCGTAACGGAGGGCAAGCAAAGCGACTATAATTGCTCGTGGGAAAACTCCCACCACTTCTACTGGAATGATGTTACTTCCAGAGTGGGAAACAAGGGATGCAGGTGCTGGGTCCTGCCAGAAGCTGTCGGAGGTCCTGCAGCTCCTCCGGCAAATTGGAAGTAAGGGTGAAACGGCTGCCAAAGAGCTGACATTTCTGAGAACCTATTTGATTTGTGACGGAAAGAGGGGAAAAGACAGATGACCAGTGGACTGTGAGACGGACAAAGAAAAGCCGCTGTTTGAGCTCTACCGGGCTAAAGATGCAGACGTCTACCCGTTATTATCTTATTTTTGCTACAGCGTTTCAGTCTTCCAATTCCTCAAATTTATTTTCCGATGAAGCAAGTAAGCTCTGTCATTGTCGCTAAATTGCTTTGAATCCCACAGCGGCTTCGTTTTTCACCCTCTCCCCTTCCTTAACAGCATGAATTCTCTTCAGACCTTGTCTGGAGAGAACTAAAAATGGGTTAAAGAGGCTCCGTTCTTCAGAGCCCCAGCTCCTAGACTTTGTGGAGCGCTAATCTAGTTTTTGGATAAAGCACTACACCAGGGAACATCATAGTACGTTGTTTTTCTCTAGCCAGCAACTGAAGATTAAAATCGGCCTCAGATCTACTCGCTCCTGGTGACTCAAGCCCATTAGTGCATCTAAGACACAGCAGCTCCAGTGGAGGGTGCCGGAGCAAGGAAGATTGGTTGTAGTTTCTTTTATAACTTTATTTCACAATTGTACGATTTCTTTAGAGACTCCCCTTACCTACAGAAAATCCCTTCCCCCCAAATAATGTATTAATAACTGTAACATTCCTTTTCTTTGGTTCTTTGTACTACAACTTGAGCTTCACCATTCTCTCTCATGACTAATTTTGGAACCACAATATAACAGAACTTTTAATTGCTGCGCTAATAGAAAATGTGGTAATTTTATCCAACACGTAGAATAATTCCATTTATTTTACTGCTTGGATATAAGCAGTCATTTAAATTAATATACCATTTCTTGCAAATGGTGACTAGTGAGAAAATTGCTGACTTGCAGTCATTTGATCTACAAACATGTTCATTAAAATCCAACGCCTTCCTGGTACTGTGCCCATTTGCGCTGCCATGTCTGCTAGAAAAAATTTAGCGTTTTACTAAATTGCTGTTTCCTAGTCAACACGATGCCAAAGGGACATAATTAGGCTCTGATTAAGTTTTCTGCAGAAGACACAAATATTCACAGATGTTCTAATATTTTGTTTCGATGGTCTTTTCATACAATCCCTAATTGTCTGACATCCTTTGGTACACTTAAAATAAATATGGCGGGCACGGATATGGGTTTTTGAAAGTGATATATACGCGAGGTCCTCCTGGAGGAGAGATTTCTTCAGCAGGGAGACTTTCTTCTTTTGGGAGAGGTGGTATCCTAGGGACTGGAGACACAAGAAAGCAAAATGTGCCTTCAGACTCCCTGATTCTCGCCTTTCCTTCAGTAATCCCCTCCTCCCTGTCCTACTTTTCAGCCTGACGTTTCTATTCTGGGTTTCACCGTCTTGATTCACCAGCCCTGGACAGCCCGAGCTGCTGCAGAGGTTTCTTGGAGGGGAAAGTGGGTGCAAAACACTTTGGACTTGTCCTTTCCACCCCAGCTCTGGCAGGTTGATAGTTGGGTGGGCAGGAAGGGGAAGGATCCCGGGAGGATGTCCAATCCCGGGAGGAACTCTCTGATCCCTCCATGCTCCATCACACCCAGGGTCCTGGGAAAGGAGGATGCCCAACCTCGCGCTTGCTGCCCATGGAGCACTTGATGCCACTGAATGCCCGGCCCTCGTGCTCCCGCGCATCTTCAGCGCTGCCTCTGCGAAGTGCAGGAAGACACAAGGTACTTTCGACATGCCCCGATAGCAGGCCTGGCTGCTAGAATTTTGGCTGGTGTAGTAATTGTGACCGTGCCAGACAGTGGACCCAAAGTCCTGCTTGAAACTTTGGTGTTAGCACACCGTAACTCACAGAATCACAGAATGGTTTGGGTTGGAAGGGACCTTAAAGACCACCCAGTGCCACCCCCCTGCCCTGGGCAGGGACACCTCCCACCAGCCCAGGTTGCTCCAAGCCCCGTCCAACCTGGCCTTGAACCCCTCCAGGGATGGGGCAGCCACAGCTGCTCTGGGCAACCTGGGCCAGGGGCTCACCACCCTCACAGCAAACAATTTCTGCCTCAGAGCTCATCTAAATCTCCCCTCTTTCAGTTTGAAACCATTCCGCCTCATCCCATGGCTCCCCTCCCTGCTCCAGAGTCCCTCCCCAGCTTTCCTGGAGCCCCTTGAGGGACTGGAAGGGGCTGGAAGGTCTCCCCGGAGCCTTCTCTTCTCCAGGCTGAACCCCCCCAGCTCTCTCAGCCTGTCCTCCCAGCAGAGGGGCTCCAGCCCTCCCAGCATCTCCAGGGCCTCCTCTGGCCCCGCTCCAACAGCTCCGTGTCCTTCTGCTGTTGGTGCCCCAGTGCTGGAGGCAGCACTGCAGGGGGGTCTCCCCAGAGCGGAGCAGAGGGGCAGAATCCCCCCCTGGCCCTGCTGCCCACGCTGCTGGGGATGAGCCCGGGCTGTGGGGGGGTTCTGGGCTGCCAGCGCACATTTCCAGCTCGTGTTGAGCTTCTCATCCTCCAACACCCCCAAGTCCTTCTCCTCAGGGCTGCTCTCCATCCATTCTCTGCCCAGCCTGGATTTGTGCTTGGGATTGCCCCGACCCACGTGCAGGACCTTGCCCTTGGCCTTGTTGAACTTCATGATGTTGGCATGGTCCCACCTCTGCGGCCTGTCCGTGTCCCTCTGGATGGCATCCCTCCTCTCCAGCGTGGGGGCCGCTCCGCACAGCTCGGTGTCGTTGTCAAACTGCCTGGGGGTGCTGCGGCTCCTCATCCCCAGACCGAATCCTTTCAGCAGGAGGGAGCCCCGGTGATTAAGCACCCGCCGGTGCGCGGGTGAGCCCTGGGCGGGGGGGGTGTCCCCTCCGCGGGTCCCGGCCCCCCGCTCCGCTCCCGCCGCTGCCGATGCGGGCGGTGTCCGCCAGGCGGCTCCGCGCCGCCGCCGCGGGAGGAGGAGGAGGAGGAGGAGGAGGCGGCGGCGGCGAAGGGAAATTTCCTGCCTGGCTGCCACCGCCTCTGCCCGCCGCCTGGGGCCGGAGACCGCCTGGGCGTCCCGCGGCCGGCCGCGCCCGCGGGGGCCCCGCGGAGCCGCCGCCGACGGAGCCGGCGAGGTGAGCGGAGCCCGGGACGGCGGAGGGACGGAGGGAGGGAAGGGGGAGAAGGAGAAGGAGGGAAGGACGGACCCGCCGGGCAGCGGGCTGGGGGCGGCGGGGATGCTGCGGCAGGTGCCGGCCGGGGTGGGGGGGGGCCGGGGCGGGCTGCTCGCCGCGGGGCAACCTCGTGGCCGCCGGGCGCGGAGGGGCGGCCGGGCGATGCCATCGGGTCCCCGCGGGAGACCGGGCCGTTCCCCCGAGTCCGCCTCGGGAAGCCACCGGCGTTTGCGTGCTCCTGCCCGCGGCCGCGCTGCCCTCCGGTCCCCCCCGGGCGGGCGGGAACACGCGCGTCCCCTTCTCGGCGGGATGCCCGCCCTCGGGAATCGCCCCCAGGGAGAGGCCGCGGGAGCCGAGAGGGCAGCGAGGACCTTCGGGTGTCCCCTCCCCGGGGGTTGTTGCCCCAGGCTGGGTCTCTGGGCGATGGGAGGGAGCATCGGGGCCAGCGTCGCGCCCGGCTGGCAGCATCCCTGGTACCTCGCCTCCCAGCTGGGACGCGCCGAGTCTCGGCTGCCGGGAGCTTCCCCGGCCCCCAGGATGGGGCCAGAGTGGGAACTTCGGCTCTAAAAAGCCACTTATCTCCTTTCGGGGTCATCAACACCCTTTTCATCCTGCTCTTTCTGAGGTGAGCGGGGCTGTGGGCGTAATGCAGTGTTTGGACGAACAACAGAGGGGTGACGTGGCTGTGTACGAACTCTCTTCCTCTCCTTTGGGCAAGATTAGCATTGTTTAAAACCCGTATGGCTTCCATTTGTGCCATTTATTGGTTTCCTATGATGTTGTCCAGTCGGTTCATGCTGCCGACAGCGCGGTGCCCCAGCAAACGCTGTGATTTGGCACCAAGTGGTGCCTGGAGAAAGGTGGTCACGGGGGGAACCGGCGTCGGTGCTGCCCGGGTGGCCTTGGTGTTCTCCAGAGGCCCTGTCCCTTTGGCAGAGCCGATGGGCACGGCCAGGCTCCGGGGAGCCCGGAGCCACTGACAAGGAAAGCGCCTGGGTGCGTGGAGGTAGGTGTAAATCCTGCAGCTCGTGAAAAACTTAATATTTTCCTTATATAGGCTGTCAGGGAGAAATCAGATGAGGCTTTCATGGAAAAAATCAAATGTATTATTTCTAAAACCAAAGGTATTGTGTTTTTCCCCCCCCCGTTGCTTACAGTTTTGCTTAAAATAGTGGGAAAAATAACGACGAACCTCACAAAGATAACAAAAAGACAACTTTTAATTGTCTCCAGCCGTTGGATTGTTTTTGCACTTTAATTGTGGGTTGTAGAAAGGGTTAATGGATATCTGCTGTGAGACTGAACAGTGTTTTTTAATTGGGAAAGGGTGTGTCTCTTTTTTCTTTTTTTTTTTTTTTCCAGTTTTTCTGTGAGGTTCCTCTCCTTGTGGCTTATTTCCATGGAGCGAGGTGATTTGCTGTGTGTTCAGCTGCCTAGCTTCTAAACCACTGCCCGTGCCTGATCTCTACAGGGTAGAGGCCGCTGAGTTAAAAGAAATGACATCGCTTGTCAAGCTTTTTCTTTCCCTAATATTTTATAAGCTCTATGAGAAAACTTGGAAAGTAGAAATAAAGAGGCTGAGAATTGAAAAATATTTATTATGTGCGCGTCAATCTCGGCTTCTGTAATTGTTGTGCTTTGGGGCCTGTAAAAACAAATAAAGAAAGTCGCTTTTGATGAAAATTAATGACATTCAGCTGGAAACTTGATGACAAGCGGGGGGTAACGGTCTGTAATTAGTGTCAGTGGTGCTGGGGGCTTGTGGGGCAGCCTGCCTCTGCTCTGTGCCCCCCAGAGGGATGGGGGTAAGGATGGAGGTGGGACAAGCGAGGCTGTCCCACCTCCCTGCCACCCGGCTGAGGTCTCGGGGCCGTGCTGGCGGGGATGCCAACATCACCTACGGGAGCTCTACGCGAGGGGGAGTGGAGGGAGTTAAGCTAAAAACGTTTGTTTTCTCAAGGGACAAAAATCAGGTGTTCTAGAAACGTGGGAGAAGAAGGGATAGAATATAACGCGAGGAACAAAATGGTGTGGGTGTCGTGTTTGATTGCTTTAATTTGCTCTGACTTTGCTGACAAATAGAAGAATTACACCGGAGCTGTGTCACACCAGCCATCCTTGCTGGCTGTGCTTTGGCTAACATACTCTGTTCCTTAAATGCATTTAATATATTCTTCCAAGTGAAAAACGAAAACGGAATTTAACTGAAAAGCTTCCCGTGCCCTGGATCCCTTTAATAAACCCAGGCATCTTCGCATACCTCAAATCAGTGAGATGCTGCCGTTTGGACTACAGTAATTTATCCTCAGCCTGTGAGGTGCAGGTGCAAAGATGATAATTTTGGCACACTTGGGTCCTAGTTCGCTTTTGTATCTTGCCTCCTTTCCCCTTTTCCACTTCATATGTTTATGTTTATCTATCTGTTATCTAGCGCAATCAGGTTTTTCCAGCTGTACGAGCAAAGGGCTCTCTGCCAGAACAGCTGTCTTGAATCCCTTTTTTTCTTGGTCTTATTTTTCTTCTTCCGCCCCCCCGTTGCATTCCCAGATTATACGGCCTGGGCGATGTCGGAAATGCACCGTGTGGGCTGAAATTATGGGAAGCTGGAAAGTGATGGTTTGAGGTCTATGTAAGACCTTCCTCTTCCAGGCGGGTTCTCGTGAGGCCGAAGCAGGGCATAAGTAGAGCCGTGGTCCTCATGCGGGAAGGAGGGTGACAGCAGTGGCTTACGGGGATCTTGAAGTTTGTCTTTTCTTGGCGTCATTCTCATAGGACGGTGTGTGCTTCGTTATAGCAAAACCTGCTCTCATCCTTTGTTGATTGCAAGGCACTGCCTCACGCTGTGGCCGCTGTGTGCTTTTTTGATTCTTCTGTATGACATGTTGTGTCATAAGTTGGGTTGGTTTTAGTTTTTTGAGCCATTGAGTTATGGACCAAAGCTGCGGAGCTGTGTTATTGACTGAACCAGTTTTAAAGTATGTTACAGGAACACTTCCACCGGTGTACTTGGTGACCTTTTCCTCTTTCATTTAAGAGGTTACGTGAAGAAAAATAGGTGGATGTGGGTTGACAAACTGCAAAGTGGAAAAGAGCTGTAGGAAATCTGCAGTGCAATGTTGCCTGGTCACAGCTGTCCTTGGTGTCTTCTGAGAAGTCAGCCACACACGTTATCAGTAAAGTGCTTATATACTTCTTTACTTCTTCATGTTTGATGATGTCCTGTGAATGCGTTCACCAAGATTTTGGAACAGGTCAGTCATACTGTAGCGAAGAACAAGAGCCGAGGCAAGTGACCATAGGAAGTTCCATCTCAACATGAGGAGGAACTTCTTTCCTTTGAGGGTGGCAGAGCCCTGGCACAGGCTGCCCAGAGAGGTTGGTGGAGTCTCCGTCTCTGGAGACATTCCAAACCCGCCTGGACGCGTTCCTGTGCCACCTGCTCTGGGTGACCCTGCTCTGGCAGGGGGTTGGACTAGATGATCTCCAGAGGTCCCTGCCAACCCCTGCCAGTCTGTGATTCTGTGAAGTGCTGAATGGTGTGTAGGGTGAAAACCAGAAAGATAAAAAGGAATACTGGATGCTTGCCTTACTGATATGAACACAGTCGACCCTGCTCACTGAAGGAGTGGGAGGTTCTGCAGGAGAAATTGTTCAATTATATGGAGAACCTGAGGATTATGTTTGTACGTCCTTTGAATGATATTGTCATTTTGTGAATGTGATACTGTATTTCAATCTCTGTTTCCAAAATACTCTTCAGCAGAGATTTATGGCAGGGCTTAGCACGAGGTGGAGATCCTGTGGCTGAAGGTTGTATCAGAGCACTTGAAGGCCATCAGCAATGAATGAAGATGCTTTAGTGGAAAAAAATTGCCTTTATATAGAAACATTAAGGGGAATGACTCTGTATCTGGAAGTACTCTGAAAATTTCTCAGCAAAAGCAGTTGGCAATAAAACAGATGTTTTTGCTAGAAGATGCTATTCCGTCAGTGTCAGGGGGTCGGTAAGAAGGAACCGTCTGAGGGGTGGTGGCTGGTCTCTGCATGGAGCAGAGGTGGGGGCAGTCTGGGCTCTTGTTCCTGCCCAGAGGATGGGGGAAGCAGCAGCGACCTGTCTTCCACGGGACAAACCCGTGAGCCATGGGTTTGTGGACCATGCCATAAAACCTCTGGTTTTGGGAGGATGATGCTGAGGGGAGACCTTCTCGCTCTCTACAACTACCTGAAATGAGCTTTTAGAGAGGTGGGGGTCAGTCTCTTCTCCCAAGTAAGGCGATGGGACAAGAGGAAATGGCCTCAAGTTGCGCCAGGGGAGGTTTAGACTGGAGATTAGGAAAAATTTCTTCACCAAAAGGGTTATCAAGCATTGGAACAGACTGCCCAGGGCAGTGGTGGAATCACCATCCCCGGAGGTACATAAACGATGGGGAGATGTGGTGCTGAGGGACATGGTTTAGTGGTGGTTTTGGCAGTGTTGGGTTAACGGTTGGACTTGATAATTTTAAAGGTCCCTTCCAACCTAGACCACTCTATGCTGGCATTTTAATTTCTGTATAAAACGTAGCAATTGAGGGCAAGGTGAGGAGATTGCTGAGTATACAGGTGCATCCTTGAGTTTACTGAAAGGCGTAAAGGGCTCTTAAGAGTTTTGTCTGGGTTAGCAAGAGTGCTGCGTTCAAAGCAGAGGGAGAGAGGCATAAGAAATCGCTGCCTGTTTAAAATGGAAGGTCTGTTACTGTAATCATCGTGTTCGAGTTTAGAGATAACCAACACAGTTTAGCTGATCCTGGAATGTAATCCATATGCTGCATTTCAGAGAAATACTTGTTGTTTTGTTTGTTTTTTTTTTTTTTTTTAAATTAGTATATAAATAGTGTAGTCAGAACAGGGCAACGCGGCGTTCCTGGTGAATAACGTCTGCAAACTGAAGCTTTGGCACTTGCTCCACATCCAGCGCGTACTGGGATGCTGCGGTTTTCCAGCCGGGCATCCCTGGCACCTGGGAAGCAGCAGCGGAGGAGCCGAACCTGGGGGCTGCCGCCGTGATGCCTGCGGTGAGCAGGGCTTTGTTTCTTGATAGGCATTTCATTATCGATCTCTGGATACAATATTAATGAAAGCACGATCCCTCTGTAACCCAAAATGTAATTTGGTGCCCCATAATCGAAAGTATTGTAAATTGAGTTGATACATTATTAAAGAGTTCTGAATTGCGTGTTCTTTGTGGAGCACCGTTTATGGGCACCCTGTATGTGATGCTCGTTTTATGGGCTGGGAGCTGTCTTCGGGAACGATTCAGATATTGCTTTAACTGATTTGCGATGTGATGCAGCAGAACTCAAGCTGAATGAAAAGTGGCTGTAGCCACCAGGCTGCTCTGCGCAGGGTTGTTGGTTTTGTTTTGTTTTTTTTTTTTTTTTTTTTTTTTTTTTTGCATCCTTTTAAACTGTAATCTTACCTCTTTTACCCATTGCCTCTGCCCTTCTGCACAAGGATTCATCCAGGAGTAGTCTTTGTCCTGTCTGATAACAATGTGTATTGTATAATCCCAAATGCTGTAAGGGTTAATGTTTAAATTTTAAAAAGTGCCTGTATTTATTCCAAATTTTTTGCTGAAATGTAGATATCTTTTAAATATATATGTACAACAGACCAGAAAACTTGTGTAAGCTAGAGCTGAAATGAGATACTGATAAGACTGAGATTAGGAGAAACTCAGCAGCAGCAATTTATTGAAGTATTTGTACAGGATTTATTTTTTGAGTTATTCACCACATCGAACGTGTTTTTAAGGCATGTGCACAGCGTTGTGCTTTTTAATTCAGTCGACTTACTGCAGGTGTAATAATTCCATCAGCGATATCCTTTTGCCTGCCAAAATCCTCTGCGTTGTCTGCAGAGGATGCCTTTGGGAAACGGAAGAATAGATGGGAGATCCTCTTACTGATAGGAGAGGGTGATGCTGTTGGACTGTAGTTTGATTGCAGTGTGCTTAGATTTTTTTTTATTTTTTTTTTTTTTTCTTCCGAAGTAAGCCAGCAAAGTGAAGCGGCAAAGGAAAAAGAGCTTCTCGGTGCTCGCCCAGGCAGAAGTGATGTATCTGTGTTCAAAGGCGTTTCCTGGCTAAGGGAAGAAATAAAACTGGAAATAAATTTGTTGAGGTAGTTTGATGCTTGCAATGACAGCTTATTGTACCTGGGAGATGTGGCCCAACTCAGTCGTGGGTTTTTCTACCCATGCTTTTACCCCCTCTTCAAAAGGAAAAAGTGCTCAGTCCTGAACACTTTGGTTATCCGAGATTTTCTTTTTCTAATGTAAAGTAATAATTTTCAGTAAGAAAGAGAGATCCAAGCGGGTAAAACCAAAAACCAGAGCTGCAAATCAGGTAGAGGCGTGATGATATACAACTTAAAAAAACCCCAAAACAATCCAGGAGGGATGTAAGTGGGAGTTTTTGGATTATTGCTGTTGAGAAGAGGCAGGTGTTTCACGCGGGACGGGAGCCAGGATGCCGCCGCAGCTGGACGGAGCTGGAGCAATCGCGCTGCCCTTCGCTGAAGAGAACGCACACAAACAAGGATGCAGCAACATCAAGAATCAGCAGGAAGAATGCAGTCTCGAAAAGGCTTTGGGTCAATAGTATTATGATTTGTTAAGAAAAAGCAAATAGCAGGAGATTTACAAGGGAAGCAAGCGCGAAGTGTGTTACTCATCTGACTTTAAAAAGATCAGGACAAAATAATTAGATAAGCTGGAGGATTAACTTTTCTGCCAAAGCAAGGGAATTAGATGAACTGAGAGGTCTCCTCCTGCTTGTAGGTTTTGTGGCTCCGGAGGCATTATAAAACAACGCGGAATTAAATATGCGACTACACATTCATGACGAGCTCTTACTCTCTTGAGACCAATGGGTTTCAGGTTTCCTGATGGTTGGTTTTTTTCTTTAATTGTTGTGGTTCTTCGGTTTTCTTCCTCTTCAGTAAAATCGATACCTCTTTCATCTGAAATAACCTTTAAAGCAAGCTTAGAGAAAATGGAGCGCTGCTGTAGTTCATGACGGTGCCCCTTGCAAGGGACTGACCGAAGACCAGCAGAGTTGGTTATGGGCCAGCATAGACAAAGGCTGAGATGAAGTACGGGAGCACGATGCTTTTAAGCAGCGCTTTCCTGTGGACATGGTGTAACGTGGATCGTAAGGAGGACAGAACGGTTTGGTTGTTCGTATAGAGCTAGTACTTCCCCGGCCTGCGGTCTGGCCACCCAAAGGTCACGGTGCCCCATGGTCTACTGGTGTCCTGTCTGCGCTCAAGGGTGGGACCGCGCTCCGTGAGGTTCATGCTACGTCTTCCTTTATCTTGGAATTTGGTCCCAGAATTTGTTACCTCCCTTGTTTTTTTTTTTTTAATTAAAATTTTTATCAGCAACGCTCTTTGATCAATGAGAGAAAAAAGCCTGTGTAGTCACGACTTGAAGCCAACGATGAGAATTCGTGGTTGAAGACCCTCGTGTTGTCAGTGTATTTGATAAAGGATCCGTCAATATTTCCTTATCAAGAGCAGTTTTCACTGCTGCATGGGATGCATTTTAATTTGTTTCTTAGAGGGGCAATTCCCTTTTCAGCCAACCTTTCTGTCTTTTAATTTAGTTTTGGTATAATGTGGCAATTTGTAAGCGCATCTGTGTGTAAAATCTGCAAAGAATTTACCATACCTTATTAAGATACTTTCTTGTCTGATCGGCCTGACTGGTCCTAGGTCTGCTCTCGCTCCTGGTGCGCTTCAGTTGCAATTTGTAGACTTCCAACGCGGTAATGGCGAGAACCTGTCAAAGTGTACTTAAAATTATGCTTTTTCTTAACAGATTTTATTGCTGAACATGCCGATTTCTTTACCTGTAGCTGTTTCTCAAATGATTTCCAAACTAGTTGTGCAAATTAAAGAATAAATAAGCAAACAAAACCAATCTTTGTCCAATACAACTGTATCTATTAATCCTTCACCTTGCTTGCTGTTTCTTCTAGTAAATTCCATTTTTATTGTCTTTTGCCCTTTAATCTTGTTGTCTTTGCTGTTCATCCTTTGATTTTTTTTTTTTTTTTTTTTTTTTTTTTTTTTTGCTTTCCTAGCCTTAGTTTGTGCTGTAATGTGCTGTACATTGCTTGGGCTACGGTGCCGTGCCTTTCCATGAGTAGTAGCCTATTGATTTAAACCGGCTACGAATAATGTTTGTATCCCGTGTTCTACGGGTTTAGATGTCTCGGGTACTTCCTGAGTTTTTTAATTTACATTTGAGTTTTGTGAATGCGTTCGGTCATACTGTCCAATGCCACTTTAATTACCCAACAATATTAATTTATCTGCTCCCTGTCTTCCTACCAATCTGCTACAATTGGGCAAAGTTTGCAAGAGCAAGATTGTGGTAAAACATCTTTCGTATTGCAGAAGAAAAGCCAAGTTAAAATGATATATGCTTTTCCTGTTAAATACAGGGATGAGTTTAAATGGATTCACATTATCATTTTGTTTGCAGTTGTCAAAAGCTCATTAATTTTAAGTCAAACTACCTAGCTTGCTGCTTCAAATTGCTTTTAAATTACACACGTGCTGATCAATCTTGAAAAGCCGAATTAAAAACTCGGCCGAGGGCACGTTTCAAGGCCACAGATACAACACTTAATTCTAATCTGTTTTTTCCCAGGCTAACCTCCCACCTCCAGCACCTTGCCGGTTCCCGGCAGAACTGGGAGGAGAGGAAGTTTCAGTGACTTAAATATTTCTGGGAAGGCGGGGAGGAAAGGAAGAGGTGGAAACGGGGAACTATATTTAAATAATGACCTATTTGCATTACTTCGTTTAAACTGTTGGAAACAAACTTAGGAAGGCGTGGCATTGAGATATTGGTGCTATCATAACGTGTGATTTATTTATTTTTTTCTTTTTTTTCCGAGGAGATTTGCTCCCACTCCATGGTAAGTCCCTCTCTGTTTCACCCGAGCACAGCGTAGCGTGACCGGGGATACAGAATGATGTGCAGGAGAGCCCTTGGCAGTCAGATTCCTTACTTTTTCCTTTTTTACTATCTTTAACCAGCAAACTGCAGAAGTTATTTAGAAGTTATGTGTACGTGCGGCTTGATAGAGTTGTAATTTTTTCTGAAAAAGCTTGAGAACTGCTCTAGATAAACTATTTGCCCTTGGAATTTGGCCTCATTTACCAAGATCTTCAGAGGAAGAAACCTGAATAATTACCGAACTCTCTGTAAACAATGTTTTACATTTCCAAAGGCCCTTGGTTAGCAGTTTATTCATTGAAATGAAAGCTTAATGCCTTCCAAAAGAGACTTCAAATTTCGCCTGCGTGCAGTTAACATCTCCAGGCTCAGTTCTGCCAGGCTGCTGCTGTCCCATCAACAGGGCTGCACGCTGCTTTTTCCTCCAGTAAGGTTATATTAAATGTGATTTCTATTTAAATATAAAAAAAAAAAATGTAGCAGGTTAACTGTGCACAGTATCTTCTAGAATTTTATTTTTTTTTTTTTTTTGGTGCTCAGTCTCTCCTCATCTACCAGGCTCCTTCCCATCACTTTTAGCAGCTGTAATGTCTATATTCCTGATGTTGGTTTTGCTTACAAAAAAAAAAAAAAAATTGGGAAAAAAAGTTGGTAGTGACTGAGCTTCCGTGGCATCTGTATCCTAGAAGGAGAGAAAGCCAGTGTGAAGGAACTGTGGGCAAAGTTTGAAACAGCTTGCACCGTACTGTTCCCTGGTAATATCCCGACTTCTTTGGGGCATTACGCTTTCTGACTGATATTTCGCTGCAAATGATATTTTCGAGCTGTCAGCCTCTGTGGGAAACGGAGGTACCTCCTGTTCCTCTTTAGGGACTGGGTAAGAGAGAAGTGAAACCCGGGGGCCGTCGGGAGGAGGAGCGCGCAGAGCCTGGGGATGGCGGCCGGTTTATCTCCAGCCCACCCCTCTCATCCATGCGGCTCTCATGGCTTAAGTAACTAAGACTATGCAGGATGCTTTGGTGCTGAAGATGTTCTTTAAGAACAGTTATGCTCTGTGTGCTTCTAGTGAAATTGGACTTAAAGGTGGCTGGCCATGAAATGCCGAAAGGAGGAAAAAAAGGTGATGTTAGGAAATTCCCTCTGGGGGAGGGCTGTGATTTTTATTTCTTTACAAGAGAATGAGATTGAGATGAACGATGTGCAGTGCTTGTGCTTCCAGCAGTAGATTAGCAAAAGAAAAATCCTCTGGTTTTTGAGGTGGTGCATTTATTTACCTTCGCCCTTGGGGCAAGGTAGGACGCACAAGCGACTTGGTATTTTTGGAGAAAAAGCTCATCTTGGATTTCTCGGCGGATGGATAGATAAGAATCCTCTGTTCCCGTCCAGCCTGGCTCTGGTCTGCCGAGATCTGTCCCCTCCAGAGAGAAACTGTCCAGCCCCTTCCGAGCGATGTGGTGTGACTCGGGGCCAGACCATCCCCGAGCTTCGGTCCCCAGGGCACCTCCGTCCGAAGGCTGCGCTGCCGCCCCGCGGGACGCTGCCATCGCTGGGAGCTGTAATCGGAACCAGCTCCGGAGCGTGGGAAAGGAAGGAACTATCCTGCCGGATGGCGGTTTGCAGAAATATGCCCAGCTGTCGAGGGGCCGGGGGGGAAGAAGCAGGGTTTTGTCAAGTTTTCAGCTAGAAATGCATTCACAGCTGCGTACCGGTTTTTGGAGGTTTGTTATACGCTTTTATTTCTTGCCTTCATACCCAAATTTCTATCTATTTTGAACTCCTTAAGTTTAATGACCTCTACAAAACATAGTCTCCTTCTTCAAGACTTCCAGGCTCTCCTCTTACAGCTGGACATGAAGCCGTTGCACTGTGCTGTTTTACAGCCTCGTATCTACCCAACAGGGCTTTGGCCAGCTTTTAACATCTTAAATGATGATGTTATTATGCAGAGCTGTGTTCAAGGGGTGGTGGATTTCTGCTTATTCCATCCACGTACTGCTCAAGGTGCAGTAATGTTACTCACAGCGTTGGTGGCAGGCTCTGCCCGTGCTCCGTCCCGCTGCTCTCAACCCTGCTTGCATGTGAGTAATTAATATCCGCATCACTGATTGGATCCATCAGGCTTGGTTTTTCTTAAGCAAAATATGTTTCTGAAGCTGTCCGTGACCCAGATGCGTGACAGTTGCTTCCCCAAAATACGTGTGCTCTGCCTGGGCATGAAGAGCTGCGTTCTCATCCTCATCCCTGGGCTTTCACCCCTGATGCGAAACCCCATAATAACCCTTGCGTGGCTAATAACGGAAACACCGTCTTTGTGACAAACACAAAGAAAGGGCCTGACGTGGTTCAAGTGGTTTTCAGGGATCTGGGCTGTATTACAGAAAATAGCGTATCCTCATTTACTGCTCTCTGTGGGTGTGTTTTATTATGGCCATAATATAGAGGCTGACGACTCAAGGTCAGTGGGACAGGCAGACTGGTTGGGACGCGTCAATAGATATCTATTAGTAAAATTTGTGGTAGGATCACTTTGAAGATACTCCTTTTATAAAAGTACATTTATGGAAAATGCTTGTATTGTATTTCGCTTTTAAAAACACTTAAAACCCCAAACCTAAAAGGCTTGTCCTGCGAAGAATGGTGTGCCCCTTTGATGGTACTTTAGTGCTCGGGTTCATATGCCCCCTTATTAAGAGGATGGACAAATTGAAGTTCGGTGGAGAACAGGTGCTGTATCGCAGCTCCTCGCGTGTGGAGCATCACGGTTAAAACTGGAGCTGGGATATCCTGCCTTCCTCCCAATAGCTGCATTATCATAGAATCATAGAACCATAGGGTTGGAAGGGGCCTCTGGAGACCATCCCGTCCAACACCCTGCTAGAGCAGGGTCACCCAGAGCAGGTGGCACAGGAACGTGTCCAGGCGGGTTTGGGATGTCTCCAGAGACGGAGACTCCACCACCTCTCTGGGCAGCCTGGGCCAGGGCTCTGCCACCCTCAGGGTAAAGAAGTTCCTCCTCATGTTTAGGTGGAACTTCCCATGCTCAAGTTTGTGCCTGTTACCTCTTCTCCTGTCACTGGGTGACACTGAGAAGAGCCTGGCCCCATCCTCCTGACACCCACCCTTTCAGTATTTATAAGCGTTGATAAGATCCCCCCTCAGTCATCTTTTTTCCAGGCTGAAGAGACCCAAATCCCTCAGCCTTTCTTCATAAGAGAGATGTTCCAGTCCCCTCATCATCTTGGTAGCCCTTTGCTGTCCCCTCTCCAGCAGTTCCCTGTCCGTCTTGAACCGGGGAGCCCAGAACTGGACACAGCACTCCAGATGCGGCCTCACCAAGGCAGAGCAGCGGGGGAGGATGACCTCCCTCCACCTGCTGGCCATGCTCTTCTTGATGCACCCCAGGATGCCTTTGGCCTTCTTGGCCACAAGGGCACGTTGCACATTATTCCCATGGCAAGGAGGGTGCAATGTGCTCTGCAGCCTCTCAGGGTGATGGTCCTCATGGCCAGCGTCTGGGTGGGAACTCGTATTATTTTTCCCTGTTTGGGAGCAGGTCCAGGGTCCGGCTGGTGCGGGGGTGGTGGGAAGCTGTGCCCCCCCTGCTTCTGGCAGAGCGGGCTCAGCCCTCGGGCTGCCTCGCCGCCGTCGTTCGCTGTTTGCACGCACACAGCGCTGTATTTATCTCTATGAGAAATGGGTGTTCACGCTGGCTGTGTTTTAACGCTACTGCTTTTGCCATGATCGGAATGGAAACTTGATGGTTGGGTCAGTTTTCAAACCCGTATCTGTGTATGAGGCCTGCTGCTCTCGATACACTTATCAGCCCCAAATGTCCTCCTTAATACTGTGTTTTTCCAAGATTAATTTAACGTATTCATGTGTTTTCAAAAGCAGATTATTTGTGAATGTCACATAATTAAAGGCTCTAGGAGCCTAGATACGTGGCTATTTTAAGTATTACTGTGAATGTGAAAACTTGTGTTTCCCAGTTTATAAACTCGGGTACCCCAGCACTGTGCCCCTACACGAGCAGGCTGATCTACTTAACCTGTCTTCAGTTGTTAGAGGGGACCTTCTGCAGGGATAATTCGGACAACCTGTGGGCTTCTGCCCTGTGCTGAGGGCACTTCCCGTCTTGAGACGCTTGTCCTACCTTGTCCCTCTCTCTGATGAGGGAAGGGAGCATTAACTGGTTGAGTCCTAGTGTTGGGTAATGTACATTTTATATATCTATTTATGCCTATACCTATATAGAGATTGATTCTTACCACTAAAAGAAACTTACCAAAGCCAACAGAACAAGACAAGTAGACTAAAATATTTTAAATGTGCCATTTCTAGTATGCGAATAACAATGATAACCCGATTAAAATATTGGTAGGCAAAGTACATGGACAGTGTGAGTGGGAATAAAGCAAGGTGTGATCTTAAGATTTGATTTGAAGCCAAACTTCAGCCTGTTGATGTTTAGTTTCCAGGGGTGGAGGGGGCTTATGTCAGGAAACAGGGCTGTTTGGGGAGAGGCAAGACGAAGAAAACATAATGTGAATTTTAGAGAGGGCTGTGGTGATACCTGGGCCGAGTGGCAGATGGGGGAGGATATGAAAAACCCCCAGAAAGAGCAGGGTGTGATGGGTGGACGCGGGCTTGTGAGTTCTGGGCTCTGCTGGTCATCGCCCTCTTGGTGTAGCTAGGTGTAGGATAGGCGTCGCAGCTGGTGAGGGCGATGGGCTCTCCTGTTTCTGCTTTGAATGACAACCGGGATCCAGAAAACACGTTGCAAATGTATCCTTTCGTGCATTAAAGTCTTTGTTATAAAAATTATTTTTATAGCAAGGTCTGCCCTCGTGTTTTAATGAATTGAATCTGGCTGCGCTGTAGCTTTCACTTAGGTAAGCACACTTCCCAATTGCCTTGCGTTTCAAGACGCTCCCTGGCTTTGATGGCAGTTATTGACACTTGCTTCAAAATGCAAGAATGAAATGGAAAAGCTGAAGTTTTTAAGAAAACGTTGTATTTCTTGAGTATTTTTCAGCGGAGGCGATATGAGCACATCTGTTGATGCTGCCTGGTAGGCTGCCGCTCAGCCCTGACGCGAGGCGCCACAGACGCCCATTGTGTCGGGCGACAGGAGCGGCTCTGGAGCTGGCTCGTCACACAGCGCCCAACACTGCGGCTATTCACGGCCTCCCCTTCAAGGGGCTGACAGCAATCCTCATCCCTCCATAGAAACTAGAATTCTCCTCTGGGATAGAAGCAACAAAGCTCCAGGGGGAAAATGACCGCGTTGAGCACGGGTTTGATTCATCCTGTCAACGGCAAGGCAGGAGCGTAAGGAGAAACCCTCTCCCCTCGGCCAAGGCAGGTGGTATCAGCTCAGGGGTTACGGCTGTGTTTTATATAAATTTATCTTTCTCACAAGTGATGTTTGTGGGTTTTTTTGTTTGGTTTTTTTTGTTTTAAATCTCATTAGGTCAAATCAAAAGGGCACGATGCTTTCCTTAAAGATTCCTTGTAGTACTGGTCTTTTTCAAAATTTATTTATTTGATTTTTTTTTTCTTAAACTACTGTATTGATTATATGTGTATTGATGGATGGTATCTATGGAATATAAATGCAGCTTCAAAATACTGCTGTGATCTCCGGTAGAAGGAAAGGGGAACCTTTGCGGGTAGTTTCAGTGTCTAAAAATCAATAGTAAGAAATGATACAGCGTGTAAACATCAGGAGTACTCCCGCATTTGCTGGGAATTGCTGGCATGCTGGAATTTGCCGCTTAGGAATTCACAGCAGTCGAGCAGTAGCTAATAAATTTTCAAAAGTATTAAAGAGATTCTGTTAATTTTCAGGGCCAAAAAGAAACAAAACTCAGAAACCACAGAGGCATTTGTGTAATTTCTAACTCTATATTTAAGAACTCCCAGGGGAACCTCTTAAAACCACCAGGTGTTTTCTAGCTTTTTAGGTCTTTATTGTTTTCTAGCTTTTTAGATCTTCCTGGAAACTTATACACAATTGCATCACATGCCTGCTCTTTGATCAGGATCTCTAACGCTGAAACTGGTGTTTAATTGCAACACGCGCTCTTTGGTAACGTGAATTTGTGAAATAGTGAATCCTTAAAAAAGCTTCATACCCAGGTCATGGTAGATACGTACTCAAACTCAAGCGGTACCAAGTGGTGGCAATTGGTAATTGTTGTTGTAAAACTAATTTTGGGATTTTGGGGGACGGCAGTGTTGTTGTTCTGTTTCTGTTGTTTTGTTTGTTTTTTTTCATTTGGGTATTTTTTTTTAGTTTATTTTAATTATGACCAAAGTTAAATAATTAAGCAAGGGTGATGTTTATGGCAGCAATTCCCTAGTGTTGCTGAGCCCCAAAATAGGAGATTTCTCGATCCCGAATCCCCGTAGCCCATGTTGCTTCTGGATTGTTTGGCAGCTGTTCATTTTCTTTTATTTTTTTCCCAAGGCATGCAAGCAGGTATTGAATACATTTATGCTGTCATGTCTCTCTGTAGGAAGAATGGGCAAACGAGGCACTGCCTGTTTATAAAGTTTCTGGAATGCTAGAATCATTTGTGTGCTTTGTTTCCAACAAACAAAGTCAGGACAATGGAGAAAGGATATTGTTATTGGGCCTCTGGGACTTTACTACTGCATTTTATTTTGAAATAGCTTTTAATATTTCTGACCTGATATCCTGAGCAACGTCAGAAAATTCCAAGTGGACAGCTAGCTTTCCTTGTTTTGGAAATGTCTCTGCTTTCCCTTATTTTTATTTTATTTGTTTTTTTACCTTGAGATGCAGGTTATTTTCTTAATGCCAGAACAGCTCATCTGCTGGTGGTGCGCCACGGCATCTGAAAAGTTCAGCAAAAATTAATTCTCAACACAAATCAAACCAGCTAACGTAGTGTCGATGTCCTGCCAGAAGGTGAAGCGGAAAGTAAAAAAGGAGAATAAATTATGCCAATAAATAGCATCACGAGAGGGAGCACTGAGTATAGGGTCAGGTGATGGATGTTGTTTGAGGTTGTCTTGAGTGTCCGTCCGTGAGCTTTTGGCCAGGTAGGATCAAGTCTTTCAAAAAACATTTCAGATCTTCCACTTTCGTCTAAATGGACGAGGAACCTTTGTCGTGTTGGATCCTACAGGGGACTAAGATTATGTCATGGCCTTGTGGTCAGAGATCTGAACCCAAACTCTTTCTCCTTCCACCCTTGAGTAACACTAGGTGTCATTATTCCTTAGATATCTGTTAAAACTTTATTTTAAAATGTTGTTTCACGTTAACTGAATGCCCTGGGGCGGGCAGGGATCCCTCGCTCCAGCCTGAAGGGAAGCACTTGAACGGCACTTCGACACAACAGTCCAGTTTGATGCTGTCTGGGATTAATTTAGAAGGTTTGGGGCGTTTTCTGGGGTTATTTTTGCAAGAGAAGAAACAACTTTCTTGCCAGGAGCACTGCGCGTGGGTGGGCTGTGTCTGGGCGATGTTGCACTTCAGTTCAGTTCATCTCTTGGGTGATACCTTCTCTCCATTTATGTCCTCAATAACATGTTTACTGTTAGCATTTCAAGAAAAAAAAATTCTGCTGGTTTTTATTTTCCTTTTACAATGTTTCTGTATAACAAATGGAAGGAATTTACTGCATGTTCTTGCTGAGTTTAACCTCAGTTGCCGGTAGCCCACGAGGAGCAGCCAGGAGCCAACTGAGTTTGTGCAGACCCTGTTTTGGCAATACTTCTGCTACCCTTGAAATAAGTTGACTCATATTGTGAAATAACGTGTGGTATTGTGAACGTACGGAGTATATCATTGCATGGTATTAAGACACTACCAGGGATAGGTATCTGGGCTAATGTTGTGGCATTCTTCTGTGTTTCCTTTCAAGGCTTAGGCTACGTCATTTTGAGAGAACGGGAAATTACCATTAAAGAGGAGGTAAGAGTTGCCGTCAAAGTTCGTTTTTCAGGATCATTATAGAATTTGCCACATGACTCGAAGAAATCTCATTGGCAAACGCAGGCTTTGGAGAAGAGGAGCTACAGAAAGGTGCTTCTCCTTCCAGTAAATGCAGGAGGAATGGAGAGAGAGAAATCCTTAAACACACGGATGTATTTGCTGCCATCAGTAAAAGTGACTCAGGCGTTCTGCACATTGTCTCTAAAAGATGAAAAAAAAAAAATAAATTGTAATAATTAGAGGAGCTTATGATGACTCGGTAATAGTCCTCATCTTCCAGCATTTGTGTTGTTATTTAATTTCTGAAGTCTCTGAGCTGAGACGTGCCGCTTTTCTTTGGTTTCCCCCCCTCAGCTGTAGTTTAGCTAGTGAGAAGCTGCTTAACTGGCCACAGCTCTGAGGTCTCGGCTTCCTGAGGGCCCCGAACTTTAGGTTGAAGGATGAGAACAATCAGAGGTATTTAAAATTAGGCCCTTTCGGTTTCTGTCCCCTAAAACGGATCTCCCCGGGGGTTGTGGTTGCAGTAAGGGGCCCTTCACACTCCACAGGGAGATGTGACAGAGAAACATGCGTGACCCGAGAGACTGCGTGTTGGTTTTCTGCCACATCCCTGGCGTGCCGACAGTCGTTCTTGGTGTGGTTCATCGGTCTCTTGAGCAATTCCCGTCATTGTTGCTGGTTTCTGGACCTGCCTGCCAGGTCCCATCACCGTCTCTGCCCCTCCTGTAGCCTCAACGTCAGGCACGTAGGAGAGAAGAGCACCCCAGCAGAAAAGGCCTTTCTGAGCTGATGGATTTCTAGCTCTGTGGTGTTTATAGTTGAATTCACCTGTGCAGGTCTGTCTGACCACCAGCATTGGAGAGAAAGATTCATCTGAAAGACAAGCTCTGTTATTTCAGCCTTTTGAAGGCAACCAAGACACAGAGGGTGTTTTCTTCATGGTTAACGTAGACAGTCTGTGCCAACAGCTGGGCATAACTCTCCACTATTTAAGGACTGGAAGAGACTGAGGCAGCAGAAGAGCCCTTGGAGAGTCAAGTCTGCCTCTTGACTTTTAAACGCTTTCATATGTGGACTTCACTCTGGAAAAAAACCATGTGTAATACATGCATTGGATGTTACGGGAGTCTGGAGGTGGCAGGAGTCACAGTGCTGGTGATCATCCGCAGCCTTGAGCAACGCCTGGAGGTCTCGGAAAATATATCAGTGTTCGTTACATGTTTCAGCTTGGAGTTGTAGAACTCCTTCCTCATTATGTTTTTGTAAAATAGTGAGAGTCCATATGAAATCTGTTATTTTTGAAAGGAAATGTATCTGTTTTCATTTCACCCTCCCACCGGTGGTTTTTGTTTTGCATCTGGATTGCTGGTTGTTTATCCAACCTTCAAACGCGGACATCAGACATACTCCTGGAGCCAATAGTAATAATGACTTAAGGAAGAATGAAGTTCACCGTTTCTTTTCGGATAATCATATGGAAGAATAGCTGAAATAAGCAAAAACTGATAAAAGTTTGAGTTTTCATCAGCCGCATTAGGCAAATAGTGGTTCTGAGTTTCTACAGGAAGGTCTTCGGATAGCAGCGTCCAAGCAAAAAGGTCAAGTCCCTGGAGGACGTGCCCCATATATTCAAATGAAGGAAACTTTGTATAAATGGAGGTCAGTGAGGAGTGGTGTTCCCCAGGGGTCAGTTCTGGGTCCAGTCCTCTTCAATATATTCATCAATGACCTGGATGAGGGGATAGAGTGCACCCTCAGCAAGTTCGCTGATGACACAAAGCTGGGGGGGTGGCTGACACACCGGAAGGCTGTGCTGCCATCCAGAGAGACCTGGCCAGGCTGGAGAGTGGGGCAGAGAGGAACCTTATGAAATTCAATAAGGGCAAGCGTAGGGTGCTGCACCTGGGGAGGAATAACCCCCTGCACCAGGACAGGTTGGGGGTGACCTGCTGGAGAGCAGCTCTGTGGAAAGAGACCTGGGAGTCCTGGTGGACAACAGGATGACCATGAGCCAGCAATGGGCCCTTGTGGCCAAGAAGGCCAATCACACCCTGGGGTGCATCAAGAAGAGCATGGCCAGCAGGTGGAGGGAGGTCATCCTCCCCCTCTGCTCTGCCTTGGTGAGGCCGCATCTGGAGTGCTGTGTCCAGTTCTGGGCTCCCCGGTTCAAGACGGACAGGGAACTGCTGGAGAGGGTGCAGCAAAGGGCTACCGAGAAGATGAGGGGACTGGAAGAAAGGCTGAGGGATTTGGGTCTCTTCAGTCTGGAAAAAAGGCGACTGAGGGGGGATCTTATCAATGCTTATAAATACTGAAAGGGTGGGTGTCAGGAGGATGAGGCCAGCATCTTTTCAGTGGTGCCCAGCGACAGGACAAGAGGTAACGGGCACAAACTTGAGCATGGGAAGTTCCACCTAAACATGAGGAGGATGTTCTTGACTTTGAGGGTGGCAGAGCCCTGGCCCAGGCTGCCCAGAGAGGTGGTGGAGTCTCCGTCTCTGGAGACATTCCAAGTCCGCCTGGACACGTTCCTGTGCCACCTGCTCTGGGTGACCCTGCTCTGGCAGGGGGTTGGACGGGATGATCTCCAGAGGCCCCTTCCAACCCTATGATTCTATGAAATGCGAACACGAAAAGCTCCCTGAGGGCAATAGCTTTTATTTATCCCCTCAGCCTTACAGAAAACAAACTTGGAACCAATTTTTGCTCTTTAAAGCATCACTGCGAGTCTCTGGAGGCTGCTGTCCTCCTTCCTGCACATTTACAGTTCTCCAAGGAAGGGTCCTCTTTAGTCAGCTCAATATGTGAAGTTGGAAGTTTCTCCTGCACTAAGGCGGAGAAAGAGTTTGTTCTCATCTGTTCTCAAAGAGAAAGGCAGAAAAGGCTATGGGTTAACTTGGCATCAAAGCACATTTGTAATGAAAATTGGCAATTGCAAGGAGGGGGAAGGTCATGTCTCCTGTCAGATGATGAAGTAGTTACTTGAATCTTACTGATTGATCGTGGAATGGTCAGGGCTAAAGCAAGGCTGTGCTAGAGCGAAAATGAAGGTGATACTTAAATGTTTCCTGCTGTTGAGGTTTGTGATTGTGAGAATCCTGTTGAGATAAAACTTAATGCCTCAGAAACGGGAGATTGTGTGTATTTATCTGGAAGTTACCTTTCTTTCAATCTGATAAAATTCTGGGAAGAATAAAAATAGAAATTGCCATCCACTTGACTTGTGTCATCTCATTTGGAACAGGTTTTTTAGGCACTCTAGTTCATGGAAAAATATATTCTTTAAATAATATTTAATGCAATCTGTCGTGTTTGTGAAGTAAAGTTGAATTATATGGTCTGTGGAAGAAGGGATTGAAGGAAATAACTTATTAACCCCTATCGGTGATCTGACGGTGTGAATCCTGCTCCCGGGCTGCAGACGAGGGTCCCGACCTGGGACCGCCGGTGTCCGGGATGGGTAAGGGGTTAATGCTTCAGTTTGCCTGACGCTGGAAAAAACTATGCTGAAGTCTGTGCAGATGGTTCACAATTTACTTGAGCACTAGGCAGAGATGTCTGCAGGACCTGCACACGGAGGAGCTGCTTCGCTCGTGGCAGTCGGTCCTTCTGGTCTGTTTATCTTCCCTCTTGCCCACAGGGAGCCGACACGTGAAGGAGATTTTTGGACGGGAAAAGTTACAAACTAAACAGAGAAGACAGACAAAGGCTGAAGTAAATGAACTAACAGTGTTCTTGTTTTGTCGATTTGAATGAAGGCTGTTGCGGTTGTACGAGTGTCTTCTTCCAGCAGAAATTTGTTAATAGGCTTCTGCCTGTCCTCAGTTACTTATTCATGCCCCTGAGCTGCCACTCACTGAAGATGTGTAACGCTGTTATTTGCGGGCTGTAAATCAGATCAGGGAAATGTTTCCTTCTGGAGGGCTCTTGCTTTCCTATTTTATTTATTTATTTTAACCTACATAGTTTCTCTGGCTGGCTTGCAGCAGACAGTTATGCCAACACCAGTGGTGGAGCAGTGCAGAGCATCTGAGGTGGTTCTCGGCTATGGAGAGAGGGCAGAAGAGAAGGATGGGGGGGAAAAAGGAGCCTTTGATCTTGGGCATTGTTTTTGTTCCTGTTTGCGTTCATGCCCGTGCTGCACTCTTGCTTTGCCGATGCTGTGAGCTGCGCTTCCTCTCGGCGTGATGTTGAAAAGAAGATCCCCTGTGGCTGTACGGTGTTTTGGGTGGCTGCATCGCAACTGGGGGTCGTGTCTCGGAGACACCACGTAAAGACAAAAATAAAAAGATTGAACAGGAGTAGTAATAAATGAATTATTATTACTGCAGTATGAAACTCGAAGAGAACCGTGTTTCTGTAAAAGCCCGGTTGGCTGTGAAGGAGCCGCCCTTTCCTCGGGCGGTGGCAGTAGGTGCCTTGGCCAGTAGTGCCTGTAGGGTAGAGGGACTTGGCGTTGCCCAATAACCCCAGGTTCTGACTTTGATTTGTTGCTTGCCTTGGATATCCCTGTGTGAGATCACGCTCCTGTACCACTTAGCTTGTCACATTTGTCCTTGGTGTGGCACTTCTCTGATTGTCCCGGGGGAAGTCGCCTTGGTCTCAGTAATCCTTTCAGAACGAGCATATTATCAAACGCTAGCGGTATTACCGGACGTTGCGAAATAAAGTTGTTTTCAAGACATATATGGACACATATTAATGCAGAGCTTAGTCATCAAGTTTTTCTCCCGTTAATTTCTCAAATAACTATTTAAAACTCTTCAATAACAAATACATCTTGGCTATTTAAAAAAGGAAAAAAAAAAATCCTCTGTGTATATCTCCTGTTATCTTCTTCAGAATTACAATTTCTCCTCCGACACAGAGGGTAAATCCAGAGCTTCTAAAGCAGAACCCTAAAATGTTTGCTGCAAACACACATCCCTTGTTAACTAGTATTTACATAAAACATGCTGACACCACTTTGGGGAGATTGAGTAGGATGCTTTCTCAGCTGTTGAAATTTGCACACGAGATGGAAGATGTTTTGATTTTAAAAAAAAAAAAAAAAAAAAAAAGAAAAAAAAAAGGGTTAGCTGAATATTTTTTTTCATTGATTCCCATGTGTCAAAATCAAAGCAGCGTTTCTGCAGGCATTTTGCCCATTTTCTTTTTTTTTTTTTTGTTCCTCTTGTTTGGTTGTTTGGATTTTTTCCCTCAAGGTTGGGATATGGGTGGGTTTTTTGTTTTTTGTTTTTGTTTTTTTTTCCTCTGAATGGAGTAATTCAATCTCTTAATGAGATAAATACATGTAAAAATGCCTTTTAGACAAAAACGAGCATAATATTACTAGCTTTAGATTCCTGTTTATTTTTAGTAGTATTTGTAAATTCATTCTTTTATTTATCAGTATAGGCAATGGTGAGCTAGGGGCGGCCGGTGGGAGACCTGTGAGACTTCACCAATAATGTCCTTCTGCTGTAAGAACAGTAAGGAAAAAGATTACAGTTATAACGTCTATTTTACTTCTACTCATTCCTCTACCTTGTGAGTTTTCTGATATGAAGCCCTTTCTGTGATAACATTTTAGTATGGGGTTGCTTAGTTTATTTTTGAGCGGTATTTCAAAAGCCTCCTGTGAAGGAGGAGAACTCCCAGCTTTCTTAATCGGTGTTGAAATGACTTCATAAAAGCATAAAATAGAATCTTATCTTTTTTCCCTGCAGTGAGAAAAACCCATTCCCTTTCTCATTTCTTTGTTTTTATTTGCTCCGTGTGGATGCTAGTGCTTCTGGCCACTCAGAAACTAGAGCAAAATCTTTTTTTAGAAACTAGAGCAGAATTTTCATAATAAACCTGATCTCGTGCAGATTCAGAGCCTCCTTTGGGGAGAAGCGAGGGAAGAAAGCTGGAATTAGGGAGGGTTATAAGCAATGTAATTTCAAGGATCCATGTTCTGAAAAGCCTCCACGGATTTGCTACTGCTGCCTGGATTAGGAAGCCCTTTAATTTGCTTTTAATTAAAATGATTTTCATTTATTCTGTGCCTTCTTCAAAGGTCCCAAGGCACCTTACAAACTTGTGATTATATGTATAAAATGCAAAATCCATATTCATGCGATGCTGAGGTTTTGCGACGAAGTTAAGGATGAAAGAGAGTTTTACCCTCCTTTTTTTCTCTTAGTGTTTGTAGAACCTCAATTCCCCATTACAGTGCAACTTCTCAAGCAGTCTGGTTGGACGTGTTTGATCTCAATGAGATTGCAGTCCAAAGTGTAAACATCGACCTTCCATAAATATCTTATCTGAATAATATATTTAAATAGCCAAGGCTTTATTTTTGCAACCTCATTAAATTGGAGGGGGCGAAAAAAAATCATGTAAAAACCTTTATTTTTTTTAAAAAAGGGAAATGGACCTATTGCAGAGAATTCCAAACCAAAATGCAATGAAAATGATATATTAAAATGGAAACTCTTATATAGCTCATAAGTATAGTTAAGTTCTGATAATTTTCTTTTAAATATCTGATCTTAACACAATGTAAATATTCAGAAATCAAGAAAAACCTTTGCTAAAGGTGACTGTACTGCATGACATCTTAATTGCTTACTCCACAATAACTACTGAAGAACAGAAGAAATAGTCATCAACTGGGAAATACGCGTATTTTAAATTACTTTTGTGATGGTTTCTGTCTTTTTGTTTATTTGCTGTGGAATTAAACCTGATGATCAGCATGAAAACCTGAAGGAGTCCAAGGAATAGTGTGGATAATGCAGTCTCAGGGGGGAATTTGATGTCCCAGCTAAGGTGACAATGACGGAGCTGGTGCTGGGAGAGAGGGAGGCAGGAGCAAAGATGCACAAATGCGAATTTTTTCCAGAGGAAAAAATAGAAAACTTGCTTTTATGTTGCTTCTTTTTGTTTCGGAAGAAGCATAAACTGTAGTGGAAGAGATGCTAAGAAGATTTTTTTTTTTTATTTTTTTTCATGCTCATGAATTTAGACAGCTCCAAATTAACGTTGGGACATTTCGTAAGGACCCGCAGCCCGCTGGAGGCAGAAGTTCGGTCTGTGCTTTTGCACGACGTAGGCAGTTGTGCACGTTCATGAGTTACCACATATTAAAAACTCATGGTGTAACTGAAATGGAAAAACAGAACAAAGTCCTTTAAAAGCAATTTAGACATATTTATTTCACAATGAAATTGTGTCTTGAAAAAAATGCGTCTTCCACTGTTGAAGAAGAAAACCTGAAACTTTTGCTTGTTTACAGAGAGACAGAAGTTTCACTGTTCAAGTTCGGGTAAGCAAAATGCCATTTTTGACATTACACTGTTGTTTGAGGATATTACACCAGAATAGTGAGCAGCGTATTTTCTTATAATACCGTTTTTGTTTTCTGAATGAATACAGCAGTGTTCGCTCGTACGGAGGAGTTGTTCATGAGGAGTTCACAGCACTTGCTCAGGATCTGGCAGGAGGGTAGATGGCTGTGCTCAGCCGTTTGACCAAGGATGAGATATTTTGGAGGCGTTTGGCTGTTAACTTTTGAGAGATTAGAATCTTTGCGTGGATATCTAATGTTCGATTTTAAAAAAACCAAAACAAAACGGATGTAGTTGTCTACAGCAGGTAGAATTCTGTAGCCTGCTGGCAGACCCCTGCTGAGGCCGTCCAGGTGGGGTAGGAGTGTTGCTGGTGGAGACACTGCGGTTGAGCAGCAAGATGGGATTTTGGGGGGTGAACTTTTGAAAAGTTAGAGTCTTTGCATAGATATCTAATGTATGATTTATAAAAAAACCTGATGTAATTGTCTACAGCAGGTACAGTTCTGCAGGCTGCTGGCAGACCCCTGCTGAGGCCGTCCAGGTAGGGTAGGAGTGTTGCTGGTGGAGACACTGCGGTTGAGTAGCGAGAACTGAGTGATCCCGGTGAACAGCTTCAACTTGCAGCATTTCCCTCCCTAACGGTTGAATGATTCAGTTTGTGGCTTATGGATATTTATTTTTCCGTGTGTTTGGTTTTTTTTCCACCATTATTTCCCAAACCTGTCCCCCATCTCCGTCTCTACAGTCAAAACCGTGAAGTGTCAGTATTATTCGCTGGTATAACTGGTCAATAAAGATGACTGAACGTGTGAAGGCTGATATTTGGCAAAATATTAGTGAAACTCGTTGCAAGGCAAAGTGTTTCCTAAGGGTGGGTATGCCGCTGCCTCCCCGCCGTGTCCTCTCCTGTCCTCTGTGGTTTATGGTGGAGGCGAATTTCTGGTGGTTGAGTCTTTCTTCAGACCTGGAGTGGCCTGTTTCCAATGAGAAGTCACTTGCAGACGTGGGCCTGAGGCTCCATGGATTTGTGTTTTCTGGAAACACGTTAGGCAGTAGGAAAGTTGTATTTTAGAAGTACAAATGACAGTTGCAAAGTAAAGCTGCAAAGGCCTTTCTTTTCTTTTTTTTTTCCTTTGTTTTTAGTTGACTCTTGATGTGCATTATAAGCATCTTATGAAACCACTGTGTTCTGCTGCTCTGTCAATGGATTTTAATAAATGACTGGTTTGGGAGTGTGTTTGTCTGAGACCAAGGAACGTGCTGCTGCAGGGTGATTTCTTGTGAAACTGGAGGCCGTTAAGGCAATGGGCTTAGTGGCAGCTATCCACTTATAGCTTTATGAAGCGCCAATTTATGCATTTGTGGTGAAAACCACACCAGTTGTATATTCTCAATGACTTTGCGAGGCATCTGTGTTGCATCTCCTGCCCTTCGTTGTTTCATTTAAGCACAGACGTTAGAAAAATGACTGAATGGAGTTACGTAAAACTTCAGTGCAAATTGTTGTTTGCTTTGAAATGAGGATGGTGTCGCCTTGTTTTGGCTCCAGGGAGGTTAGATGAAAAGGGCTTCCTAGAGGAACATCAAATACCACCATTTACAGCCGAGCGTGACCCCAAATGCTTTGTAAGAGCTCGCTGCTCTCCATCCCCTTAGTAGTGCTACCACCGTGTGGCATCACCGTGAATTATGATCCCTGGGAAAGTGGCGTTTATGCCGCGTCAGTGCCCGTGGGAGGATCTTGGCATCAAATAAAGTGCCATCGTGTTAGAAATCCAGTTGAAGAGACGTATCCTGCCATCCTGATGTGCTGCTGCAGGACCAAAGGGCGTCGAGAAGTGTCTGTATAGTGTCTAGATTTAGCGAACAGCCTTACGGGCTTCCCACAGAGCAGTATTTGCCTCCCTTTCGGCAGCGCGGTTGTATTTTGAAGGCAAGGGGAAGGTGTGCGGAGGGGAGATTCCTGAGATAACCCGTGTAACTGCTGGGGGTTTCGTCTGGATCTGGTCTGGTGCATCTTCACCTCTCTGCTATGGCCAGGAGTTTGTCTGTGAGTTTATCTAAAACTGGATACGCAACGAATTCCTCAAAGTTGTTGTCATCTCGTGCATGCAGGAAAGGAAGTTCCCTAATGAGCTCAGGGTAGAAGGCATTTTCATAATTACTGTTGTAAAATAATAGGAAACACTCATGACTTAACTTGACAGTCCCTGCAAAACCTAATCTAAGGCCCAGCTTTCCACAGAAGGTTGGACCAGGTGGTCTCCAGAGCTCCTTGCCAACCTCTCAATTTTAAAAACACTGGCGTGTTTATTTGAGGACTTGCAGCCTTTTCAGTAGATGCACTTAATTAATTTTGTGTGGAAATGGGTGCTTAAGAGAAGTGGGGCACCTATTCAGGGTTTTGGGGGTTGTTTTGTTTTGTTTTTTTGAGAGATGGGGAAAGGAGCCCTTTCAATGCATGCATTAGTGCAGGTTGAGTAACCAGCATATTAGAAATAAAAGCAGTTGCACACCCGTCCGGGAATGTCCACGTTGAGCTGTTTGTATTTCTGCTGCGTTGAGGTGTAGTGACATTTGCGAGTTCGTCTCTCTTGAGTGCTTGTGGCAAATGGTCAAAGCACTAGTGACTGGAGTCTGCTGAAATAACTGCAGCTCTTAAAGCATTTTTTTATTCATCAAGAAGCAATTTTTGATGTGTTTTTTTTTTTTTTTTTAAGATGTGGTACAGGGGTTGGATGTTAGTCAACATAGTCCTGATTTTATATTCTGTATACATCTAAAACATCCTAACAAACATCCTTTGTACGTCAAAAATGTAGAAGGCATGCGAAGCCTGACCTTTGAACACAGTGCTTTTTTCCTGTTTACGTTGGCCAAGACCCTTAAAAAAAATTATTTACTTTGTCATGAAGAAGACTACCAAAATAAGTTTACATCTGTGGAGGCTTATGTAAGGTAGATAGTGAACCTTGGCATGTTCTGCGTGCTCTTGGGCTTCCAGGAGATCATTCAGGACTCTTGTGTGATATCATCGTCTTATCATCGGAGCCACACGGGATCCAAATGAACCGGCTGCTACTGGGCTCTAGCAGGGAGCAAACTCTGAAGTCTGATTTGCACAGCAGCTGTTCCTCATTTAATCTGAACAAACATGAGAGCGAAGGTCTTTATACATATTTTTTTCCCCTGGAGACTCTTCAGCCGTATATTCCTATGTAAGATCTTGGCCAGTGACCTGGATGATGGGATGAAGCGCAGCCTCAGCGGGTTGGCAGATGGGCCCCGGTTTGGGAGGAGGGGTTGCCATGCTGGAGGGCAGGGATGCTGTGCAGAGGGACATCAAAGACCTGGAGGAACGTGGCATGAGGAGCCTCCTGGTGTTGGCCAAAGACAAATTCAAGGGCGTGAGGACGTAAATTACGTGCCCAGAGGAGAGGGCTTGCAGGGTGGGGACATTTTGCATATGTGGATGAGAATGCCCTGATTAAAAGTCATAGAGTGGTAAGAAGTCATGGATCTTTAATGATTTTCTTCAGATCTTTCTGTTGAAGCAGGGAAGGGTTCCTCCCTGCAGAATAGGAGGAGGAACCTCTGCAGGCATCAGGTATCAAAACAAAAAATTATTTAGATTTAGATCTTCATAGAAGGAAAGGGTTGGGAAGCTGCACAGAAAAGTATGCAGATAAGTTTCACATTAATTCTGCGGGGGAATAATGTTGGTTTAGAAAGGCTGCTGCAGAATGAATCGCTAGAAGAGCTCCTGTGGCCTCTTTTGGGCAATATTTAGAAAAATGCTTAATTATCAGTGCTGGGAGGTGGAGGGCCACAGTCATAGCTCTCGGCCATCGCAATAGACTCCCATGGGTGCAGTGTGTGGTTTAACCGAGCACCAAAACCTCTACGTTTCGGTCGTAAATCACTCTCTGATCTAGACGGCACATGGCAGCAGCATGCGGGGACCTCCTTGCTTCCATCGCTGCTTCCGCAGGTGGCTTTGCAGATCGTTGGGGTTTCTGCCAGCACCGTGAGCCATTGGGGCCCCTGGCTGTAGGGGGTTGGTCCCCAGGGATGGGTAGAAAGCTGGAGGGGCCTTTTCAGAGCCAGCAAGATCTTCTCAAGATCTTTTTATCTGGTGAATTTAGAGACAACCAGTTGTGTATATAGTCAGCATTTGCCCCATCTTCACCAGTTTGCGTTGCTCATGATTGAGTGGTGTGATATCTTTCCTAGAAATCTGACCAGGAAATGTTAACTTTGACCAAACTGAATGACTTTAAACCTGCAGATTTTGTCACCTCCCTATTTATCCTTTTTCCAGATTCCTGAAGAATGGCATTTCTTTTATTTCTGTTGTCCAGGCGCCAGCGCAGCTCCTTCTGAAACACCGTTGTGACAACCAGTAAGTAGTTAGAGCAGAAAGAGTGAAGGGCAGAAAAATGGTTCACCTGCCAGCGGGTCTTCACCGGTGTCCCGTGGTTAAAATACAATGAAGTCAAGAAATTCAATTTTCCGTTTTCCAAAAATGACCTTTTGGATGTTTCTTCCATCGACGACGTTATTCTTAGTGATTACTGTTTGTGAAATAAGGAGAAAAAAACCCTAACTCCCCATTTTTTGTTATAACTTGTGAAGCAAAAGTTTTGCTTCGTTATTGAAGAATCGAGATGTACGGTGTTCTAGAAAATACCCCCTGTGGGTTCATCTTTCACTAGCTCAAAGGCATTTTAAAGAAGGCATTGCCTTATCTCAGTAACGCATCTTGGAAAGTCGTTTAGTGAGCAAATTGCCAGATAATTGCACTGGTGGTAATTGCATATTAAATTGATCTGCTGTTGAGAAAGATGCTGAAAATGAGCTGTTTTTAATCACGATATCAAAATATTGGTTCTGTTCTATTAATGAGCATGCTATGAAATAAGAATTTGTATGTATTTTTTTTAAGGAAGCGACTTTAGCTGATCTGGTTTGGTTTTTATTTTTAGTTAATGCCTTTAGTTGGTTCCCTGAAAGAATCACAGTTCTGTGCCTGTGTGTGTCAGAGGGAAAACAACGTTTCTGGGATGTTGATGAATGACGAAAAGTACGAAAGACTTTTCCATAAAAGACACTTTGAGGTATATTTGTGTAGATTTGCTGAAATATTTTTCTCTTTCCTTCGACACTGCTGTTTTCCTAAGAGTTGCCCACCAGCGACAGCGTGCGCTTTGCTTTTCAACCTGTTTTCAGCAGCCAAGCGTCTGCATTAGTTTGTCATTGTACGTCTGCATTTTCTTTTGCTGATCTGGTCAGAGCAGGTGGTGACTGAGCAGCCGGGAGATGCAGAAAGGCGAGGAGTTTGCCTCTTGCCATGAAGTTTTAAAGCTTTCTTGGCGGTTTCGGTGGTGGCTGGAAAGCTCCTGTTCAGACATGGGAGGGTTCATCTCATAGGATGTTTATGACTTAATTTGCTCTTCTCCCACAAATACACTTTTCTTTATAGTCTTTACTTGACCTATGGACAAAAGGTCTCTTGGAAGCCAGTCTATTTTGATTTTCTGCGTTGTTGGGGTTTAGGGTTGGTTGTGGTTTTTTTTGTTTTGAGGTGCTTTTTTGCAGAGTAGTATTGACTTAGTGTTGACCTAAGTTTAGTTACCGTTGGTTTTGTTGATAATTAGACTCGGCTTTCTGTTGTCCTCTGATACGGCCAAAAAAGACAATGAAGTAGGTGCAAAATCAGTTGGAGCCTGGAAATAAGTTACAGTCCCTTTATTTCGTCTTGTTTATTTTTCAGCAACGCAACTGTGGTTCTTTGGTGGCCTTTCAGGGAAGGTATGTGGTGCACTTGAGCATGAAGGGAGAAGAATTGAGGACGTGATTTCTTTTGAGAATTGCTCCGGTGCTACTTCTGATAAGGCTAAGATAAGTTTTATGAGTACATTAATGACTTCAGCTGGAAAAGCAGATCATAAGCAGAAACATGCCTGCCACAGGGCAGGTTCTTGTAGCTAATGCCTGATGCGATGGGGAAGGAAGGGGTGTTTCGTTCACAGGGTGCGGAGCTGCTCGTAAATGCAGCTTGGTACCATTTCTCTCCATCACTGCATAATGTGTATATAGGATGTACATATATATATATATATCTCTATTTTTTTTGCTGTTGAGAGAGGTGTGTGAGATGGGGAGAAGCCCTCGGCACCCCGGCAGTGCCTCCTGCCCTTGAGGTCTCTGGGATAATCCTCACCACCACAGGGGCGGGCGGTTCTGCCAGGCGTGCTGCGCTCGGAGCTGTATGAGCAAATTATCCTCATTTTCTCCCCTCAATGGAAGGGGCTGACTTGAATCTAGCAAAATCGGAGCTACCCGTTGTTGGTTTTGCAGCTGCCAGTAAGGTTTCTTACCAAAAATTCAGCTCAGCTCTTCCATCTAATGAGGCTTTGAGTTCTTCAGCGTTTTGACGCTTCATCAACTCAAGTTTCTGCTGCCTTTCTGCATGTTCCACCATTAGCAACCGGAGGCATGTTCACGTCTAAAGAAAAAGGCTTTGTTGTGGCTGCTACGTGAAACACACAGTCCCACAAAGCACGTAGGTGAACTCTTAGCTCTCCTCACCACCCTGGTCAAAACCAGTGTGAGTGACACCCTTGGTTGGTGTGGCTTCCCAGAAAGCCATTTCCCTGCTTTTGGACATCTAATAGGCTTTAAATTAGCTTTGCCAGCTCACAGAGCGTGACTATTGGTTCTTTCAAATGCCTGTAAAAAGACAGTTCTCCAGAGCCTGCTGAACTCGGAAAACGGAATATGGTTACAATTGCCCTGACTGGGAGATAAACACCTGGCTGCTGTTTCCAAAGGCACCTGCTACCTCAGGTTTGCGCGTCTTTTTCAAACGCGAAATTTCTGTTCTTTTTCCTTCTCGTGAGATGTTTCCCGAGGTGTATGGTGGGGGGGGGGGGGGGAAGTAGTTGGAGATGAGCTTTTGAATTTAACCTCATGCAAAGAGGTTGCGGGAGCCCACTCCTGGGGTGGGGGGAGCGGGGACACCGGTGGGACGGGAGCGGCGCGGCGCCGCCGCCGGCCGATAACCAGGTTTAAAGCAGTTGAGGCCCAGTTTCCCGAGCTGGGTTTTCCCATGGCAGGGGGGAGGCAGCCGGCGTGGGAGTAGGTGTGCGTGTAGGCAAGAGGGAAAACTGCAGGAAAAAAATTCCCGGTGACTTCCCCTTCCCTCCTCCCCCAGTATTTGTAAGTAGGGTGTGATGAGACCGAGGGCTGTATGTTAAGTATTTTGTTTACCTGTACCACGAGTAGATTTTTCTCTGTTATTTCCTGGGGTAGAAATACACGGCCAGGTTCTCAGTAGCTGCTCTGTTGGAAATAAAAGAGGGGACGTCACTTTGTTGTGGCTTCAGCCAGTCATTGATCAGCCGGAACGTTTACTTTTCCAGTCACAGGAGGAAAATTTTGCTGTTATAACGTGGCCAGAGCCTCTCAGGTTATTCCGTTGAATCCGAGGGATGAGCACTTATCACATGCTAAAGCCGCAAGCAAAATATTCATCAATCAGGGTTTCCATCACCAGGGTGAGACTGTACAAACACACTGAATTTATTCTATAAAAAAGCTCACCCTTTTTTTTGTTTTTGGCTGATATATTCTGGAAGACGCGTTTGACAGCCAGCAGCGTTCAACTGATCTGAAAAAAATGGATCCCGTGGGGCAGCGGCGTTTGTTCTTGGGCATCTCTGCATCAGTCGGAAAGCAGGTAAATAAAAGGAAAATAAACGTAATCAGTTTGTACAACGCAATTTAATGAAGTGTGCCTGTATTTCTAGATTGGGGTTGTCCGTGGGACCACAGAGGGGAATTACAGAAGTGTGTCTCCTCTTTTGCCGTGCCGGGGTAAATCTGCCCGGATGCTGCTGGAAGATGCGCGTTGGGGGTGCAGGGGACAGCGAGGGACCGGCAGGGACAGGAGTCCGGACTGGGACAGTGGAAACACAGCTAATTCGCAGGTCTTGCTGAAATACAGCTCAGCTAGCCTATTTAGAGTGAAGGACTGAAAATTAATCACAATTGCTTTTAGTAGGCTGTCCATTGATTGTATAAATTACCTGAAATAATCTCTCCAGGACAATTAAAATTTAAAAAAAAAAAAAAAAAAAATAGAAAGGGGACTCCACAACAGCAAAATGTGAGTTACTTGGGTGAAAAGAGCTGGAAATGTAATTTGGAGGATCTCCTTCCTTTGTCTCTCGGGCCTAGATATAAATTTTTTTTTTTTCCCCTAAAATGTACACGTGACCCGTCTTTATGAAGCCAGTGCTATGGCTTGGGCTTGAAAGTACAGCGGGACATTTGTGCTTTGAGTGACTGTGGTTCAGAATGTACGGGGGGGGGGGGGGAGGTGTGTGTGGAAAAAAACAGTCCAAGGTAATGTTCCCTGGACCAGGAAACGCAGAGAACTAGGAAGATATTTTAAATATTCGCTGCCTTGAAAGATTTCTTGTTTTGGAGAAGCTCACTTGTTACGGTGGGGCAACCCATTACTCAAAATATAAGATGAAAGTGCAAAACAAAGAAACAAAAAAAGTAAAAATAAGAGTACCTGCGCATTTTTAAATGATACTGCTTTCGTACTGGAGATTTCGGTGACGGTATTTGAAGCCTGTTTCATCAGAAAGGGTTGTTGGAAGGAAGTGAGGTTGACTAGTTTAGTTTCATATCCTCCGAAGCTAAAAGTGGCGCTTCAGTAATTTTTGGGTCCTCCTGTGTCTGGCAAACTAAAATTAAGTGTTTATGTTTCTGTAGCCTAAGGGAATCTGAGCTCAACTGAAACTTTTGGAGTTGTCTTATTAAAAAGTTTCTGTTTAATTAGCTGTTTCATACTGGCGGTGTATTTTTATTGTCAGAAGTCACGGGAACACACTGTTCTGATGCATAAAAATCTGGCTTGATACTTGTAAAATTGCCCTGCCAGTGACAACTTCGAATTCTTTTCCATTGGAAAAGAAAATCTCTATGGTGAAATGAGCCTGGAGGTGCGTGGTGTCTGCTCGGTTGTTCTGCGGGTAAGTGGAAGGGTGGTGGTGGGGGCAATTCTGAAATAAGAAATTATTTCTGTAATATTCCCTGGGAAAAGCCCGAGAGCAGCCATGCGCCGTGCAAGTGTCTGGGTTGGATTTTCGACCCCAACACAAGCTGTGTCTGGGACCTCAGGACCCCTCAGTGTCCCCGTAATCCCATGGGAAGGGACAGAGCCCTTCCTGGGAACCTCGTGCTGCCCGGGCGCCTCCTGTGGGGTGAAACGTGTTTTTTCGCCCCTCCTTGCATTCTCCCCCCACCAAATACACCCCTGCTTGTCTTTTATCCTCAACGTGTAATGTGAAATAAGTGACCTAAATGTCACCTAAGTGGGTAACGGGATGCGGAGCCTGTCTGAAGCGCAGGGGAGCGTGTGTTTGTGCATCCTCCACGTGAGGCTGGGACCCACCAGCGGGTTTCCAGGAGCAGAAGCAGATGGCTCGGGCAGACGCACAGCTCTTGCCAGCCTCCTTTTTTTTTTTTTTTTTTTTGTTTTATTATTTTTTTTTTTCAGACGATACCGTAATAAACACTGGGGCAGGGAAAAAAAAAAAGTCATTTTCTTAATTCCAAAAAAAAAAAAAAAAAAAATCTGCCCTTTCAGAAAACAACCGGTTTTACACTGGGAGAAGCTTATTTTGGTGGATGCTGCTGGTGCTTGGCAGCGAAGGGCAGGACGTGTCCCTGCCAGGCAGTGCCAGGTTGTGGGCTCTGCTCTTGCTGCTGTCTGCTCTTGTGTTGGGGAAAATAAAGCTTGCAGATTTGGAACTGAGCGTCCTGTCCAAATGCTGGATTTCTATTTTTTATTTTTTAAGTTAACATACTTCTTTACTTCCAAAATAGAAATATAATTCTCTTCGGTCCAAGGTACAGTCTCAGTCCAAAAAGCTATTCCCATGGTAACAACCCACATCGGGCCAAGGGGTATTTTCCACCCAATAATATTTTTGGATGAAATAGGCCAGCGTCTCTAAACGTGATGGTTGAATCTACAACTTTGTTAGGTGTTTCACTCCAGGGAGGTTCCAAAATGGGACCCTCTTCTGTATTTTCTCCACGCGGTGTCTTAGAGAAAGCTGTCAAGGGCTGGTGGGGAAACACTCTGCCTTTTTTTTTTTTTTTTTTTTTTCTTAAAATCCCCGTCCTCAAAGGAAAACATTCCTTGACACCAAAATCCCACTTACAGAGTAAGGAAGGGAAATAAGCGTTTTGAGGAATCCTTGCAAAACTATGGTTTTGTGAGCTATAACGAAATCTGCTGTAAATACCCCAGGCAGCACTCGAAACTTGCTGGTGTTAAATATTTCCCATGAGCACGCTTCTACATTATTGCAATTGTTATTCTGCTGCTAATCGCATACAATTTTTCTTCTGTTCCTTAGTAAACATGTGCGAGAGTATCAGTTCCTTTTAATAGCATGTCTTGAAAAGAATTGATAAGAATTTGAATGCTCGCTGGCTGTGGATGTTCAGTGCTTTGCCAGGGGTTTAAGATACACGTACGTTTTATCAACAGTTGGTGCCATCCGGAATTCTGGTGGTGATTTTTAAAACACATTCAATAATAAAATATCAGTTTATTCTGCAGAAAGTACGACCGTGAACGCACACCGCTGTTGACGCCAGCTGTCAGTGGAAAGCAAATATTATGTGGGTTGTTTATTTGTAGGCAGCAGAAGCGATGACAGCAACCTACAAGGAAAATCAATAGCTGGATTTTCCATCAGGCACTGCCTCTTGCCAAACCGCCCCTCCTGGATGAAACCGCTTCAAATCAGCGTGTGCTTGCGCACTTCTTTGTTAATTAATGTCGTCGGTATTCGAGTAAAAAGAAAAAGTGGATCGTGTATCAATAACGGATGGGGCAAATGGCAAACGCGGGCGTGGGGGTGGCTGGGTGGCGGAGCATCGGTGTTTCCTACCCCAGCGCGATGCACCCAGGAGGGGTCACCTTCCTCCCTGCCAGCCTCCGCCTGGCCCTTCGGGAAGAGGTCTCATCATCTCTTGATTTATTTCTCATCCTATTTTCCCAAGTTACCGTGCATCTGCCAGTTCCTCTTCCTTCCCTGGGATGCGTTCAACCTTGCTTGAAATTTGCTGCTTGGAATTATCGGCTGATTAAACGCTCCATTGGCCATTTTTTGATTGAAGTCCTGCCCCCACCAACATCTTACTGGTCTCCTTCCATTATAAAAGAAAAAAAAAAAAAAAAAAAAGGAAGTTAAAAAAAGAAGTTGAGAAGGACTTAGGAGGGCTTTATTCACGAATAAGCAATGGCAAACTGTAGCCTTTTGGCCCCATCTGCTGATGCTGCAGTGGGGAGTTCTGTACAGGCTGTAATTTTTCTCCCAACTTGAGCTGAAAATGGAATTTAAACCTCTGCTGCAAGGTGGTGTTTGTACCTGTGAAGGTCCCAGAGGAGCCGCCAGCCTTTCTGCTGGCACCAGAGTCACCCCGACTTTTCCTTCCCTGGGTCTTCCTGAGTTTGCTTAAATACAAACGGTTACAGCTGCGTCTCGGGAACCGTCTGGCATCCATCTGCTCCCATCCAGTGCAAGTTTTCCCTTCTCTTAGTCTTCTTTACATGTGTTGGAAATGCATTTTTCTCTTCTCTTTCACCCGCTGCTTTCAAACCATATTTGAAACAAGTGATTTACTGCGCTCGGGGTCAGGCAAAAAACCGGGACTATAGCCAAAGGAAGGAAGAGCTGTCATTAAGCGTGGAGAACAAGTGCTTTTTGAAGTTCATTGAGGTGTAAATGAACTTATGCTGCACCCGTTAACATCAGTGAAACTGAATAAGCTCTTTGGCAATTGCAGTGAGGACACGCAACTCTCCAGATCCAGACTATCTCGGATATTTTTAGTTGTTCCTTTAGTCATCAGCTTCCACTTTTGTCTGTGCCGGGCCCCAGTGGGAAAATACAGCAGCTCTTTTCTTCAGAAGGGTCATGCTGTTCTAAGGAGATATGCTTTTTCTCTTCTTTTTTGCATAGAGGGAAAAGGCAGGTTTTTGAGCTCTTAGAATTATTTTGGTGAATACTTATTCCCACCAGAAAACTGTAGTTTCCTTCTCAAAGTGGTGACTTTTTGAGAATTACTAGATGTTAAACAGGTCTGAAATGACGAACCATTGCTCACGATAAGCAGTGAGTTGCTCCTCTAACGGCATCTCTTCCATCTAAGCTGCAACGCTGGGCAAAAGATGAGGTAGCCACCTGGAGAGATGCCTCCACCTTCTAGCAATCTGCTGGGGTTTGTGTGGAGTTGGGTTGCTACCGAGAGTCCGAGTAAACTAAAACCATTCTTGGCAATTTCCAGTGAATGATGGGATTGCTTTAAAATTACTTTACTTTAAAAACTTGGCTGAACGAGGCCAAGTGTTATATCCAAGAACTGCCTGGTTTATAGGTCTCCATGTGGTTCTGCCTTCTTGCGTGTCTCTTGAACGCACGAAATGAAGCAATTAGATTATGGGGCTCTAATTATACTCTAATTATAGATTATAGTGAAAATGTATATAAAGGTTGTAAAAACTCCTTCTTAGCTTCTTTCTGGAAAGAGATTCTGCTCATCCTTGAGGAGGCTTTTTAACTGGAGGCAGGAGTATGGTGCTTTCCTGAAGATGGTGGTGTTGGTGTGCGTGTAGAGGGGAGTATTTAGAGGAGGGAAGAGGTTCCTGGGAGCATCTGCAGATGTGAGGTTGGGTTGACCTTCTTCCTTTTCCCTCTGCTGTTGACTTGGACTATACTCATCTGTATCGCGTTAGTGGCAGTAAAAACCGTGGTGGTGGTGGTGGTCGGAGTGAACTCTGCTCGTCAGAAGAGTTCGATTCAGTTGTATGCAACAGCTTTTTGTAGCTCTTTACATCTACAGGTCAATGTTAAGGTGATGAAGAGGAAATTCAGTTTTTTAGTGGAAAGTCTTGGGAGCTTGGACTCTGATGGGGTCAATGTACCAGGACTGAAGCTCTCCCTAGCTGAAGACCTATATCGTATTGTGGCTGAACCACAGTACAATGACCTTTATCATTTTTAAAGAACTTTCCTGTTTTTCTCCACGTAAAATTTTTCAAAATAGTTTGAGGCTGCTATACCAGTTAATGAACCCCCGCTGACTACAAACAGAAGTGAATGGGAGCAAACACCAGTCACAGCTGAACCTGCCCTGGAATGGAGCGAGAAAGTGGCAGAAACTCACTGTTTCCCATGTCGAGCTGCAGCAATAACCAAACGTAGTCAACTGCCGTCCAAAACCTACGGGCAGGCAAAGTTGGGATGAAAAGGGGAATGTCACACACAGAATAATGTACCCGGCATGTTGAAATGGTATAAACAAGGTCTGGAGGAAGTAGAACCTTTCATTTTCATTTGTTCTTAGTCGATGGGGTCAGAAAAAACCTTGGTATTGTAAATTGGGGAATATCTACCTTTCAGGTGGCCAGTCACGATGATACAGGTACAGGGTTTGTCTCCTTCAGAAAAGCAGCTGTAATGTCCGCGTGATGTTCATCGATGTGGGCACAATCTGTGCACGACTGAAATACAAAATAAAAAATATTACCGTTATTACAGAATAACCATTTGGGCTTCGCTGTCTGGCTTGGCAGTGTTTGAACATATGTTTGCTGTCAGCTTGGCTTGCAGATGAAAACCTTAATGTTTCAAACCAACCGGCTCTTGTGGGCTTAAGGGGAGGTGTAGCAGCCCCCAGAGGCTGGTCTGTGGTGGGATTCAGCAGCGTATTCTTGTTTTGGTGCTGGGCGTTCCTTTTCCTTTAGCTGCTTTAGTATTTTCCCGAGAACGTTTGTTAGACCCTGTGATTATCAGTATATGCTTCTAAAATGTTTCTGTGTTGCTTATTATTTAATTATTAGTATTTCTGCTGTATAACAGGGTTTGCTAGGCGTACTCGCCGTGCAGAAGTGCCTTTGCCCATTAAGCCGAGGGGGGGTTTATGCCGAAGCCCAGCCGGACGCATCGTGCTGACAGTGCTGGATGAGCAGAACAACCCGAATACACGGTTTTAGCCAGCTTCAACTCAACTGATTTGACCTTTTTTTTTTTTTTTTTTTTTTTTTAAAAAATGTAAGCATTAAAAGGAAAGGAGGCAGCTTTTTTTTTTTTTTTCCTAATTTTTATTTTCAATCTGTCTGTTAACCCCCCCGTCACTTGCATTGGAAGGGCATTTCATTAAACAGCCCGGTTTGTTGTTACGTGGCAGATTGGTACAAGTGACACGTTGCTGCGAGGGACTGCACATGCAAAGCACTTCATTAAGAATATATAATCAGGTTTAAAATCATTAGCTATTCTCCCGATGACTCCGCTGGTGTCATCTCGTTATTATGAAAGGAAGAGAACAAAATGGAAAAACACAGCTTGGTGGGGGCTTCTTGGTTTGTAGGGGGTTTTTTGACTTGTAAATTAGTAAGTGTCTCTCGGCACACAATTATTTAAAGTTCGGCATCAGGAATTGTTGGAGAAGTTAGCGCTTACTCTGACTTTCCTTAATTTAATAAAATATTTGCTATTGAAAAGGTACGGCTCTGGGATGTAAATCAGTTTGAGTTGTATTTTCATTTTGGACTTTATAGTCTGAAAGATGAGTAATTTGTAAGTGGTGGGTGGCAATGTCTGTGTACGTATAGACAGGCTATGGATCTCGAAGCAGTCGGACTTGCAGGATGAGAAAAAATTGTTGCAGCCTCATTGTCTGTTGTTCCCTGGAGATCCATCTTCCCCCCGACGATAGCTGCTCAAGGGAAGGACAGCCCTCGCGTTTGGGGACTTGGGGATGTCACAGAAGGGACTCAGCACCTTCCTCCGCCGCAGAGGTTTGCCCTGGCTGTGATTTGTAACCTGCGGTTTGCTGCTCTCGCCAGATATTCCCATGTAAGAGTGGATAAACCCGTCAGTAAATCAGACCGCGGTCTGCTCATTTCTCTTCCATGGGAGACGGAGCATGTTTCCAGAGCACCAACCTGTTTTACTCTTCCAGAAGCAAAGACAAATGTAGTACCCAGCTGATAAGAGGCTTTGTTTCTCCCAAGTAAAGCCCCGTGGGTGATGGGACTTTGTTCCTTTGCCTGCCCGAATTTATGAGTTGAAGCCTGTTGTCCTACACGAGACCTCTTAGTAATGGTGTGGTCCAAAGTCTTCTGAAAGGAGAAAACACGCTGCTTGGGGTGCACCAGAAGCAAGCCTGGCTGGCAGCTAACGTAACATGAATAACGTGGATAAATGCGTCTCTTATTCCGATTCAGCAGTAACTTTGCTGGAATAAATGGAGACTGTTCTCAAGTGAATATTTTAGTATGTCCAAGTTGCACAGTACAACAGGAGCAATGCAGACCTTGTCTTGTTGGTGGGAAACTAGAGGGTAAGACATGAATGGAGGTTAGTTTCATCTCTTTAGATGCTTAGGAAAACGTTCCTATTTGGAGCCTATGTGAAGCCGCTGGAGAGAAACCTCCATTTAACCCTTGTTGCAGAGGGTTCTGCTTGGTGGCGCTTCCCTGCCGTTTTGTGTATCAGCTCCTGGCAGTGCCTGGAACACCGGGGTGGTTGTAGCTCCGTGGTCCTGCCCCAAACGCCCCAGCAGAGGACAGTGGCTCTCTGTCATATTGATGGGACTTGGTGGGGGAGCTGCACCCAAAGGGCTCCTCTCCCACTTCGTACCATGACCAAGTGGGAAGCTACAGCAACCCACAGCAGCTATACCGCAACATCGCCATGGCAACCAGCGAAAATAAGGGCCCCTTCTGGGAAAACGAGAGACTTCAAATTTTGTTGCAGCCAAGAATTATTATCAGTGTCTGATTGCAGCGGTAGCACGTCCTTGTTTCAAAGCTTCTCGTCAATAAAAACAAATGGCAATGGCTATTTCTCTAATGCTCGGGTGAAGGGACTTGTGAGCCTGTACTGTTGGCTCAAGAAAAATAAATGGGATTAAGCCAAAAGTATAGGAAAAAATACAGCATTAATTACACTTATAAAACTATTAAGGGCAAGATTAAAAACGAAAAAAAAAAAGTCTGCTGCACTTCTCAGTTCTGCACATAGCCTCCATGAAATGTGCGTGTATAAAATCAGAACACCTTGATTCCGTAAGTGAAGTTTAAGGTCTAGGTTTTTGCTTTTATTTTAAGACATTGGGGGAAGTGCACGCATCCAGTCGTTTTGTGATTGTAAGAACCCTATTTTTAATATTGGGCTGCTTTGCCAGCCCTCAAGGTATCAGTTCTTTCTAGTTCTTTATACACAAAGCTCTGAAATTCTTGGGTTTTGGGTTTTGTTCTGGTTTGTTTTTTTTAGACAGGAAGTTGCTAAATTCTTTATTTAACAAAACTCAAAAACATGTAAATAAAAATAGGGAATTTGATAAATACAAAAGTAGTGTGCTGTTGAGTCAGAGCTTATTTTGCATAGAATTACCATTTCATGTCCTCTTTAGCTAAGAAACTGAACTATGTAAGAAAATACCATATGATATTACATATGGCATTTTAATAACACCTATTTTACATAGCTTCTGCTTAGCCTAACTGATAAATGTGGAACGTAACATTTCGAAGACATCTCACCACTTCTAATGAAAAGTTGGGTTAGCTTGGCAAGCTAGACCATGCTTTTTTTTTTTTTATTTGATTTTATTTTTTTTTTAATTTATTTTCCCTTTGAGAAGAGGGGTGAGTCCTCTGCAGTGGGGGGGGGCTATTGCCCCATCAGCAGGGGTTATTCATTCATCAGCTCTTCCCAAGCCAGGTCACCGTGCCGGCATGGAGCGGGGCTTTGCTGGGGCCTTCCTTCTCCTCCTCCTTTAATCACATTTAGTGACAACTCCTTCTTATACAGGGGTTCAGGTGAAGATTACGGATCTTTTCATGTTATTTCTGGCTCCTGCATTTTAACCATTCATCTGTGTTGATGAGGGAGGGGAGAAAAACGGAGAGTAGATGAGAGCCGGCAGCCAGCAAATGGAGGAGGCGTAGGAGCCAGGAGCGATGTATGAAGATGCCACCCTGCCTGGATTTCTGTGTGTCTATTATAAATGAAGGCTTAGGTGTTTTAACTGATAAAAGTTGATTTTATTCTCGTTCATAAGGTGGGGAAATACATGGGTCTCCCAATGCTAGCATCCACCGGCTGGGATGGTTGGAGTCTTGGGTTTATCTTCTGGCTTCACACAAACTACTCGTGTGTGGTAGTTTGAAAACCTACATCCATACGATTTTAGGTACTTAAAAGCACTCGAAGTTGCCCAATGAAATTTTCCAAGCCACTATCAAGGCACCAGACTTCAGATCTAAGAGACACGATTGTTAACCTTCTACAAGGGTACCTGTATACCTGATTTGAAGACCTGATGTGGTGTCTCACACGTGTGATATTTAGAAGTAAATATGAACTGGTTTTAAATTATAGATATGGATACTGTGAGTTTATCTGTGGGAAAACTTCTCATAGAAACGTTAGACTTTGAGGGAACTTGCTGAAATATTTTTAGCCCTCTGCATAATTTGGGAAGTACTAGTTCCACTGTAGTGTATAAAAAGAGTTTCCAAGATTTACTGTGAATTCAGGAAGATAACAAGCAATCATTACTCGGAAAAACATACTAACTTTTTTTCCGTAAGTATAATCTTAGCATTAGGTTGTTTTTAAGAAATATATTTTGGTCCATGAAATCTGCTTTCCTAAGGTGGAGAACTTGGAGTTGGCAATAAAGACCTGACCTCTGCCCCCTTCCTCCCATTACTAACGTTTGAAGCCTGCGATGGTTTTCCTCTGTTTGTTTATACGTGGAAAAAAGTTGACAGTGGGATCGATCAGCTCCACATGCCATTTCCTTCCTGAGAAAGTGGAATTTTTTTTTTTTTAATCAGAATGTGTAGATAGGATGAGTATTGAATATGCATAACTTCAATCATTCAAAGCTCTTATTTTAAAAATTATCATTGCTGCTGTGATAGTAAAGCCAGGGATTAAGTTGCCTTCATTGCAAAGTAATGTCGCCTAAACCAAATATTGACAATTAAAGAATATTTAAAAATACAGAATGGGAAGTTCTCAGGTTTGATAAAAGAGTGGTTTGACTGAGTGATGTGTAATTTGTGGATCTTGTGCTCAGCTGCAGAGATTCAGCCTTGGGTATTACTTGTCCAAGTAATACCTAAGCAAATAAAACCTTTTCCTTTTTTAATCAGAAGTCAATATGGTCAAACCCTGCCCATAATTCCCATTTGCAGTCCAATATACTTCCCTGTCGCTAAGAGACGGGAAAAGAATCTCCAGCCACACTTCTCTAAAAGAAAGTTATTTAATGATTACTGTAATCTTAGGTTGTGCTGCGTTTGAACGAGCGAGTCTCCAAGGACATTTTACAAGTGTTTTAGCGGCAGATATTAGACTTTGCTCCAGTGTTTGAAGTTATAATTTTTTTTCCAAAGAACCGTTCCCAACTTTTAACATCAAACCGGAACGTTTTCAGATGATCTTGAACATTTCTGAGAATGCCCTGTCAATTTGCAGTTGAGTCTCCAGAATTATTCTAGATTATCACGTTACTGATGAGACTATGTAAAATACATGGCTGAAACAGCCCCAAGGAAGACTTAAAGATCATTTTAACGCTTTTGGCTTAAATTTCAAGGGCTTTGCTGGGTTTGCATGAAGAATTTCAATAAATATGTATTGGCTGTGTTAGCTTAAATGGTAAGAAAAACGCCGTGATGGGAACGGATTGTAATCCTTTGGTTACCAAGAATGGAATAGAGAAGTATTAGAGGCTTACTGCTTCCATTGTCAGGGGCGTACGTGTATTAGGCTGCTTTTCACAATGCGATACAGCCTTTCCCCTAAGTTGATGTACGTGTTGCACATAGAGAATCCCTATTTTGGGGTATATCTAAGTGCATTCCAGCAGATGCACTCAAAAATTCTGCACAGCTGCTGTTTTATTGACATTATTCACAATTAAAATAATATAAGTAAGTAATTTAAATATGGTCACGATTAAAATAATTTTTATACGGTATATTTACTGTCCAGTTATTCTGCAATGCCAACGAATGTTCAGGTGTTTCCTGTTTGAACTACCTGGAGGTAACCACGTACATTCACCTGCCTTGTAAAGCAACAGATTGCCTGGCTCTAAGTTTTTGTCCTCATTTAAAATGTAATCTTTTACCTTGTCCCCAGCCTTCTTTGGTGCCTGGCTTTTCTCGTATGTGTGACGCCGCCTTATTACCGAGCAAAATTTGGCATATTTTCAGATAAGCAATATATTTCATGTTGATTAAAAGGAATTAAAGATTATAGGCATATAAAGACAAATAAAAATCCTGAAAATGTCTTAGAAATGAGTGTTTGCACATCACAAAAATATTCTTTGGCAGTTATTTACGTATAAAGACTCATTGTTTTGCAAGTAGTTTTCATTGCGATGATGAAATGAGCCATAAAACTGTACTTTCAGACCCATATATGCATTTTAGAAGTGACATGTGAGCATTTTCCTTTTTTACAGGGTCATAGCGAAGTTGGGTCCCGCACGTCGCAGTTCAGAACGCTGGTGTGCTAGATGCCAGCTGTTACATTTTGGGGGTCGTTTAATTTCTTTGGGATTAATTTTGTTTGTGTATTTGAAATACTAATCCTTCTGAGGCAGTATCTTAGAATTACTGAAAGTGATAAATTTTGCTTGGAACCATCTATTTAGCAAGCTCAAATGCCAAGAGAGCTAAACTGAAGATTTATTGTTTGCCACTGTAGTTACTGTTGAATAAAAAAATGTTAGCACCAAGTGCCATAGATAGATAGATTTTTAGGAGAGAGATCTAAGCTTCACTTTAGCAGGTCATTATGTGTATCGTACTGTTGTTCAGTTTTCTGAGCCAACAGGATATAAATATCCAGGAAGGAAAATAGAAGGTCAAGTGTAAGCCTCTCACATCAAAGGAGGCCATCCGGCACCTTCCCGCTTTCATTCTGCAAAGCTCTGATGAGAAAAACGTATTATTTTTAATAATGCAAACAAACCAACCAAAAAAAAGTCTAAATTCACTGGGGCTAGGAGTAGTAGAAGGTGGGATTGAGGAAATGGGTGGATTGAGGGGTGTCAGGGATGGTGGCACAGCCCAGGGGCGAGAGCAGGGGCTGACACTGGATCCTTATGCTGGATTTCCCTGGGGAGGGTTTTTTAAGCTACTTTTTGATACAGCTGTTAATGTAAGCGAGAATGTGCCATGTTAAATATGTTGTTTTTTTTTTTTTTTTTGCTGCAGATAATGCTTATTTATCCAAGGAAGCTCAAAATGTTATGACACTCGCATGATTGTAACTGCAGTGGGAAACAGAGCTTATTTTCTAAATATAGCGATGATATTTAATTTATAATTCTCTCCCCTTCTTTGGGGCAAGAAAAGCTCGCTCTGCTGCTCAGGTTTCTGAGTCGGTGAATGTGAGTACTGAGTGTGTAGCCAACAATGGAAGTAATTTGTAGACATGGGGGCTATACATAAATTGTCTATGTTCTTCTCCTACCCTGCTGAAATGCTCCGTGATTCTGAGGCTGGGCAATGGGGCAGGACGCATCCATGCCCAGTTTGGAAACCATGCCCAACTGGAAGGGTGGCTGGTAGACCTGATGGCTGTGCTGCCGTCCAGAGGGACCTGGACCCCATGGAGATGTGGCGCAGCAGGAACCTGGTGAAGCTCAACAAAGACGTGCCAAGTCCTGCCCCTGGGGAGGAATCCTGCCTGCGGGGCGACAGCTGGAGCAACGCCACTGCCTATTTAAATCTGCTGTAGGATCTAACTTTTGAAAGCTGCCCTTTGGTCGACTGATGTTATGCATACTTGGCTTTAGCCCTGTGTGGCGCGTTAGCGTTTTAAACCTAGTTTTTTAAACAAGAGCTCGTGCAAGAATGGCTGGCATTTAAAATTCAGCTGTGTGTATGCAAATATTCATTGTGGCTTAATGACTTTGCTCATTTTGAATAAATCAGATTGTGATATTTTTTTAGTGCTATTTAAAACCTGCCATCAGAATGCATGCGTGCAATATACTGCCTGTGCTTGAGTTGGGAGTAAAGCCGGTGGGAAGGTCGGTGATAATAAGCTGCGAGGTCTGCTGTTGTCCAGGGGAAACCTTCTACATCCCCCAGTCAGCTCCTTCTGTCTTCTTGACGTCTCTTGGATTGGATGATCCAGCAGTCCTCTAGGATGGCAGTTGCACAAAGATGAATGTAAATGTTGAAATGTCCCAAAATGCTGTAGGTTGGCTTTGCTGTCAATGCTGATGGTTGCTCTTCCCGGCTTTCTTGTTAATAGATTCATGCGTTTCGGACAATTTGCACCCTTTGGCACAATTTTGTCCTTTATGGATGCATAACATAGTAGGCTGAAACATTGCATAGTCAAAAGTAAGAGATAACGTAGCAATCAGCGTTTTGGAAGCAGGTCTGAAATAGATGAAGTATGCTCTTTGCTGAATATTCGGACAATATAAGCCTTGCGAAGGCTGCGCAGCTATCTTGCATATTTATGAGACGATAGTCTGCCCTTGCTAAAGCAGCGTACGGGGGGACTTCCATAGCCGTGACGTCTCTGGCATCTCAGCAGATCTCACAAACACAAAACGTTTGGCATAAATGTGTTGTTTTAAGCAGCAGTGAGTAACCTGGATTATTTTTCCGTAAGGTTTTCAAGAAGAACCTTGCTGCAGTATTATTAGTTCACAACAAATACCGCAGTTGAGCAGAAAACCTATTTCTGTGTTGAAGGTGGCTATTTACATTTAGGTGGTGTTAGAGAAAGAAAAACCCTGATGTAATTATTTAGTGAAGCCATGAGACCAAAATGAATAACATGTCCCCGGTTGCCTGATCTAATGATACATTTTCTCAAAGGATGCAGCAGCTCCACCGCAGAGAGATTCCTGTATTTTGGGTAAGTAGCACAGTTTTTGGAGAAGGCGGGGAAGCCACTGACCTAAATACATGTTTATCTGAGAACTATTCCGTTCCAGGGAGGTTTTAAAATAAAAGCCGTCTTAATCTTAGCCCTTAAAAGTAGGGGTTAAAGGGGCTTAAAAGCCCTTAAATCAATAGGGGTTTGGAGATTTTTAGGGTTACAGGACCCAATAAATTTGCGTGGGCTTTTCTTGTGTTATTCTGTGTTTATTACATAGTTTCTTTAATAAAATTGCAATTTATCATTGTCGTGGATGGTGCTATATTAGTAGTATGAACTTAGAATTGAGGTACAGAACAGATTTAAAGTGCACCATCTTTGAACAGTATACCTAATTTTCATTAATTTTTTTTAAATGGATATTTCAGAGGAGATGGTTTTCTGGCTGTTACAGTTCAAATTTCTTTAAGGCTCAGAAGCAGTAGGTAGAGAAACATTTTTCTTTACTCATGAGGTGCTGCCAATAATTTTTTATATACTGTGACCAGTGATTTTTGTTTTCTCTTCCTGCTGTTCTTGCATCTGTAAGTGGCATCCCTAATGTACTAAAGAGGCTGCAAACATGCCCTCTGGTGCATAATTTATTTTCCTTCCACTTGAACTCTCTCACCGCAGCCTGTCGGCTGCTCGCTCGGGTCCAAGCTCCCCGTCCGTAACCTGCCCTTCCCCGGAGAGCCCCGCGGCTGCTGGCTTGTGGCTTGGAGGAGGAGTGGGGATGGGGGAGGTAGCGGGGGCTGGAAAGGAGGAGGCAGAGCAGCCATAGGTGCCTTTGCAAAGGCCTTATTTCCTCTACAAAATGACAATACAAAAAAAAATTGGAACATCAGCTGGGGATTCCATCATTGCCAGCTCCTGCAGCCTTTAACGGGCTGCCCAGGGCAGTGGTGGAGGCACCACCCCCGGAGGTGTTTAAAAGCCGGGCAGATGTGGTGCTTAGAGATATGGTTTAGTGATGGTTTTGTCAGAGTTGGGTTGATGGTTGGGCTAGATCTGAAAGGTCCCTTCCAACCTGGGCAATTCTGTGATTCTATGATTCCTTCCCTGAGCATGAAGAACTATTTGTTGTGCAGGGCATGGCTGTAGGATGCCGTTAATAAAATATTTGTGAGGATGGAAATCAAATTAAATAATAATTTCAGCAAATTGCACTGCCTGCAAAGACTTTTTCAGCCACTGAGGATGAAGAGAGATATCTTGGAGGCAGAGTAACTTTTTTTTTCCTTGAAGCACGAATTGAGTGGAAAGGAGCAGAGGAGTGTGTAAGGCAGAAACCTGGACTGTCAGAAGGCACCCTGTCCTGCAGATGCACGGAGAGGAGGTATATGTTTGGGGACAGAAGTGTTGTCACATCACTTCAAGGAGGAAAAGGGAAAACAATGCAGCTGTCAGCCCTCATTTAAGGAAGTCTTTCTGTTGACTTGCGTGAGAAATCATGAACTTCAGGCTGTACTCAGCAGGGCAGACACTAGGAGCTGCTCACAGATACCAGGACTCTCAACCCTGATTTTTGCAAATATGTTAACTACAGCACACTTTTTGTCGTTTACTGCCCAGCTTTGTTCCTCATTAATTATTAACTAGTTAAGTTCTTACAGATCAGCCCCTAAGGCTGTTGTCGTTGACAACTGGGATGCTCAGATGATGGTACTGGATTTTTTCAGATGGGGGCAGGGGGGGGAAGTTTAATAATGTTCCAGGAATGAAATTTATATTTGCATTCAGAAGAAAAAAATTAGAAGCCATGCAGCATTAGACCAAAGAAGTTACAGAAGAATTATCTGTGTGCTTCTTGATGCATAAAGGCTTCAGCCTTAAGCTTTCTGCCTGAAGTGCACTGCTTTGGGGCAGGTTAATTATAGAAGGCGAATGGACTTTTCTGCGTTTGTCCGTATATTTTGAATTACAGTTGAGAATGTAAATGATTTCTCTAATTAAGAGAGTTTAAGGTTTCCAGTCTTAAGATCCTCGGTGCCCAGGTGCTCCTAATGGGCGGGGACGTTATTACACACTGACTTTCTGCATCTGGGAGAGCCAATAATTTCTAGCAAATTGGAGATGAAAAGGTAAAAAAAAAAAATTGCTGTTGTCGACCTACATGTGCTCTGCAGTTTGGCATCATTTGAGAGATGGTGTTTCTATCTTAGAGATACTGCAGAGCCTTTTTAAACATAGAATCATAGAATGGTTTGGATTGAAAGGGACCTTAAAGCTCATCTCATTCCAACCCATGGGCAGGGACACCTCCCACCAGCCCAGGTTGCTCCAGGCCCCGTCCAACCTGGCCTTGAACCCCTCCAGGGATGGGGCAGCCACAGCTGCTCTGGGCAACCTGGGCCAGGGGCTCACCGCCCTCACAGCAAAGAATTTCTTCCTGAGATCTCAATGTGGTTGGAGGCAACTGCTGCTGAAGAAGCAGTGACGGAGCTGGCGGTGCCCTGGGCTGCTGGTGATGGCTTGGGCTGGTACCAGCTCTCGGACACAGGGCAGGGGGCACCCAGCCCACCCCGCAGAGCAGTTGCTGTACTGGAAGAATTGTGGGCAGGGTCTATTATCTTTTCTGCATTTAAATTGCTGCTAAATACGTTTGTGAAGTAGCAGCCCTGTGCATCTGGAATGGAAACAGGGAAAATTGTTATCCTTTATGCATACGAGCAAACTTCTGGTTAGACTTCTTGGATGAGGGATGTTAGGAAAGGGCACTGTATGTGCAGAAAAAGGGGAGCGGGAGCTTTGCTGCGGCTCCATAGGGTCTTTGCCTCCGCAGATGGAACGGGATGCCCTGGTGGGATGCGGTGTGGGCATTGATATGGGACTCAGTAATGGTTTTCTTCGTAAGAATCCCTTGCTTGTGATTCCTCCTGTCTATTCCCTCGTAGACCAGAAACACTTGAGTGTATTTGGTGTTTATTTTTCCCTAAAACTACTTTTTAAAAAGGTGGTTAAAATGCTGTAAGTTGATATTTATTGGTGGGTTAGGTCTTGCATACCTCCCTTGTGAATAGTAGCACAAAAGCGTTGGTCTGTACCAGCTTTTCTGAATTACTCGGAAAGTAGGTTCGGGTTAGTATTTATTATTTTGCTAGCACCTTAGCTATGCTTAGGGCCGCAGGGTAAAATGTGATTGAGGATGATATTTCATTGCTTGGATGCTGTGATCCTGCTTTTAGTGCCAACTAGCAGAATAATGGAGATGCCATCACAGTGTTTATGCCGAAGATAAATTCACTTCTTCCCCCACCTACTCTGTGAACAGGATTGCTGTACCTCTGCCGAGAGCAGATGTGTCACACCAGCTGCCTCAGCAGGGTACCCGACATGGAAGTTAAAGGATTTTGTTCAGTTCACTGCCGTCAGACAGCTCAATAAGCTATTGCTTCAGGAACTCCTTGGGTTCATAACGAGAATTGGATGGCTGTCTTAGCTCTGTATCAAACACAAGTGCAAAAAATGTAGTGATTTTTTAATAGAAAAAAAGGCACACTTACAGGCACTTAGCCGCTTCTGAGCAACATTATGACAACTATTACTCAGCCGAAGCAGCAGCGTGCTTGGTGGCGAATGAAACAACAATTAAAAAATAAAAAATTGGAAACCTTCAGTTCTTGTTTCGAGCTGTTTTCTCTATTAGAAGAACAGAACTCCTGAAACTGGAAGCACTGTTTCTGAGAAAGCTGTTGCTTCGCAACGCTAGAGGTTTAGAGCGCGCAGCTGGCGAGTGGCTGGGTAGGTGGATGGGCGGCAGCACGAGGTTTGCAGGGGCCGCTTGGGCAGGGGAAGGGCCAAGCCCAGGAGGAGCGGGTGGAGTTGAGAAATAAGAACAATTCATTCAGTGGGGCAATAGGGAACACTGTCAGCAGTAATTTTTCTGAAATGTCTTATATTAAATTTCTTTTCGGTGTTCTTTTAACACGTATCTCGGACGATTTCACTTTCACTCCGTATATTGGACGTTCTGCCATTCTCCCACACAAGGGAGATGGTTAACTGGCTCGTTTGGGCGTGTGTGCTATTTATTTTTTTTTTTAAATTTTGGTTTGGTGTTTTCCCCCACGTGAATTCTTACCAGTCGATCAGAGCATCTTCAAGCTGAGGCTCAATCCCGTTTCTCGCGGGAAGTGCACACTAACTAGGAAAGTGAGCAAGAGCCTTGCGTTAGAGATGCTGATACTTCCTCATTCACCCCAGAGAGACCGGAGTTGGCTGCGGGAGAAGAGTCCCCGCTGCCAGCTGTAATTTGAAGGGGTGACAAATCATCTTTTATAGCTCATCGGGAGCCTGGCTTGGCAATATGAATGTCATTGCCTTGAGGAACGAACATGAATCCATCAATTTGTAGGGCTATAAAAGCGAGATGATGATGATGAATGGGAGGTGAGTCAGGCACTCGGAAAGGACGTCTCCAGCGGTGTGGCCGTCGGTAGTTCGGGCAGCTCTGTGTCTGTTATCAGTGCAGCCAGCAGAGATCATGATCATCGTTGGTAGACTTTACTCCAACTCTCGGTATCTTTGATTTCAGAATCATTTATCTGAAATGGTCTTCAGCTGTTGTGTAATTTGAAGGCGATATCTAGCATCATTTTTTTAGTGTATACAAGTTTACAGCTCAATTTTTAAGCTTAAATGTGCAAGTAGTAGTGCTAAGAAAAACTTGTGCAAAGCTTTATCTGTTTTTCTAAACTTAATTTAAAGATTTATTTTTTTAAAAAAGCTTACTGTCTGTATCATGCAGATTAAACTGAAGAGTGCCTGTGTCCTTTAGTAATCCGTAGGTACAGGGAAAATGAGATACACACAGCTCGGGATGTTTCTAGACCCCAAATCTTGCCTGTTATTTTGTTATCGGTACCTCATCTCCTCCGAGCTATCTATTTCTTGGTCCCGTTGCAAGGAGGCTTTGCTGATAGGGTGTCTGTTCGTTAATTCAAGAGTATTTTAAAGCCAATTAGATAACAGAACAAAACATTTGGCGTGTTTAATTCCAGTGCACTGGGGGTATATTGTAATCTGCAGGAAAAGGCTGAGTGGTTTAAGCCACTCGTTTGAATACAGCCCAGGTTGGCCAGTTGCTAAGTTGGGCTTGTAAATCCAACTCGTACCAAACGAGGTGTTCCACTGAGGGAAGGCTTCTCTTCGAAGTCAACACAAATTGTCCAACAGAGCGGCGAGAAGGAGAGCAGGGTGGGGGGTGAGTGTGTTTTGCGTGAAAAGCCCCTGTATGAGAAGAGCAGAGTTTCGACACGCTTTGAGAGCCCAAGAACCGCAAGAGCGAGGGCTGTGTGCTTCCTCCCTGGGTGAAGCTTCGCGAGGAATCTCTGCACATTTATACTTGGGGGGGGGTTGGTTTTCCTTTGCTACCGGCATTTATAGAAATGTAGTAAATGTCAAGCTGTAATCCTGGGTCAGCCAGAGGAAAGGAAACATGTTTTTCCCCAGTGATAAAACATTGGATCTCTCTCTGCTGCATTTCAACACATGTCCGGGATCTCACTGCTTTTTCTTACATTAATTCTATAAATAAACAAACAAACAAATAAACTTACAATATTTATTTTAAAAATGTCTTTTTTAGGAAGTTTGCTACCATTGAGCAGTGCAAAACCTATATTTTTTAGATGACCTGTACAAAACTGAAAAGTCTTACCGATTCCTTTCAATCCTGTGGCATTTCTTGGCTGTGCCGCAGGCTGGTGCCAGGGGAAGCTCCGTGGGGCTGCCTTGGCCGGGCCGGTTCCTGGGGGGTCATCAGCAGAGCCCTGCCTGCTCTCCACTTGCTGCCTGCACAGAGATCATTTGGTTTGGCGTTTTCTTGCTGATCGTTCTTTTCTTTGAAGAGATGGATAGATTTTTAAGGTATAATGTTACATTAAAAAAGCAGAATTTTGAGTCTTGACTGCTAGAAGTTAATATAAGCAGCTGCATGCTCTGTGCTGCCCTTCAGAGATGTTGAAGTACTTTATTATTGGACTCTATTTCCTTTTTTGGTCTTAATGGTGGCGGTGGGTTTTTTTTTTCATTTCCTTTTAAAACAGAGTTGACTGATTTTTGTCCAATGATCTGAACTTAGAAAATGTTCTCTGAGCTCCCACTTACCGAGTTGGGGTTTTTTTTAAGAGTATGTATTGTGATTTTGAATGGTATGCAGGTGTTTTAAATGGAAATGCAAACGTTTTAAATATTTAAATTGCGCCTTCCTGCCCTGTCCCTTACTCATTTTTCTCCTATGAAAGAGGTTAATTTTTGGCAGAGTGCTGGAGGGGAGCGGCTGCCCGGGCTCCGAGGATCACACCTGCCTCAGGGAGGACATCTCTCCAAAGGGATGACAGTGATTTGGTTTTTCTGTTTTAATATCTTCCGAAATATTTCCATTTCTCCAAATCTGGGACAAGTTTAAAGTTCGAGAAGGCTTCAAACTTTGAAAGATGCTCCAAGGACCAAGCTCAGCGCAGAACTGTTTTCTTGGGTTTTCTTGTGTTTTCCCCGTCCAGTGCTGATCTGAGCCGAAACGATGGAAAATTCACTGCATTCCCACAGGGGAGGTTTCACTGGTGAATTGCCCTCGTGGTCCAGCGTCAGTGCGTCGGAGACGGTGTTACGGGGAGGAGGTGGGAGTTCTTGCTGCAGCTAAACTCCCCAGCTGCTGCAGAGCAGAGCGTTGGAGACCTTGTTACTAACGTAATTTTTCTATCTGGTGGCTTCTCCTGCCTGCATCAGCGTTTTCCTCTTGGGGTTAACTTTTTTTTTTCCCCCTAGCTGTTCCTCTTTTATGATACTAATTCTTCTTTTTTGGACTTGAGCAAAGATAAATCTTCTCCCCCCACCCACCCCCCCGCCGCCGAGAAACCTTAATCTTTGTTATGCCGCGAAATGTTGCAGATAGCTTATGCAGGAGGGATTTTATTTTCTCAGTGCAGAAGAACAGCATGTGTTAACGCTTTTGGCACCGGTTGTGGCGATGCTGAAGCTGTGCCCGGGGTGGCGATCTGCCCTCCTGCAGTGAATCTTCAGGGCGTGGGGGAGTCCCGGGGATGCAGGCACTCAGCGTCCCGGGGATGCTCCCCGTGGTTTCTGTGGACAGGCTTGAGTGCCTGCATCCCTGGGATGCAACACGGGCTCTGAGAGCTGCCGGCAAAAACCACACTGCAGGCTTGGATTTTACATTTCTAATAACTCAGAGGCTTGCTCATTTAATTTTAATAGTAAATGCAGTTTCTATTTATTTCTTGAGACTCTAGGCTGTAAAGAACTTTACTATCCCTAGAAATTTGCATTGGTAATGATTTTTTTTTTTTTTTTTGAGATAAATGGCTTCTTAGCAGGCCTAGAACTTAATAATGGATGAGAAAAATCAGATGCAATTCATGTCCCAAAGCCTTATTTTGAAATTAAGCTGCTGCTGTTGATACCATAAATTTAGCTATATAAAGTGAATATATCTGCTAACTTAGGGAATGTCGCAGGAAAAGAGAAATACCGAACATCGGTGACAGATGCTACAACATATATATATATATATATGTATAATGCAGGCCCAGCTATTGCTTTAGTTGTTAGTGCAGGGGAGCTGGAAGAGCAGAGCGCTGCCGTCTGTCCCCAGGACGGCGATGCCTTTCAAATAAATAATTGGAGTATCAGGCTTTTGATGAACGCTCAGCAAGCAACTAAATATAAAAGCAGATGTTACCCTTGAGTCTCTGGGCGCGTTTCCGTGCGATGTTAGTAAGATACGACACCAGTCACAAAGCAGGTGTTACATGAAATTATCTGAGGCGTAAGTTCAACATCTGGCATAGCTTGCTTCATTAGTTTTGTAATTGTTTCTTACGCATTTAATTTGCCGCGTAGCCTGGCTGGTCAACGGGACGTGCTTTTGGTTGGAATCTGCAAATTGTCACAAGTAGCGTGTGGCCATCTATTTCCTTAACCTTTCGTTTGGTTGCTGTTTCACCGTCACTGCTGTCAGCCTCAGGAGACCATTAGATTGTATGAAGGATAAATATTACGGGTAAACTTTTAGTAGTTAAACTTTTAGTGCTTCTTTGTAAAAAATGAGTAGCTGGAATATACTGTGTTCAGTTTGGGTCCCTGCTGTACAACAAAGATGCGGACAGAGGGTCCAGAGAAGGGCCACCAAGACGATCCAAGGATGGGGAAGCCTGACATGTGATGAAAGGCTGAGAGAACTGGGTTTGTTCAGCCTTGAGAAAAGAAGGCATAGAGACCTTCTCACCACGTTCCTGTATCTAAAGGGTGGCCTCAAAGAAGATGAAGACTCCCTTTTTACATGGAAAAGGCGGGGGGTAATGGGTACAAGTTACTCTTGGGGACATTCCAATGGGACACAAGAGGAAAATTTTTCACGCTGAGAACAACCAGCCATTGGAATGGTCTCCCAGGTAAGTGATGGATCGCCCAACATTGGAAGCTTTTAAGATCCAGCTGGGCAGGGTGCTGGGCATCTTGTCTAGACCATGCTTTTGCCAAGAAAGGTTGGATCAGATGAGCTTGAGGTCCCTTCCAACCTGGTATGCTAGGATTCTATGAAAACTGGAGATATATATCTATATATACACACACAGGTTTCCTAAGTGAAAGCTGCAGAGGAAAAAAAAAATGCTACAAAGAGGATGGATTTTTGCCTGTTGTAAACTGCAGTGTGCTGTTTTGAAGTTGATGCTTTCTGTGAGCCCCTGGGATGTATGAAGTGAGCGTGGTCCTCTGCTTGCCTCCTGTGATGAGTGGCTTAGTTTGAAGATCAAGAACACCTGTTGCTGTAGCTTTAAAAATAATCCCCAAAGCGACATTTACTGTGTTGTTCTCTTGTATTTTGAAAGATTCTGGTTCATGCTATTGTCAATGTTTGGATAGAGCTGGCTCAGTGTGAGGAAGCTGTATCCAAACACCTCCAGAGAGGGGTGTTTTCCCAGTGCTGTTTGGGTTCTCGGTGGTGGGGAATGCCAGCAGCTTGGTGGTGGTTGCTCTTGCATGGCTGGCAGAGGGGGTGTGGATGGTGTATCCTTGCTCTTGACATGGGGGTCCACATCGGCCAGCTCAGAGGTCATAACAGGAGTTGAGAAGCGGTTTGGGCATGGTTATAGGAAATGCTCTGTTCTTAAAGAAAGGGGAGAGCCTGCGGTGGGGGCCTTGGGGAGTGGTGTCTCTTTAGGCATTATTGCAGCTTGAAGAGCAACTGTTTGTCTGCAGGACAGCAAGGTCCAGAGCTGCGCAAGCTCTGCCAAGGAGGCTGCAAAGAAACAGTCCTTGTAAGCAAAGAGAGATGTGGAAACCCACCTGCAGTGTGTGTGTGTGTCAACTGCAGGCATGGCCCAGCTACTCCTGAAAAGGCTGAGATCCCGGTCCCAGTCTGAGGTGCCCTGCCCTGTATTTACTGGTGCCACCCTGAAGTCCCTTGGCTGTGTCTGCTTGGAAGCATGTGGGCACCTCAGATTCACTGTCTCAGACGTTGGTTGGGCTCTGCTTGTGAGTTTGATCATTGAACTGGTTCAGATTGAAAAAAAAAAAATAAGCCTGCCTTCCCCCTTGTTTTAACCTGATTGGTTGGCAGTACGATGTATGGTTGTGTTGGCGTAAGTAGGAACAAGTTGGGTGGTAGGAAGACAAAAGGTATAAGAACATGTAAAGCCTTGTGCTGTCAGACCCTTTGTGATTTAGAGCAGCAGTCAGAGGCTGACAGAGCCCCTGGGGCATTGTCTCTGAGCTGTGCCGGTGCGTGCTGGGAGGAGGAGGAGGCTTCATAGAATCATAGACTCATAGAATGGTTTGGGTGGGAAGGGACCTTTAAAGGCCATCTAGTCCACCTCCCCTGCCATGAGGAGGGACATCTTCACCTAGATAAGGTTGCTCAGAGCCCCGTCCAACCTGACCTTGAATGTCTTCAGGGATGGAGCATCTCCGACTTCTTTGGGCAACCTGGGCGAGGGTTTCACCACCCTCAGCATAAAAACTCCTTTCAGTCGTGGCCAACCCCATGCCCCAATGAACCTGCTGGCGGAGGGTGTCAGCCATGTGCAGGTGTGGTGCAGAGCTGATGAGAGTAATTATAAGCCTTGAATCACATTTGTACCATTTTTTTTTTCCTCCAGTTATACAGTTCCTAAAAACTTATATTGCAGCAGCAGCAAGAACTACTTCTGCTCACAGTACATATCGGACTCGTTAACTGCAGAGCGGTGGAATCTCGGGAAGGATTCTGAGCAGGGAGGAGGAGAGGACAAACAGGTTACCTGAAGCAGCTGGTCTGAGCAGCTCGTGAGCTAACTCCAGTGGTAAACCAGGGGAAGGTGCAGTTCTGAGCTCTCTCGATGCCGGCTTTGTGTTTGGGCTGGAGCTCCTGACCTGTCTCACCAGCGAGCTGACCTCCCACGCCAGCCAAGGGGAACCTTTACTATTAACTTTGGTGTTGATAGGGTCCATTTCAATCTTCTATTTTAAATTTTACCAAGCAATGGAGGTGACCATGAATAATATAAACCCAAGGCTTGTCTGCTTACCTTTTCTTCACAGATCACAACTGGTTTGCCAGGTCAGCCCTGGTCACCTCTCTGGTGCTGCCTCCTGCCCGGAGGGGCTGGGGGTTCACAGTGGGCTGTGGGGCTTTCAGCCACTGAGCTCTGAGGACCTGGTGCGGAGGCAGAGAAGTGGAAGAAGGATCGGGAGCGAGCTAGTGCGCTAATGACGGGACAGAGAGCAGTGTCTGAGTTTCCCATGTCTGGAGACACCGTGAAATCCACCTTTCAGCTTGGGAGTGTGAGCATTGCTTTCGCTGCAGGGACATTGTTTGGGTTTGAATTTCTGCAGTGCAAAGCCGCGCTAGACTTCCGATAAACCCATAAGGTTTCCAAGCCCTGCTGGGCTGAACAGCTTTAAGCCATAGCACTGCTTCCTTCTGTATTCCGCCTTCTTGATGTGTGACGAATGAATCCTCAAACATCCAGATGTCATGTTCTCCTTTTCTGCTTTGTCTGAATTTGTAGACAGGGCACACACTTGTGCTTTTGGTTTTTCCCCTTCCTCCCCTTCTCTCCTCCAAAACGAAACACACTGCTGCTGAAACACAAGCATTTAATCTGGCCATTATGCGGTATATAATTCCTCTCTATGTATTTTCCATCATATATAATTAACTTTTGTTTTCAAGATGCAATTTTAAATATTCATATAGATCTATTAGAAGGGAGCATCTGTATGATGATATGTTTTCTGCAGCTGAAGAATAAAAGGACCACTGGGACGGAACAAAAGGCAACTTCTCAAGTTAATTGTAAGATTTTATTGGTGTTTCACGCCGTTGCTTGAGGGTTTCTCCTGCGAATCAATCGCAGACTGCCTAATTTATGCATGAGCCCTGGTTGAAAGGCGTCGCAGATTGATTTGCTGACAATGCACAGGGAAAGGTGACCCTAATTTGTGACTTAAATCTCCAGCATGGGCCTGTTGGGAGAGGGGGATGCTGGAAATCTGCAAAAATGCAAATGCAAATTTTTGTGTTTGCTTGAAAGGTTCTCCATATCTATTCAGTAAAATGTAATTAATTTGGGGTGCGGGTAGTAATTGTCTAGTATTATAAAGGATATTAATGAGACTTTAAAATCAGTTGAGGTGTTTTTCCTGAAATGATTTTCCTGTAAGGTTTTATAAGGAAGTGTTGGAACTTTTTTATTAGTCGATGGTGATTTTTTGGATTAGTGCCCTGCAAGCACTGGGCTGTTCGATAAGGCTCTTCTCCTTCTCCATGTTTCTGTGTTAATGAACTCACTCCTTTGGCGAGCTCGCAGGTAAAATAGTAAATAATCCAAAATAGAGCCTTGCTGCGGAGATCTTTATTTATCTAATATAAGATCAAGAAGGATTTACAATGAATATTTATGCAGCGAGAGACACATTTGGATATGGAATAGCAATGTAAAATGGCTGTGCCGTAGACCTAATGGTAGACAACAAGTACTTTTAAAATAATTTGATGGTTTTTCTTTCATTTTCACCATAGTAATGTTCTGCGCTTTAATCTCGACTCAGTCTTTCATGGCTTGATCCTCTGCTTGGGCATTGGGCAACTGTTAACGCTGGGGCTGGTGCGAGCGTCCCCCGGGGACCATGGCCGTGGTGGGGCGGGCTGGGGCGTGGGTGTGCGATGGTGGCACCCGGTGGTCAGGAGTTACAGCTGCCCTGCCAGGTGGGGCCACCACCAACCCCGGAGTCACAGCCGCTTCCTTTCTGCCTACTGCTCTGGGCCACCATGCCATGGGGACGGTGGCCAGAGCGTGGGCTTCCTGCTGACTCAGCACGGGGTCCTGCCTGCGCTGCCCGTGCCACCGCTGCCCCTCTCCTTAACCATGAGCTGGAGCTCGTCCTCGCCACAGGACAAGGACGTGCCACCACTGCCCCATCCCTGGAATAATTCCAGGCCAGGTTGGACGGGGCTCTGAGCAACCTGATCTAGTTGAAGACGTCCCTGCTCATGGCAGGGGTTGGACTAGGTGGCCTTTAAAGGTCCCTTCCAACCCAAACCATTCTATGATTCTTTGCCCAGGCTTTTTACTTTAAAGTTGTAACTCATTATCTGGACGTAATTTCTTCTGTGCTGGGTATCTGTCTCTAAAGTGTCTTTTAGGATTTAGTCTCTGATCTAGAATTTCTAGCAATCTGGGATAGAAAAGGGATCGACGGGGCAAGGCGAGGTTAGCAGGGAGAGCCCAGGCAATTTATAAACCTCCTCTGCCAAAAATAAGCCGAGGCCTTTTCTCCCACCCTGTCTTTGAATAGATTGCCTCCTCTTTGTGCGCTCCAAAAGCTGGGGTTTATTCAAATGCTCGGCAAAACTCTCTCCTGTGCTGGGGAATGGGGGCCAGGGGAGCGCTGGCTCCTCGCTGATTATAAGCTTTTCTGTATATAAAATTGTGTGACCGGCTCGTGATACCGCTAATAGACATGAAATATTCTATTAGCTGTTTCATAAATTCTGCAATCAGCAGTAGTTAAAGCATATATTGCTCGCTTTCCGTAAGTTGTTTTGCTAATGACTAAGAGCAAGGCCTAGTTCTTAATTTTCATGCGTGCGGCCCAGCGTTGCAGAAACCGCTGCTGCAACTGGGCACGTTAGCAAAAAGGAAATGGTGAAAGTGGTCATAAAAAAAGGGAATAAGTCGAAGCCCAACTGCACGGTAGAGGTAAGAAAACGTCAATAAACTGAAAATAGTTTGTTCTTCCTGTAAAAATGTCATACGACAGCGACTCGCGTTAGAGGATGACCTGACGAGCCTGCAGAAATATTGGCATCTAAATAGTGCTGACAACTAATTCAGCTCTTCCTTTAGCTCAGGAAGCACCCTTTAGCTCAAGAAGTACTTTTACAGCACCTTTTGTGCTTTGTGTGGCAGCAGTGGGTTGAGAATGGCGGCTGGCGTGTGACACGGAGCATGGACAGCGGGTAAGGTGAGGTTATCGGGCTGGTGGCACCGGGACGGGCACAGGTGGAGGGATGGTGGCATCGAGCTCCAGGATTAGCCTTTCTGGTTTCCAGTTTCTGCCTCTTCTGCTCCGGCTGAAGCTGTCCCGCAGTGGAATTTGGGCTCAGACCTGGCGTTTTAGGTCCAGGTTGTTAGTGCAGCGAGGAGCTCCCTCCCCAGAGCTGCAGTTTGAGGGCAGGACCCCACACCGCCGTTAAGACGCGAAGGAGGGCATCTCTCCCTGGGACCAAAAAGAGAAGAATCAACTTCTCGTGATTTTGCTGGTTTCTGAAGAGACTTCTGGTTTTGTGGAGCTGACGTCGTTCTGCTCCTTTACAGCTTGTACCTTGACGAGATGACTGCCCGCGGTCGGGCTTAAGTGTCACTGTTGGAAATGGTCCTTGAGGGGTTGCGCATATGAATGCCGAAGGTAGGTGAAAGAAGGTAGGGAAGAGCGGTGGCTTAGCTCTCCTTCCCAGCAGAGGATGCTCAGCACCTGCCCTGCCTGGGGACCAGTGGGGAACAGGCAACCAAACCCAGCAGGAGCCAGCGCCGCGTGGTCACGGGGGTGAAGGGAGGGGAACAGGGGCTGCGACATGGGAAGGGCAAATTTTGCCTTCAGATGAAGTTGGGTATTTTCAAACTAGGTGGCTTGTGTGAAATCCTCATCTGAGAACAAGCTGGAGCCATCTCTGGGTTTGTGTTTGGGAGTCTGCAGGGGCCAGGAGACGTGGTGTGAATGGGCAGAGGGCATTACGTGAGCCCACTGTGGGAAGGAGATGAGGAGCAGCTGGAGGTTTCACAGGCAGGTCAGCTTAACTCTGTTTCCAGGAAAAATGCCAAAACAATTAAATATCAGTAACCCCCTGGAAGCTGTTGGAAAGATGTGTAGGGAGTGACCTGTCCTGTCAAACGGGTCTTTGTCCCGTGAGAGTGTAACACGTCTTACGGATTCCATCAGAACCTGTAGATGTCGTAGTGGGGTTTTGTCCCTGCCTCAGAGACAATGCCCTCGCAGAAGCACATTAGGAGAAGATGGATGTGATGAAACCGGTGCTTTTAGAGCAGCTATTAATTGGAAGAACGCTACCCTGAAGAGTGCAGGTGTGTGGCCTTCGCAGCAGCCTGGAGGTTATTATGTATTGTGTCTATTAATGGCTCGGCTTGCATGGGAAGTAGGGTATTAATGGCACTCAAAGCAGTCTTGACTAATTAGGGAAACATTGTGGAGAGGACGGCGTGCAAATGCAGAGCGGTTGCAAAGTCTGAAGCAGGAGTCATCAGCTGCACCGTGCGTGTGGGTGAAGTAGTTTGTCTCCACAGGAGAACTTGGGAAAGGACCTGCCTGATCCATCCCATGTCACGATGCATAAAATATATGAACTGGTGAGATAGTGAACGGACGGTACCTCCGTGTTTTGGGCTGCTGAGGCCTTACCCAGAGCATCAGGACTTCGGGAAGGATCACGGGCTGCGAGGGTCCAGAAGAGAGTAATGAGATTTGCTGGGGTTTGGAAGTGTTGTGCTTGGAGAGGCTGAAAGAATTGCTGCTGTTAATGAGCTTACAATTATATATGTTATATATATATAACATAATGAGTTATGGTTCAAGGGAGATGCCTGTCTTCAAGTGTAGGAAGCTCAAATGGGAATAGTTTGTAATCCGTCTCTGCGGGTGGGGGGAGAAGGATCAGTGGGCTGACTCTACACCAGGAAAAGAAATTTTAAAAAAATAAATAAAAAGTGAAGGACTGTGGAGTACAGAGCTGAGGGATGCTGAAGAACTGGAGATTTGGATGCAAGCTTCAGACTACCGTGCCAAGAACAGGGTGGGTACGGTCGGTCCAGCCTGTGGTGAGGAAACGGCCTCGGGGACTCAAAAAGGACCTTTTGCTCCACCATATTATTGAGCACTTTGCAGCTGTATTGGTTGTATTTAAAATTAATCCTCTTGCAGTTGTGTAAACATCTAAATAAAACGTGACTCATATTAATTAATAATACCGAAATCATGGGAGTTATCTTAACTTCCTCCTTAATGATTAAAGCCTCAGTTCATGACAAAACAGGTATGAATCTTTAAAAAATATATTCTCAGGGGATTTGTTTAGTTAACGTAGGGATTTGTGTTTGGGTGGTTTATTTATAATTGAGGGAGCTACAGGAATTTCATTTATTTTTTCAGAAATATTTAAACGCTTTTCCGTACATTAGGTGAGAAAGTTGTGAAATAGCATCCCCAGTGCGTTGACTTTGGAACCATAACTCCTGGTTATGGCAGTCTGGGCTTGAGAGGCAGACAGACAGACATCCGTAACGGTACTCATCACATCTGACGATAATGTTGTGTCTACAAATAGTCTAGTCATTGCATCAGCCGGTGGGGGACTATTTTATAAATTATGATGTGCGTGCTGGCTTCATCCAGATTAATTATACTTCATTTATTCTGGTTAGTGTGGACTGGCTTACCCTGGCTCAGTTAAATCACTGCGGGTCTCAGTGCCGGCCGGTGGAGGTGGGTTACGACTACTTCAGAGATGCGCCTGGCGAGGCTGCTGTTCGCTGCGGAAGCTGGTCAGAGAACTGCAAAAATCTGGCAAAAGAGTTCTTTATAAAGTGTTGGTGGGTAAATGTACATCTGTGCGAGAGAGACCAAACCACGACAATCATCTGAACCTTTTTTTTTTTTATTGCAGCATGGAAATACAGTTTTGAATTCAAAAATAATTTTCATATCTCTCTTCCTCTGAAGTTGTAGTTCCTTCTCTTTTATCTTGTATGCGCTTTTCCTAGTTTTTAATTTCTGTGATGTACAAACTGACTATTCCAAGTCTGACCTGTGCAGTTTTAAATATGATATCCCAAAATCTTCACGGCCCTTTTATTGCTTCATTGAGAGCCACTCGGGACAGCACGACAAAGAAGTTTCTTTTTTTTTTCCTTCATTTCCAGAACTCTGGGGCTGCAGATAAGCCATCTGTGGAATACATGAGCAGGATACCCGTAGGTTTCCAAAATGAAAGCTGTGGTCAAATTTTATTATGTTCCTGGGCTTAAACACATCTAAATGTGTTTAAATACAGTTTATCACATAGCATATCTTCATAACTGCTTTGAAGCTAATCCTGGCGAGCGATAGCACCAAAAACCCCAAGCAAAGAGACGCAAACAGATCGCTATCATTCCCAACGCTGCTGCCTCCTGGTCCTGGGTGCGTTTGGGGAATCCGATTGATTGAAAAATCTCTCACCATTTTTAACGTGGCAAGTGTCACTTCGTAATGGTGGCATGTCAACCCCACTGTCAACACTGTCATTTAATCCTGCTCAGAGCGGACCTGCTAATGCAGTGCTTAATCTGCAGGTGACAACCAGTGATTTATATTCACCGGAGATCCCGGCATTGCTAATTGGAATGGATTTGAGCTAGCGTTAGCCATGGGAGACTGGGCTTTGCGACTTGCTCACGATACTGAGAAAGACAGATAGGACCAGCTATAGCGGGTCAGTAGAATTAAAAAATTACTATTACAGAAGTGGTAAATTTTGTCTGTGTTGTTATGTGTCTTTAAACATCACTTTTTTGAACAGACAACGTATTTTCTCTATAAATCCTTGATTAAGCTGTATGTAGTCCATGAATGTGTGGGCCATGGGGATTGCTAGTGTGCTCACCTGAGAAACTGGCCTCTGGCACATCGGAAATGCTCGTTTCTCGACTGTCTGCTGTAAATTTTTGTCACACGCGTACCCCGTGCTGCGTACGCTGACCTCCTCTAACATCAAAATGAAAGCAAATGCAATAATTTGTCTACCTGAATTGGAGACGAAGTGACTAAGCAAGTAGGACAGTCTATCAAGCTTGATTATTCTAAATGGGAATTCATTTTATTCAGTTAATTGGTACTTTGCCTCGCTCAGGCTCTTCTGTGTAAGTGATTATTCTAATTTGTACTTTTTTTCAATCTAATTATTTCCATCTCCTTTAAATGATCTTTGTTGCAGGTATTCATGTAGAATACATGAGGAATTGTTATTGTCAGATATAATTTTCTGAACGGTTATATTAAATTATAAATGATTTTAAATATTAGATATTTATCCATAAATTCTCTTGCCGTTCCTGACGAGATCAGAAACAAAGCTTGTTATTTATATGTAGAAAAGACCCAATAGTGAGTGCGCTGTAGACGGTCCCATAAAAAAAAAATACATTTTTATGATGAAATTCAACTTTTCATCGCGCGGTGTTTTCAGCCTTGCCTCTGAGGAACAGCCGTGCAGCGGAACACGCGGCTGAATTTCGAGGAATGTTTCCCAGGCAGGAAGGTCCCTGCCCAAGTTTCTCACGGGGTTGCACTGAACGCACACCCAAACATCTCAACAAATACCTCAAGTCCTTTTCTTTTTTATACCTGGTATGTTCATTTTTAATAAAGCTTCTAAATTGTAAAGCAGGTCAAAATATGGGACTTTTACCAAAATTCTGGAAATTTGATTTGGGGCTTAAAGTATAACTCCAAGTAACAAATGGTTATTGTCTGGTTACCCCAAATGAGAGGAATATCGAAAAGCTGTTTCCAGCTGATGCCCAGTGGAACTAAGCACAGGGGCCTTTGATGCCGGCTGCCCAAGGCGGGGACGGAGAACCTGGACTTTCTCCAGTTGTTCTGTAAAAACATAGAATCGTAGAATGGTTTGGGTTGGAAGGGACCTTCAAGCCCACCCAGTGCCACCCCCTGCCCTGGGCAGGGACACCTCCCACCAGCCCAGGTTGCTCCGAGCCCCGTCCAACCTGGCCTTGCCCAGTACTGCTTTCTTACCTGCCTTATGACGTAATGGTGCAATAAAGTCCTGACTAAAAGTGAAGTCACGCAAGAGCTATTCCAGTTAAACTGTAACTCGGCGCTGCCTGGGAGGCGAGAGCTGCTCCTGGTGCCTGGGGTTCCCAGCCTGGGTGGGGGACAGACAGCACTGTCCCGGCTCCAGGTAGGGCAACCCCCAGGAGAACACAGACACCGGGGCTAACGGCTCTCCAGAGTGACCAGCTGTGTTTGAGGGGTTATCTGCAAAAAGCAGGCAGACCAAAAGGAGAAAAGGTAGAGTAAGGAGAGAGAGGATGGCTTCCCCCCTTCCTTTTTTAGAGATTTTTTCCTTCTTTTTTAAACTATCAGTCTTTTGGGGCAGGCACTTGCTGTTGTCATGGCCAGTGTCCCAGGTGCCAACGCATTTGTCAACCTGCAGTGACAATGCTTTCATGTCTCTCATTTTTAATCATTTTTTTTCTGAATTGGTAATGCTTGTCCTTTAGAATATTACTTTTTTTAGCACGACAAATCTGGGGCATGACCTGAGCTGTGTGAGGCTAAAGCCTGGGGGCAAAAAACCAAAACCCAACAGTCTCTCCACCGTCCTGGGTGTTAGATGGCATGTTCCGCTGTTTTATTCCTGCTTTAGGAGGATGCAGGGAATGGGTATCTATTTAACCCGCTCTGAAGTAGCTCGTGCATCAGGCTCCTTGAAAAAAAAGTCAGTGTAGGAGCGTTGACAAAGGTTTTATTGGCTTGTTTTCTTAAAACCCAGGTTTTATTCTTAAGCTGTCAGGTCAGATGAGGATTCGGTTCCGCAGCCAAAATAGAAAATTAAGCGTGTGTACTAATCTAGTAATCCCTGAAAATAATGCAGTTTTCTCGGGTTTCTCCTGGCTCCTGAGCCGATCCTTGCTCGATTGCGTTGGATTTGAAGTGCTCTGTCTCCTTGGCAGGACTCGAGTCAGCTCTTCAATGTTACAGTGATTTTTTTTTTTTAGTTATTTTTTTAATTATTATTTGTGTCATGGTATCAAGTTCCCTGTCGGACATAGAGGCGTTTATCTATAACAATGCGGACTTTTAAAACTGGTTGTAACAGGAATCTCTGGCACCTTTTTAAGGCTTCGGATAACCAGAAATAGCTAAGAATCGTTCACTACAAAAAATATTGTTCTCTGAAGTTAAAGTTTAAGTGCTTGAAGCCATTTACCCACACGTATCCATGAAATAAAAGCTGGAGGTAGTTAGATATAAGTAGATAAAAATGCATTGTATCGCACGCGGTTATGAAAGCAGTTCCTATTTCTTTTTCCAGGCGGGCAGCAGTTCCCTTACAGCAATCCGTGTAATAAATGACAGTGAATGCCTTTACCCGGATCTTTTCCTTTCCGATTTTATCTACGAGAGGCTTCTCTTGTAGTACAGGGTTATCCTTTCTTGTTCAGCGGTGCTTTTCTACCTGCCTGCTCTCTCTGGAGAGGAGTTGTTATTATTTTTTTATCTTTTTTTTTTTTTTTTTTTTTTAGCAGACACTATCATGACATTGTACCTCCTTGAGGATGGAAGATGCTGCTGTGCCCATGGCGGTGGAGTTTTTTGTTTAAAAAAATAATAAACAGATAGTTGAGGTCCTGTATGTCAGGTACATAGAGAAAAGCTTACAGTTATTTTACGTTCTTGCCTCTTGCTCTCCTCCCCATCCCCCCCAGTGTGAAGAGGAGGACTGGGTTGTATGGAGCGCTTGGTCATGCCAAGCTTGGGCTCTTGCATCTGCCTCTGTGCTGTGGCACCTAAAATTTGCTATGAGTTTTAATCCTTATTTTCTTTAGCAAGCAGAAATACAAAGTGCTTTGGCCAAAAATGAGATCCCGGAGTTTGCATAATCTCTGTAGATGTATTGATTTCTGATTGAATTGCGAGGCATCGACCGTATACTCAAGTTATACTTTATCGTGTTCAAGAGAACAGATAGAAGATCTCTGGCGTGGGGTTTGGATCTGTAAAAAAACCCCTAACAGTAGTTTTGGGAGGAACGTTGGTGTTCCTTGCACTTTCCAGTCTTTTGTAAACCTGCCAGCAATTTTATTACGTTGTTTGGGTTTGGTTTTTTTTATTAAGGAGCTGGCTGTGTTTTCGCAGTGAGCGGCTGAACTCGGCGCTGCACTGAATCCCGTCCGGCAAAGCCGCTGGCCGCCGCCGCCAGGATTCATTAGCCCAAAGGCCATCGGATTGGAGCCGCCTTTGCCGAGGGTGTAAAGCGTGAAAGTTGAAGTGCAGCATTCGGCACCTCGTTCCTGGCAGTGCCTCTCCCTGTTGATGCCGCCCTTATTCTGGCTTTGCTCCAGATTTCCAAATCCTCTTCCTTCCCTTCCCCTCCTGTCAGTTTACGTGAAATGCTGCTGCGTCTTCTGAGCTTCCAGCGTACCGGTGCTCCATAATGCTGACTTGTTAGATTTTGGAAGGTTATATATCGTGCTAAACACAGTGTAGCCGTACTGGGTTTTATAATACAGATTGCTCCCAAAATTACACCAGATTCCACTGCGGGTCTTTGTTTTGCTGAACACAAAAATTCCCAATGACTTGCAGGTTTTCAGGGCAGGCGATTCTCTTTAAATTTTGGCGTTTGTTTTGTTTTTAAATACAGGCTGTTGGTTTTTTTTCCTACGACATCTAAATATTAACTTCTTGCTCAACTCTTACAATGGATAGACAAGACTGAGAAAATGTATTTGTTTAACTCAGCCCAAGTCGGTATAAGAGTTCATATATAAACTCCATGTGTAAAACTTTATACCTGATAGCCCAGGGATAAAACTTCATATCATTGGTGGCAATACAGTCCCTTACTATGGCGACTCTTGTGCTAAACTATAAATGGGTTTGATTTTATCTAGTTAGACCTGGATAAAGAGATTTCTCGAAGCCGGAGTGTTTTGGAGTAAGAGGATGGGTCTCCTGCCGACAAAGCTGGGTTTGGTTGTCAGACCAGGTCTGCATGTGATTTAACACTGATATGTTTTGCAATAAGCTATTACATATAATTAGTTGTTTAATCCTAATAAAGGCTAGTTCAGGGTTACCCTGGCTGTTGACTGAGCCCGTTAGTGTAAGACATCAAGGCTGCTTTAAATTATAAACAGTCGTAGAAGGGATTGAATGAGTAAATCTGTCAGTAGAAAGCTGGACTGGGGAAAAAAAAAGGGGGGGGGGATTTAAAAATGTAAAGTTTGATGCTAATGATACTTCTTACTATTCTTTCTTCACTTGTTTATTTTAAAGAAAAAACCTCAGCTACATCCATTGAGCTTCCAAAATGTAAGAAGGGAAGCAAGAAAAAAGTAATGCTATTAAGTGTGTGCTACTGTGTGAAAAATTTATATGCTTTTTTTTCCCTCCAAAAATGTATTTTGTTTGTTTTGTTTTTTTTTTTTTTACTTTCATGTTCATTTTTTTTCTTACTCCTGTGTTCTCATAACACTCGGAAGAATTTAAAATAGCATCCTAAAGGCAATGGATAGAAGGCATCCTACGATCCCTTCTGGGAGGGGTTGCCCTGACCGTGCTGTAGCTGCTTTCAGCGGGCAGAAGGGCTGCTCTGTGTCTAACAGAGCCTTGACAAAGCAAACCAATGATGAAGTTAATAGCCGATGAGATTACTCGCTGCCCTTCCTTTAAGGGCCTGTGTGCTCCCTAAGGCAGCTGCAGTGCCCGTGCCCGGCTTGGCAAGAGCCTCCCTCCTGCTGACATCCCTTCAGAGCACAAGAGAATTCATTTTTAGCTCTGTTTCCTTTTTTAAACAAAACACCAGGCGTGTGCTGAGTTCGAATTTAGTCCCAGGTATCGCGGAGAGGCTGGGAATAAGGTTCACTTCTGAGTAACACACGTGAGAATGACAAAAAGGTGGTGTGAAAGCTGTTGTTACAAAAGTTTGGGGTTTTTTTATATATATATATATATATATTCAAGTTTATCCAGAGATTATTTGTGCTGGATTATCCCATTTTATGTTGAAAGGAAGGATTTTCTAATGATTAGTCTAATGACTGCCAAGTTCCTGCATTTTTTTTTGTCTGTTGTTAGGCAGCACTATATAATATCCTGTGGAAATTGTAATATTGAATGTATTATACTGAAACATCGGGGAGCTTTGTTGTGCAGTATTACGATGGTTAGAATTTTAGCAATGGGAGTAGAGCCACCATCTGGATGTCTTCTGCCATTTGCGAAATACAGAAAGTAATGTTTGTGTGTTGTGCCAAAGAAAATATTTTTAAATCAAGCAAGGAGGGCTAATGGCTGAGATGGCAGCCTCTCATAATTAATATGTTCATTAGGGACTGGATAAAGGTACAGCAAATTAATACCAACATTTATTTTTTTCCACAAAGACCTTGATTTAGAGGGACTAGAGTATTTCTAGACAAGCTCATTTATCTGCAGCTATTGATTTCCCTGAATTTCTCTATAGTCTTCAGAGCAGCAGCACATTCTCATCGCACCTTTTCTCTAACCTTCTCTACATTGGAAGTGATTTTCTGGTCTCATGAAACCTGAAATTCTCTGTATTTGGAAGGCTTTGGTGAAATGCTTTATAGCTCGCAGACGCATGGCTGTGGCGCATGTGTTCTCCAAAGGAATTATCTCCGAAGCATGGAGTGTCTATAGGAAATCAAGGTGGGGTAAGGAAACTCCAAAAAGGTGCTTGTTACAGGTAATTTAAACTTTGTGGTTGTTACGGGTCTGCTTGGTGGTAAAAGCCCGCCTGGTCGCTGGCCGGAGCCCCGCTGCTTCTCCTCGTGCTCTTTGCAGAAGGAATGATACATGCGGTTACGGCAGCAACCACCAAAAATGCGTGGCCAAGTTCTGATTTGCATTTATTCTCAAGATTCCAACTGCTGGTACTTAGCGGTTTTTCTTCTTTTATATCAAAATGACTTTCAGACTCCTTGCCTCAGTGTCCTCAGCTGCTGTGCTTTACTGATGCAGAGTAGCTTTTCTGGCCTGATTTCTGTCATTGTCTTTGAACGATGGCTGAGCGTTATCTTCCTGTTCTTGGATTAGTGTTGGACTGGTCGGGTTAGCTCTTGGATTAGAATTCTTCGTGAATTCTGAGTGCGCGCAACTGCTATTTTCCTTTTCCCTCTGCATCAAAACTGAAAGTTAAATGATAAGGCAATGGGAGAGCATAAAGTAAGTTTGAAAACTTTCGTCATCTAAAGTAAACATTGCTTTCTCTTTTAGCCTTGTTTTGATGTAAGGAGAAAACGTAATAGGAATTTGACCTGAAAATATCTCTTTTGCTTTCATTTTCTTTTAGGTCCAGGATGGAACATTCCTGCTCGCTCCTGCTGCTCTGTGTTAGTTTTCGGTTTGCGCAAGCTTTACCGCCCAATGGAACGGAATTACCAAAACCAACAACAACAACAAGTAAGGGCATCACTTAATTTGTAGGGATGGGAGTGGGCATGGAAGGGGACTTCGGGTGAGGTCCCCCTGGTGACGTAGTCCTGGATATTTTTCCAGGACTTTGACCCCACTAATGAGCTTGCCAGATGACCTCTGTATTTGATCTCCATATGACTGGTGCTGTGCACTTTACTTTCTCTTTCCCATGTGTGGGAAATGCACAGGACAGCTTTGGGAGAGGTAGAGAAACACAGGGTATCTCCTCCTGCCTGGGCTGCGAGCTCTCCATGCCCCAGGGTTTCCCATCATGATGGGACCTGGATTCAGATAATATGAAATAAAGAAATTATCAGTTAGACAACAGGATGAACATATTTAAAAACCATAGTTCCTCATGACGTTTAGATGTGTTCTGTGTTTTCAATTGATACGAGCTAAGGCAATACTTGAGGAGACGGACAATAGTGCAGGTGTCCTGCATAAGATTCAGTCAGGTGAAAAATGGAAAAGCCTTTTTCAAAGACCTGAGAGCAATCTTGTACTCACTGGTCTACCACATTCATCCTCATTTCTATTTTTGGAATTTCTTCCTCTTGCTTCAAGCCCTCCTACAACTACGTCTTAACACATTACAGTCCTGGAGAGGGGCTCCTTCAAGTCAAATAAGGGTTCATCGGGTTTTTCTATTTCAAATACTGATTCTACTATGATGTTCTCTGATGGGATGATGTATTTCACTTGCACATTGTCTGTGTCTTTCATAATCCTAGCTATCTTCGAAATCCCTGTGACAGTGCATGGTGTTTGTCAGGCAGTGGTTCCCTGTCTACGTGGTGTCAGTGAGTGACACCGTGCTCACATCAGAGGGGGAATTTGCTAAGAGATAGCTGCTGCCTCGACTTGTCTGAGAATGTTGAAATTGTTCAGCCTGGAGAAAAGAAAGCTCTGGGGAGATCTTATAGCAGCCTTCCAGTATCTGAAGAGTGCCTACAAGAAGGCTGGAGAGGGACTTTTTACAAGGGCATATAGTGATAGAACAAGGGGTAATGGCTTCAAACCGAAAGAGGGGAGATTGAGATGAGATGTGAGGCAGAAATTGTTTGCTGTGAGGGTGGTGAGCCCCTGGCCCAGGTTGCCCAGAGCAGCTGTGGCTGCCCCATTCCTGGAGGGGTTCAAGGCCAGGCTGGACGGGGCTTGGAGTAACCTGGGCTGGTGGGAGGTGTCCCTGCCCAGGGCAGGGGGTGCCACTGGGTGGCCTTTAAGGTCCCTTCCAACCCAAACCATTCTATGATTCGATGAAAATCTGAGGCTGGAGAGCAGTGGAGGTGCAGCTGAGCACTGCTCTGGCCGGGCACAAACAGACCAGGGTTAGGGAAGCATGCGGCTCTACCATTAGGAATGACAGTCTTAGTGTCGTTTTGCTTAGGCCTTTCAAAGTGAACACGTTGCTAATATAAACAAAAATTTAGCTAAGTAAAAAATGACTAATAAATGGCTCTGCTGAAATATTGTCAAGTAGTTTTCAGTACCCTGCTCTGTGTCTGGCGCCTGAAGCAGGAGAAGAACAAGTTACTACTCTTGGTCCGAATATGGAAGAATATGGGAATTGGGAAAGGGAAGTAACTTGTTTGTTGTATCACTTCCCAGAATTTTAATAAAATTAGTAAAAAGGGAGTTTCTTCATAGGTGCTGTTCGTCTTCAAAGCTTAATTCAAAATTGTGTTGAATTTAAGTATGGTAACATGGATAAGAGTAATCTTATCGTGTGTCTTTTAATTAAATCTTAATTTCAGTGATACGATTTAGAAATGATTAGTACGACTAAACTGTTTTTTCCTAAATATCAAAGCCTTTGTTACTTGCACTGCTAAGCAAAGAAGAGTTTTGTCTGACAGGCAAGTCCGCGCACACTGAAATTGTGTTGCTGTATAGAAAGTTCCAAGATAATAGGATTATCAAATACATTTGATAGCCATTGAACTAAATACAGTGTTTTTAATACAAAAATAAAGATTTTTGATTGAAATATCAAGAAAAGTCCATTTAAAAGAATATGAAAAGGACTGAGGGATACTAAAAAAAAAACCCCAGCTTTCCTTTTGCATGCTAATCTGGTGAATGATCCAAAAAGATAAGATGCTTTTGATTCTGAAAGGAATAGTTACAATTTACTGCATGTCATTATTTTAGCTGACTTGATTTTTTTAAGCATTTGTTGAATTAAAATGTTGGGTTTATTCTTATTTTAAACACGGATGCCTAGTCTGTATGGCGCAGTTTTTCAGCACTGCTGCCATTTTGCTTCCTACAAGAGTACCACGAAATTACTGCCCTGAAATTTCCCTTTCATTAAAATCCGAATATTCTGGGGTTTATTGCGTTGCCATTTACTGGAGAAATTGCGCTGCCGTTTACTCAGAGTGCTCAACTGTATTAAATAACTATAAACCAGGATTTATTTGTTTGGATTTGCATAAATAAATGTCTATTTCAAGTAGATAAAACTTTAAGCTATCAAATATGTGTGACAGACTATTTATACGTGATTCTGTCTATAGCATTCAAATAATTCCTGGTTACTCAAATATTAGTTAGTAATCCGGTATTAATCATGGTGAGGATTCTTTTACTTCCTCTTGTATTTTTACTTGTTAAGTATTTTAAATGCGAAAGCAGCCTGGGAGTTGCAGCAGTAAAGCTTTTAAGTCCTTTCTAAATGTTTAAATTTCTTTAGTGTTTACTCGATGAATATTTCATGGGTTTCATGCCCATCTTTACAATTTGTTTCTTTCCACTACCGATGTATTAATGTGCGGAGGTAATGAATTTATCAGATGAGTGGGGGGTTGAAAGGCCTCCCACAATGGTGCAGCTTTTGATGCTCTACTTCTTGCTGGTTGAAACTTTCAAGAAGTTCGTGGGTGTCTTTGGAGGGAACTGAAGCGATGTATAGAAAGAATGAAAATGAAGCCTTGCGATACGATAGCCAGAAGTGGACCCAGGGACGGGGACTTTCACGCTGGGCTCGCGGTGCTTCTTTCATGTGGAAAGTGAGGCATCATCAGAAAACTGAGTTTTGAGGAAGGAGGCTGGCTCGTTTTACTTCGTATTTAGAAGCCAAAGGGATGCTTTGCCGGTAGATACTCAATTTCAAGAAGTAGTTTGAAAAGCAAAACTTCAGAAATAGGTGGGTTTGGATTTGGGGTTGGACTCGATGACCTTCAAAGGTCCCTTCCAACCCAAACTATTCAGTATTGCGATGACGGCGGGGGACCGTGCTCAGTGTGGCATTCGGTTCTGGGATGGCAAACGCAGGCACGATTCTTGCATTTGCTGCTGCTTGCCTTCTCGCGTACTGCAGGCTATGGACACTGGTTTGTCTCCCCTACCTGTCTTTTTCCTTTGCCCGCCCTTTACTTATTTTTATTTAATTTAAGTTTCTTTTTCATATGTACCGAACTCATCTCCTGGTTATCAGCTGCATATCTGCTTCCTCTCCGCAGCCAAGGCACAGCGAAGCACAGTAATTTTCTGCAGGGTTGGGGTTTTCTCTTCCAAAACCAGCATGAGCAGGCTTAGTCTGGACTTTGATATCCCCGTTGGCATGGGTGGACTTCTCCTGCCCAGTCATCGCAGCAGAAGTTCAGCTGGACCTCAAGGGGACAGGGTGACTTGGTGAAAACGAGAAAGGAGGAGAGCTCTTCTTTTGTTGAGTTAACTTGGAGGTTTTCAGTGTGTAGAAAGCACACACTGATGTGTAAGAGGCTTAATTATAATAAATAAGTCGCTGTCAAATCTGAACAGAAAGTTCAGTGAACAGAAGTTAAGCACTTGCAGAATTGCAGAAGTTTTTACCCCAACAACAAAAAACAATTTAAATACTCTGCTACTTACCCGATACAGAAATTTCAAAAATGCCTGCGTCCACAAAAAGTGCTAAGGACTACCCGAATGCATCGCTTGAGTGTGTCTTCACCTTAGCATCGGTCCAAATGGTGGCATGAGGACAGCCTGCGCCACGCGCATGTCTGCACTGTGAGTAACATCCCAGTGCCCCCAGCAAGGCGGTGACAGGAATGGGTCTGTGTCCCATGGCTGTGTGGGCTTTGATGAGCTGGGCCATTCCCAGCAGTTGTTCTTGGTGAATTTTGAGAGTTACCTGCTCTGTGGGGTGCGCGAGGAGCGTGGAAAGACTACAGTAAAAATTGAGGATGCTTTGTTGCCCTTTGAAACGTGAACAGGTGAAGGAGTGATATGGAACATACTCAACACTCTCATGCGTCATAGATTATCTGGTCTGAAATATCCCCTAAATCACTGTGTGAGGTCTTGCGTGGCCACCAGGCAAGCTGCCCGCAGAATCTGATGCAGACTGGACTGAGCTCTTCAGCAGAGACGTCCCGAAGAGCTCCTGTATCCTGCACTGGCGGATGCCTTACTCTGACAGAAGTTGGGTGTAAACACCGACATTGTGGTAAACTGGAAAGTGTTTGGGTTTGTGCCTGCAGGCGACAAAACAACTCTGTTAAAATTTGACCAGGATTCTATTCATAATCATATATTTTATAAGGTGGCACTATTTAAGATTACGGGCGCTGTTTGCCATGTGATGGGTAAGGTCTGTGTCAAGATGATGTGACAGCAACTCTTCATGTGAAATAGATGTCGGAGGAGGCTGGGGTCCTTTGCAAGGCTGGATATCTGAAACAACACTTCTGACCCAAAACAGAGGCACGTGTCGCTGCCCAAAAGCCTCTGGGTCAGATTTGACTGAGCACCGTTTAAAGGACACTTGTGTGTCTGCTGAAGGGACAGCAGAAATGAAGGATGCACGCTGCAAAAACCCCACCTGAAATCGAACCCAAATAATGGGTGAGAGCAGTTTAGTTTTAGTTTTGGAGAGACGGAGGGTTAAGTTCTCTGTTTTTTGAAAAGAATGCTCAGACCTGTGAATAAATAGAGCTTGCTGTGGGATTTCTCCTGTGATCAGGTAAACAATGTCGTCTGTTCTTTGTCAGTCGCCAGAACAATTTCAGGTACCTGACTTGCTATCTAGGGCAAACCACGCACCTTACCTTGTTAGCTTGCTTTTGTGGGGGAAGAAAAAAGTGGTTTAATCCCACTTTTATTCATGGGCCATTTTACCGTTCAGGTCCTACTTGCAAAGGAACCCATCCAGGGATGAAGAAAATCAAAGTTTAGGAGAGAGTCGGGGGGGAGGATCACAGGGCAGCTGCTGATGTGCGTACGCTGCTGTTAGTTCCCTTTTTTTTTTCTTGTGGGTGGTTTTGTTTTTGACACATACAGAAAGTGGGAGCATCAAAACCCTGAAGGAAACGATGAGAGGTTGCCAGAAAGAGCCGTTCAGACGGCTGGGCCAGCGGGACAGGGAATGAAGCTGGGAAGAACCCGTGAGTCAGCCTCGGTGGGTGGCAGGGGAAGCACGAGGGATTGCCACCATCCTCCTGGCGATAATCCTCCTCCCTTGACAAGATGAAAGTCACTATTTCATTGTATTTCTAAAAAAATACCTTTGGGATGGTGTTTTTTTTTTTTTTTTGGTGTGTGGCTGTGAACAGAAAGGCCCTGTGGTTTTGGATGGCAGCTGTCTTTGTGTCGGAGCAGTGGAAAATTTTCCCTGGCAGTGGCTGCGGTAGGGATGTGCTTTAGAGGACATCTGCCTCTTCTGCGTGCATTTACTCCTATGTTTCAGCTGTCAATTTTTGAAGCAGCACTGATTAAAAAAATATTTCAGGTCTGTATTTCACTCTCCCCTTAAAATCCCTCTTCATGTGTAGGCGGTTGTGTTGGCCAAAGATCTTTCAGCCTCTGAGTCCACAGTGGCCTCAGCCCGGTTGTAACTTCTGCTTACAATTTTTAGGCTACATTAGTAAAATTATCAATGTAGGTACTAAGAAAGTACAGGTGATAAATGAAAGTTTTTAAAACCACACCGTGCCTTACACACAGGCTCTGCAGAGGCGAAGCCGTTGATGTGCCACTGCAAGGCTTTGAAAACAGACGTGCCCGTATACAAGGAAAAAGGGACTGTTTGTGGTTTTTGACCTAATTTCCTTGTGAAATGGTAGGAGGAAAGGTGAGATCTTGGTGCAGAGAATTGCATCAGTCACTGCAGGGGTGCTTCTCCTTAACTAAGGAACTGTAGACAGTAGTCTGCTAGGAGGTTGAACTTCTCCTCTCCTGGGTTGGGTTGAGGCTTTCTGTGGTTTTCCAGGAATCAGTTTTCCAAAGACACCCCGAAAACAGCAGTTCTCCTGAAAGGAGGAGATGGGGGATTTTGTATTGTGTAATGAACTGAGGGAAATTTTAATTCCCTTGTGACTCAAACTTGTTGTTTTCTTCCCCTTGTGTCATGGGTCTTGACATGGAGCCAACGATGAGAACTAACACAAAACCTCTAAATCCTGGAGGATTTCGAGATATTCGGTCTGAAGCTTCAAAACTTCAAAAGTGGGCTAAAGTGGCTCCTTTCTGCCTGTGAGGGGCAAAAATAGATATTTTTGTTTGCTTTTTTTCTTGTGATAGCTTAGTTTCTATACAGAGTGCAGTATTTCTAAATACCACACAGCTGTTTCTGGTGATGCACGTACATCCAGACACTCCTTCCAATAGTGATTTTCTGAAACCCTGTCAAGTGATGGTTTCTGATGACAATTTTATCATGCCTGTCACTTTTATCTTTATATACCACTTAAATGTCAAGTTTCATGTATTTTATTGCCTTCCCTTTCTTTGTACTATTGTATTGACTTGAGATACCCTCTTTCCTCATATTCCCCAGATGCACCTATGCCTCTAAAGGAAGTTTTTTCCATGCCCTTACACCCCGTTTGAGCATCCAGAGAGTTTCCAGCTGCTCATGAGATACAAACCAACACTCAAATGGTTTTGCAGCGATCAATTCTGGACAGCCAGTTTATCCATATGAGCTCTTTTCTATACAATTGCAGGTGTTATGTACTCCTAGATACTTACTGTAATCTTGTGCTTTCATGATATTTTACGTCGAGGCTTGTGGCAAGATCTCTTCAACGAGTCTTTGCTGCAAGTAAGCAAAAAAGAAAGAGTTGAGGGAAATTGTGAAAGCAAGAGAATTACTATTGCAGTTCTCAAAGACTGCTGTAGGAATGATGAAGAACTTGTTAAAAGGGTGTAAATGTAGTTTAAAAAAAAAAAGAAGAAAAAAAAAACCACCACGCCACCAGCAACAAAAATTGCCGTAACTCTGTAAGAGTGTACATTGGTAGAAGCCTTCCGGTACCTGAAGGGGGTCTACAAGAAAGCTGGGGAGGGGCTGTTTGCAAGGGCATGTAGTGACAGGACGAGGGACAATGGTTTAAACTAGAGCAGGGCAGGTTTAGATTAGACATTAGGAAGAAGTTCTTTCCACTGAGGGTGGTGAGACACTGGCCCAGGTTGCCCAGAGAGGGGGTGGAGGCCCCATCCCTGGAGACATTCAGGGCCAGGCTGGATGAGGCCCTGAGCAACCTGGTCTAGTTACAGATGTCCCTGCTGACTGCAGGGGGGTTGGACTAGATGGGCTTCAGAGGTCCCTTCCAGCCCAACACATCCTATTATTCTAAAACTTACAGAAAGTGCAAACGAAGGAGGTGGAGGAAGGCTGGTGTAACGATGGAGGAACTGGGGGGTCCAGGCTCCCAGGGGACCATCCCAGTAGATGCCATAAGGGTGGGCTCCTGCCTTGGGTGGCTCCTTTGGCTGGAACTGAAAGATCGGCCTCTTCTGGTATCCTATGGCACGGGCAGTAAATCCCAGGTGTGAAGGCCTCATCCTTCCCACTTCCCGAGGTCTCTACCACTGCTGTCAAACCGACCTGGATTTATTCGTCTGGTTGGAAAGAGAAACAGGTAGCAGGGCTGTATTTTGCTTGCTGAAGGCGGAGGCTGAGAGTTTTGCTTTCTTAAACAAAACGTGTTGGGTTTTTAATGATTTTTGTCTGTTATACATTGAATTGTTCAGTAGAATTATAAGGTTACGGAAGCATAGTGGAACTGAAATGTAGAGAGTCACATACATAAAAACACTATTAACAGAAGGATGAGACTCACAATTTATACTAGATATAATAGATATATTTTTTTAATCTCCATTCGGAGTATTTGTTAAAAGTCTCATCTTTCCTACTTGTTCTTATATTTATATAGAATATAATATATATATATATAATATAAGCCATAGAAGATGCTGCAGTTCGCACTGTCCCCTCCTGCCTCCGTCATGCTCAGCGTGTGCTTTACAGCCACGTACAGCCAGCAGCGGTGTTTCGGGCTGGTAAATGAGCTGTGTTTAAAACGCATGTTGTATCTCTGGAGTCAATAAAATCTCCACGAAGGGTGGCATTCTTGGGTGGTTTCTGTCTGGCTGAGAAACAGCTGATGCGCAAAGGGTACTGCAGCAAACCTTCCGAATGGGCTTCAGACTTAGCACCTTGTACCCATTAAACTTACTCTAACTGCAGGTAAATTCTTTGCTTCGCCAGTCACGCCAAAAAAAACACCCTTGATGTTCTCAGCAGCAGATAATTTGCAGGTGCTTTTGAAGGGGGGGAAAAGAAAAATGAAAAAAAAAAAATCAAAGTTTCGATTTCAGCTTTGCGTGTAATTAAATAATTTGTGATTTGCTTTTCATAAGTACAAGCAGATTATTGCGTAGAAGCCCAGATTTTTGATACCCCAGGCACGGTTTCTGTACCAGACTGGGCAATCGGCGTCTCTAACGTTTCACGTTGGCTGTGTCCAATCCACAGACTCTACAGAGGAGAACAATTTACACAAGGACCTGCTGACTTCGATGCTGATTCTGCTCCTGGTCTTCATCATTTTCATCCTGTTGGCTGGCTATTTTTTCAGGTAGGTGCGTGGGGAGCTCTTGCATGCAGAACTAGCTCAGTCTTGTTTTGATATGATCTAACAAGGAAATGAAAGGCGTACTTACGGTGAGGCAGGAGCCTCCATCGCGGTGTCAGAGGAGGGTGCCGCGGCGGTGGTGGCTCTCGCCGTGAAGATGAACAGAAAGAGTTTCTCCAGAATTACATGGTTGGTAGGGGCTGGTGTGGGGAAAATGCCTGTTACCTTTCAGCATAGTTCCTGGGGGTAACGTGGTGTGTGTATTCCAGGTTCAGAAGACACAGGAAAGCTGTTGTGAACTCCGGGGACAAAAAGATGCCAAATGGGATCTTAGAAGAACAAGGTATGGAGAGATTTGCTTTCCTTTTCAGCGTGAGTTTTGTTTCTGTAGGCACATGTTTGTTTGCTAATTAAGAATTAAGTTATTCAGTTATGTTTGCTTTTTATTTATAACATAAATTATAGGATTGGTATTGAAGGGAAAATAGGGTTTTTTTTAAAAAAAAAGAGGTCCATATTTAAATGTGTGTATATATAATCTTAACTTTCAGTTGTTGCTTTTAAATAATTTTTCACTGTAAGTTGTGATACGGCAAATGTTTCTCCTGCTCTTTATATATGTTTTGTTAGGAATGCCAGCTGAGAGGGAGGTTTGTGGCACTGCGATCTTTGTATTTAGAGAAAGAATTGCCATATTTCTTCCTAAAGGGTGAAAGAAAAGGTCCTTAACTCCTTGTGAAATTATGGGCTGGTTCCTGAATGTAAAGCGAAACCAGCGAGGGGATGAGACAGGGCAGTGTTGTAAGCCAGCGGTGCTAAAATAAAACACTCTCAGGAGCTGAAAATGTTTTCTGCTGGTTTTTCCATGCGCTGGGTTTATTTCTGTTGGGTGGGTTGCTCTGTCGGGCTCAGTTGAAAGCTGGCAAACGTGGAGGGGCCCTTCATTTCTTGCTTATGAACTATTTTAGCCATAACAAAGAGAAAAACTTAAATGATAAAATGAATTGCCTCTTTGTGCTGGTTCCACATGGCTACGTAGGAACTGAAGAGTGAGTTAGCAAACGCGGTGGCAGTCATAGAGAAAGTCAAACCTCTAAATATACCCGTCACCTTCCTGTTCGGTCGGGGCTCGAGCGTAGGAGCCCCGGGGAGCGTGGTTTGGAGGTCCCCGCGGGGGCCCGGTGCCGGGTAGTGCCCTTGGGCGATGAATGGTTAATGCAGCCACCAGAGAGTTTGCATTTGCAGGTGGAAATCGCCCCGCCATTATCGGCGGGTAGGGAAGTGGTCTGCCTTTCTGGTTGTCTTCGGTTGCAAATAAAACTTGTCTTCACCGAGCAGCGGGTTTAATCCCTCCATTGCTTCCTGCCGTCCTGCCAGGCAGCCCGTGGGGATGCTCAGTTCCCGAGTGGCCAGTTGTATGCTTGAAGGGCCGTGAAGGCAATGGTGAAGGTGTCCTGGGGCTTTATTTCCATGGTGCCAGCCAAGGTCTAGGTGGCAAGGAGTGCCCGCAGCAGTCCCCGTACCAAACCATTGCGTGCTGGGGCTGGGGTGATCGGGGCAACGGAGAGCAGCAGCTCATCTTGGTGCAGAGGTTCTGTTGTCTGCCCAGTTAAAGATTTATTTTTTTTAGCATTATAATCTTTATTTCCCCTTCACAAGAGACATAATCCAGCAGCATCTCTTTGGTGATGGGTGCTAAAAGCCGTCTCTGCGATCCCTGCCCTGCGGTATGCTCTTCCTCAGCAGGAGGAACCTCCTTTTCTAAATAAAACTTGGTCACGTCTTTATCCGGTGTAAATACAGAAATCATGAGTTTTACTAATAGTGGTTCTACTTGAATTTATTATGTTCCCAAAGCAACTACTTGGCCTGTGGTTTTGTTGTTTGGGGTTTTTTTATTTTATTTTATTTAAATCAGCTTTATCACTGATTGAAGTCTCGTGTGAGAAGTACGTTTTGGCATCTTCCAGCATAACAATTAATTTGTAGCTGGAAGTAGCTTGTTGCTCTGGACATGCCTGTAACACGTACTCTCCTTGTACTGACAGAACAGCAACGGGTGATGCTGCTCAGTAGGTCTCCCTCGGGCCCAAAGAAGTATTTCCCTATTCCAGTAGAAAACCTGGAAGAGGAGATACGGATGCGATCGGCGGACGAAGGGAAGCTCTTCCGGGAGGAGTTTAATGTAAGTTCTCCCACGTGGAGTGGATGGCTGCATGGCAAAAAGCGGGGGGCAAATCAGAACGCCTGCAAATACTACCAATTCTTTAAAAATGTTTTAAAAACGTTCGGTGCGTGATGCTGGTATCTCAGCACTTGCGGGGCGAACGTGCTGGTGCTGTTCCTATGCGCTCTGTCACGCGTGGTAACCCTTTATCTGGACAAAATCTGGAACATTAACTGCTTTATGATATGGTGATGCCAAATTGATAGTATATAAACTGTTTGACACGTGCTAACACTTAAAGGAGGTCTTTAGTGTTTGCCTGAAAGCTGAAGGAGAGGAAAGTTGAATAAGAATCTCTTTAGCATTGATTTTCTTGGTGGTGGTGGAGGAGGGTTTTTTTGGGAGTCTGAGTGTCTCACCTCTATGGGAAGTACTTAGAGGAGAAGACACAGTGTGGCCTTTCATATTGCCCTAGTGAGGTTTGACTTTTTTGGGGGGTTTTTGGTAATTTGACCTTTTGCGCTTTGCTATCATCCCACCCCTTCCCTTTTTGCAGCACCCTGTGCCCTAGCCCATACGTTTCTATGAAGTGTCTCAACTTTAAGGGTTTTTCTTTAAAGCGTTGCCTTGGTCAGAAAGATTTTATTTCCTACCCGTAAGCTGAGCTTTAGTCACGTGTGGTCGGTCGTGTAGATGAGTCTTAACCGGAGCCTGCGGCGAGGTGCTGCAAAGCCGGTTTCTACGGAGGAACCCGGTGCGCTGAGTCTGCTCTCGCATGTCTGCATTCGGGGCCTTTTCCATACTTTTATTATTTCTTTTCACTTCCCTTAACAGCAGAAGCAAGTTGCACGGAGCAGTAGCTTAAATGTCAAAGACGGAGTTGTCAAAGCCGATGCATGCATTGATTAGACAGTCTGTTAAGTTACCTTCTTAATTGGTAGCACATATATATCTGCAATTTGTTTGATGATATATTTAAAACACATAATTTCTTTGCCTTATCAGAGAGGGAGCATTGTGGAGATATTTGTCGAAGTCGACAAAACGAATGTGAAAACTAATTTGACGAGATGCGCGCTCGTGAATTTTGACTCTCCTGATTAATTCGTTCCGCGGTTAGGAGCGAAAGAAGCCATCTATTTTTATTCTCAAAACCTGTGTTGCTGGGATCATTTTCTGCACCGTGCTGTGAGCGTGTGATTTTCTGTCTGCACAAAAGTCTGAAAACTGGGGTCCGGCCCCCAAAAGTGAGCAGTCTGAGCAGTGCTGGGAGGTGATGGTATAGGAAGTCTGTGTGGCGCTTGATGTGGGTTTATTTCCTTACTCTTCTCTCCTGTGGCTGCTTGTGTGCATACAGGAACTGTTTGCTCAAGCCTGAGAGGGGAGGAGAGGGTGAAAGACAGCTGAAAATCGGGGTGATGGATATTGTAGGATAAACCAGGAAAGCTGACAAACAGCAGCCTGTTATTGCAGCGCTGGAGGGAAAGGGGTGGAGAACTCGGGACCCTTTGGCACCAAGGCATCTATGTGACAACCTCACCTTCAGAGCGTCCTCAGCTCCATCCTCCCACCACCTGTATTCGCCCCTCGAAGCCATAGCTGCTAAATCCTGCAGGTTTTTGGATGGGTCCAAAGCTGTTGGATTTAAGCAACATGGTCTAGTGGGAGGTGTCTTTGCCCAGGACAAGGGGTGTTGGAACTAGGTGGTCTTTATGGAATCATAGAATTGCCCAGGTTGGAAGGGACCTTTCAGATCACCGAGTCCAACCATCAACCCAACTCTGACAAAAGCCATCACTACCCCGTGTCCCTCAGCCCCACGTCTGCCCGGCTGTTAAATCCCTCCAGGGATGGTGCCTCCACCACTGCCCTGGGCAGCCTCTTCCAATGCTTGACAACCCTTTTGGTGAAGAAATTTTTCCTAATATCCATCCTAAACCTCTCCTGGGGCAACTGGAGGCCGTTTCCTCTCGTCCCATGGCCTGTTCCTTGGGAGAAGAGCCCGACCCCCCCTGGCTGCCCCCTCCTTTCAGGGAGCTGTGGAGAGCGAGAAGGTCTCCCCTCAGCCCCCTTTTCTCCAGGCTGAACACCCCCAGCTCCCTCAGCTGCTCCTCACCAGACTTGTGCTCCAGACCCCTCGCCAGCTCCGTTGCCCTTCTCTGGACACGCTCCGGCCCCTCGGGGTCTGTCTTGTGGTGAGGGGCCCAAAGCTGGACACAGCACTTTAGGTGGGGCCTCCCCAGTGCCAAGTACAGGGGGACGGTCACTTCCCCCGCTTAAGGTCCCTTCCAACCCAAACCATTCTCTGATTCTCTGGACGGGAGCTGCTGAGCTGCGGTGGGGCTCCACTGCAGCCAGGGTCTGGGGATGCTCAGCAGATGGGCGTCTCTGCCCGCTGCGGTGCTTGCTTCACATGGCCTGGTCTGACACGTCAGGGATCAGGCATCTCCGGGAACGCAGATATAGGGTCTCCATCGCGAATTTGAAACAGATTTAGGCTGAAAATGGTGAGTCCCATGAGCCAGCGGTGGCCAGGCACATGCACCAGATAAAGAATCATAGAATGGTTTGGGTTGGAAGGGACCATAAAGATCAAGTTCCAGCCCCCTGCCATGGAGGGTAAGAAGAAGTCAGGTCCCAGTTGATTTTTCTGGTGAAAAGAAAAATAAAGCAAGTGCAGACAAAGACACGTAGCAGATAGAAAGGATTTTTGAGCGCAGTTCTCGTAGATTTATGTGCCTAATGGTGTTCTTCAATACTTTTGGTTTTATGCTTAGAGCCTAAATTACCCTTAAGTAGTAGCTTGCACTTGTTGCACTTGTACAGTAGCCAAAATAGCAGAGGCTGCTTCTGTTCTCAGTTGCCTCGTTATTTTTTTTATTATTCGATTTCTTAGTGAGCACAGAGCACTAAAAAGGATGTGTTCTTTCTTCACAGGAAAAAAAGAAAATAAATTAAAAAATAAAATATTCCTTTCTGTATGGTCCCTCCAAATAAGTCTTACCTCTATTTATCATCTGTAACACAAGGTGAGCTTGATGCTCGAAGTTTGTGATGGCTAGCTTATTGCCTCGATTTTCAGAGTCAAGTTTGAAAACCTTCCTGTTAAGCATTCGCTTTTGAAATTTTGACTTTTTTAAAATTTAATTTTAATTTTGACTTTTGCTTTTTGAAATTTTAATTTTGACTTGAGTAAGATGTCCCTGCCATTCATTCGGTGATAAAAAGGAGCCGGTGCTGGGGTAGGTCGAGCCTGTTGGAACCGTCAGAGCTGTTCGGATCCCTGCCAGGTGGGAGCAGATAAGGCTGCGGTGGCAGCAGATGACCCAGCGCCACCGAGACTCATGGGCTCCTCGTGATTCACGGGGTGCTGGGAAGGACGTGATGAAGCGCATCCTCGATGAATCACATCCTCCCCTCTGAGGATGGGTGGGAGCAGCGAAACGGGCTGTGTCCTTGCAGCGGGGTCCAAAACCCGCTTCAAGCAGGGCAGCGGGACAGTAGGAGGTTTCTAGCGGAGATGTCAGGGCCTTGCGGGAGTGAGGAGCAGAGGATTTTTTTTTTGCCAGAGATAATTACTTTTCATGCATTTTTCACAGGAAGACGCGGAACTCGTGTGTGTGTTTATTGGGAATACGTTGCCTGACTTTTGAAGTTTGAAGAAACCATGTTTGAAGTGTTAATTATTTCTTTTTATGCAAAACGTAAATTAAGTTTCTGTGTTTTCTAAATTGTAAATGTATTTTAATTAGCAAAAACACGGCCTTCATTCAAATAAGGAATTAAGCAGTTTGCTAAAAGCAGCTTTCTTCTTCAACTCTTTTTTTTTAACCTCCTCTCTCCTTTCTTTTACTTACATTCACACGTTTAAGTGAAACAACAAAAAGCAAACCCACAAATGCACGTTGCCGTTTCCTCTGTGGTGGAGAAGTCCTCCCCGCACCCCCCCTTTTATCCTATGTCACCCTGACAACACGGATTGCTGCTTTTAAGGGGAAACTCCAAGCCCTGCTCTCTGCCAGGCAAGCGGGGGTAGTTGCTTTAAGCCGTACGGTCGGTTACTGGTTTTTTCCCATCCCGTACATGACTCAGACTGGGCTGTGGGAGATAGGAGAAGGGTGGGAAAAGGTGGTTGGGGGGATTTTACTGCTGGCATTTTAACCTCGGTGGGATCCAACCTGCTGACACTGGGGTTTTTTTAGGAGTTCAGTACAAGAAAGCGAATGAGACTCGGTTCTCGTTTACCCCATTTACAGTGAGGGGGCAGCTAAAAGCTCAGGGCAGGAGCCTCTTGCCGTGTCCCTTGGTGGATGTTGCCTTTCCCAACTCTCCCCTTGCCCCCATCTCTCCGCCACAGCCCAAGCTCGGTGGTGGTGGTATCTCAGCAGCTTCTGCCATGGTGGTGGAGGGGTTCCGCATCAAGCACCTCCTTGTTTTCATCGTCACCCTCTTCCTCTCCATTTCTTCCTTTCATTTGATTGCTCTGCAAGAGTTTTTTTTAAGCTTGAATATATTTATCTGCAGTCTTAGATCTTGCTGATTACTTGCAGAATTTGACTTGTCCTCATACAGCGACTTTCAGCGTAAAAGAATTGGGATTTATTCATTTTTCCTTCCTCCTTTTCTGCCAGCACTGGGCCCTCACCTGTGGATCTGGGCAAGATGTTTGATATTTAATGTTCTTAGCCGGGAGCTTATTAACAATCAGACTCTATTTATGTTATTGAACCAACTGTTATTGCTAAAAGTAGCTGTCGGAGCCGGGCTGGCGCGAGCGGCGCATCCGCGCGGCTGGGTCACGGTGCTGTGAATCACCGCGGCAGATGGCAGCTTACAGCAGCAGCTCGAAGTTTAACAATTTTCTAAATAACTGTGATCTCTGGTGGAAAAAATACCCTTTTTTTTTTCTTTTTTTTTCTTTTTTTTTTTTCTTTTCCCCAAAACTGCTGAACTCGTTTTCTGTAATGAAATCTGCCAGGACGTGGTTTCCTGTTATAGAGTGATGAAAGTTCTTCCGGGAAAAAAAATAAAGTATGTATAATTCTGTTGGATGCAAGGCAACATGTATAAATGCAGATTTTTCCTGAGCCCCGTGCAGTGAAGAGTTAGCTGTTTCCAAACACATTGACTTTTGTATCTTTTTCTTTCCTTTTCTTTTTTTTTCAGTCATTAACACCTGGATATGTGCAGGGAACATTTGAAATGGCCAATAAGGAAGAAAACAGGGAGAAAAATAGATATCCTAACATCCTGCCGTGTAAGACATTACCTTTTCTTTTAAATCACATAATTAACTCTGAGCATGCTGGTAATGGTGTTCGTTTGCTGAAAATACTCAAGTAATATAATTTCACTGATCACAGACGTTCTTCACACGTTGTACGTGCAAAACGTGTCTGTTCTGTGGCACGTGGCTAGTATTGATCATCTCCTCTTTGGTTTTTGTGTAGCGTTATCAGGTGCTGCGCTACAAAGCCTTAGCTATCCCGGGGTTCTACCAAATTACACTTGTGTCAAGTGGATATTTTAGTGTCTCAGGTTAGTTTTGGGCAATCAAATATGGTGAAGTTTGGTCTTCCAGTATGGCAGAGCTGCAGTCCCGGTGACCTCCAGGTGTGGGAGCCAAGTAAGAGGTTTGTGAAGAAATTGGAGCAATGCAGGAGGGCGCTGCTTTGGGAAGCGTGTGCTTAGCCTGGCTTGTGAGGAAGTAACTTCTCAGCCTGGAGAAGAGAAGGCTCCGGGGAGACCTTATAGCAGCCTTCCAGTCCCTAAAGGGGCTCCAGGAAGGCCGGGGAGGGACTCTGGAGCAGGGAGTGTAATGATAGGATGGGGGGGAACGATTTCAAACTGCAAGAGGGGAGATTGAGATGGATATTAGGAAGAAATTCTTTGCTGTGAGGGCGGTGAGCCCCTGGCCCAGGTTGCCCAGAGCAGCTGTGGCTGCCCCATCCCTGGAGGGGTTCAAGGCCAGGTTGGACGGGGCTTGGAGCAACCTGGGCTGGTGGAAGGTGTCCCTGCCCAGGGCAGGGGGTGCCACTGGGTGGCCTTTAAGGTCCCTTCCAACCCAAACCATTCTATGATTCTGTGATTCTAACATATTGCAGATTGATTAACATGCAAGTGTGTTTGTAATGTGTTTTATTTTTCTTCCAGATGATCATTCCAGAGTGATTTTGACACAAATCGATGGAGTCGCACCTTCAGACTACATTAACGCCTCATATATAGATGTAAGTTGACAGTTGTCCACTGTTGGCCAAGCTGCAAACTTTGACTGTGAATTAAATAAGTATTTTCTTGCTAGTGTACGTTGGCTTTTCATCTTTTAACTGCTATCATATTTGTTTCCGTAGGGTTATAAAGAAAAGAATAAATTCATTGCAGCACAAGGTAATTTATTCTCATTTCTCTATTCTGTACATCCGATGGCTGTATGTATTTAATTATAGATGTGTTTTAAAGGTTATTTTCAGCTGCGGAACGTGGCCAAATGCGAGGTGGGATTTAGAGGCTATGGTTTAGATGAAATTAAAGTGAGCGTGAGGTAACTCACGGCCTTTAGACCTGCAGATAGTGCTCTGAGCAGAGAGATGTGCCTTCCTCCCTCCACCCCTGCTTTGCACCTCTTCTTTTTTCATCTGTTTGCTGGGAGGTTGAAAAATGGTGTCCCTTCATAGTACAGTCTGTCTAAGCAGTCCTGATACAGAAATTAGCACTTTCACATGAATTCTTATGCTGTATTTAGTTGCAAATTTTGTGAACTTTGTCACTGTGATCCCAAACACGACGAGATAGCTGCCCCTACCCTTAAAAAAATACCCCTGTCCTGCCCAGAATGGTGAGCTGCTTCCCCAGAGTGGTTCATTGTGGTCAGGGGTGATGGTGGCCCTTGGCACGGGGGAGAGCTGCAAAGTAGAAATCCCAAATGATGCTCCTGCCGTAGCCAGCTTAAAAGAGCATTAATAATACTTCAAGAGAGGAGGTATCCGGGGAGACCGGATAGCAGCCTTCCAGTACCTGAAGGGGGCCTGCAGGAGAGATGGGGAGGGACTCTGGATCAGGGAGCGTAATGATAGGATGGGGGGGAACGATTTCAAGCTGAAAGAGGGGAGATTGAGATGAGATCTGAGGAAGAAATTCTTTGCTGTGAGGGTGGTGAGCCACCGGCCCAGGTTGCCCAGAGCAGCTGTGGCTGCCCCATCCCTGGAGGGGTTCAAGGCCAGGTTGGATGGGGCTTGGAGCAACCTGGGCTGGTGGGAGGTGTCCCTGCCCAGGGCAGGGGGATTGGAATGAGATGATCTTTAAGATCCCTTCCAACTCTAACCATTCTATGATTCTATGATCTTCTAGAAATGTAGATTTGAGTGCATATGATTGTATAAAAGAAAATATGATTTTTTTTTTTTTTTTAAGAAATATGTGGTATATTTGAAACCTGAGCAGTCTGTAGTAAACACAGATCTGGGTGAGCACCCAGTGCGCAGGGGCTGGGGGTTTTCATGCCGGTCTCCATCACCCGTCTTGAGCAAAAGTATGTGCTGTCTGCAGGACCCAAGCAAGAAACAGTCAATGATTTCTGGAGGATGATATGGGAGCAGAAGTCGGCCGTTATCGTCATGTTAACCAACCTGAAAGAAAGAAAAGAGGTAAAGACCTTTCAGTTAGCTCTGGGATGTCTCTGTGAGAGCGTGCTCCAAAAGCAGTTGTGGCTGCTCAGCCTCTGGCCAGTCGCGCCTCTGACCACTTCCTTCTCCAGTCCCTCTTAGCGCATCTGAGCTGCTGCTCATAAATGTACTTTTAATTGCCAAAATTCAAAGTTATACGCGTATATCTTGAGGAAAAAATTCTGATAGCTAATTTTGTCCATAATATATATAGGCAATAGGACGAGAGGAAACGGCCTCAAGTTGCACCAGGGGAGGTTTAGGACAGAGATTAGGAAAAATTTCTTCAGCGAAAGGGTTATCAAGCATGGGAACAGGCTGCCCAGGGCAGTGGTGGAATCATCATCCCTGGAGGGATTTAAAAGCCGGGCAGACGTGGTGCTGAGGGACGTGGGGTAGTGGTGGCTTTGGCAGCTTTGGGTTGATGGTTGGACTCAATGATCTGAAAGGTCCCTTCCAACCTGGGCAGTTCTATGATTCTAAAACATCACAGTCCCCACAGTTAGGCACCCCCTAACAAAAAACAAACAAACAAACAAAAAACCCCCAAAAACCCAAAAAACCAAAACATAAACCAAAACAAAAACAAAAAAAAACCCAAACCAAAGCTATTTAGGTCTGCCTAGGTTAAAAAAACAACTTCAAAGCTATTCTCACCTTCTCTGCATAAATTTAAGCATCAATATCACAAGCAAAGCGTTAAACCCGTGTTGTGCCAGATGAGAAACTCTGCATGCTCATACACATACTTAATAAACTCATCGTTTTATGAGTTACCGACAATGAAAACAAAAAACTGTATGTTTGTATAGGAAAAATGTCATCAGTATTGGCCTGACCAAGGGTGCTGGACTTATGGAAACATCCGCGTGTCAGTGGAAGATTGCATAGTTCTGGTGGACTACACCATCCGCAAGTTCTGCGTCCAGTCGGTAAGTAGCGATAAGGCTCTTGCTGGGTCTTCGTTTTAATTTTTAAAGCAAATTGTCACAATGTCAAATATTTTGCTTAAAAGAAATTCAGGGAAATTAGTTAAACAGATTTGCAAATGGTGAAAGGCGTGATCCCTCTCCTGCGCAGGGGAGAAGCTCTGCAGGAGGGCAGACGCAACATCCCTACAGGTCAATGGATTGCAAGGAGGTCTGCTCCATTTCTTCTTGCCTATAGCCAAGGGCTACGGAAAGTCATTCCTTGTGACTGTCGGGGAGGGAGCACAGGAGCAGTGTCTTGACCTTTTTTGGGACAGATGAGTGAATTTGGATATGTTTGGGTATTTGGAGTAGTCTGTGATTATTAGTTGGCCAATGCCAGCCAGCGTTGCAGCTTGATTTCTGTTGTAGCCTTGGTCTCCAACACAAGTTAAGGCTTTAGCTCACAAGGATGATGGTGGGGATGACTTTGCTCTTGTCCACAGTCCGTAGCCTTGCAGTAGCAAATTGCTAGAGATCTTCACCCCCTAAAGGGAGGGCTGCTGTGTGTGCGGTGCGATGACGTTCTAATTCACATTGAAGACTGAAGACAACGCGGGCTGGTGAGAGGTGGTAAACCACGGATAGCTGTGTAGAACTACATGGGGAGCTCAGAACCCCTCAAAACAAGGATGGCTTCGTTCAGCATTAGAGATTCGGCACGGAGAAGAAATCTGCTGATTGAGCGTGCAGATCACTTTGGTATGAGCAGTGATCGCTGATAAGGCACGGCTGATAAAAATGCTCAGAGAAGCTGCACTCAGAAAGCAGAATGGGAAGGAAGGAAGGGTACAGAGCCGTATGTGCTGTGGGTTAGCGGAATGGACCCGGCTGCATTTCACTCGGTGATCTCTGCCGAGTATGTGTTTGTAGGGTTTGGTTACCCACTGATGGAGATCTTACAAAACCACTCGTCTTTCTCCAGTTTGAAAGAAACGGCCTTGACCCTGGCTAACAGACAAAGCCTGGGAGACAGACACGCTTTCTAACCTCAGGGACAGCTTGTGGTTAACGAAGGCAGGTGAAACGATGCTGAGCGCTGCTGTCCTTGCTTCTGTAGTAGCTTCTCTTCGATTCTTGAAGAGTAGGTCAGATCACGGACCTGTCAGTAGTTGGCCATGGGAGGTGCAGCCCTTCTGTCATTATTCATAGGCGATACGGCAAATGCTCGCCTTTGGCATCTCATGGCGACGCAGGTCCTGAATCTTTAGAGTGAATTTTGTGACTTTCGTCTGAGGCTGCTAAAAGAAGTGCCACGAGGATTTTATAAGCAAAAAAGGGGTTTAGGATTGGATCCATGATTAACATCAACTGTGAGTCTTACTCTTTGCAGTCCTATCCTGGGATTATTCCAGTTTTCACTGCAAAGATGCAATTTAATAATATAGAGTAATTTTACTCTGTGTTTGTATTTTATGTGCACTGTGAACTTCTAATCCGTGAGTCAGGCTGTCAGTGTTGCAGGAATTAAAGTCATAAATAACCAGAGCAGTTTGTTTATAAATCTTTGCATGAAAAATGAAACGTCAAACTCGGAGTCTGTGTGTTCCCTGCAGCTTCATGACGGTTGTAAAGCTCCGAGGCTCGTTACGCAGCTTCACTTCACCAGCTGGCCTGATTTCGGGGTGCCTTTCACACCTATCGGGATGCTGAAATTCCTGAAAAAAGTCAAAACGTTGAATCCTGCCCATGCTGGACCCGTTGTGGTTCACTGTAGGTACGTATGTGCTCTTGAGGCCATTCTCTTAGCTTAGCCTGGAGTTACATGTACAATATCAAGGGTAAATGGTAATTTTCTATTCGTAGGTTATGAAGTTTGTGTGCGTATTTACGTGTGTGTATACATATAGATGCGCATACGTATATATTTATATATATAAAGGGCAATAATACGCTAAGCTTTTTGAGATCCCAGGGTAAAAACCGTTTCAAAAGATTTCTCTCTGCTGTCACTTTAATCCTGAAACACAAGTTGTTGTTTTGGTTTGGTTTTTATCCATGAGTGATACCCGGTGTTTGGTATAAATATGTTCTTTGTCAGAAAAACAGACTTGTAATACAAATCTGTGACCTTTGCCACTAAATGCTCCTCTGAGAATTCAGCCCCCACTTCTCCCACAATAAAATTGCAGTTTGCTGTGTAAATTATCCATTAAATGCTTAGAAAGTTTTGAATAAAGACTTGCGTTTCAGAGACTTAAATGCTGCAATTTTAAAAATGTGCTGCATACCAACACAGAACATATTCCCACTCCTTCGGTCACACACACGCCAACTTCCTGCCATTAAAGGCTTGTGCTAAACTGTTTGAAATCTTACGGTAATGAAAGCACAAACAAACTCCGAATCAGTTTTAAAAGAATAATTGCAATCTCTATAGCAACCGTAAGCTCAGAACGGAGCAAGAAGTGTCTTTTCAGGAGCAATTATCATAGCGAGGATAGAATAAAAAGAAAAGAATAGCAGCTTTGTCTTCCTGGGTCTTTGTTTTTCAGGAAATAGTTGTAGGTTCATGTATTTGTTTCTCTTTCTCTCGCTTGTGTCAGACATCTAGAAATACTCTCCAAGAGTCCTTGAAGTGTGTTTTATTGAAAAAGAGCTGTTTGTCCTGACCGAGCCAGCCTTTTTGTCTCTTCATTTCCATCCAGACCTTGCCTTGCCAGGATTCATCTTCCCTCCCGGGTGTCATACAGAAGAGGCTTAAAGGAAAGCATTAAACAGAAAAGATTTTCGTGGTCTCACGTAGTCTTTCCTTTGAGAAACCCACCATATTTTTATAGCCTTTTGCCATATGTTCTGTGGAGACTCGTACGGCGCTTGGGCTTTATTTTGCACCGGCAGGAAATTCTGTACTTAGTTTGATCAGCCGAAGTAGAGATAAATTAAAGGAAAATATAAAATATAAAATATAATGGTACAACAGAACGTAGTAGCGCTGTTAAGTGCCAGTGCTGGGGGCAAGAGCGGTCCTTCAGCCTGTGTTAGAAATGAAGAATGAGAGAGGTGACACTTAATTTCCGTTGCAGTTCAGGATATGACACTATTGAATTGTTGAAAAAAGGAAAGGGAAACTCATCGATAGTGAGTAACCGTCCATTTTTAGTGGGCTTTTGTAAAAATATCACCCAGTTGTTCTGAGCAAAAACTGCTCAATTGGAATCTGTTGGAAGTTAATAAAACGCATATTTAGCATTTGGAAGTAAAAGGATTGTAGATAAAAAGGGGGGGGGGGATTTCTGCCATATTTTTTTTCCAGAAGTTTTCAGAAATATACTTTTTCAATGAGCAGAGAGCTCTGCTGAGGAACAGCTGAGTAAGGGGGGCCCCAGAGGAGGTTAAGGATGGATAAAATCAGAGAACTTCTAAGGCAAATGTCAAGGTTGGTGACATTATCAGCTTTATCAGGAAGAAGCCAGGATTGAGTTGAGCACTGATCTGAAGTAAGGTGTAACCTCGGGGCAGAGGCACGGGGAGGGAACAAGGATGTGTAAAAGAGATCGCGTCTGCAAAGGGAAGAGAAGTCAGGAAGTGGGGGACAGGCTGAGCGTGGGGCTCGGTGGGTAAAAGCTCACAGGTTGGAGCAATGGAGGCCAAGTGTGAACTGGTGTTGAGCAGCCCACGCTCAGAAGCGGCTTCCAGGACGCGTCAGAAAGAGGAAGATCTCTGTAAACCGAGAGTCGGGACAGTGGGACTCGAGGTGGACTCGTCCAGGGTGGCAGAGGTCAAACATGAATGAAAGGAAGCGAGAGGGCAGGGTGCCTTGGCCACTGTGGGGTGGAAGCTGGGGGTGGTGGCCTGTGGTCAAAGGCCACAGAGGGGCCAAGGGGACCGGTGTGTGGGAGCGCTCGACTGGGACGTGGTTGGGCAAGGAGAGAGGGGAGCCTGCCAAACCGATGACTGAACGCAAAGGAATTTGGAGGCAGAAGGTTAATAGCGGGCTTGTTCGCTGTGAAGAAGTTGGGTGACATTTCGGTGGAGGGCCGTGGTGCTCCATGGGTTCGCTGGTCTCCATTGTCCCTCCGGCCCTCTGGACTCGGAGGGTTTGGGGGCTTTGGTTTCACGTGGTGTTTGCTGTTCGAAGCGTGCGTAGCCACAAACCAAGTTGCATTATGCACGCGATACTTTTTTTTCTGGTGTTATTTAAAGCCTAATGTTCCCTGGCTGAAAATTGATGTGTATCTTTGGGCACGATGGGATGGGGGGAGAGGTTTTTGTTGCGTTTCGGAAGGCGGTTGTGGACGCTACGGCAGTTGCTGTACAAAGCAAGGTAACAGAAGGTTAAAGGAGAGCTATTAATGCCTAGCACAGGATGCCATGCCCTTTTCCTTTGAAAGGAAGAGCTGAAAGTCGCTGGAGTTGTGTAATTTATAATGATCGTGCTCCCTCTCGTGGCTGTTGAAGGATATTAAAAAAAAAATAAACAAAAAAAAAAGGTCTTTTGGGATTGGCAGTGTTAGGAAGTGTAGAACTTGTAACAAGCAATCATTAGCTAATTGTCATGCGACAGTAACCATGCAGAAAAGAACTCAAAATTAAGAAAAAAATATTTAAAATTTCATCTGAGACTGAATTATTCTAGTTGGCCAAGCACAATTTTTTTCCAAAGGTCTTTTCTAGTATGATTTTGCTGTCATCATTTCTGAGCTGTTAAGAGGTGACTTTTCATGTTAAAACGTTAGACCACGTTTTGTTGCTATTGTTGCTAAGATAAAAAATGAAATTTGGGTTTTCACAGTGAGTATTTCCATCCAGTATAAACAGCATAAGTTCGACCCGTGTCATTGCTGTAGCAGTTCCTGCAGACTTGGTAGTTCCATAGAGATTTTTGTTTGTTTGTTTTTGTTTCCTTTTCAAGCGCTGGGGTGGGTCGCACAGGCACGTTTATCGTCATAGATGCCATAATAGACATGATGCACGCGGAACAGAAAGTTGATGTTTTTGAGTTTGTTTCAAGAATCCGTAATCAGCGTCCGCAGATGGTTCAGACTGACGTAAGTGGACTTTACTCAGTTGAAATTACAACTTTTCAGGGTCAAAGAAGCATGTGCTTCCATATTTCCACTCTGATATGCATCCGAGCATGTCCCATTCGGTTGCGCACCTGGATAATTAAAAAATGAACAAAGCCCAGTAGAAGGATGGGGCTGGGGAAGAAGATAGAGGCACGTTAGGGCTGTGAAGACCACTGTAAGGCACATTATCTTTAGGTATCACATCCAGGTTTTCCCATGCACGGGAGAGTGGAATTTTAGAGAATGTGAGTGATATAACAGGAAAACTCTGGTTTACCTTAAGGTATATTTTGATCATTAGTAGATTCTAGACCAAATGAGCTGATGAAAGTGCCAGAATTCCTGGTTTCACTTGCTTGCTTTGCAATATGCTTATCCGCCCCTTTGCTCGTTCCAGATGCAATACTCCTTCATTTATCAAGCCTTACTTGAATACTACCTCTACGGTGACACGGAGCTAGATGTGTCATCCTTAGAAAAACATCTACAAACATCACAGAACGCGGCGCCAAACCTTGTCAAAATAGGGCTGGAAGAAGAATTTAAAGTAAGTCTGAAAGGCCTTTGCCAAATGTCCTGGCTTGAGGGTGTTTCAAATCAGCATTTCTAAGTGTGGAAACACTTAAGCCAAAAAGATACTTCAAAAGCAGGAAGAGCGTAACCTTAAAAGAAAAGGTCCATCAAAACGGAACAACTTGTTTTATTTTGTGCTTGTCTGAATGGGTCCCGCGGTGTCGGTGAATGGGGCCTGGCCTAACATCCTGTTCTGCAAATGCTCATTCAAAGCTACGTCGTCTTACGGACCGTTTCCTATATGCTTTCAGTTTGTTTGTACAAGAAAAATGGAATTATTCTTTCGGTCCGGTACTAGATGCCAGATCAGATAATGCTGGAAGAGGGCGCTGGGTTACGTGCACCTCATTTGCATCTCAGCGGGCTCATTAACTCAGTCCTGACGGACGGCCCAGAGAATCGCAGAGAATTTCCCCATCTTGTGCTGAATATCCAGACCTGCCAGGGAAAAACAAGAAACAAAGCCTTTCTGTTCAGTGGAGAAACCCAAAATGCAGAGAGCAGCCACACTGGCTGTTTGCGATCATTGTTTAAAACAGACTTTATTGTCCTGAGGAATTAGTTAGAACTTTTCCATGACTTCTGCTATGCTAAAATATTTATTCTATATATAGGTCTAAAGCATTAAATGACATATAGGTGTTAACTGGAGTTCATCCTTTCCTTTAAAGGATTAATTTAATCAGAATTTAGGCGCTGGGAAAAGAAAATGACGCAAAAATAAGTCTGATGATACAGCAACAAGTTCAAAAATGAGAAGCGTTGGTGTCTGTCAGAGGGAATGAAAACATGGAGTATTCTACTTTTTACAGAATTCCTAAGTTTGTTTTTGCTGCCCGCGTGCCACCAAGGCGGCATCGCAGTGCAGAGAGCAACGGTTCGTTCTGCCCGGTGTTCTGGAAAGCATTTACATGGCCCAGGAGCGCTGAGCCCACCTACGCCAAAAAAAGCAGAGCTGTGTTGTACCCGCTACGAGTCTCTGACAGAAAGTCTATGGATCACAGTGTTATAGAGTAGCTGAAAAGTGATTTCTCACAGGTCAGGGTTGGTTTTTTTTAATAGTTTTTTGCCAGTACTAGAGATTTTGCTGGAGTTGAGGTACGCTGCTGAAACTCAGTACCTCTCAAATACAGCAAAGTGCCTGAAGATCTGCTTGGAGTTTGAAAATTAATTTAATTTTAATGTAAATTGAATTTGTATTAAATAGTTGCTGAAACGCAACTGTGTAACTATGATGGCTACCTGGGAAATCCCACCCCAGCAGAAGCGGTTTATTATTCTTGTGTTATCTCGCGCAATCTTGCGGGTGTGTAATCTATACTAGGAAAAAAACTGCTGGGGCAAGAGCAGTGTTTCTCTTCTGTGTCCTGGGAATGCTGTCAGCACAAACGGAATAAATCATAAGGAATATCGGTCTCTTCACTAGCAAAAGCTTGAAACTGGATAGAGCCGAGTTGCAGGATTCGGTGCACAGCAATCCGTAAAGTCGTGCAACCTCGTTACGCCAGAAACAGGGTGTTGTGCTGCGGGGAGGACGCAGCCCAGGACGAAAGGACCAGAGTTTTAATACTTTAAATGGGATTGTAATAATAGTAGTATGAATGAGACGAATGTGAATGCATACGAATTCAGTTTGTGTTTTGACCATAAAGGAAGCGAAGTCTAGAAAAGAGAATTTTTTCAGTACTTGAGAACAATGTGGAAGCGAAAAGCCTGGTGGTGCCGTGCTGGAGAGCCTCTTGGCTTCGCTCCTGCTGGAGGTGAAGGGTGCTGGGTGCGCTGGTCAGGCCGCCCCTGCTTACCTAAGGGCTGGCAAGAAAACAATGTAATTAAAAACACACACACAAACAAAAAAAACCAACAGAGAGACCCAAAATTTTAAAATCTGCTGTCATTTTACAGCCCTTAAACTTTATGGATATGCTCTGGTCATGTGTTTAGATTCTTAAATATTTATCAGCATGAAAAAAATTACATAACTGTTACTCTTAATGATAATTTATAGACAGGACAATGAAATGGCTTTTGTCTCGCTTTGTGTTGCTGTTTTGTACCCGATAAAGACGCTCGGGAACGCGTTGAGTGCAGGGTACGGTGAGGGAGAACCGCTTCTCTCCCAGGGGGTTCTCACCCTCGCTTGTGTGTTTTATTACAGAAGTTAACAAACGTCCGAATAATGAAAGAAAACATGAGAACTGGCAATCTTCCAGCAAATATGAAGAAAGCCCGAGTCATCCAGATCATCCCGTGTAAGAGCTCGGCTTTTTATATAGAGAAACAAGTGCTATAAACACAAGATTCTCCTAAGTTGTCGTATGCGCACTATATCTGTATGTTGACAACGCACCTCGTATTGGAATACAGCTCTGTTGGGATAACTCAAGAATCAAGGTCCTGCCCAGAGCTGGAAACTGGAATTCTGCAAAATTTTAACTTCTCTGCCTGTAAAATTCAAACATTTTCAAAAGCTGTTGTACTGTCCAAAGTGGTAGTTTTTGGTTTTGCATCGTTTTTAGCTAGAACACATTTTTTTGGGTGTTTCCATTGGCCTTCCCTTTGTTTTCATCCTGCTTTTTGCAGGCATCTCTGCTCTGAAGTTTCTAGAGAACCTGGCGATGCAAACGGCAGTATCCTCTCCTTAGAAACGTAATGCCTGTATAAAGTGTCTGCAGGCGATTTAATGAATTGGTTGTTACTTTATCAATGTAAAATATATTATGATCAGATATTTTTCAGGACAGAATTGAACAATTTAGCAGTTTCACCTTTTAACCCAATGTATTTTCTGTGTGTTCCCTTGCACACTTTAATGTCTGCACCTAAAAATGAAAGTTCCAGCCCTTCCTGGCCCTATCCCGTGTGAATGGAAAAGCTGGTGCCCTCCTCCACACACTCACTAAATCCTGGCTAAGAGCTTTGAGACACTCTTTGGCTTTCAGAGCACAGATTTTGTTGGGTTTGTTCTGTTACAAATGTAAAAGTGGAGCAGTCAACGTACACTTAGCAAAAGTAAGACTGGAGACTTCTTTTTTTTTTTTTTTTTTCCAGATGATTTTAATAGAGTGATTCTGTCAATGAAAAGAGGGCAAGAGTATACAGACTACATCAATGCTTCCTTCATAGATGTACGTATGCACAATTTTCATGTATTTAAATTGCAAGTCAAATATTTTGCTGTTGCTGATACGTCTTTTTAAAGGGACGCAGTCAACTTGGCTTACGAAGAACGTTAGCTTTTTTGTTTGGGTTTGGCTTACGAGAGTTTCCAAACACTTTTCTTCTCTGGTGTTTTCAATTTCAGTTTAAATGGTTGTGTAATTTAAACATTCTTGTTAGATTTATAAGCTAAGGTTTTTATAAAATTGTAACAAACAGGCAGCAAAACAAATGAGCTATACAACTAACATCCAACAGTCCTGTTATCTGCATCAGGTCACTGGATACAAGCATGTGCTCTTGTGACTTAAAAAGGAAATAAAAAGCCCATATTTCGCATGGGGAAAGGCTGCCATAGTGTCTGGGAGCCAGGGTTTACCTGCGCACACCTGCGTTAATCCCTAACTTTGTTTCCTGTTGGAACCTGGGCAACATCTTCCACTGTGTCTTATTTTTATTTAAATAAGAGAATTAATTATATCCTTAAGCAGTAAAACCCCATTAGTGGTTGAGGAGTGTGGATACTACAGCTGTGAAGATCACATCAGTGTGTAAATAGAAGTGCAGCTCAAACGATGAGCGAAATGTTATCAACTGCAACTATTAGCTTTACTACAGAATTACCATAATCTCATTGTGAAATCCTGTTACTGCAGAATTTCATCCCTCCAGCCGCTACTAAAAAGTCATAAAATAATACTCAGGATATTTCCACTACCCTGGAGGGGTTCAAGGCCAGGTTGGATGGGGCTTGGAGCAGCCTGGGCTGGTGGGAGGTGTCCCTGCCCAGGGCGGGGGGGGGAACTAGATTTATCTTCAGGGTCCCTTCCAACCCAGACCATTCAGTAATTATGAATTCAGGGGATTTTTTTTCTTGTGTTTCTGGCAACAAGCAAGAATGGGGTGGGCTCAGTGTCACCAGATCTGCCGTGAGCATCACATTGCCAAGCAGCGATCTTCTTGCCGACCGTCACCTTCCCTCCCGCCTCACTTGCACTCGCATGTCACGACATAAAGGCCGCCTCGGCTCTCTCCGCAGGGCTATCGCCAGAAGGATTACTTCATTGCCACCCAGGGACCGCTGCCGCACACGGTGGAGGATTTCTGGCGGATGGTGTGGGAGTGGAAGTGCCACACCATCGTTATGCTCACCGAGGTGCAAGAGAGGGAGCAGGTAGGTGTCCCGCACCTCCACAGCAAAGCAGTTGCTGGTAACGCCTGTAGAAGATGAGCATTAATATTAGATAAATTATTTGCTGCCTACAAATTCTTGTGATATGACTTTTTTTTTTGCCTTTCCTAAAAATGAGCTCTTGCTTCACTATGGGCCAGTGTGGGCCAATGTCGCTGCTTTTGCTTGAATTGTCCGAAAACCCACCAAAACTACTGAAAATTATGGTTTGTGAAAGGGCGCGGTTCACATTAAAAGCACAAAATTTCTAGTGATGCCTGACATGGAACAGCGGTTTGGGATTTTGGAGCAAAGCTTTTGTGAAAACGTCCCTCCCTGTCGTGCCGGTATAAGCTCCAGTGGCTTATTCTGAACCTCTCCTGGTACATCGTTAATTAACGAAGAGGGTCCTGTCTACCCTCTCTGGCTGCAGTTTGAAGATTCAGGGTTCAACGCTGCAACCAGTGTGACTTTAGTGCTGTGAAATGGTTTTTGATGGTGGTTTTGGGCGGCTCTTTAACAGCATTGCGTTGCTTTCAGGAGTTACTTCTTTTATTCCAATCTATTTTAAAGCAGTATTTGCCACTTATGACTCCTAAGCCCTTTTTTTCTTAATAGTTTATATTATAGAAATATTTTATTACTGTATGGTCATTAGTCTCTCCATTACAAAGTGTTTAGGGCACATTTATTGTACTGTATGTCACCTCCTATCAGAGATTCATGACACTGTAGATAATTGGAAAAAAATTCAAGGAACTTTTACCATTCTCTCTCAATTTCGCAGGAAAAATGCTGCCAGTACTGGCCATCAGAGGGCTCTGTGACTCACGGAGAGATAACCGTAGAAATCAAGAATGACAGTCTGTTAGATGCCATAAGCGTAAGGGACTTCATAGTTACGTACAATCAGGTAATGTTTTTAAATTACATGAGATTTTTTTGCATTTGAAGGCATTTACAAATATGATTGTGTAACTTAAATGCTGGAATTTCTAGCAAAGGATAAATGTGGTTAATCACCACCCAACATTGTATATAACTTACATGAAACATTTTTGCTTAAAACCCCATGAAAATGTTGGTCAGTGAAACGTGTCCCTAGATCAAAGCGGGGTGTGGGGGTTTTGGTTTGGTTTGGTTTTTTAATGTTTTGTTGTTGCTGCTGTTCATGTGTTTTCTCTCATCTCCCACATCTGCATAAAAGAAAATTTGATTCAATATTTGTAAATCCTATGAAGCGTTTTAACAGCACGTGTGCTTGCCTCTGCCTGCCGGCTCTTCCTTCATCTTGCTCTGCCACAGGCATGATCCACTCGGAACTGGATCTTCTGGGCACGCACCTCTTCACTTACTGAATCATTTCTTTAGGATCTGATTTGCATTGCTCTCTCTGAAAAACAACAAAAAAATTACTTGCCATTAAGAATATAATTCATTTAACTACTTATTGCATTGCGTATAATCTGTCCACTTAAATAGCTGGCACATGCAAAGCAAAAGGACTTTAAATTTATAAAGTCCGCTGTATTGCCTGAAGAAAAAAGGTGGTGGATTAGATGTGAAGACGCACCGTGCTTCACCAAGCAGAGAGTCCTTGTCAAGGTGTTGACTTCTGTCGCATTGGCAAGTATTTAAAACTCAAATAACAGCATTTTAGGTAATATCCAAACACTTGCACTCCAGTCCAGCATCGTTAGAAGGGTTTGCTGCTGCAGATCTAAGAAATGTGAGTAACTTTTGGATTGTGCCCGAGTCCAGCTAGACTTACATCAGTGGCATTTGAAGCAATGTTAAGTTAAAAGATCTCCTGCAGAGCTGGGGGGAAGGAGGACTGACCAAGCCTTTTTCCTCGTAATGGTGGCATCTTCCAGGCTTCCAGTACAGTGTCCTGAGACTTCACATCAGACTCCTCCACCAGATGTCCCCTATGGGCACGTTGAAAGCACCTGGCATCAGCAGAGACTTCATGTTTTCAACTCTTGGTGGTTTACAAGATGATATAATATACATATATAGAATCATAGAATGGTTTGGGTTGGAAGGGACCTTATAGATCATCCAGTTCCAACCACCCTTCCAAGGGCAGGGACACCTCCCACTAGACCAGGCTGCTCAAAAGATATCCTACATATCATCATGTAGTAAAATTGCCAGAATATCCATGTTGCATCCGTACACTATGATAATGCAGTCATGGGAAAGAGCACGCAAAAATCTTGGTGTCATTAAAGTGAAGAGCCTTTGTGCATCCCGGCCCGTCTAGAACTAACTGCCTTAACGCGGGGTTAATAGTTATTGCGACTTTTAGGGGTGCTTTTAAGCAGCAAGCGTAAAGACAAGGCAAATAATTGTTACATTTCAAAATAGGAGGTCGTGTTGTGCAGCAATGGGTGCATTTCAGGAATTGGGTTGTTTTAACGGCATTTTGGATTTGGCCTTTGCGCGACGAAAGCTTTTAACCTCAGGATGAATAGTCTTTTGAGTGTATCCTTAGTACCCCCCAGTGAAACAGCTGTGCAAATCAGAAGGAAAACTGGCGGGGTAAATTATCAGCATAGTGGATGGGGAATTTAGAAACGACCAATATATTACGGACCAGGTTGAAACCAGCCCCCTCGACTATCGCGGTGCAAAATTTATGCTGGGAATGTTGAAGGTAAGAAGCGTGTTTCCATTTCGAAGTAACGCCTGGATAAACCCGTTGTTTGCGTGCACGCAGGGCAACCAGGAGAAGCAAAGCAGGCTCGTTCGGCAGTTCCACTTCCATGGGTGGCCAGAAATCGGGATTCCGGCGGAAGGAAAAGGGATGATCGACCTGATTGCGGCTGTCCAAAAGCAGCAGCAGCAAACGGGCAACCACCCCATTACGGTGCACTGCAGGTAGGACTCGCCTCTTCTCCCCACCGTTAGCCACCCGGTGTGCTTTCCCTCCAGCCTGGCTGCTTTTACAGCGGGTTTCGTTTCTGAGGGAGTAGACTGCATCCTTTAAAAAACAAAGAAAAAAGAAAAAACTAGGGTTACATAAAGGATTTGTGACTTATCTTTTGCTAAATTAACATACATCTAATGGCTGGGAGGAAACAAGTACCTTATTAACTTGCCATGTTATAATTTTGCACCTGAGTTTTGCTAAACGCTGTGATTAGGAAAGTAAAGCTGTAGGTTTATTGTTGTGGCGTGTAATATACCCCAGCAACACAGTGCTCAAATGTCCTCTTGGGACCAAAATGTTTTTGGTTTATACAAACTATCAGCAGAATAAAATATATCCCTAATCTAAGCAGGAGGCAAAATGTATCCCTGTCCTTGAAAGCAGAGAGAAAAGAGTATTTACATTGATGCTCAGAGCTGGCTTGGGTAGACTTCACACGTGATAACTAGAATATCTCTTTGTCCTTCCCCAAGGTTTTTTTAACAGTGCTTTTTTATTGCGGCTTTTATATTTTCTTTTTAAGAGGTATATATTGGTCTTTTCCTCTGTTTTTTTTAGTTATATTTTTTCAATGTGGGTTTTTTTATCAGTCTTTTGTCTTTTCCCTTTATGTACTCCATGATGACTTAAAAAAAAAAAGTAGCAATAAAACCAGTATTCTGCCTTTTCATATTTCATAAATCATACCTTGCTTTTAAAATATTTTGATCTCCATAAATCGATAAAGCCTTTTCTGTTTTCTGGTCAATACAAAGTCAAGTTGTCAGGGACAGGGTCGGGAGGGGTTCAGAGCCCCCAGAAGAGAAGTTCCTCTGTTTTGGGTTGGTTTTTTAAATAAGTTACGGACCCCAAGGGGTCACCACCCCCCGAGGTGGCTGCGCTCGAGGGTGAGGGTGACATTTTGTGTTTGATTCTGCAATTTGACAATTTTTAACAGCCACTTCTTTTGGATTGCTAGGGAGTTAAAATTCTGAATGATAATGAAAGTGGGTAAAATATCCAGGAGTTCAGCCAGTAAAATAAGAGGTAAAAGTAACTAATGTCTTTGATGTGCACAAATTAGATATATAAGGACTATCTGATGTTTATGTTGCTTCTACTTTTCTGAGCTTTTAGACCTGCAGCTTCTCTGAAGCCTTAGCTTAATCGTTTGCCGTGCATTTGTCCTAGATTATTTTTTTCAAAATTTACTGCAATCATTATAAAACGGATTAAACAAGAAAATAAAACCCAAAGCATGCAACGTATTCTAGGATTTTTAATGTTGAGAATTCTCTCCTGTCCCTACTTGGCCAGCCTGTGCATCACAGCTTTTGAGTTACCTCAACTTCTCCGTCAAGTCATACTTGAGTCTTCAAATATAAACGGAACTTTATGAATAAGTAAACACCTGTCATGTCTAAGACTGACTTCTCAGAACGTTCACATGAACTGTGAAAACTTCTGTTCATTTTTTCCAACTATTTACGAACAGTTTAAGGAGCTGCTAAGACAATTCTTAAGTAGAATCAAGACACAACCCTAAATAGTTTAGAAGGGTTTTGCGAATTGACTTGCCAATGGAATCCAAAGTGGAGCTGTTCTAAATCTGAACTCCCTTCCAGCGTGTGTCTGCAGCTGCCTTCTCTTCAGTTCGTGGCTACCTACGCGTTTTCTCTCTTCTTTTCTTCTTTTTTTTTTTGGATTTTTTTGGTTTTTTGGGTTTTTTTTTTTTAAGGAGTTTACAGAAAGAGAATCATAGAATCACAGAATCGCCCAGGTTGGAAGGGACCTTTCAGATCAGCGAGTCCAACCATCAACCCAACACTGACAAAAGTCATCACTACCCCGTGTCCCTCAGCACCACGTCTGCCCGGCTTTTAAATCCCTCCAGGGATGGTGCCTCCACCACTGCCCTGGGCAGCCTCTTCCAATGCTTGACAACCCTTTTGGTGAAGAAATTTTTCCTAACATCCATCCTAAACCTCCCCTGGCACAACTGGAGGCCGTTTCCTCTCATCCCGTGGCCTGTTCCTTGGGAGAAGAGCCCGACCCCCCCTGGCTGCCCCCTCCTTTCAGGGAGCTGTAGAGAGCGAGAAGGTCTCCCCTCAGCCCCCTTTTCTCCAGGCTGAACACCCCCAGCTCCCTCAGCCGCTCCTCACAGGACTTGTGCTCCAGACCCCTCGCCAGCTCCGTTGCCCTTCTCTGGACACGCTCCGGCCCCTCGGGGTCTGTCTTGTGGTGAGGGGCCCAAAACTGGACCCAGCCCTCGAGAAGCGAGTATGCAAAGAGTAGTGCTGTGTTCCCATGAGACAACAAATATTTTTCTCTTGCATTTCAAATGCAGTTTAGTTTTCCATGCTTCCATACTAAAAATTCTTAAATTAATTAAAAAAAAAAACAAACAAACCCCAGCTTTTTTGGGCTTTAAGGATTTGCTAAAAGCATGTTTTCGGAAGAAAGGAGAGTGAGCCTAGTACAAGGAGCATTAGAAATGCAGTGGAAAGCAACGCATGCGTCTTCTAGCCGTAAATGAATAAGCCGCGTGGGTGATGACGTGTGTGTACAGGTTTATTTCATGACCTCATGCCCTCGTCTTTTGCCAGTTGCAGACCTATTCTGAAATGCTGGAAACCACAGGTGGCTACTAGAGATTAGCTAATGAGAAATAAATCTGAACCCTTTTTAAAAGATTTTGTATTTGTCTGTAATCTGATAAAAGTAGCTGTCTAAAGGGAACGACACATCTCATACTTTGTGCCTCTTCATTTTTCCTCCAAGACTTTCCATGTATCCAGCTGAGGGTACGTGCGTTTCTACTTAATCTTTTCCTAAGGCTTGTGTTTAGCAGATTTTTTTTTGTATTTGATAGAAATAAGGTAGAAGCAATGACAAGTGATTACAACTCACCTGCTTAGCGTTAAAACATGTGAAAATTTAAAATTTAATAAATGTAGTGTTTGCGTTATTCAGCAATCCGGTGAACCTTCCACTCCCTTTTACCAATTGCCACTTTCCTAATCCCATTCTGGTTTCGGTAACTGTTCCCTGTCAAAGCCGTTGGCTTTGCACAGCTACTGCTTGTTGTTGGTATCAAATAATCCCTAATTACTGTGATTAGGAGAGAGAAAGAAATCTCTTTTTTAGTTTTTTTTTTTCTCTAGCGTTAGGCATAATAAACCAGACAATAATTACTGAAATATATTTTGATTCCATGGAATCATGATCTGAAACAGATATAACGACAAAATGCACTCAGCGAAACACACTGAAACAAAAGAAACAAGTTATTTTGCAGTAAATTAGGTTGCTTATTGTTGTCAAGGCAGAACACTCGACTTAAGTTTCTTGTATGTACCATAACCTCGTAGGTAGTCTTGCGTTAGTTTGTCCTGACATTAATACATCTGTTAAAGAAGTGGCTTAGATCCTAAGAGTCATTAAAAGCATTACAGTTGGATAGGACGTCTTCCATCAAGTTGCTTTGGAGGAGGAGGAGGAGGAGTAGTAGTAGTAATAATAATAATAATAATAATAATAATGCTTTCATATCTGTCCACCGTGCAAAAGTATAAATCACAACCTACTGGAGAAGCCTGGGTTTGACGGCACAGTGCTTCTTTGCAATACAACCAAGTTTTGCAACGGAAAGTGTAAAGATGGTGTTCTCCCCCATCACGAATAGAACGGGGAGCAGGGTGTGGGAGCTCCCAGCGTCATCTGGCTGGAAGACGACTGCAGCTTTGATTGGGACTCGGACCCAAATGACCGCAGCCAGCTCAGCATCTCCCACTTGCGTACAGAAGCTCTCACTAACGAGCCTTATTGGTTCCAACCTGGCTCCGAGCTCATTTCCATTAATTCTGGCTCCCTTCTAGCATAGCTGAGGTGACAAACTCAACTCCTACTCCCAACAAAATGAGTAGAAGTTGGCTAATAATAGTATTTGGCTATTCTCTATCGCTATTGTTTCTCTTCTAAGATTTTTTTATGCTGCTGTATGTTAAGCAAATGTGTTTGCGTTGCAGTGCTGGCGCTGGAAGAACAGGTACATTCATAGCACTCAGCAATATTCTGGAACGAGTGAAGGCTGAAGGGCTCTTAGATGTATTTCAAGCTGTGAAGAGCTTAAGACTGCAAAGGCCACATATGGTGCAAACACTGGTATGATATTTAACAATCCGGATCCTTGTCAAAGGATGTGTGTTTGTAAATATTCTTGTGGGAGGAGAACAAAGGATTTTTTTCGCGGGTTGAAATAAATTATGTATGATGGCTCTGTATGAACAAGGTATTATCAGAAATCTGTATTTTTACAGATTGCTTTTATAGCATCTCTAAAAATACAACTTGGGTAAGCATTCTGTGTCTTTTAGGAGCTGGAGACAGTTAAACCAAAATCTTTTGAGTGTTGCAGGTGACAAAACATGACGCAAATGCCTTTTAAGCTATGTATTAGTTGTCCTTTCCTACCTTCAAATGCCTGGGCTTAAATTGGCTCACAGCTGGTCACTGAAAGGGAGAAATGTCTTTGACTTCTTTAAAGTCATCTACAAATAAAATGTGCAGCTTTGTCCACACACTTTTCCCTACTGAGTAAGAATTTAGAAAATATTTTTTGACGTATGTTTTTTGAAAAATATATAACAATGCTGATATTTCGTATTTTGATGGCAGCTTCCATTCTGTGATTTGAAACTTCTTTAGAATCAGTAATCTCAAAACACCCTTTTCAGGTAGATGTTTTCTCCATGCTACAAATAGGAAGGAGGAGGTTGAAGAAGTAGAATTGGATTATCCACAGTCACGCTGAGACAGGGATGAAATATTTTTGGGGGGGTTCTGGCTCTGTGAGTTAATAATGTTAGTTAAGGGTGTGATTGCCACGGATATTCCCAGCTGAGCCTGCGGAAAGGCTTCTGCTAAACTCTGCTTTCCAGCGCGAGTGAATTCAGATGCCAATTCCACTTATTATCGGCGTTGTTACAGATTTTGTAATGCAGCAAACCATGTCAAAGGCGTCACCGGCACGCCGAGATCGGGATGTGTCCCAGGTTTAGGATGCAGAGGAGCAGCCAGCAGAGGAACCTAGGCAGGGGATAAATACGCTGCAAGGGGAGCTCCGTTTCACACCCATGAATGTAGACTGTTTTTAGTGTTCTGGACATTTAAAGTTACATTAATAGAAGTTATATTGTCCCCTAGTTCCTGCGGTAAAGCTCCTAAGGTGGAGTTAAGCAGCCAGGCTCCCTGGGGAAGGCACAGGAGGAGTCACCTGCTGTAGCGTGAGCCGGGCAGCAGCCAGGTGCCGTCAACTGCTTAATTTAGATGAGGAGACAGGTCTAAGAATTGATCCTTTTTAAGACCTATGACCTAAAAAGCTTAAAGAAATCACTTTAACTGCCGAGCAGCAATGAGCCTGTATTTGACAAAAGAGCGAGGTATTACTGCTTTTATGTGAAACATAAATAAAAATGAGAACGTACTGCTCCAAGTTAGACCGAGCTGCGTTTACCACTAGGATTTGCATTCTGTGAATTTCTCCGATGTAGTCGCCCGATGGAACCCCAGCCCATCTTAGTGTCTTTTTATTGTTTTTCAGGAACAGTATGAATTCTGCTACAGAGTGGTACAAGATTTCATCGACATATTTTCGGATTATGCTAACTTCAAATGAAAATTCCTGCCTTATTTTTTAATTTGTCTGTATAAATAGTTGTATATTCTGTTAATTTATTCCATGTCATTTTGATTGTTGACTTTACTGTAAATATGTCCTTGTGTTTGCTCTAAAAGTTGCGTTTGCTGTATAAAGTTATTTCTTAAATATAAATATCTTCTAAAGCGAAGTATAACGTTCATATACAGTATATCACTATAAGATGGTATAGAAATCTTTATTCTAAATAACAGTAAATTAATTCTTGAGGGTCTATTCCTTTGAATTTTTCCACTTATAAATATTTATCAATAATGTTATCTCCCAGTTCTTGATACCTTACACAGGTGATTTATCTTTCAAACCAAAAAAAAAAAAAAAAAGTGAATTGTGGTACATACGTTTAAACTAAACATGTTTTGGCTGTAAATCTTTCGTCGCTATGAAAATAGATGTTTATGTGGGGCCACATTCTGGTAACCTGCTCGTGCTTACTTGTCATTTATTTCACGGATAGTCTCATTAAAGGCAAAGAGACTGTTGGAGTGAAGTGCTATTAACGATTAAGGTGTCAGAATGTGGCCCTTTGTGTGTAATAATGTACAGCCCGACTGAAAAAAATATAACTGCTTTTAAAGTCTGTTTTTAAGAACCTCCAGATTGATGGCAGTTCTGTTTTGAGTCCTACTGTCAATAAGATAAAATCAGTATAAATATCAGATTTGAGTTTTTGATTTAATGTAGCTTTCAAAGTCCATTTATTTTGTTCTTTCCTAAATATGGCACCAGCTTATATCAATTTAGAAAGACTATAATGGGAGTTTACCACTATTTTGCATATCAGAAGAGTATATTTTGCAGCACTTGAACTTGTCTACTTGAAGAGGCTTTATAGCCGTTGTCAGAAATGGATATAAAGCTTCTCTGTACGCATGTGCATAATTTCCCACTTCTTTGAGAAAAGGCGAAAGAGATGAAGATGAACTCTTATTCTTTGATTCAACTCAACAGAATAATTAACAGTATTTGCTAAAATTTTGAAAAAACCCACATTTTTACTAGCAGTGTAACGCTAGCAATGTGACGTGTGTATCAAAAAGCTCCTCTACGTTCTTACCCTCCCAAATATATTATCAAAAAAGGAATAATTCCTTTATCTAAAAGGGATATATGATTGTATATATAGATATATTTTTAATGAAAGTACTACTGATAATATAATTGGTGAAATAAAGGTTAAAAGTCTTTATTGTAGCCCTGAACAAGATATGCTTGGGGGTTAGAAAATCCAAAAATCGCAGGGCATCCGAATGTTGAATAATTAAAAAGTATATCTTTTCCACTCTTTAAAATGCATATATGAATTAATGAGCACAAAGTATGCGAATATGTACTTTAATTACATAACTAATATGCAATAGTTCTGTCTTGTCCAGTTGGTTGGGGTTTTTTTCAATGCAAACATAAAAGCCTTATTTAAAATAAGCGACTTACACTGCTCATTTCACTCTTCTTCTTGCACTATTTTATCCCGTGACCATTTTTCATTTCCGATAACAAATAGCATTATTCTGTGTAACAATGCAAGGAACGGGGGCGGTGTTCATTCCTCTCCCTTCGGTTCAGACTGAATGGAAAAGGTGCAGTTGAGAAATTTCCAAGCACACTGTTGTGAACACTGCCGATTATTGCTTCTTGTCTTCCCATTCTGTATTTATTTGTACAGTAAATTATGCACTTAAAAAAGATTGTTTAAAGACTAAACCTTTCTTGCGAGTTGCTGTTAGAAGATACGCTCGAGACGCAGAAAGTGTCGAGTAACGGAAACAAATGCTGACTAAGTTTACATTACTACTGCATGCTAAAGTTTTATCAAATTTTAAAAAGCCAAGAAATAAATTCGCTGTGGAAACCGATGCAGTGAGGTTTTCAGTATGATCATTTGCAGCACAGGGAGAGTCAGAGAGGTTAAATCCCGATAGAAAATAATGCACAAAAATGCCCACCCTTTTCCAAAGAAGCGCGTTTTATGGTCCCATTAGATCCTGATGTCGGGATCTTTAGCCAACATTTGAAAAATAATTTATTTGTCTCTTGGGCAGCCTTTTGGGTCCCTCAAATAAAAGCGTGGATTGGGAGTTGCCTCCTCGGCACCGTGGCAATGGTGAGTGATGGTAGGTACAGCAAGCGGTAGGATGGAGTTACGCTGAAACATCAAATACAAAGTGGGTACTCAGATTTTAGTTGCTAACTATGTAAAGATACCTAGGAGGAAAGAGAAATATCTATAATATATTTCAGAAGTCAGAAATATAGCTACGTGAAGACTTTTTTTTTTTTTTATACTTTGAAAGGCTGGCTTTCCAGTGCTTGTGTTCAGCCAGTAGACTGCTCGTTGCAGCAGCCTGATAACTGGGGAGCTGTATCTTGGTATAGATATATATCAGTTTTCCTTTAAATTTTCCTATGTTGCATGGAATTACTTTAAAATGCCAAATAGTTGATTAGAAGTCGTACATTCTGATCTGTATGTGGTTTTGGTCACTATGTGACTTGACTGTCTGTTCTCATGTGTTAAGGGAGGTTCCAGTTCACCCAAGCATTTAAGCATTCGCTTTACGACATCTTTATTCCACAAACCATTTAAGTACCATTGGTTCTCTGTTCCTGGAGCAATCCCTTAAGTGCTTTGCTGAATTGGGCCTTAATGAAGAATGCATACTGTAATTACCAGTGTTTTTTAGGGTATTTTTACGTATATCCGTTTTTTAAACTTTTAAAATGAGCCTGACCACCTGCGTTCAGTATTTTGAAATGTTTTCATTTCCCTAGTACCATTTTTAATGTAAAGTTATTGAAACTTTTCTGTATAACCAAATTGTATTTAATTTGTCAAATCTTTATAATATATGTATGTATTATACAGTTTCACTATTATTATTTTCTTTTATTACATTTATAATTTGATCTTGCTGTGTTTTTAATGCCGGTGAATGTTGCTGAATTATTTGTATATGCAAATTGCAAGATCTAATACATTCTGATGCAAGAACAAAGCTTCGTTTTTATTCTCAAACTGCATTACTTTCCTTAAATCTTTTAATTTCATTCCTGTACTGTGTGTTCATTTAAATTAAGTATGCTAAAGGACTTGAAATCCATTATCGAGATAAATAGTTTTTCAGTACTTATTTGCAGCTTTTGGAAGTAATATTCGGTTTGGTGTCTGAAGCATTGTGCGTATAAAGCGCGTATAAACTCGTGATAGCAATCGGAAGGCCGGGTCTTCCCAAAGTGCATTAATAAGTAAGACCTGACAATTCAGAGCTTTGACACGACCCTGCCCATTGCAGCCTTCCCTTTTGGGTATGAATGTGGTGATTCCAAGTCTGGCCCTGCAATAGCTCAACAATAGTTATTTCTCAAGTATATTTGTACAGCGCCTGGCGCCATGGCTCCTTTGCTTCCAGCAAAGCATCAGAGCTGGGCAGAGCTGCGAGGAGCTGGGGTTGAGCATCCTTCGAGGGAGAGGGGGGAGTAAGGGAGAAGAGAAGGCTCTGGGGAGACCTTAGAGCCCCTTCTAATCCTTAAGGGGCTCCAGGAAAGCTGGGCAGGGACTCTGGAATGGTTTTAAACTGGAAGAGGGGAGATTGAGATGAGATGTGAGGCAGAAATTGTTTGCTGTGAGGGGGGTGAGCCCCTGGCCCAGGTTGCCCAGAGCAGCTGTGGCTGCCCCATCCCTGGAGGGGTTCAAGGCCAGGTTGGACGGGGCTTGGAGCAACCTGGGCTGGTGGGAGGTGTCCCTGCCCCGGGCAGGGGGTTGGAACGAGATGATCTTTATGGTCCCTTCCAACCCAAACTGTTCTATGATTCTGTGATTCATTGCAGGCTGCTCCGGGGAAGTCTGGGTCCCTGAAAGAGGTGGGCTTTCCCAGATGGGGAGGGGAGGGAGAGGACAGAGAGCTCGCTCTCAGCGCGCGGAACCTCTCTGTTCTGTTGTACCTGAGCTTAATAGTACTGTGCTACACCGCGGGATCGTACCAACATAAAAATACTGGCTTAACTTTCAACTGTCACCCATCATTAATTGAAAGCCCACTCTAGTTAACAGCAATTTCTTCATTCATTTCAGCAGGCTTTATATTGGACCTCATGTGCCAAAAATAATCAAGATGGACCAGTCTTGTAAGAAGTGTCAGGGGAGACGTATGTAAACCAGGAGTAACTATGCTGAATGATTACAATCCTAATGTCAAGCTAATGTCACTGAGATTTGAAAAGACTGAACATTATTTGTCAAGTATGATTTAATGAGGTACGATTCATGCATCTGCCCCCCGTTTCACCTGGTGCACCTGACGCCTAACATTTGGGAGGCACCTTTTCAGTGTAGGTAATTTTCTGATTATTTTTTCCAAACTTGTTTGGAAGAACTTTTACGTTGCATGCCCTTCTCGTGCGCTGTTCTAACATTCCAAGTGTTCGTGCTTGGTGATAATGCTGCTTTCAACCCAAGTTGAACCATCCAGGAGTAACTGTAGCAACGTGTTTGCCAGCAGTAACTTCACCAAAGTGTTGCTGTCTAAAGGTCGCAGCGTGTGGGTGCTGAAGAGGTGTCTTTGCTTCACTGAAAAGATAGATTTCACTGATCAAGAAGTTGCCTGCAGAGTTTTAAATATGGGGATACACCACGCTGAAATATAGAGCCTTTAGGAAATTAGCATTCCGGAAAATATTGCTGTTTCTTACTGTGACACTAAATAGTACCAAGTTAAGAGTAATCTTTTCCATTATGTGTAAAAGCTATTAATTTATTTTTTTTTTTAATAATTCCGGATGAGTGGATAAAATATTTTGTGTGATTGGATTGTATACTTTTAGCAGATACCAAGCACAGTTTGTGACCACTGAAAGTTAACTTTGTGTGAGAACAGACAGATGCCTCTGTGTGGTTTCAGGAAGTAGAAGAATCTCAACTATTAATCAGTTATTAATTTATCATTGGTTAATTTAAATCATTATTGGTAACCATAATTATTGATTACTACAGATCTGCACAATTTCTAGTGTAATAAGGTTCTGCCTAACAGTAGAGTAGAATCACCATTTTTAGATTATTTTCAAGCTAAATAACAGGGATTACAAACTACGAGATGAAAAATGACTTTTTTCCTGTGTTCACCTTAGTGCGCTTCCGTTGGTCTGTTTCTGTATTAAAGATCAACAATAAAAAGGATCTTTGTTAACATACAGCCAATCATAGTGTTTTTATTAACAGCAAATCTGAAGTTGCAGAAAGGACTTGGAATCACTTGATCCTCGCCTCCTTCAAGCAGGTAACAGACGGCTGTTTAGATACTGTATTGAGGATAAAGTTTTCGTATTTGCCTCTAACATCCCGTAAAAAGAGATTTCAGGGAGAAGGTGACAGGATAATTAAGATCCAATGAGTAGAAGTGTTTTCCTCACAACCAATATTACTATATCTCATTTTAATGACAAATCTGTAACGAACAGAAGAATCGTAAGGCTTCACTGGGATACAGAAACAATACAGCTACATGGAAAGTATGAAACCTGTATCTTTTACAATCTTGTTTATATATATGGATTCTATTTAATTACATATAAGAAACAAATTTTATAATTGTGTGCTTCGCCAGCGATTAATTTTGCTTGGCTCATCTGATGAGAATATGCACATATTTTTTTTCCTACTTCTAAACATTACAAAGAAGTACCATAAAACCCTTGTGCTTCTTTATCGAGATTTTGCATTTCACGCCTTGTGATGCTGAAGGTGGTTATGGTTTTAGAAACTCAGCTTTTAGAAAAAACACACTTTCGTTGTAAACTGTTCAAGAATCATAGAACCATAGAATGATTCGGGTTGGAAGGGACCCTAAAGATCATCTAGTTCCAAGAAATATATTTATTTGAATAGGTTATTTAAACAATATAAACTAAGCAAGATCAAAGACGTATTTATTCTGTATGGGCTGCATATGTCAATTCTAAGCTATGCTTTCCTTAATGTAGAAATTATTCAATGCATCAGAGAATTTTTCAAGCAATTGAACTTCACCATGAATGTTCTTCATCTTCGGTATTAAAGGATTATGTTGTAATGTAGATATTTTAATAAGAGCTTTCTTCTAATCATTTTTATGTATTTTCTGTGGTACTTTGCACAGAGTAGGAAAATTACTAATCAGGTTGAGACTTTGCCAAGGAAGTTCTTCCACAAATAATGTGTTGGTGTTTTTTTTTTCCTTTCACCTGTTTCCATCACATTAGAAATTGTTCCAGTGTTTTCATCAGTGTCACATGCAAACTAGTTCTAAATGTTGAACAAAAGATCAGAGTTGTGACTTCATGCCCGTTGGGCAGACACAAAGAAAGCGAAACCCTACCAGTCTGGAAGAGGTTGAGAAGGAATTATTTAGCAGAGTTCCAATAGTAGCAGACTACGAAGCTGAGTTTGTGCTTGTGGTGGCAGAGATCTGCCCCCAGCAGCCAGGATGGGCCGCGGGACATGTCTTTTATGGTTCAGTACAACAGGCAGCGAGTGAGCAGCCAGATGGCTGGCCCTGTCCTGCTCGGGGTCTCTGCAAGAGAAGATTATGTTCCTGTCTTCTTGGAGACAGCAGTACTGTCTTAGTCTCTATGGGAAAAAAAAAACAACAAACAAAACCAAATATTATTTTGCTTTTACATTACTTTGCTTCAAAACTTCATACAGGTAGTTTCTAGTTGAGATTTTTATGGTAACCTGTGGATCAAGTACAAGGTGTTTGCAAGGAAGCAGCACGCGGAATAGGTTTCCTCCCATATTAAGAGTACTGTATACTTTAATAGAGGTTGATGTAATTTGCTGAATACAGTGGAATCTTGCCCTGGTCATAATGAACAAGCGTACAAAACACTAACCCTTACACAAATGGCAGATGAGCAGAAGGACTGAATGGGCAACGCAAAATCCCTTTGATGGTCACTTTTAGGATTAAAAGCGATCTGTTGAAGTTAATGGCAAACTTTCCTGGAGCAGGAATTGTGTTCCCAGATGAGAGAATTTTCACTGTTTTAGTATACAGAGTTGTCAATGTTACGTTTCTTGGTGAGCAGGATACTTACGCAGTATCTGAGAAGTTCTGTAACTTTCAATTGGCAAGTCCGTTGTACAGACACAAAGACATGCCCAGTCCCAGGTATGGACTACAAAGTATTAATTTACATTTAAAAAACGATGTATTTCACCATGACATTGTGTGGTTTGCTTTACAGTCATCTTTCCTTGCTTTGAAGGCTTCATGTGAAAACTGCCTATTAGAAAGCTGGTTTTCAAGATGAGCTTTGATTTTTTTTTTTGAAATACAGAAGTTTTTGCTTAAAAATATAAGTGCTTCACATCACATATAGAAGTTTGATCTTTTGCAATGTCTTTCCCTTAGTAGTTTGTTATCCTGTGTTCTTTCACCGTTTACAAGAAAGAGAAATGTATTATTTCCAAGTATTTATTAAATGCGAATAGAAACCATTTTGGAAAATATCTCTCATTTGTTCATAAACTCACGCAGATTCCTCATACATAAAATAATCTGTCAAAATTAGGTTCTGTGTGTGAGTACAAGCATTCAAAAAATCTTAGGTGCAATAATGTGTCAGTGTAATAAACCATCATTTTAAGAGAGGAAGCCTAGTGCAAAACATTAAATTTTCAGAGATTCATCATACAATAACTTACTAATCTCTAGACTTGAGTTTACACAGTGTGAATAGCCTGAAGTACATATTTTTTCAGTGCCCAATAAAAATTCATGAACTAAATCAAATTGAGAACTCGTCTGTGATGGCAGTGCAACTGAATTCATGCTGATCACATCTACATTAACACTTTATTGTTAGAAGTTGGCGGTTTAAGCATCACTTTCCAGGTATAATTCTGTCTGAACTTTTTTCATTTTGGCGGTTCTAGAAGCAAGGCTTATCGTGATTGTTTTGTTTGTGCCTCCGTGCATTTCCTTGCTGTGTCTTCTGGATCCACTGCCCAAATTACAACTGCATTGAGGGGGTGCTCCTGTGTGTTCAAAGGTAACTCCGTTTTCTAAAAATGGGGGCTGGTGAGTGGTGATGTCCTTTCACTAATTCTAAAGCTGCTGCCTGAATTTAGTGCCTTCTTTACCTAATACCTATATAGTTTATAAAAGCCCTAATCTAGTAAAGGCTTTAACTGGAACTTGTGCTTTCTTAGACTATTGGTTAAAAAACAGTAGTAATACAAATCTGTGAGAAATAAGCCGCATTCATTCAAAAACTTCAAAACTTCATTCAAAAGCTTCCAAACCACCTGTTCAGCAACTAGAACAAATGACCTTGTATAAGGATCTTCACATGAGGAATTAAGATGCTCATTTTTCTAATTCTCTTTATTTTGTTGTTGTTCTAGTGATTAGGGGCCTTTTTGTATTATCGGGCCACTGTCTTCCACTGATAACCCTGATCAAGTCCTGCAAAGTCTCACCGATCTGTACCGATGGATGTCAGTGAAGTAGCTTTATCCTAATTACTTGTTGGTTGGTCGAATAAGTTAAAAGTATCTAAACTACTAGCAAGGGGATTCAAGGACTGCTTTAAAATAAACTATTTTTCAACACATTTTTTGAAAGTTGACGTTTTTACTTCAACATGTATGCAGATGTATTTGTCAGCTTGTACTCCTAGTAAATTAAATGCTCACAGATACAAGTTAACCTCACAGAAAATTTAAACCTTGAAGAAAATGTAATTTTTTCCCTCCTATAGATCTACTGTTGCAACTATTTGTATATCTTCCATTTAAGAGAGCGCTGCTGCTCGTGAAGACAGATTTAAAGGCATGCTTAAAACCTTTATTATAACTTGTGTTTTCCTGTAAGTATTGCTGTGTTTGCAGAGACATTTATCACAAAGGATGTGACAGATGCCGAGTGGTAAGTGCACTAATAAACCACTGCATGTCATGCCAGAATATATCATTATTGGCATACTGCAGATTTTCTTTCTTTATTTTTTTTTTTTGTAAAATCACCAAAGGCCTTGACAAGACAACAATGCCCTTATGATGATAGCAACAAAATTGCTCTTTTGCCGTCCAGCTCAGTTTGATCAGGTGTGGTCTGGAAGAGACTGTCATGAATTAGGCTTTCAAAGAGTTTTACTGGTATAAACTGTTTGGTTTAGGTACATTGTTCAGGTATAAATAGGCTTGTAAAGACCCCCAGGAAGGATCTGACTTTAATATCTGTTTATTGGCAATGATACCCACTGTTAGAGTTATGATTTTGTCTGAATGTTTTACGTCTCAAGACAAGATTGTCCAGTAGCAAAAAGCTATTGTGACAAGCTGAAGGTATGATAACAAGGTCATGACTTAACACGCTGAATTAAATTAAAACCCCACCAAAGCTTATAAAACAGATTTCAGAGTAATTTAATTCAAAGGAAAAAAAAAAAAAAGGCATTTAAAAAGCTGCTTACATCTAACTGTACCCACATCTAAAGTACCCTAAAGTCATCATGCCACATAAAATAGTATTTGAGGCAAACTAGATAATTAAATAAAATAGTAGCAATGTCAAAAGGAGTTCCACTTTGTGAAAGATTTGAATAGTAGAATTTTATCCCTTGAAGGACAAAAGAGTGGATGACCTTGTAAAAGGCCTTTCTCACTTTGTATCTCTTCCCCGCGCCCATGCATGCATAGAACTTTAACTTGGAATTAAGGTCACCAGATTCCCTATCTCAGTAATTCATATGTATTATAAAAGTTTAAAAAATTAGGCATCACTCAGCAACTTGTCTGTTTTCCCTTGGAGTTTCCTTCTTGGGGGGGAAACCATAAAAGCGTGATGTTGGGGTAGAAAGAAAGGAATTGAGCAAGGCTGTCTGCTGTAAATTAGTTATGGTAAAAATAAGGTTTGCTTCTTGAAGGAGTCTGGCAACTGAGGTGTTTTAGCTTTGTATGTCTTTGTATCCTAAGAGACAACAACCAGGTTTAAGTGTTGGTTACCAGTTTATGTTTGGCGGCTCATAAATAGAGGGAGAAAAGATCAGAAATTCAAACTTGCCTATGTATGTTATGCAGGGTGTATTTTAAATATAGTCTGTAAGAGTAAATTGCTCTCCTTTTTTTTTTTTTTTCCAAATTATTCAGAATTTCTGGAAGCACTTTGCTTTTGTGCTTATTTTAATTTTTTTTTTCTGTTTACCTCTCCAGCAACAGAGGTTAATTTGGCTTAGATTTTTGTGGAACTGCAGCCTGAAAGTGAGGTTTCAGTCAGTCTCAGCAAACTGATGCCAAAAGAAGAGTTTTGTTCCCTGTCCCCCTCAAAATTGGCCTGCCAGGGAGGGGAAGAGTGTTGTCACCTCAGTCTTTGTGTGCTGCCTGGCGAATCTCTGTTCCCTTGGTTTTTAAGCACTTTCCTATATCATTTCACGGAGGTGAAAACAGCACCTTGCAGTCTCTCTTCTAGAAGTCCAAAAGCTTTCATGACTCCCTTGGACATCAAAAAGAATGAGAAAGTAAAGAGGCAGGTTGCTTTTAAATCTTAATATTGCGCATCACATAGAGGAGACTCTGGAAAATAAAATGAGGTGGTTGGGGCCTGTATTTTATAATTTCAAATCACTGGTACAAATGTTAAAACCACAGGGAGAACTGAACATAATGATGGAAATTGCATGGTCCCAGCATAATCTGCATTTTTCTGTACAATTTTTTTACAGCATTTTAAAAAGTTATCTTGTGTATTCTGGAGAGGGCTATGGTTAAAAGCCTTTACAATCTGAAAAATGTTTCTGATCTGAGATTACATTCAAAGGGCTCAGAGGTACCTTCCCTTCCTCAGCTGTTTTCAAACAATGGTTTCTTCTCATTTTTAATACCAGATTATCTCATTGATTGGAGATTAATTTTTAAATATATACAAACATGTGATAGCCATATCAAAAATATAAGCTTGAACATGGTTGCGGAGGATAACGATATTGGATTTGTCTAGGAATAGCTCTTTCCACCTTTGTGTGACTGAACTGAATTCTGTTTACTTGCCTGTTGTTTTTTTTTTTCCTTTTTTCTTCCATCTTCAAATGCAGAGTAGCACAAACAGCGTTTGCCTTGACTGTGTGTCTTACCAATTCTCCAATTCAAGTCCTAGTAATGGATTCCTGTCAGGGAGCAGAGAATGGGAATCAGTTTTTGTAGACAGATAGATGAAGGTGGCTGATTAAAACGGACTTAAAATTCTCCTTTAGTTTTTACTGCTGCTTTCCTCCTCCCATCCTTCTTCCTTTCTTTTCTTTTTTTTAAACCCCCTTATTTTTAAGAGTATTTGAATCTAATTACCAAAAGACCAGTGCAGAAAGAGATTCTTAAATTTGTTTAGAAAGCAGCCACGTAAGTTATGCTGAAGTGATATAAACTGACTCCGGACCTTTTTTTACTGAGTTAAGGAGTTCTCTTAAGGTTCAAGCAACATTAGTAACTAAAGAGGAGCATACCTGGGACCGATCTGACTCCCCTCCCTCACAGAGACGCTGAAGAAGCCCACCCAGGCCGGCACCTGCGGTAGGGATCTCTGTTCCGGAGGAGGAGGATTTGAAGCGGGGCCGCCCTGAGGCGGGAACGGCAGCGCCTCAGGCCAGTGCCGCCATTTGAAATCAAACCGCCTCCTTCCTCCCCATTGGGCGCGCTGCGCACCCACGTGACTGCCCTTGCACCAATCGCCCCGTGCCGCGCGCCTTTTCGAAACAAACACCCTACCTTCAGTTCGACCCTGCTTTTCTCCTTCCGCGAAGCCGGTACCGGTTAAGGCTAAAAGAGTCCGGCGGCCGCGGGGTGCCTGTCCCAGCCGGCTGGGCTCGGTGTGTCCCCTCAGCCATGGCAGCTGTCAGCAGGTGAGGGCGGCGGCGGTTCCGGGGCTGTCTGCAGCGGCACCCGTGCTCTTGTTTCGGCGCGGCGCAGGGATACATCCCGCGGTGCGAGGGCCCAGCGCGCGCGGGAATGTTCAGTCGGCGCCGCGCCCTGACAGACGGGGCTGGGCGGGCGGGGGGGGCCGCGCCGCTGTCGCCATTTCAGCCCCTCAGCGGGCTGCCAGCGCTCCGACGGAGGTAGGAGGCGTCCGGGCCGCTGCTGTGCTTGGGGATGCGGCGATGGGGGGAAGCGCGGCTTCGTGGGGAGGAAGGGCCGCGTCCGCCCGGCCCGATCCCGGAGGGGTGTGAGGGGGGATCGGGCCGGGCAGACGCGGCTCTGAGGGGAATTGGGACGATTTGTCCCCCTTGGGGCTCGTACTTCGGCTTCTGCAGCACACGTGGTGCTTTTCGCTTGTAGTAGTTGGTGGCAACTGTGCACGGGGCAGTTTGGGTAAGGAAAACTGAAGGCTCTCGTTTTCTGTAACGTACAGGTAAAGGCTTTTCTTAAGGGCGCTGTCAAATTCGCCCTAGGTGTGTTTTGTTTTTTTTCAACAAGTATTTTATCGTGTGAAGCCCAGCAAAAAAGTTCAGAAGGATCGCTCTTAACTCCATTAGTATGTATAGTATTTGATAGTGGGTTTTATATATGCTTTTTTGAGGATTGCTTGCACTTCGTGGCACACTCATATTTATGTATGAAAGGAATAGCCTATCTGGCTGTGCAAACGCTGTGGGTTTGGGTTTGTTTCTTTTGGTTTTTTCCCCGCAAGTTAAAGGCTGTTCCTTCTGCATTCTCTGTACTTGCACGCAGAGATGCACTTGCCATCCTCTCAGCTGTATCAGCAGCCTCGCACAAGTTCCTAGCAACCGCTAAACTTTCAGCCTTCTTTTTCAAGCTGTCTTCCTGCGAGTGCCCCTTCGCGGTGATGCCACCGTTTCCTCCTTCTTCAGGAGGATACTGCTGTAGTCAGTTTGTCTCTGTTTACTTTAAAATCAAGTCTAAGATTTTCCATGTAGGTAAGAAAGCGTGTAATATCTAGATTTAGGTGAGAAAGAGTGATTATTTGCGTGAAAACAGCTTTAAGTTTCTTATGGGATGAAATATAGTATGTGTTGCCCCCGAATCTTTGTAGAGGCTCTGATGGGTAGCGAATACCTATTGCACGTGTACAAGTAGTATAACCGACTTTACATGAACATGTGATGACTGCTCTTGCCACCGTGTATAAACATTAGTTTCTCCAAGTATGTAGTGCCTTCAGCTTCCAACTTACGATTACAGTAACCACTCATGGTAAATAGTTCCCGTTTTTCTACACAGGCAACTTGTAAATGGCACTGAGATTCTTCTGCTGTACGTTGGAAACTGTCACTTGAACAGAATTGAAAAAAAAATATTACATTGATTTACTTTCATAAATACGCAAAGCATTATTTGGATGAGTAATTTTGATGTTCTTTTATAGGTAGGATTCCTTACACTTGAATTTGAAGATGCCGCTCTTTGGGAATATTATTGTAATTAAACGGAATGGGACTGATGGAATTACTTTTCCACTCACTGCAAGTTCTTGTTTATTTGGAAGGTGAGAATTAGTTGAGTACTTGCATACATTGAAATAACGTTAGTGATGTTTTTCCTGCGGATTATATCTTTTAATACTTATTTGCAGAAATAAATGTTTTTTTATTTGGGAATGATGTTTAGGGGACGGAAGGTGATATTGGACTAAGGTTAATTGTAAGATGAGAAAGCTGAACTTAATTTTTGTTATTTATTTTTGTCCTTGCCTTGCCAAAACTACCTTTTTTTTTAAAAAAAAAAAGTTTCTGGCCGAAGGACATCTGGGGGAGGGTTTGAAAGTAATACACAGTTGACAAGCAAGTGATGGTATTCTTTTATCCAGAGGCTGTTTCCAGATAATTGACTGGTGAAGAGAAGCGAGGTATATGGCTTGTATTCCACCGTTTTCATTACATCAGTGCTTTTCTCAATATTTCTTTTTTTTTTTGCTTCTCCCAAACCATGGTAATGCAATATGTCAGCCAATATCTAGAATTAATATTAAAAACTAATAAGAACTTATACCTCCTTCTCCAATCTTGAAACTCACTTTGACTTACACAGTTGAGTGATAGTGGGTTTTGAGCTTGATCCAGCTATTTTACATTAAAAGATAAAATTAATATACCTGAACGGTATATGTGAAGACTTGACTGGATGATCTGACTATAAATAGGCTTCAAATAAAATGTTTTTACTTCTCTTAAACTAGGTCTGTTCAGCACTTTACTGGCTGATAGATACCTTAAATAACTAACTATTCGGTATGGGAAGCACTCCAGTGTGAATAGTACTGTTCTTTGGCTTCATCAGAGCTGCCCGTGTGGGTGATACTTAATGGTACAAACATTAATTTCTGCCAGCTGCAGCAGTGAGAGGTGTCAGGTATTTCTGTGAATAGTGTCTCTGGTATGAAAGCTGATACGTTTGCTTCTAAGAACTACAGCATGTCAAAAGCATTAGAAATTAGCTTAAAAAAAAAAAAAAGGAAAGAAAAAGTCTGTACACTTATAGACCCAGCTTTCACTTACTAACAACTTTTAAGAAGGTAGAAGTGGCTATCCAGGTGAGACCAAAGGTCCATCTGCCCAATATTCTGTTTCTGACAGTGATCAGTAACGAAGGCCTCAGAGCATGTGCTCTTAAGAGCATGTGCTGGCATTTTCTAAAAATATTCCACAGGTCTTTGGCAACTTGCAAGTCGGGAAACAAGTAATCTCAAACCACCCTATGTCTGTTGGAGACATGTCGCTTTCGGCTTGTTGTGAACTGCTTTTTTCAGAATTGTGGTATTTTACGTATGTTTTCTGGTATGGATTCTCTGAGGTAGAAGTGTGAGCTCCTGTTATTTTTTGCCACAGTTGAAAGACTCAGGTAGTTAATTTTCTTCATATTACCAAATTTAAGAAAGTATCATGCTGCTGTACAATTATTAGCTGAAAAGTTGGGAAATCACCTAATTCTATCGCAGTCAGATTTTTCTGTCTTTTATGTGTCTTGGAACTGAAATTGTATTTTCACCCGCAGGAGAACAGAATGTGATATTCGCATCCAGTTGCCTCAGGTCTCGAAAGAACATTGTAAAATTGAAGTAAATGAAAACAAGGAGGTAAGATATACATATTTTAATGATATATGCATTGCATCGGTGGATCTCATCAAGCTACTGAAATGTTTGTTTTATTTTTAGGCAATATTGACTAATTTAAGTACAGTAAACCCTACGCAGCTGAATGGTGGCTGTTTTCAGCAGCCTGTACCTCTGAAGCATGGCGATGTGTTAACTATTATTGATCGTTCTTTCAGGTAAGCGCCACTGACAAATTAACGCCTTCACCCTAGAATGTGTTCTGCAGGCAAACAATGCAGAGATCTTTGTGGATGCTCGCTCTCACTGCTGGTTGAAGATGCAGAAGATGGCTGCAGATAAATGGGAAAAATTAAAATGTCCTTTTAACCATCTTCAGAAACAGAAGTTAATCTACTTTATTTCGTATTTTTTTACAAAGTCTTAGAGACCTTCTTCAGAAGGCAGGATTGCTTAAAGATATTATTTTCTTATCACTTTTGTATTACGTTAAGCTAAGCCAATAAAGATAGAATTGCCTAGAGAGATCATTTTGATTTTGTAGTCAGTTTTAGGGGAAAATTTAGAAGTATTTTGATATAGTTAAAACTTTTAAAAGTGATATGTGTATTGTTGGGAGTGGACAAATATTGCTAGGTCATTTATCTTAATAATGGGAATTTAGTTGTCTATTTGACAAAAAATGGTTGTCTTTTTAAATAATTCTTCCAGATTTGAATATCCTCTGCAATCAACTCCAAGAAAGAGGCGTTCTAGGTCTCCAAAAGATGAAACACTGCAGGTAATTTTGTGGCAATTTGTTACAAGTACACTGATATTAGCAGTGGTAAGGTCTTCTATTTTCTTATTAGGAATAATTTTTCAGCTATAGGCTACCTTTCTGTTTGAAAATACAAGTAAACTCCTTCAGATAAATACTTTTTAAGAAATTAATAATTTATTAATTTTAAACTTGCAGTTTCTGGTAATAGATACTTAATAATCTATGATGTTACTGATACAGGTAAGCTATTAAAAATTAATCCTTAGCTTTTTTGAAGGGGGGGGGGATGCAGGAAATGCGGAGTATGGGCATTGGATATTCTTGTACTTTAAATGGGGAAGTTTGCCCTAGAGAATAAGCATTCTTTTTTTCAAAATTAATCTGTTGTTCTGTGCGCAAGTACACTAATGTGTTGTTGGAATTTATAAATATCAAACTAAGCCTATTCTTTAATAATTTATTTTCATTAGTTTCTTTTTTTTTTTTGTTCTCAGCAAAATTTTCTCCTTTAAAGGGGATAGTGTTAGTCTATGAGTACTGTGGCTATTGAAAGTTTTGGGGTTTCTTATGTTGTGGTTCTCTTATTTAAATAAAAATCTTCCACTAGGTCTGGTAAGAAGGTGAGAGTGAAATGTGTTTATGTATATTCTTGTGCTACAGCTGCTTTTAGAGCTAATAATTTCAATGATAAAACAAGACCTAAACTCTTGCTTTCTATGGCTTCAAATATGTATTGGTTGGTGTTCTTAAGCTTTTAAATAATTTAGGGTTTCATGTGAATGCTTTTAAGCCTGTTAGCAAACTATGCATATACTTTTATAAACCTAGTGGTTTTCAATGTACAGTAGAAAGCTAAACTGTAAAATATTTGTCGCTCTGCTGTAATATTGTACAAATTTACAGGTTCTTCATGTTCAGCAGGTGGCAGAAGTGGAATCATTACACCAACAAACTTCAGGACCTAAAAGTCTTTGTGCTTCAGGTTAGTACCTGTTTTATGGGGGGTTTGTTTTCTTCTTCCCCCTTAACTGCATTTCTTCTTAGTGTAAGAGGATAAACAAGGTTGAAAAGAGCAAAAGAAATGTATTTTTAAGACTTTTCAATCTGAGTACAATACACCTTGTTATGGCAGCATACTATCTTATCATACTGAGATGCTGTGATTTACCGAAGCTAAGTCCTTCCAGGAGAAATCAGTCTAATTGCATCCTGACAAATGGGCAGCAACAGTTAGCCTGGAATTGGCAAAATCCATGTATATTGATTTAAGTGATTTGTGCAAATTCAGTTTATGAAGATTGTGGCTAAGAAGGGAATTCAGTAGACCAGCTTTGCAAATGCAATACAAATGTCAGTTGAAACTGATGTGTGAAATAATTGCCTCTTACCTTTTACTTTTCAGTGCCATCAAACAAATATAACATGACAAATTCACCTTTGTGATTAAAACTTAACTTGCAGTTTAAGTCAAGTTAAAACTTAACTGACCTGGAATTAAGCTAGATCCCTTTTGAGCAAATAATGCATTATCTCATTTATTCTTTCCTAGTAAGAAGTTGAAGCAGGTATAATTTTGGAGATAAATAGGAAGGGTTAATTTTGCTGATTGAAATAATAGTTTACAATAGCTGTTTCGTGTAAAAATCTAGACCTACTAAGTCTGGGTAGTTACAGATCGTGGACTGGTTAAATGGCAGGACTTCACCTTTCCATCCTTCTTGTCTTAAGTAATGCTACTTTCATAGGAAGATACAAGGTTTGTTAGATGGAGGCTATTTATCTACAGAGAAGTTTGATTTTTGTGACAAATGTTTATTACAGTGCAAAAAAACCCAGGCTGTTTCAAAGTGTTCCATTTCAGTGGGTTGCTGTAAGCACATCTGTATTCACAGCATTCGGGTGATAGGTTCCCCAGCACTGTCCTATGATAGAACAGTCTTTGCTACATTGTTCTATTAACTCTAAGGGAACAACATGTCAGCTCAGTAAAAAAAAGACTGACATACTTGGGTAAAAGCTTTCATAGAAAGATCTAATTTCCTGTTCTTTCCCGTGTCTCTTGTCTCCCCTTCACTCCTTTTCCCCTTTCCCAGAAGATAATTAACAGGCTTTTCCTTGTATGTCAGAGTTCCTACCTTCATCTTTACATGGCCTGTTTCCCATCACAGTTAAGAAAAGTCAACATGTATCAGCGTTTGTTTCAGCAGTCATTAATGTTGACATGAAGTAGTGTTGAGAAGTAGACCCTGTAGATGTACAGAAGTGCATGAGGTCTCAGCTTCTTGTGGCTTAAAAAGGCAGCTCTTACCAGATGAACTCTGTTAGCTTGCATACACCCTTGCTCATGGAAAAGGCAAAGCGAAGCATGCTAGCTCAGAGCTTCCTTGGGTACAGTTTACAGTGGAATGGCAGCACACGTGCAGTCACTTGCTATGGCTCGTCTGGGAGGTAGCAGTGATGCTTTATTGCCTGGCTTTACCCTAAAGAAGCATTGTCATAGTTCCAGCAACACAGCATCTGTGTAAACGCAGGACAAAAAGCAGACTGAATTGTGGTAAGCCGATCTAAATGGTCGTTTAATTCTATGCTCATAGGTTTGTCTTGTGGCAGCCCTGAAAGATATATATGAGCCATCGATTATGAAGAAAAGCAAAAGCATGAAATGCCAAGTGCCCTATCTGAATACGGAATAAATTCCAGATTAGTACTTTAAAATTTATGGTAAACATTTCAATACTAATGCTTCTATTATGAAAGAGATTGTTAGTGTTAACAGAGCTTCATTTATAGTGCTGTATCCTGGACCCTGGTTGACTGTCTTGGGATACGAAAGGAAGGAATATTTATCTGTATTTATGGAACTCACATTTGTAATTCTGCAATTGTTAGGTAACTCTGCATCTATATTACTTTTTGTTTTTGCTTTGCTTTTCTTACTTGGTAGATAATGCTGAGTGTGAAGAAAAAAATGCCAATGAAAATAAACAAAGTACAGAGGAAAATATTTCCAAAGCTTTACCCATCAGACTACAAACACCCAAATCTTCACACAGAATACATCAATCTAGTAAAAAACAAAGTGAAATGTCTCCCTTTAGTAAACTCTATGAAAAACTGAAAAAAGAGATGAAAGTGAAAAAATCTCTGCAAGAGGGAAATGTATCTGAACAACCTGCAAAAGAAGATGGTAAGAGTGTTCTGCTAGAACCAAGTGCTCAAATTAAATCATGGAGTTGTGTTAATGATTTGGGAAGCCTGACTAAAGAAAAAGAAATAGGCAGAAGTGAAAATATTGAAGAATGTAATATAAAAATGAAGCAAGAAGCAATCGGTTTAGAATGTAACCAGATCTCAGCTGTAGGAAGTGCAACCAAGAAGAGTTCTACCAGAAGTCCTCGAACTTCTCTTTCAAAGGATGGGTCAAGAGATATTGGTAGAAGTCGTCACTCACAGGATCATAAGGAACTAAGAACAGCAGACGAATCTAAAGCTATTGAAGTTACAACCAAACCCAGCAAGGATAATAATGGAAATGCAGCATTTTCAGTGAAGCAGTGCTCTATAGAAAGGTTGGATTATGCAGATAAAACTAAAATACACAGCTCTGCAATACTGTTAAATGAACTAGTACAAACAACTAACATGACAAATGTTTCTGAAGTAGATAAATATGTTCTGTCAGCGCCCAGAAGGAAGAGTCCTCGGTCTCATTTCATATCACCTACCAAAGAAATTAGTGGAATGAATCCTGTAAGTACTGGTACTCCAACAACTCAACCATGCGTGTTGTTGAAGCGCAAGTCTTTTTCAGAAATTTCAGCTGAAACTCAAAGGGAAGATTCAGTGTGCAGAAATGATAGCCTAAACCAACTGCCTTTGGCAGAAAATAAATGCTTAAAACAAAGACGAAATAGTAAACAACATACACCAGGAAAACCTGTAAAAGAAGAAGTGCTGAAAGAAATTTGTGATCAGGCAAACTTTGGTAACTCAAAAGAGGGACTCTCTGGAACTCCTGCCTCTTCTAATTCCAAGAGTCCCAGAAGAAATAACAGGCAAAGTAAAGAATTCTCAAACAAAAGTGTCCGTTCAGAGACACTGGCTTCAGAAAAGTTAACATCAGAACTGGCATCTCCTGCTAGTCATAAATCTGAGTCTGGAAGAAAAAGATGTGGACCAAGGACCTCTGGACTGCTAACTGAAAAAGCTTCGGAGACAAATGCCATTCAAGAACATCACGAAAAGACTACAGACAGAAAAAATAGCGAAACTGAAGAAGAGCTGGCCACGAAGGGGAATCGTCAGAAACAAGATTTAGAAGATGCCAGTGTTATAAGGCCTCGTAGATTGTCATCAAAGAGGAGGTCTTCTGGAAGTGCTACTGTACTGAAAGACAATGAGACTGTCTCGGAACTGAATATTTCTGGCCTGTTGGCTGGAGAAGACTCAGGTAAATAATCCCCTGCCTCATTGTTGTTGTACTTGAGAAATTCTCATAGTGTTTTTATGAGAAATTTTCCACTTACTTAAAACATAGAACTCATTGCTGATGTGTTAGTTCTAAAATATTTGTCATGTAATCATATTTGACCATAAAAATACACAATAATATGTATAAAAGTTTACTCAATTGAATCTATTTATCTTTAAGGAATGTTACCTTCTGATATGTTTCCAACTCTAAAATGCACTGTTTTCTATGTGGGTTAAAATGTTGACCTGGATTCTTGGATATATAGAAATACTTTCAATTGTCATTTTTAGGCAAGACAAAAAGAGTAACTCAGAAGAGGAAAAGTGGTGATGTGCTACTTCAGCCTGTAGGAAAAAGAAAGAGAGTGTCTTTTGGTGGTCATCTAAGTCCAGAACTCTTTGATAAAAGTTTGCCTCCCAACTCGCCCCTTAAAAAAGGTGCAATTCCTGCCAGACTGAGCTTACCGTTTGGAAACTCACCTCGTGCTGTTCTGAAAAAGGCTCAGGGATTGAAGCACTTTGCAGTCCAGGTAAACGTCAAGGCTAACGAAGTTGCTAAGACAGTTAAAGTGAACAGAATTTAAAAATTCTAAGACTTCTAAAAATTAATTAAAAATTAGTAGTAAACCTTGTTAGATGTACATTGGGAAGTGGAAATTTTAATTGCAAATTACAATGGTACTTGAAATCAGCAAATTTTAATAAGCATTTTTTGAACTTCTCTGCTGTAGAAGAGGACTCGGTTTACCCTTCATATCTACCTGTCTTTATACAGGAGGTGTGTTTTTATTCACCTCAGATGCTATTGCTCATTCTCATGCATATGCAGGAGTATATTTCTGTTTGTGCTTTGCAGCAGTGTCTACAAGCTCCAGTTTACCATAAATAACAAAATGGAACGGTAGTTTGTCGGCAGACTGTGCAAGCTACTGCTGCATAGTTTGGCTAGAAGTTTGAAAACATTTGCTGTCAATTTAAACTAGTTAAAATGTGTGTAGTGTACTTGATGTTAAAACTTTTTGAATGAAGTAGAATTCTAAAATCAGTTCACTTATTCAAATGAATTTGCACGTGTTTTGTGAGACTGTTTTGAAACTAAAACTAGTTAGAAGTTTGTTTTCAGAGAAGGATATTTAAGGCTTTTTCAAATGATCTGATGATATTTTATACTTTTGTATTTACTGTCAGAGATGTAGATGAGCATTTGTAGTTCAGGTGTGTGCATTTTATCTTTATGTATTTATTATTTTTTCTCTACTAGGACCTTTCTGAACATTTGCAGAAAGAAAAAATGTCACCAAAAAATTTGCCAGCCCAGAAGTCCCCAGCTGCCTCATCCCCTGCCTCTGGGAAGGCCTCACCTAAATTTACTTCAGGCTCTCCAGCACCTTACACAAAAGGACGTTTCTCTATTTCTCACATCATGACACCGTTACCAATTGCAGAAGAGAAGGATGCTGTTGCAGAAGACACGAATACAAAGGAGAAAAATGGTGCCCGAGTGAAAACACCTAAATCTCCTCGCATTAACCAAGATGAGAAAACCTTTTTAACAGTCACACCTGACAAATTAACAAGAAGTGCACAACTTGCTTTGAAGGTCACGCCCATGAAGAGGAGAAGCGGGGCTGTAGCAGTTTTCAATGCAAAAAGAAGAAGTGGTGCCTCTAGTGCCAATTTACTAGGTTTGTTTCAGCAGTTAATTCTTAATACTAGTTTTAATGCTTTAAAATACAGGAACAAAACTGAAGTAGGCATATTATTTTGTTATGCAGAGGCCACCAAATGATTGGCCTGTCTTTTGATGGTGGTCGGACTTTTGGAAACAACTGGGAATTGCAAAGTGTTTGTTACATTCTTTCATATTTATGAACAAAAAATACTAAAGGATATATAGAACTGTATTTAGAACACAAATCTTAATGTTCAGAAGTTGAAAAATGGTACAGTTAAGGTTCTTCTTGCAAAGTTAGTTGCAGTAGTGATCATTCAAGTCCTTCAAGTTCAAGTAGTGTTGAACTAAATCAAATTGTATCAATTACACCAACTTTGATTTGAAAATGTGCGCGTTATAGCCATCTAGCTTCAGTTTATTTTCTTCGTGCATTTTATACACAGTTCACAACTTTTGTCCATGGACTGGAATGCACTTAACTGTTGATAGTGGTCTATAACAGATATAATTAAAAAATAGAATAATTGGATGCTAATTTGAATATTTTGAAACTGAACATTTGAATTTGAATGTTGAACCCTAGTTTGAAATATTTTTAACAGTTTTGGAAACTATGATTGGGGAGCTCTGGTTCTTGAAATTTTTATCTTTGAAGAATCTTACAGATAAGGTGTCTTTGGCATCTGTTTTTGTAAATTAAATCAATTTGACTCTTTCAAAATCAAATTTAAAGCTTCCCACCAACCCCACCATTCACCCAGAAATTTTTGTTACTCTTTACTATCTCCATTATTTGTAGTGTCATTTGAAAATTTTGAACAACATACTACATACAATGTCCCAATGGTGGTCTCATCATTAATATTTCATGATGAGATAAAATCACAGGCCTTCACAATACTTCCTGGTTAATACAGCTGAATGTGGTGTTAGTCTTTTAGCGAAGTGGATTTATTTTCAGTGGCTTTGGTTGGTCCATTCATTTTAATAGTTGCAGAGTACTTAACACATATTAATGGCATACTGGTTTTCACCACCTCTCTGTAATGTAAAAGTGGTTTTCAATTTCAGTGCATCAGTTTCTTCTGTAATGTGAAAAGAACACCACAGTTCTTAAAAATTTGGGATATCTACTTGTATCCAAAATAAAACTCTGTGCTTCCAATGCTTTTTCAGATAATTTCCTGCATGTTTGGCATTTTTCTATGTATCCTGAACACCCTGGCAAAGTTCTTCTTATTTACTCACTTTTCCCAACTTGCACAGGAATGCTGACAAGAGAATAATAATATCATTTTCCTCAGGAATGGTGTTCCCTTTTTTTATGTCTACTTAAAAAAAAAAATAATTGTTTCTTTTATATGTTCCCTATCTTTTCATAGCCTATTTCTGAAGTAAATGAGGTAGATGTCCGTCCAACTTACAGCTTCATTTATTACGCAGCTGTAACTAATTCCCTGATACATTCACACTGTACTGTGCACAGAATGGTGCTGTGAGAAAGATAATTGGGAATTTCCAGAGTATGTTTTAAGGAGAAGGCGATATAAGAAAAAATATGGAAAGTCTGTGTAGGTCTAAATGCTGTAAGCAGTGTAAATAATTTCCTGACTACGAAATTCCTTGAGACGGTGGTGAAAGAAAAGCTGGAAAGAAAAGCCGTTTCTCTGATGTTAAATCTCATGCCCCACCAGGGAAAAGTTCAGGTACAGTAATGAAGGAGACTGAAAGGCTCATGGCAATTTTCTGTTGGGAAAAATTACATCGCTACAAAAAGAGCGAGGAAGGAATTGGGTCAGGAATCAGTTCTAGGATCTAACATCTATTTGACACTTTTTGTTGTTTTGTTGTGGAAAGCCGTACTGGGTACTTGGACCCTTGCTAAACTTCAGTTGAAATTGAGTCTGCCGATTGAAAGTATTTCAGAGAGCACTTTAATGTAGGTGGTGTCAGGTGATCCAACAACCGCTTTCCTGTCGCTGACTGCAGCAAATCCATTGGAGTCATAAAGAAATAATTGCGAACTTCCACTTATACAGCTGAGAATTAAAGTGGTTATTTCTCTTTTGCTTTTTAGTTGCAAAATCTTGGGCAGAAGTGGTAAAATTAGGTGTTGCAAGACCACAGTCAAAGACTGTTAAAAAAAGTGTCCAAAAAGGAAGATCACTAAAGAAGACAACCCAATCACCAAAGGTAATTTTTTCTTTTTTTTGTTTGTTTGTTTTTGAATAACCACAAAACAGCTTGTAGGTATTTTGCTGTACTATGATGTTAAATGGGTGTTGATGTCTTTGTCACAGTGTATAAGAAATGTAGATTTTTATATAAAAGGAATCTCTTTGTTTATTAACTTTTTTTCCTCCTTCTTTCTCCTTTGCAGACTCCAGAAAGAAAAATAAAAGGTCATTTTAGTACAGGCCACGCTGAGTCACCTGCTACAATAGTTGTAGGCAGAGCTTATTCCACCACAGCCAGAACAGCTGGACAGGTCCCTAAAGTGGTAAAAAATACTATTGTGAAGCTAAACATGAACATGGACGAAAGCTTCACAGGTAAGTTTTTTAAAGTCTGTTGCTCACTCTGCCAACTGTGTAGTTCTTATGTCAAAGCATAGGCTCATTTCTCTGAATATAATTTATAGGAATGACTGAGATGTTTCAAACTCCAGAAAATAAGCGTGGAAAATCATTACCTTTGTCCACTGGCCAGAAGACTGATTTTACACCAACATGTACTGCAGCTGAAATTTCTGAACTGCACACTCCTGAAGAATCTGGTATGTATGTTATTTAAAAAAAAAAAAAAAAAAGGAGATGTTTTGGTGTATTTAGGGGTAGTGAGATGTCTGCTACTTGAGAGAGTGAGTAGTCTCAGCCTAGGCAGACTTGATGTGTTGAGATGAAGCATCTGGCAACCTGTAAAAGGAACCATTGATTTTTATCATGTGTTAAAAGATATTTTTGTAGTTCCAGTTAATTTTTCAGTAGATGTTATTCTCTTACTTGTTCTGTTTGGTATGAAACTTCAAGATGCTGAAATATTGTTTCAGGCAAGTCTTGTGCTGAAGCATGGTGCTTTCTTAATCAGTTGTCTGTGGATACGTCTAAATCCAGTGACAAAGTTTCATGGCAGGGAGAGGTTATTGTGTAACCTTGCAGAAAAAGTCCACTTAAAATTTTCTTAAAAAGCATCAGGTTAGAAAGATTTGTATTAACATGGTACTTTGTTGTGCATCTTTTGCTAATAACCTTGCATACCAGTCATTGATTGTGTCCCTAATTAATTCATAATTCTTCAAATTAAAATTCTCTTTTATTGAGAATTTAGCAAAACTGAGCATCTACTGAAACACCAAGAAAAATCATTAATAAATCCTCCAATATTTAAACTAATAATAATAGTTGAAATGTATTTTGTTTTATTTCAGATGTTGTGGAAGATAGGCTTAAATATAACAAACCTCATTATAACTTCAGAAGGGAGTCCAGTAAAAAGTGTTTTCTTTGAAAAGATGAACTAGTATAGTGATCTTCATCCTCTTGAAGATGTCCGTTATCAGCTGTTATTTATCCTGTTATTTATTGCTTTCCTTAAATTGGTGGGCAAGCAAGCTGGGTGAGCAATTGGCTGACGGATCGTGTTCAAAGAGTTACAGTAAATGGGGTTACATCAGGCTGGTGGTGGGGTCTCTCTGGGCTCAATTTTAGGGCCAGTGCTCTTTAATGTTTTTATAAATGATCTGGACGCAGGAATTGAATGTACGTTAAGTTAAGTTTGCTGATGATACTGAACTAGGAGCTGTGGACTCCCTTGATAGTAGAGAGGCCTTAACAGAGATCTTGATAGATAAGAGAGCTGAGAAATCACCTGATGTGTGAAATTTAACAAGAGCAAGTGCTGGATTCTTCACCTGGGTTAGGATAATCCTGGTTATACATACAAATTAGGGGACGAGGGGCTGGAGAGCAGCCCCATGGAAAGAGATCTCGGGGTTTGGGTTGATGGTAAGCTCAACATGAGTCAGCAGTGTGCTCTGGCAGCCAAAAGGGCCAACCATGTCCTGGGGTGCAACAAGCACAGCATAGCTAGCCAGCGGAGGGAAGTGACTGTCCCACTCTGTACCGCACTGGTGCAGCCCCACCTCGAGTGCTGTGTGCAGTTTGGGGCACCTCAATATGAGAAGGACATCAAAATATCAGAGTGTGTCCAGAGGTTCCTTCAGCTTGGAGAAGAGAAGGCTAAGGGGTGACCTCATCAAGGGGGAGAGTGGAAGGGGAGGTGATGTCCTCTCTGGTGAGTAGTAATAGGACACAAGGAAATGGAGTGAAGCTGCATCAGGGAAGTTCAGGTTGGACATTAGGAAAAAGCTCTTCACTGAGAGGGTTATTGGTCGCTGGAACAGGCTCCTGAGGGAAGAGGTCACAACACCAAGCCTGTCGGAGTTCAAGGAGCATCTGGATAACTCTCTTAGTCACATGGTTTAGTTTCAGGTAGTCCTGTGAGGAGCAGGTGGTTGGACTCAATGATCCTTATGGGGTCGCTTCCAACTCAAGATATTCTATGATATAGATTTTGCAAAAATCTCTTTTTTTTTTTTTTTTTTTTTTTTTGTTTCCTTGGTGTCAGAAAGGTCAAATTTATGTTCTTTAATGTGAAAATTTCTGATTTATGTCTGGTATTCCTTCAAAATGCAAAGGAAAGTGCAATAAAAAACTTGCACCACTAGAAATTTTAGGGACAACAGAAAACACTAATTTTATATCAGATTAAATAAGAAAAAAATAATATTTTCTTATAGTTGTTTTTTTAAATGTCTGCTGTGCCTTGTCAAAACTAGTTACCAAATCAATTGTTGATGCACACTTTTTTGTATTTTGGTTTGTAGAAGTTACTAGCTTTTTGAATCCATTTTACTTGGTTATACAGCAATTAGAATGCTTGAATTTTCTGTTTAGTTCTTTTTCCAAATTACAAAAATTTACTACTTATTTTAGGAGAGATGATGGTGTCACCTTTATATGGTTCAGATGCTTCAGAACAGAAACAAGATAGTCCACGCATTAGTCACTTTCTGAGAGAGAAGGAGTCTCTAAAGTCTATGTTTGATGCAGTATCCGCAAAAACTCCTGAAAAAAGAAAAGCTATGCTGGAAGAAAATATTAGCGTGGACCATTTGTCAGTAATTCCGGAAAAACAAGCATGTCAGGTGAAATCTGGAAGTAAAAGGAGTACTCCAAGGCAGAAGTCGGAGCCAGTTGAGGTCATGTCAGGCATCAAGCAGCTTCTAAGGACTCCACAGCAAAGGTCAGAACTGGTAGAGGCCTTGTCAGGCATCAAGCAGCTCATGAGGACCCCGAAGCGGAAATCGGAGCCTGTAGAGGCCTTGTCTGGCATCAAGCAGCTCATGAAGACCCCGAAGCAGAAGTCGGAGCCTGTAGAGGCCTTGTCTGGCATCAAGCAGCTCATGAAGACCCCGAAGCGGAAATCGGAGCCTGTAGAGGCCTTGTCTGGCATCAAGCAGCTCATGAAGACCCCGAAACAGAAGTCGGAGCCTGTAGAGGCCTTGTCGGGCATCAAGCAGCTCATGAAGACCCCGAAGCGGAAATCGGAGCCTGTAGAGGCCTTGTCGGGCATCAAGCAGCTCATGAGGACCCCGAAGCGGAAGTTAGAGCCTGTAGAGGCCTTGTCGGGCATCAAGCAGCTCATGAGGACCCCGAAGCAGAAGTCGGAGCCTGTAGAGGCCTTGTCTGGCATCAAGCAGCTCATGAGGACCCCGAAGCAGAAGCCACAGCCAGTTGAGGTCCTGTCTGGCATCAAGCAGCTCTTGAGGACCCCACAGCAAGAGTTGGAACCTATTACAGATGAAATTGCCTTTAAAAGATTGCTGACAACTCCAGTACAAAAGAAGGAAGCAGTGGAAGAAGTGGCAGGTGTTACTTTAATCAAGCAAACTCCAAAGCTGAAATATCAACCGGTAGAAGACATGATTGGGGTCAGCCGTATTTTCAGGACACCAAAGGAAAAAGTTGAACCCATAGAAGATATGTTTGGTATTAGTAGGCTAGTGAAGACTCCGAAAGAGAAGTATCAGCCAGTTGATGATTTTGTGGGTCTGCAAAGGCTTATGGCAGAACCCAGGCAGAAATGTTCTGATTTTGAAGTGGACTATGCTGGAGTTACAGAAATGTTTGATATACCAGAGGAAACTAAGGTAAAATAATTTCTTTAGCTTTTGGAAGGAATGTATTTAGACCTTGGAGCCTGTGGTTGAAATGAATTCATAAGCCTCCCTGGTATGACATCTTGGATGTTACAGCACTTCAAGTATGTCATGCCCGTAACCTCTTGAGGAGAAGATACCTTCTAGAAAAACACCTCATGTTGATTTGAAAACTGTAAAGATGACAGGTCATTTTCCTTGGTAACTCTGTCCACGTGAATGTCCCCCTGCTAGCAAGACATAGCTTATTACAAACTTGAGTTTGAGCACTCTTTTTTTTCCTTTTTTTTTTTTTTCCTGGTCACTTGTGCCTGTTTAAAGCGCCCTGTAAATTGCTTACAAACTATAGTCAAATTCTTTCTCGGCCTTCCTTTTCATAAGCAAGGCATATAGTTGGGGTTTTTTTTGTTTTGTACAGCTGCTTCATAGACTGTAGATTCAATTTTAAGGTCCCTTTTTCTTTGGACATCCAAAAGCGTTGAACATTTGACAAAATATGTTATCATGTGATCACTTGATTCATCACGATGCCCCTAAGTCTTTCATTCATTGCTTCTTGAATGGATGCCTGTTTTATAGAAGTAGCTTTATTGCTGTCCATTTGCCTGTGTTAATATGTGTTTTCTTTGAAGGAACCCTGTCTAAGTAGTTACTGAGGTGGCTCTGGGTGACGGTTCAGACCGTGTAATTCACGACTTCATCACTCTTGTCATTTGTGATTTTTATTAGCATTGATTTTTAAGTTCGTTCCCAGACCCACAGGTAAAATACTGAGTATCACTGGGCTTAGTGCTCATCAGTGTAGAGCTACGATAAAACACTACAAAATACTCAAATGATTTGGCTTCAATACCCCAAATTCCTTTTGAGCAGTCATTTAGACACTTTTCAGTCAATTTATACTTTTTTTAACTCTATGCAGTGTTTGTTATCTCTCACTTTAAAGGCTGCTACACTAGCTCACATGGCAAGTATTAAGTTTGATTTATTTGAGTGCTAATTTAAAATAATGTCTGCAGTTACAAAACCAAGTTGATATCGTTTTTAGAAAAAAGTATTTTACAATACTTTCTTTAACTATTACTGTACATTAATTTTGTATTGGTTGGCTCCATTGTTTCTTGTACTGTCAGACATGCTTTTATTGATTATTTTTTATTTCCTTAGGTCAGATCAGTAAACATTATGGATTCTAAGCAGGAAGATACTGTACCTCCTTGTAATAATTCCGGTCATAAATTTGGTAAGTACAAATACTTTTGTTTTAGCTAGAGGAATAATGAATATACAAGGCAATATATGTTATTATGAAGTTTTAACATACGCTTTAAAAATTCAAAAATACACGGTGCGAAGTGCGCATAGCTTATGGTATTTGTGCAGTCTATTGGTGTAGGAGTAACAGTGTGGTAGTTTGTTCGTGTGGTAGCATTGACATCTCCAAACATACTGCTGTAAAAAAACTGAAGTTAAGGTCTCCACTTGAAAGTCTTTGCAGAGAAAGATAATTTTAAGTACATAGCTTAAACCTGTGAATGGTACCTACCAAATAATCCAAGTGTCCTTGGTCAGAAGCCTGGCCTTTAATCTAGGAGTTGGTTAAAATATTTGTTTGTTTATTAATTTTCAAGTTAAGAATATTAAGTGTGATTTGTTTGAGCAAGATGACTCTCTTAGGAAAATCAAAAGTCGCAGATACTTTGATCAGTCATAGTGATATTTAACTTTTGTCTGTGCTCTTTTCTATGTAAAAACTTTGAATGGGGGAAAAAAACCCACTGTTTTAGAAGACAAAGGAAAAATTTCACAAGGTGAAGATTCTCAACAGAAGGAATCAACTAGTGAAAACCAGTCTACCCAGAGACCAACAAGGGGCAGATCACAGAAGACAGTACATCCCGCTTCAGCAAAGCAGCGTGAAAAGGATTTGAATTTAAAAGCATTGCAAGATCTGGAAAAAAAGAGCACGCAAGAGGAGATGCGAGAGATCAGTACTTCACCTTCAGTAACTAAAAATGAAGGAAGAGGAAGGAGAACAAACCATTGCATACAAGAAGGAATCATTTCAAAGCACCCTGATCAAGAAAAAGTTGAAACTGTTTCACTTGTGGAACCACCTGGAGCTACTCAAAGAACAAGAAGAGGTAAAAAGAAAGAACCAGAGTTAAAATATCCAAGTGAGAATCTTGAGTCTTGTGGCAAAGATTCTTCAGTGCTACAAAAAGAACTTGCAAATATGAAACAGACTTTGCAGGAGTACGGCATCAATGATGTATTAGAAACTGAAGATGATCCAACCATAAAGACAGTAAGTGTAGCTAGTAGCATTCAAAATGAAAACTGTCAGCTGCAAACAGGTGTAAAAAAACCTGAAAACAAATCTAATGATGGTGGTGTAGAAGACAGTGAAGAAATGCTTCTGTCACTTGGGAAGAGGTCTAGAGGAGTAAAAAAAGTAGAAAACACAGAACCACCTATTCCACCTAAAAGAGGAAGAAGAGCTAGAAATGACCAAGTTAAAGAAGCTTCTTCAGAGGACCTTCATAGGACAACAAGGACGCTTCGCAAAGACCCATCAGCAAAGATGATACAAAGAGATGAACCAACTTTGGACAAAGATACTGAGACTGCCACAGCAGGAGGATCTGAAAATGGAACTAAACTTGAAATAAAGGTAACGGAGAAAAGAGTTAAGACTTTAAGAAGTGCTAGAAAGCACTCAACTGAAGTAAAACCAGACACTTGCGGGATGGCAAATGAAAAGATAAAAAACATTCAGAAAACCGAGGAAACTTCAGCTGAAACTGATAGTGAAACACAATCACACATCACAAATGAGATTAAAGTATCTCAGGGAAATGAAACAGAAAATGCTCAGGAAAATACAACAGAGGCGTCTCAAAGATTAAAGGCAGAGTCACCTTCTGGAGTGACAAACAGAATGCCGGTTACTGCTCTGAACTTGGAAGCAAACAGGAATGCAGTACAGGAAACAAATAGAACTAGAAGCAGGGGAGGCAAAAATGGCTCTTTGGCGAAAAAGGCTGATGAATTTGACAAAGATGTAAACAATCTAGAACTAATTGCTCCCAAAATTAAGTCAGAAACAGAAATGGACAAATCTCCTCTCAAAGACCCTTTGAGCTCTGTTTGTGTAAAGAATACATACCAAGTCACAAAGGAGCAGAACGACCCGGCTGGCACATCAATACCAGCTGCAAACAGTGACAGTCTTGCTCGTAGCCGTCAAAAGCGGACAAGAAATGAACAGGGAATATTTCAACCAAACCAAACTGAAATCCTGCAAGAGAATCCAGCACAAACAAATGGAACTGCATGTAGAAGAGGTAGAAAAGTTACTTTTGAACCCGAAGAAGCCAGTTCCAAAGCGGTTGGAAGGAAAAGGAGTTTACCTGGGGATGACAAAGGAACGACTTACAAAGATGGTCAACCTGAGACTTCAGAAAATCCTTTACAAGTAAGGAGGAGCAGAAGAAAGCTGGTTGATTCCGTGCCACACATAGCTTCTTCTACCTCAGTGGAAAAACAAACATTAATTGCAGATCATAGTAAAGACGAGGCTTTTGAAAAGGAGCAAGATTCAGCTTCAGAAGCTACTCACTCTTCAGCAGAAGACAATCCACGGAGACGAGGGCAAAGACGAGAGGTTGCTGCAGCATCACAAACATCTAGATCTCTTTCTATGAGAAAAAGACATGGATTGCTGGAAGGTGATGATAAAAAGACGGCTGTGAGAGAAGATCAAAATCCAGCTTTGGGAAATGAAACTTTGCAGGGAAAAGCAAATGCATCAGCAAGGGAGAAAAGGAAAAAGATTGATCTTGCAGCAGAGGCAAAAAGTTCATCTTCTCTCCGGAGAAAATGTGGCTTGTCAGAAACTGATGATAAAGAGGAGAGTGCTGATGAAGAACAGAACACGCCTTTGGAAACAGTGTCCTGTGCAAAAGAGAAGACATTAGGAAGGGGCAGAAGGAAAGCGACTGCTCTGGCATCACACACAACTAATTACATTTCTCTTAGAGGAAAACGCGGTTTGCCGGCAGATAATGGTAAAGAAGAAGCCCCTAAAGAAGATCAAAGTGTTCCATTACAAACTTCTGATTTATCCGTAAAAGAAAATCAACGGAGAACAGGCACAAGGAAAGAAATGGCAGTCTTGTTAGAAGACATGAGTTCTACTTCTATTCAGGCAAAACAGGGCTCCTCAAAAGAAAGTGGTGGAAAGAATAATTATGGGGAAGAAAAAAAGCTGATTTTGGAAAATTCTACTTCCCAGGAAGAAATGGATCTTTCGAAAGGGAACTCGAGGAAAACAATCACTTCACTGGCTGTTGGTTCCACCTCGCTTCAGGGTTTGCCAGAAGATACTAAGAAGGAAACACCTGAAGAACAGCAGAGTAAACTTTTGGACATAGCTCCATCTGCAAAAGAAAATCCATCAAGAGTGGGCAGAAAGAAAACCCTTTCCTCCAAATCTGAAGAAACTAGTTACACTTCTCTCAGGGAAAAACCCAAAGATAGCGGTCAAAAGAGAATTCTTAAAGAAGATACATCTCTAGAAAATAATTCATCCCAGGAAAAAACAAGGCAACTGAGGAATAGAAGGATAAAGGTAGAATTCTCATCGGAGGCAGCTACTTCTACTTCTAGCCAAAAGAATGACGACTTGTCAGAAAATGGTAACACTTCAGAAACTCAGAATGTGGGTTTGACGTCCACTGGTTCCAAAAAAAATAATCGGTCTGGGAAAGGAAAAGAGGTTAACGCTATACAACAGGAAACTTCCACTTCTCGCAGAAGAAGATGTCAGTTGTCAGCAGATGATTTACCATCCAAAAAATCAAAATCAGGTGAGGCAAGAATTTGCTTTCTATTTTCTAAGTATAGCTAAGTTATTTATGGATAAAACAATAATGCATGCAAAATTCTAGTCGGACTGTGGGCTGCCATGCTCTACTACAGATAGAGTGTAGGTCTTTAGTATAGCTGGAAGACTTGAGTAAATAGGGTTTATGTTATCTTATATAAACAAGGTGTTTTTCCTAAGTAGAAGGAATTGGGTTTATGGGATATGAATCATATTCTTCCTCTGTTGAGGTATTTAAATGTCTTCGTGCTCTTCTATAATATATTGTCTCTCAATCCATAACAATAAATTGTAGTTTAGAGTAAATATAGCAACTAACTTACATGCAGAAGAAGGTGGTAACGACAGAACACAATAATCACACGTTTGTAGCACTTATTGTTCATCTCATTTTCTCCTAAATACAATCTAAGCTCCTGCTTTTATGTCTCTAGGTTTTGGAGGACTTGACTTTAGTCGTCAACTGTTTTTTGAAGTTGATACTAGAAGGGCTCGAAGCTGTATTTCAGCTGAAAAGACAGCAAAAGTTCCGTGCATCTCCCATTTCCTCCTTTACTGTTTTGCTTTCCCCAAGCCAATGGAACTCTTGCTGCAGACATCTAAAATATTCCCCGGAATTTTCAGCTTGATGTGATATAACTTAACTACCATGATGCAATTAGAAAATATTATCAAATAAATGTATGCACATGGAAATAACAATGAGTCTTTAAAGCTACATATTGAGGAATTTCCTGCCAAATTGTGTTTAAAAACTTGATGGTGATTTGACTATGCCATTTGTTTCATTTCCCTTTGGCCCTTTCCCTTGTCTATTGCATGTGTTTATCCTCATATAACATGTACATTTATTTCGTCACGTATCTGTCTTCATTTATTGAGTTTTCTTTTGTTTCCCTTTACACGTTTGCTAGTTCCTGCTTCCTGAAACTGATATATGTACTTGCCAAGTGATTGATCTCTTCTGATGCTTTACTGCCTGCCTGCGTAGCCGCGCTTCTGGGGAGGTCATCTTACCCCACATGGATTTTAGTGATGGTTTCTATGTTGGGGTGATGCTTCTCTCTTGGAGCAGCTTAACTTTTCTGTGCTATCCAGATACGTGCATAGGCTTCTAGTCTTTACAGGTAATAGCCTGATTTTCCAGCTTTATCTGGACCGTGAAACAGTTGCTATATATTCATTTGGCAGGATTTTTCTTCGATGTTGACTATGTTTTAGTTTTACATATCAGTAGAAAGAATTTTAGCTAAAATGGTAGCTAATTGGGTTTGGTGCTCTCATTAATGTTAACCTACTTTCAGAAATAGCTGTTAGTCCTCAGGGATCTATCTTAAAGGATATTGGATGTGCATAAGTATGGGTTTTGTAACTGGTTTGTTGAATTCATAGATGTAATCTTTGGAATGTAGTCAGTAGGGACACTTCCTTTAAAAACAATGTAACTGAAGATTGAATTTTGTATAAAATGTTTGATTTATGATACAAATTTACAGTTAACTTTTTTTCTTGTGTACAAGTAGAGAATGATGAAAATAGATCGCTACAAAGAGGAAAAAGAAACAAAACTAAAGAAGAACTTGGCAAAGAGGACGTAAGGGCTGCTCGGACTGCCGAAGGGATGGACAGGAAGACAAGATCAAGCTCAAGAACAAGTGCAAGAACAAGAAAATAGTCTAAGCAGTCACAAAACCGGTTTTTAAATCAATTCAGTAATTGAAATTGCAGGTTTTTAATGTGAATTGATTTGCACTCAGATTTTTAAGCTCAGATGTTGTAAAGCAATTACTACATTATGATTGCAAAATAGATTTCGTAATGTGTTTACAGATAGAGCGTATATACGTATTTTAATACATTTGTCTATGTGTAGTGGGTTCTAAACCATGGGGTGCTTGTGCAAAGCTGCAAACATAAAAATAATAAATCTCTTTGTAACAGTATTTATCCCTCTTTTTCTGTTAATCAGTACAGCAGTCAGGAAGCCATATTGCTTTACTGCCACTTTAATTGTAAGCTATTTTCTGCTTAAATCTTCGTGTGCTTAAATCCTTTTTTTTTTTTATTGCAGTTCTGTAAATATTCTTTTAAAAAACTATAGATGTATTAGCAGAACTATTATGCTGAAATTTTGATAATTTTTTAAAAAAAAACAAAGTTTGTACTTAAAAGTGCAGATTTGTAAGTCATTAAATTTGTAAACAATTTGGGACTTGTGTGTTTTCTGTTCTTAAGAACGGTTAAGAATGTGTAATTACTACTGTCCTCTTACAGGCGTATTTCAAAGACTTATTCTTTCTAGCCACATGGCGTGGTTTTGAGAGTGTACCGTGAGTCTTCTGCAGCGCAGACGCTTCTCTTGTGAACACGGCCGGACCGTGAGGCACTTCCATGAGTAAGAGACAGGAGTAGTGAGTGTATGAACTTGTGATGTTGCCCCTTGTCATAGAGTTGTAATTAAGTGTGGAGTAACTAGTGTGGTTTGGAGGCCGTTTTTAGAGATGTCTGTGTGGTAATAGCAGTGTGGATCTGTCTTTGAGGCTGGGGGCTTCCCGTGACTGTATTAAATGCAGAAAGGGAGAAAATTCATTTCAGGCATCTAACTCTTGTGCAGTATTAAGACCAGAATTAAAGGTCTACATTTTTATCTAATTTATGAGGAGTTGTAGGTGTTTCTACAGAAGGACAGTTGGGTAGTGCTTAGTGACATGGTTTAGTGAGGGTTTTTTTCAGTGTTAGGTTGATGGTTGGACTGGATGATCTGAAGGGTCCCCTCCAACCTGGGCAATTCTATGATTCCACGTTTGGATGTTCTTGTCAGCTCTTCTTTTGGGGAATGATAATGAATGGCCCTTTCTTCAGGTGAGTTCTTGTTTGTTAAGTCTGTTCTCTTTCTTCAAAATCCAAAATAGTCAGATTAAGTAAGGAATGCATTGGATGCTGTCCAGGCATTCAGAGCTCAGATGTGATATGATATGAGGAATCTTTCTTAATTTGGGTGGAGGTTTTTTCATATGTGGAATGTGCTGCGTCCGTGGCTTTTTAAATGCTTTGGGCACTTGATCCTGTTACAGTGCACTTTACTTTTTTTTTTCTAGCCTTCAGTTCTAGTGTGTAGATTTTAAGCGTAAGATGCTGTAAGATCTAGTCATGTTTTGAAATTCGCTCTATTGCTTCTTGCACGTGTTTGCTCTACTGTAGTTAAATGCTTTCCACTGATCGGGACCAGTGGATGGTCTGTTCCTCTTGAACCAAGAGGTAGCAACCCCCCAGGTCTTTTTTGTGAATAGAGCCGGCACATGGGGATGGTTATTGCTATAGCGTTGAGCAGTCTTTTCTCTAGCTTTGATTTAAGCCTTCCAGATGTGAGGAACATCTACCCAGAATGCTTAATTGGTCTATGGCACAGGATTTGTGATCTTCCCAACCTTCAGGTCACGTAGCTTCAGGCATCTTGTCACAGCAACTGAAGGAGTAGGTCTGGACTGTTACTCTCCAAGAGTTTTTCAGAATTGTACCTGTTTTATTGCATCTGTATTTATTTTAACACCCACCAGGCTGAGGAGCTTCCCCAGTTCCTCCCCCCGCCCTCCCAAAGGGTAGCACTCTTTCCCCTTGTGCTTCGCTCATGGCTCTAATTCTACCTAACTGCAAAACAGACTCCAAAACTCCACCTTTCATGAACCTAATGCTCCATCAGCCCCTGCTGGCTGCTTCCTAGAAGTACCCCACCTTGTTTTCAGAGAAGCCCACAGACTACAGCCACCAACTGAGTCACAGGAGGGAAATGGGGCAAAGTAATTTAGTATTTGTAACCCCTCAAAATTAAAGTATAGGGGATCACTGTGTCAGAACCCTGTTACCTCTATAGTGCATTAGGAGGTTAAAAAACCTTGCAAAGTGGAAATGTAGCAAGCACGCTGTAGACTTAAACCCATGAGCTATGCCGTTGTTTGAAAGTTGTGCTAAAAGGCAGATTCTATTGTTAGCATTGATGTATCATTTCTCTACCCTGTTTTTCCTAGCATCTGACATTCTAATGGAAAAGAGTGTCACTGTCAACTGGCTGAATTGTTTGCAGAGGATGGCTAGATCTCAGCTGAGAACAAAGAATTAGTGATACACAGTAATAAATGACAACATCCAGGGAAAACGAAATACTAAACAGGATACCAAGGTAAATGCGTTGGAGAGCACTGCTGTATGTGCTGTTGTGTTAATCTGTGCATCTTATTTGCAGAGGATGTTTCTATCTGGAGAAGTCTCATTTTCCTTGTCAGCCAACTCCTCAAGAAATCATTTATGAGCTTGTGGCATCCTATTCGCTGTTTGGTCCATTTGAATGAAGGTTTCTGCTCAGAACTTGGCGTTTCTGCTCAGCTGCTGCTCAGCTTTCATGTTTACATCTCACTGAACTGTAAGGAGTTTTTTCTACCGCCTGTCCTGATTGCATAAATCCAGCAAGCTCTCCTTATTTTGGCTCGATAGCCTTTGCTGTGAAATGTGGATATAAAGAAGAAATACAGTAATGCTTTAACTTCTTGAGGCTTTTGATGTAAGCACCCTTCCTCCAGGTGAGCCCCGCAGGTTTTTGAGCTCACATCTGTAAATTTTCTCTGTTGTCATACTTATATAAAAGAATCAAGTGTGGGTAAGTGGCTGTACCTCTCTTATCTTTTCTTTTTAATATTCTGTAGTTATTCAAGGCAGTAATTTCTGGCGTAATGATAAATTAAAGTCTTAAGGCTGAGGCCAAGACTTTTTCCAGAAAAACAGAAAACGGTGCTGAAGGTGACGGCTCTGAGAAAACGCTCCCTTTTTAATTGTGTAACATGCAACTGTTTCTTAAAATTATAACGGGTCACGCTATCTTCTCTAATTTAGTTAATAAGCATTGAGTGGTAAAGCATCCTCCGTAGCACAGGAGAACTAAGCCTTGAGCAGGGACATTGAGGTGTGCTGGCAGAGAACGGCAGGGAAGTTTCCACCACTGCCATGAGGTAGTTGCGTTGTTTTTCAGTTCATCCCTGCTGCCGCAGCGGTATAAACCAGGTTGGCAACTGGGCTGGTGAACTACTGCATATAATTCTGAATACCAAGGTATCTTTTGCATGGTCAGCGTGAAAACTAGCTGTGGTTAATTAGAGACAGATGCCTGAGCACCTCTGATACGATGGGTTAAAGCGTAGAGAGTAATTTCCGTGCCAGTTCTTGACCTCTCAGCTACAAATAGCTTATAATATAGGCTATATATATAGGTTATATATATATATAGGTTATAATCTATGATTCTATAAGGTGCGTGTTGACCTCTTTGTGCGGCATTACGTATAGCGAATAGATAGTCAGCGAGATGAGCAGACCAGTGTGTTCACTGAGTAGCCTTATAGGATGTGCAAAAAAGGTCATACACATACCTACATACGGAGGTATATACACTGCACAGGAAAATAAAGACCAGAACCTTTCCAATGCAATAGATACTTCACAACAATGTCGGAGTATGTTCAGTCTCAACTGTATTCTCATCAAAGCCTGCGTTGGCACTCAACTTTTTACATAGTTGAGAAACGGCTGTGCAGCTCTTGATTAGCCACAACTAATGGATTTGGTGTTTCTATTCAGAGGCAACTTGTAATCAACTCCCCGTCACTGGGGTAATGGAAGCGGGGGATATTTTAGGTAATGGAGAAAAATGAGGCAGTTTGGACATTGAAGCCTGCTCAGTCACAGCTGGCTCTCGCAAATCCATTCAGAGGGCTGTATCTCCTCGTGCTTTTTAGGTAGAGCTCAGAGCTGAGCTGGCTCTTTGCTTTCATTCTCCAACCTGCACACTTACAGCCAGAAGTTTTAAGTGTTGTGACGATAAGTATCTGACCCATTCAGCTGCGGTCAGGACACGCCTGCCGATGAGTTTAGGGCTAACGGACCCTGCTAGAATTCAGACTGTCACTGTGCGTGTGCTTAGCAGCACTGTGCTGTGGTGTTTGAGCTTGCTCTGCTCGCAGCTAATCGGGCTTATTAGTTTGAGCTCCAGTCCACGAGAAAGTAACTGCTCCATGTTTGTTTTCTGTTGAGCACTAATGCCCACTCGAAATAAATGGACTTTAAATACCTAGGTAATAAGTAAAAAATTGTCCATAACTCCACAGCTGACTGTGTCTGCTGAGATACCCAGTGAATGCCACCTCTCTCTTAGCAAAATAGGTCCTGATGGCCTATTTAGAGAGTCCAGGAAATTCCCTCCAAAAGATGATTGTGGGTTTTGTCCTTTTCTCTAAAAAATATAAAAAAACCCCAAAAAAACCAAACACCACACACCTGAAAACCCCCCCCCCGAAAACCTGACCCAAGCAATATAAATGACATGAGAAGTGGAATATGATTTTGGTATTTTGGGTTTGGTTTGGTTTTTTTTTTTTTTTTTGAACTCTTTCCCTATCATGGCATCCTGAAAACTTTAGCCCTCAAATCTCAGAGGAAAGCAAAGCGCTACCATGTTTGGGAAATGCAGGTGCTACAGGTGATTAGAATGGGCTTTTTGGATGGAGGATGTGTGATCGCTGCAGTAAAATTCATTCATCCATCCCAAACCCACCATCAGCCTCAAATCCCTTATATCCTTTCTATTTTCTATGAATATGTAAAGTATAATTATCAAAGTTATATATTTAATATAAATATTTTTTTTCAATGTAGAAAAAAATCCAGATTCTGCCTTGCTGATACATAGAGAACATTTCCTTTGTAATACGTTATTTATTTATAGTTAGTTAAGGAAAAGGCTGGTTATCAGAGAGAAGAAAGGTGGCTTTCTGCCCAAATTCTGCCTGGAAATGTCCAGTGACCTGGAAGTCAGATAGGAGCACTCTACAAATCTGTGGAAGAAGTGTTAGAACCTGCTATCTAGATTAAATGTTGAGTTTATGAATCTTAAGAAGTCCTTGGAGGACTGCTTTGAGTTGATGTGTATGTGGCCTTAGGGAGAAAACAGTTAAATAAGGTTATACGTTCCCATAACGAGATTCCCTTCAACGAAAGCAATACACAACATTAAATCCAAGTTTAGATAGATTTTAGCTGTGGATTAGATTCCAAGGTCTGAGCTGTTTAAATATTTTAGCTCTTTTCTACCTGAATGAAATTAACTTTTTAGAGCCGAGTTACAGTACAAGTAATAGTAACTATTGTTTTCTGTTACCTGTTTCTAAACACACCAACTGTGTAATTAATACTTGATATACATTTAATATCTGTGTGGCAATGAACTCGTTTACTACTTTTAGCGTAATATTTATTTATTGGGGGTTAAGCATCAGTAAAGACGAACTGGTATTCCAGTCCTAACTGACTGGTGATCCAGGGACCAAGGCTGCTCTCCCCATCTCCTGGCTGCTATTGCTCCAGACCAGTGGAGGTAACGCGCCATTGATTCACGAATTTGCACGGCACAGTTTGGGAGCTGGTAATAGAAAATGTCAGTTTTGGAGAACCATCTTGCAATGACAAATATTAGCTTGTAGCATTGTGGTAGTTCAGGTGGACAGAGAGGAAATGCCTTCTTCATCTCATGCACCTCACAGTCAGTTTGTGACAAGGGAAAATACAAACCCTAGAATTGTTTTCTGTAAGAAAGCACACAAAAATTACATTGCAATTTGTTCTCAAGTATAGATAAGTGTCTCAAATTAAGTTAATCTTTCCTCAAACATTTTACTGGCAAATACGTATGTGTGAATGTGTGGTTGTCATCCCACGCCATGTGTCATTTGTTGTCTCTTGAATTTACACCTGTACTCAGTTTCTTTCAGGAAACTGTTGATATTTCCAAAATAGATGCCCTCTATACATTATAAATGCTATTAACGGCCATATATGCCTAGTTTAAAAAAAACCCTGTAGAGCTGCAAAACAGCTGACAAAATAATTCCCAAACTGTCATACTTCTGGTTCACTCTTTCTCTTTTAAATTTGTTTCTGGTAGGCTTTTTGCTTTGTCTGAAAGACCATCTCTTGATTGTCCCGACAAAAGATGGGCAGAGAGAGAAATCAGGTAAAGCACTTGTGTGACTTTTTCTTTTTTAATGAAACTCCTTGGGAATCAGAAAATGAACCCCAAATAGGTGGGGTCCTTAAAGGATGCAAATCACAATTGGTTTACTATGCCAAAATGTCTTCTAAACAATGGGCTGTTATTCTAAGTGTTACGATAAGTAAATATTCCAGGGAAAAGCAAAGGTCCCTATGCAGAACTCCTGGACACAAAATTGAAATATGGTAAAAGTTGAAGTATAAGCTACATTAGAAGAGTTCAAAGAGGCTATAATGCCCATACTTGATATAAATTGTAAAATATCCTGTGAGGACATATTTATGACTCAATAACTACCTCAATTTATTTACCTTTGGGATGTGAATTTACAGGGTCATTTTCTATCCTAAAATATGAGCTATAAGTGATTGCAGCAAAGATGCAACTAATTTTTTAGTGTGTTGTTGGAAGAAAGCAGTTTGTGTTTCATTTAAAGATACACTTGGATAATTTTTAAAGGGCATAACGTGAAAATTAAAGATGGATAAACAGGTGACCTCTAGTGTTGGAAGAGTTTTTGCAGTTTTTAAGATCAGGAGGGATCAAAGCGTCAGACAGGTGTTGCCATGATGTGTTTGTCTGCAGTAAAGCGTTGCTGTCCTAGATAGCCTGTATCAACCTAACTAGGATATCTTGATTGCGAATTTTGAAAGACTGTAGTTAATTTTCTATGTATGCCTCACTGCTCTTAATGCCTTGATCCCAAAAGCTTTTGTTTGATGATGGTACAAAAAATTGACTTTTCGTATTTTTTATGATGACTTTGGGTTTTGGGGATACACAAAAATGTGCTTAGTGTTATCCATGGCTATGTTTGCATTTTCATGTTTCTATGTGTATATACAGCTATATATTTTAGTATCTACAAATCTATTTAAAAGATGATTATACATCAAAAAAGACAATAGAGAATAAATAGTAAGTAATGGGGGTGAAGAATGGTCAAGTGACGTTAAAAAAAAAAAACAACAAACCCACACCAAAACCATAACTGCCATCCTTTCCATCAGCAGCGTTTGTTTTAGACCAAAGAAGGGGAAAAAAGAGCAGTGTAAGAAATGGTGCCAAGTAGCGCACAAGACATTTTTTTTCAGTTTGATATATTTGAATATTACATTATGAAAGACTAAACCAAATGTATTTTTTCTTTCCAAAGGAAATAATAATATTCCAGAAATACCGGCAAGTATGTTAACAAAGGTCAACAAACTTTTCAGGAATGGTATAATATATAGCCTTTAAAAGGCTGTTACTTTGTATTAAGTAAAATGGTACGTGAATATAGTGAGACGGTGAACATCCAGACAGAGTATTTCTTGTTTGGTTTTGTGTTTAAGAGCATGGTCACACCTTATCAAATGTGGTCACAAAACTATTACCTTCTAAGGCTGGGCTTTTAGTCAACTCGGTATTCAGACTTGTTAAGTGATTTTAAACCAGTTGTGAAGAAGAAATAATATTTTAAACCTTGCTTTCAATAGAGAGCGCTGACTGTTGAAGATATTTAGCATCATAGCATCGTTTAGGTTGGAAAAGACCTTTAAGATCCTTGAGTCCAACTGCAAACCTAACACTGCCAAGTCCACCACTAAACCATGTCCCGAGGTGCCAGATCTACGTGTATTTTAAATACCCCCAGGGTATTTATTATTTAAGTAGGAGGTGTTATCCTATTTTTCTAGCAGTGTTAGTATGAGCAGCCTTTTGATGGCATTTTCACTACTGTGCTGTTGATTGTCACTGTCCTACATTAGTTCACTGTGGGAACCTACATGTATATGCTGAATTTAATCTCCACGCTTATTAAAAATATATGGACTTTCTCCTTCCATTACATAAACAAGGTTGAAAAAGCAACTTGATTATCATGGAAAATTTAAAAACCTTCAAAAAATTCATGACAACAAATCTGGATTTTAATATTTCAAACCTGCATTGTAATCAATGCCACAATTTTGTCTGTTCTTGACATTCTCTTTCACATCCAATATCCTTTCTGAATACTGTAACTTCTTGGCTTGAAAGAGTTTCTTGACAGCAAGATCAGCTACTTAATTACATGAGGTGTGGAAAGAAAACTTGTATTGGTTTGAATTTTCCACCTTTTAATTTGTATCTTTCCATGGCATTCCTCTCCTGACTTGACACTAAGGTGCAGCGCTATTTGGAGAGAGCGGTGTGATTGTAGTTGTTAACCTTGATGCCGCGTTGTAAACACTATCAGGTTTGATAATTTCCCAAAGGCTGAGATCTGATGGAGGCAATTCTCAAAGATTAAAAGATATCAGGTAATTGATGATCTTTGAGGATGCTGTCTCCATAGATTCCCCCTTCGGCTTCCTTTCCTCTTTCTTTAGAATATAATTTATGGATGATACTCAGAGGAGGTCACAAAAAAAAAACCAAACGGAGGCAGGTGGGACTCGCACCCTTTTTAAAAATTGCATGTGAAGTTACCTGCAACTCCAAAAGTCATTATTAGTGAATATTCTCAGGCTTGCGACTAGAGGTACGTGCACTTCAAAGGCTTAAATTTGTGGAGGCAATAAACTTGAAGGACATGTCATGAAGTAACCTTTCCTTTTACAGTACTAAAAAAGGTAACGAAAACCCAACTAGAGTTTTACCTGTCAGGTGTATCAGGTCGTCTGATAGCTTTTTATGGTACTCAGGATAGATAGTAATACGTTTTTATGGTTCACGTGAGTACCTGTCTGTGCTGGCAGGGATTTTAGTACCTGTCAGTCTGTGACTAGCACTGTCATCATCACTTTTCCTCACTCAATCGTCTGTATGACAAAGAAAATAGCAATAGATATCAACACAAAAAATTGGAAAAATACCAGTGTATTGGAAAACTCAAAACACAGTGATCTCACCTTCAGTATTATAAATTTTATTTGTTTTACTGAGTTTCAGCAAGTTCTGCATATTAATGAATACTTATATTCCAGTGGAATGCAGGGTAGTATGTGGCTAAAACCATACTCTTGTAGTCCAAAGGTGATGTTTGGTAGCCACAGCTTCTACGGGATAGATGGCAGAAGTAGCAGAAAGTTTTACTCGTTACTATCTTTCACTGTAAAGTATCAATTTTAACAAGAACCCAGTAAAAACTGGTGGTCCTGTGGAAAGCCACGTACTTACCCATCCCAGCCCGCACTAGGTATAGTTCTCGTGTGTGGTCTGACTGTACTGGCGCTTGGGAACAGGTGGCTGTATCTCCATTTAAAAACTGAGATTTATGTTATATGATAACCTGAACAAAGGCAGGCCTGTATCTTTTCAAAAGTCATACATTGCATATTTTGTACTTAGGGGAAAAAAAAAAAGAAATTGTTCTATTTAAGAGTGTAGAAAGGAAACTGAAAATTGTATTCCCTCCTAGATGCCTTGTGTGCTCAGAGACTTATGGTCGCAGTTCAGAATTAAGGGTAGGCATACTGTATAAACACAGGGAGGAAAAAAGTATTTCAGTATTTAGGTACATCTGATTTTGGGTGTTGTAATTCAGGATCACCTTGTCCTGGTCCCTCTAGGTCATATAGAAATATTTTAGCCAAAGGCAGAAGAAATCTAAGGACTTTGAAACAAATATTCCTATGTCTGTGTATATTAAGGAAGAAACATTGGCAACAAATCAGCATTTTTAACACTGCTTTTAATGCTACTATTAGAACAGCATGAATCAATTTACTACATTTTAAAGCTTATAGTATGATACTAAGATCAAGTAATCAAAACAAAAATCTTGACAGAAAATACCTCGTGACTTGTTTTACCTCCTCAAGTTGTATGGATATTTAAAATAAAAACTGTGTGAGATAAGTCTTACTCCTAGGTGTTCATTTAGGAATAAAAAAGCCTATTCTGACTTCAGAACAGCCATTCAAAATATGCTGCTGATACAAACCCTTCAACGCAAGTGGGCAGGCATTAGGAGATGTCTGGCCTCGTTGAAGTGCGATACAGTAGTACTTTGAAAGAGAAGTTTAATCAACTTTGAATGCTTGAACAGACACCGGATTTTTTTTGGACTGTTGTTGTTTTAATCTACACACGTAGGTTCTTCCACCGCAAGAGAGAATTTTTAGCAGTAAAGGTACTATAGGGAAACTCTTTCATTACACAAAAAACTTGCATGTGATTTCCAGAAATGCAGCATTTTTTGCCATTGATGGTAGGAGATAAAAGGACTGCACAGATTTGCAGCCAATTTAATTTTAATATTTAGCTTTTATATTTAATTTTCTTAGTATTATGTCCTTCAGTGAGAGGATCATATTTTCTAGGAAAAGACATAGTTTTAGTGCTAGATGGTGGAACAGAAATTGGGATGTTCTGCAGTTAAGAGCCTTTTCCAGACTGCTGTACGTAGGCGTGGAAGAGTATAAGGAAATCTAAATGGCTACTGTATGGCACAGAAATGAGCTCATGATCTTCTCTTCTAGTTTTTGAGGGAGTCGCATCTACATCTTTACCAAATATATTTAATTTTGCAACTCTAGAAGTATTTTGAAATCCAGTGTCTATGAAGACCAGGAAAAGAGGCAAGTTTTATTGCTCTTAAGGTCAAACAAATTTTCCTAAAAATCAACTAGTCAGAGCTGTAAATTTTATTTGAAGACTGGGCTTTTCTTAACCACCTAAAGTCCGTTTACCATGTAAACCTCTGAAGCAAAGCACACTGTGGTATATCCTTGCTTTTCTTTGAAAGACAAGACATTCCACAGGCTAACCAAAACTGTATTGCGTGAACTTTGTAATTAAGATCTTGCACATGTTCATAAAGCTCTGAATGACCTATTTTTAAATAATGGAAGATGATAAAACCCTCTAGGAGGGTTAACGAGATCACTTTGTCAGAAATCATGCGTAAGACAAGTTGAGGACCAAATCAATTTTAATTGAACCCACTGAGAGCATGTTTCCAGTCAAAGCCCGCAACTAAATTTACAACCAAAACTGAGTCTTCCAGCAATCTAATCTGGGAGCTGGACCTGCAGAAAAACCACCGGCTTTTATCTGTAAAAGTTCGATTTACCAAGATACAATTGTATAATCATTACATATATAGTGTGTATATATATGTATTATATATTTTAGTGTCTCTTAGCGTGTATGCCTTACTTTGTAGCCCTCCTCTTAAAACGTGTGTGATTACTAGCAGCAAAGTCAAGACCACCAATTAGCACCAGCTAATTTTTCTCCTTTTCCTGAGTGTGCTTCCTTTGTTACGCTATACGTTGTTCATTAGTTGGTATACCTAATACCAATTAGGGAATGAGGCAGGCACAAAGACTAATTTGATCATCCAGAGACTTGCTTCCCAAGATCCCTGTGTAGTCAACAGAGACACGGCAGTTCCTCCAGGGCACTTAAGCTTGGGTTTCTGCTCTCATTCGCCCTCTAGAGAAGCCTCCTTCTTTCCATTAACTAAAGGGAAAGATGAGCGTCCCCAGGCAAAAGATGGCCCTTCTCAACCACGCTCCCCTTTCAATAAAGGAAGTCGTGGACGAATTTCAACAGTGAGGAGAGGCCCATTCACCTCACCCAATGAAACACAGACACCACCTTCCCAGTCCACCTCTCCCAGCTTGTTTTTGTCCATAGGGATACCGTGCTGGTCCGTAGGATGGGGATTGTCCGTAGAGTCAGCACTTCCCTCTTGGCAAGCTACTGTGTTTTCTCAGGACACCAGTGACCTCACCAACGCAAGGTCAGGGAGGAACAGGAGAGTAATAAGCCTTTCACATGCGTTAAAATCGTTAAGTAATGTTGGAAGGGGCAGCTATTTCATAGAGTCGTTCAAGTTGGAAAAGACCTTTAAGACCATCGACTCCAACCGTAAGACCTATTTCACAGACCTATTCATTGCTATCAGTATAAATGTAAACTTTCAAAGTTTGACTTAAATTGACTGTAAAGAAAAAAACCCCTTTGCGTTGCACACTGTTATTCCCCTTTTAAAGCCAACTTTTAAAAGGCCAAATGCTGCACGGGGTTAGGATAGCAAAGCAGATCTTGGCTGAAGCAGAAAGGGTCAGGAGACCCCACGTGGACCGTGTCCTTCCTCCTTAGCATTTGACCCACAATACAGCTGTAAAGAGAGACAGCTAGTAAGCAGATTTAATACCTTTTCCTATTTAAAATTGCCTTCTCATTTGAGTAATGAGTTCTCTCTGCTTTATGATGGAAAAGATTACAATTGAGTTTTATTTTAGGTAGGGTAGCTGCCTAATTTGTTAAACCGCTTCGGCAGCCCAGGTGTGTTGCTAACCAAACCGAAATTATTAACCTTAATACAATTTTTAAACAATTATTAAGCTAATCGGATGCAAATTAAACAAAATGAATCCATAAATATATGTGTTTTTCAAATTAGTAATTGGATTTTTTGATGATCTTTGGCTTGACATTGATAAGCTGCTTCTCATAACAGTCTAATTAGGCAATATGTAAACTTTGGCATTCGGTTCTGTCCTAGTGGCTTTTTCAAATGATGTTTGTAAAATTTGCAATTTCATATTACAGATTAAAAATTAAAAACTGCAGGAGGCTAACATTAAAATGAGAATTCATTTCATGGAAAGCCCTGTAGACAAAATTCACCCTAATAGAATTGTGCATAAGGGGCTGCAAATCATGATCTATAGTTACACAGGGGAAGGCTTGTCAAAACCAGTATTGTTGGCCTGTAGTTCTATTCACAGTATTAAACCCATCAGTGAAGTCACTTTGGGGAAAATGCGAACATTATCAAAGAACAGTAAATTAGCAAGAAATTAAAGCATATACCCTTGCATTTCCAAAACAAAAGATCCCTTCATTAAAAACCTTTCATCAGTGGTTTAATATTCATAGCAGTAATTTGCATAACTAAATCAGTTTTCACTGATGAGAGACGACCAAAGTTTTTTCACTAATTTCTTTTTTGAATGAGCTCTCTAGTTTTTTGATTAAAATTTCACACCAGTAGTTGAGCAGAATTGAATACGCGACTTAACCGTATTTGCGAGCAGCATCTTTTCAAACGGCGGGTTCAACGCCGCTACCGCGCGAGCAGGGAACGGCTCGGGCTGCTTTGTTTATCTTCCCAGCACATATCCCTCCCGTCCTGGAGCCCGTCTTAAATTCCAACCCAAAAAGACAGGGGTTTGTTAGCTTTTTGTGAGCTTTTTCACGCTCTTATAACTGTCCAAGTCCACAAAACAGAAAGATGATCTAGTAATTAAGAAAAGCCGTTAGAGTACACATGTTAAGAACTTTCTAATATCTCTCTGAAAGTGATATCCTTTTTCCAGGTCTTTTTTTTTTTTTTTTTTTTTAACGTTTTGAAAAGACCAGTTCCCTTGTGAAAAGCAGGAAGGAAAGAGGAAAAATATTTGCCTTGGGGAATGAAGACAGAAAAGTGTTTTTCAATGTGCAAAATACACGTGTATTATGCAGGCTCAGGACCGCACAATAGCCCTTACTAGAAATCATTTTAAACACCACATTTGAGAAATAACGAGACTTAATTCTAAGTCACCGAGAGATGCAGCGGGTAACCAGTCATGCGATATTTACGCGTAGGTGCTCTGAGCAATGATTTGTTAAACTGAAATGATTTAATTCATCTGAATCCTGACGTGGCTGCAGTCACACGACTGCATTGACAACAGGACACTTACAGACGCAGTTTTGGTGTTTTCTGTCGCATAACCTGATTTCAGGTAAACTAGTTTCAAACAAATAAATGTCAGTGCTTAGAAAAGATAGATTGATGAGCAGTTGCTAATTTTTATCTAATTTCTTTTAATTGGCCCGCACTGAAACTTAAGACACAAAAAGATGAGAGAGTGAAAATGAAAAGTTCTGCTTATGTGCAGAGAAACAGAAGAGAACTGTAGTAACAGCCAGCAAAGTCCTCACTTCTTTTCTCCTCCAAATTTTTTCTCGTGTTATTAAAACTGGATAGTACTACTTTAAAATGTTTAGTGTTTACCGGTGCGTCCTGTGGGCTCTTAATTGTTCACAGGTGGGACTTCCAAACTGTTTTTGCTTAACCGGTAGCTGCATTTCATGCAGTTATATTTTAGTTTTACCTTTTTGTAAATATATTATGATGTTCATTAGGAATGAAGCTGACAGCAGGTCTCGTGACAGGGGTTTCTCCACTGCCGTGGTGCTCACTGGTTGTCACTGGGAAGAAGTTATCGACCGTGGTAAGTTTTTATCGTAGAATCATAAAATCATAGAATGTATTGGGTTGGAAGGGACCTCTAAAGGTCATCTAGTCCAACCCCCTGCAGTACGTCTTTACGCCATTTCTCTGTTTCCCCTGCATTGTACATGGTGGGGAATGTGCTGGCTGTCACTCTAGGCCAAAACTTCTTGTATTCGCTTTGTTATTTTTTGTTTGTTTGCAAACCGTACCTGACAGAGCCCTTATTATCAAGTAGAAGAGGTGATTTCCAGCAGGCCTTGCTTGCTGGGAGACACCAGAAATTGCACATGCCACACCATGAACAGAGTTCCTGCTGCTTCTGGCTGTAGGTCGCAAAGGTCCGTCAAGGAGAGCTCAGGAGAGTACATCCTACTCGGAGACTACGATAACGCTGCCAAGGTAGAAACCCAGAAGAAGCTTTTCATATTCGCTCAGCTGTGTTGACGAAGTCATTGGAGGTCTCCCCATCGGGACGAGCGCTGGAGGGAAAACCATTCAGGGTTTTCTACCATTCATATAGAACCTGGACAAATATTTCTAACTAGATGCTTCTCTTATAAAAAAATTAAAAAGTCACAGCTTTATGATGTCTTATTTCACAGGAATAAGCATGAATCAAACCCATCAGTAAATGGGCAATCTGGACTTTATAACCTGGTGGTCTTCTACATCTAATATAACGAAAACTATTTCTATTTCGGTAAAAGGGTTGGATGCAGGTCCAAAACCAAAGTGGCAACCTGCCTCAGGAGCTGGGACTGTATGGACCAAGAGGTCTTCATTTTTTCAGGGTCCCCTTTGACCTTTTGGGTGCCAACAAGTAATATTGATGCAGATGCTGACAGGCTTTTCCAACTTTATGTCCTCTTTTTAAAAAAGACTTAGTCAATTCTGTGGCAGATGACTTTTTAGGCTTTATTTCAAGGGTCGTAGGATTCACTCAAGTATTTAAGTTCAGTGGTGTGAACTGGCTATGGGGCATTTTGCTTACCTCATTACTACCTTTCCACAGTTTTCTCCCGAAGTACCAAGGTGGCAACCCGTCATGCAATACACCTAGTATCAGGTATCATATTACTGTTAAAAATTACATTTTTGAAACCAACCTTTCTGGCCTGGTTTAATAATGTAGCTCTAAGCTTTGTCATCCCTCTTTCCTGAAATTTTTTTCTAATTTCTCTTTGCGTGTGTTTATTTTGTATTGCCGAAAGGGCTGCAAGCAGACTGCTGAATTGATACAAGCAGGATCTGAAAGATGAGAATAAGTGCCCCTCAGTAGTTTTCACTCCACTCTCATAATTTTGTAAACAATTTGAGAATTTTTTTGCTTTCTGGAAGGAAATTTAGGGTTAGTGAAAAAAAACAGAATGCCCCTGAAAGGTAAAGGGAGAAGGATGTTGTCTCTATAATAGCCAAGGTGGATGTTTCTTGGTTTTTTTGTATTCTGTCATTTCTTTGAATGATTCGTTCCATTAGAAGAGCTATTTTATCATTTTCTTTCGCTCCAGAGTGATAATAAACAGTGCCCAACTGTGAAGGCATGAAAGGAGTCAAGATAAACAACAGTTGCTTGTGGTTTCCATTAATCAATTCTACTTGTATGAATGCCAAAGTATCCCCTTGCTTGTTTCAAAAGGCAAGACAGTAACGGACATAAAGGTGCTTCATATGCTAGTAATTACATATTGCCATTAGAAATTCCTTAAGAAAGAAGCAAGGGGACCCCTCTGAAATAAAGACATTCTAATATCTCTGCAAAGATAAAAGGAAAAGTTATGTCTCGGTCTTTGGCTCGCCCCACGTCTAGAACGCGTAACGTCAGTTCATGTAATGCATTGTCCTACGAGATCACCTGGGTATGTCTGTGATACCAGCACTTTATTGTTCTGTTAGAGGGGGCTTAAGTCTTGTTCTTGATCCTCCAGGAATTTCAGCTGAAGATATTAAGGTTGTATTTTTAATATTTTCCATGAAAATTTAGCGAGGAAGTTTCTGTGGGAGCAAATCTCTTAAATTGCCACCCCGTGGGCTGAGCGCTTCCCGGCGTGCCTTGCTGCCAGGGAGGGTGTTCGCACGTGAACGGGTCTCTTCCCAGTCTAGCACAAGAATCATTTCTTTGGTTTTGGCCATTCTGACATAAATTCTTTACAGCCTGTGTATCAGAAAAGTAAAGCAAACCTGAACTAGACAGCCTGCCAAACTCCACATGACTGATAAAGTTTCCATTTAAAAAAAACAACCTAATTTCCATCAACGTGTTCCTTGTCAGGCATCTGAAGGACAAGGCAGAAGAACAAATAAAGAATAGATAGAGTCATTATTTTGCTTAATTATACGATGATAATAAACGTGCATAATATAATAATGACTATAATTTAAGGGTCTGTATAATAATGACGAAGACTGAAATTTTGCTATTAAATTATTGACTTATTACAGACTAAAATACAGATTTTACTAAAAGTGTAGGGCCTCCATCAGTTACTGTCTTTTCATAGCTATCGTTTGTGAAAGTGTAACATAACATACCCATTATAAATGGAAGCTGAGACGCGTGGGGAGGTAAGTTTACAATGTGTAAGTGATTGGGTAAAATAAACTTTGTTCTAAACATCATTTTTATCTATTTTTGCTGTGCTGCGTCCCTGTTATTGTAGCATCTAAGCAAGTATCGCGTGTGTGACTAGACAAAATGTTCCGTGCAAAACTTTTTTGTGGTTTGAATTTTTTTTTTTTAATACAACATCATCTGGATTTCTGAAGAAATCCTAGTGGTAGCCCCTGACCCAAATGTACATCAAGTGCTGTTCCCCTATGGCCCTGGCCTATTTATTGCTTTCCTAAGTACTTGAGTTCAAATAGGAGCTCAGAACAAAATTGAAAATGAGCTTGGGGTCTTTTTCTAGTCCCAATTTGTTCACTTCCAAAACCACTACCCAATTTAGCACAATTGGCAGCGTCTGCTCAGGAGAGGGCAAAGGCTGGAATAACAGGGATGCAGGAGGGCAGGACTGAAGGGTAGTGGCAAAACAGCATGGAAGAGCTTTTCCAGCGCTGCGACGCCTGATGGAATTTCTCAGCTGTACGAGCGTGACAATTAGCATGCAAAACTGAAGACGACAAAAACGAAGTTTTTTTTTCTCTAGTGCCTACTCAAAATAAGCGTATTTAAGTGTGTAATGTATTCTGGCAGCTAAATTATTGCTCATGACTAAATAGCGATGCGCTGCTGTTTATCAAAGGTGCTACTGTATTGTAGAGGTGGAAAACAGCTGATAAGCAAGCAGTATTGCATGTTATCAGAAGAAATATTTCTGGTTTTGTTTGTCCCTGATGCAGGAGGAAGTACCTGCCATGCGTGTAACTGATAAGTGCTTTAATGCGCGGAGAAGAGGTTTGTGGTTGAAACAGCAAAGCGCTGGACAGCTTCGTCGCCCGCTGAAGCCGGTGAGAGTAGATTCACTGGTTGAGAGAGTAGTAGAGAGAGTAGTAGATGCACTGGTTGTCCAGAACCGAAACATGCCTTTTATTTTTATAGAGAGGCATGGCTTGCGCTGAATGGTTTACATGGATGCCTTTTCAGAGTGAAAAGAAATCACGTTAAGAGAGACAAGTAAAGATTTATCTATGAAGAAGGCTGAAAGTGTAAATGATAAGTAAAAATATTAGGTCTTGTTCTTGTCCTAGTGGAAAATCTTGAAAAGAAAACGTACCATTAGATTACTTAAACTACTGCCCTTAGATTAATCTCTTCAGTAACCTTCCTTTACCAGGACTCATCTTTCTCCTGCTTCGGGGTATTTTCTGGCATCAGCAGTTGCCATATATCATCTGCACGTGATTTTGTAAATTCCTGACTATTAGCAGCTTAATTGCTGTTGGCTATACAACAGGCATACACGGAAACTGTCCTGCCATAAACTAGTAGTGAAACCAACTAGTTCAAACCCAAAAACAAAGTAAGAAAAGTAGTAAAAACAAAGACTTAAAAATTAAAAACAAAACTCAAACAAGGTTTTTGGCTTGTTTCAGGTATCAATGGAGCGGCAAAAGAAAGCACACGCAGGTGTTCCTCTGTAACCATTTCTTTAGATTATGTTACTGTTCTCCTGACACTTTTTTCCCTTAGCGTCAGGTGTATTCGGTGTCAAGAGACACCCATCACTCAGCAAAGCAGATGCTCGGTCTAGGCAGAAATAGAATCAAACCTTTAATAATTTTGCTTTTGAAATATTGAGGTGATCTTATTTCATCGGTGCTTTTAAGGTGCACTTATTAAAAATACATGTACCTGGATCTGTGATTTATATAGATAGCATGTGAAACAGACTTCCTTCTGCAATTAATTATGCCTACAGCTGCTTCAACTAGAAGCATTTACTCTTATCAGGTAAAAAAATAAAAATCCCTTCTGCCCACAGATATATACATTTAAAAAAAAAAAGACTGTAATAGGAGGAAAGGCTTCTTTTCAAGGATTCAGCATGAACTATATTGATACAATTTTTCTAGTTGGAGGCACATCAATGACAGATTTGGCTTTAGAAAAGATGAAGCAGTTAAATGTGAGCGGGGTATTTATTATGGTACTTTTAATCTTCTTGCAAAATTGTAGGATATGATTCTTCCTAGACGCTCTCACCTTCCTCTTTTGGCCAAGAAGCCCTTGGCTGTTACAGGCATTTACGCATTAAGATTAAGAACAGTCAAGCACTTGCAGCTCCTTTCCGTTCTTCTGAAGTCCTTGTCTCACTGGGATCAGCCTGCAAACAAGAGGTACCTTTTTGTTTTTTCCTGCCCTGTCATTTTTTTCCTGGTAAACTCACATTTTGTAACAGATAGTTTTGTTCTTAGTCCAGTTCTTTTAGCCTGGTGGGATGAGGACTGCCAGCTGCCCTGGTCAAGTCCATTAGTGCCAGCACAATTCCCGTAGTGCCTTCGTACGTAACTTTGCTCTATACTGGTCCCCAGTATCCTTTTTCAAAAACCAAAATACTGTTCACCATCTTCAGAAATCCACCCCTGAAGTCTCTGCATCTGGAAATAGGATTTATGACCTTTTTGTTGAATATTTCATATAGGGACCAATTGATATTTTGAGCATAATCGGTTCCATTTATAACATATTGGGTAAAGCCATTCAGTTCCGAAGTTGCGTCAATTTATGCAGTAAATTGGCTTGAATTTTGGTAGAAGTGGAAGTGATAGAAATGTTAGTTAGGTTTTGTGGTGAACATACCTAAAAAAGACAACCCTATGTGTAAACCCAGGATTAAAACCAGGAGATCTTTGTAGTTTAACAGATTTCGAAATAGAAATATACCTACTTTTAGAAACCCATGTTAGCTGACAACAAATCTTGCATTTCAAAAGAAAAGCATTGTCTGCAATAATGGTGGCCAACTGTTACTGTTTGTCAGGAATTTTTCTCTCCCAAGTTGTAAAGGGCTTTTTCTCACCTTGTTGGAAATGGAAAGAAGCTGCTTTGGCCACCGGAGGCCAGGAGGCAGCACAGCGCGGTGGGACAAGGTCACCCCTGGGTAACACCCTCAACTTCACTCAGACCGAAGTGGGCTGAGCCTGTGATACATAGAGAATTATGGTTTAAAATTAATAAGCAGCTGAGCAGATGCCAACGGCTGTGATGTTCAAACAAAATGTGTTCCCTTTTTTGTATTAAGATCTAGATAGACATACCCTTCATCATCAAAACCCAGGCTTTATTCTTTGGATTTCTTTTTCTTTCAGAAAAGTAAGTAAAAATTTGGAACATTCCTAAATGGTGAGCCAGGACAGAGGTCACCTCCAAATATTGAGTGTTTGGCTGCTTGTGACTTCTCTATCCGAAAATTCTCAATTTACCTTCAACAAAGGGTTGTTTTTCCCCCTTTTCCTTACTACCATCATTTATTGGATCTTCTTATATGTTCTCTCAGGTTTGGATCAAGGGTTTGGGGTTTTTTGGAATACCCTCTAAGTTATTTCTTCCCCAGAGGTTCAGTGGAGTCCAGACCAGGAGTTTCATACAGCGAAAGCCAGGAATCTTCTTTCATGGGTCTGTGAAACCGAGAGCCAGTAGGACTTTCAGAGCTACTGAAGAGGACAGTTGTTCTCCAGGGCTCCTGTGGCTCCAGCACAAGGCTGGGCTGGGCTGGCTGCTCTCAGTATCGCAGTAAGAAACCAGGTAAAACACATTGGCAGCCCTTGTTCGTCTTCTCCAGGTGAGCAGGTATTGGGCTCTCCACCCAGCGCTTTCATCATTGAGCTGTGCGTTGTTGATAGTTGTATGACCATCCATCAACTCTTTGGAAACATCTTGTGTCTCCAGCTCTGTCCTGTCTCAGGGTTATCTTCAGTGTTTCTGTTAAGCATAAAGCACCCGGATAGGGAAGCAGGTTGACTATGTTTCTTTTTTTTCCTCCTCCTGTAGTGTGGGAAGAGTTGACAAGATTTCCCTCTGCTCCGAAGAAAATGAAAGAAAACAGCAGGGATGCCCGAGCCTGGTTATTTCTTCTTGATATACTTGTCTACACATGCTCCCCTCCCTTCTGGTTTTTTTTTTTTAATTATTATTTTTTAATGCTTCATGCACAGGAGTTTAGATTTCTGCACCACAAATTCCTGCCTATGCCATCTTTTAGTTTTAAGATTCTTCTAATGCTTAATCAATTCCTTCATTCCTGTTGCAAGAATCATCTGCAGCATTGACAAGACTCGACAATATTTGCCAAAGTCTTCAAAGTGCAGCCTTGACTCTGGGAGTGTCCTTATGGTGAGTACCTTCGAGAGCAAGGGATACCAGTAGTGCTTTGCACCACGTCCACATTAACAGAGGTTCTGGACTGAACTCCGGTCCTGGTCCTACCTCCACAGGGGCTGTATGGCACGGATCCTGCACCTCAGGAGAGACTCATCCTCCCACAGCAATATTCCGGTCTTTTCATAATCCAGAGAGTGCAGAGGACTATCTTCCTTCTTGCACTTTTCTTCTGTGGTGAATGGTAGAGTGGGATTTGAATGAAGTAAGAAATATTTGGACAACATCCCAGAGGGAAAGGGAACTGATGCAGCCTCAAAGAGAGACTGTCAAGAGAATGAAAAGCAGATTTTTGATAAGTATCAGCCTTACCAGGGTAATGGTACCAAATTGATTGGTAGTAACCGGTCAATTTCTAAACAAGTTGGAGAAACAGGATTTGGCCAGACTAACTTTCAAGTCTTCAGATTTACTTAACCTAGTTGCTTTTTTGGGAATGTTACTTTAGAGGAACAGAGCAGGTTTTGAAGCATCATGAGCACATAGGAGAAAAGTCGGAGCAATGCAGAGACTTCTGCTGGACAGCCACTTCCCAGCTGCCTTGCACAAGGTGTGAACACAAGTATGTGTCTCTGTGTGAGAAATGAACTTGCTAAAAATACCTCACAATAATTCTCATCCTGACACAATCCATACGCCTTTGAACAGGCTGCCAGTGCAACTGGTGGAGTTTCCCTGCTCTTGCATGGTTCTGACATCCAAGAACAGTGTTGACCAGTGCACCTCAGGTCCTGGGTTACAGGGCGGTCAAACTACATCATCTACAGCTCCATCGGGAGCAGAAATTTGTGCAATTATGGAAAAACTAGGGTTCTACAAGAAATTTTTTTGGGCTTCTTTTTAATGTAATGTCCTTGAAATAACATAATATATGTGTTCTGCCAGCTATGACTGTCATAACAGATGTCTTAATTGGAAGTTGGGAACTTTAAGTTTGTTAATTACTGTCATCTAGCAACAGAAATCTCACTAGAATTACTCTCAGGGGCCAGCAGAATTCCCCTGACACGTCCTCCCCGTAGGTCCTCAGGATCGCAGGCTGGAGGTGCTTTCCCTTGTATAGTATAGCAACGAGTAGAAACTGAAGGAACAAGGTTGACGCTTTGATGATAGAATGTGATTTGTCTGTGAACTTGATATATTCAATTTTACCTCAAATCTCAAGTGCCATCCTTCCTTGATCTCCAAAAAATACCCCACGGTGAGTCCTTTCTGTAGAATGGTTTCTCAGTCCCTCTGTCCTGGAAATGCTGCACAAGCAGAAATGTTTGTTCATCACTTTCCAGTACAAGTGCCAACAGATCTTCTCTGGGGAGAAAGAAAGTCCAGGCTTGCTGCCAAATGCTTTTACCCTGTCTTAGGCCCTGGCATTGTTTTATGTCTTCTTTCCAGTTCTTATAATCTGCAGGACCATTGGGAGGCTCACGCAGGTCTCAGGCCACATCATTTTGATAACCCAGCTCAGGACAAGCAGTGCTGCTTCTAAAAGTGACAAATTTCTTGGACAATCGACTCATCATCCTTTCATTCTTTTCCAAACTCCCATGACAGCGCTACAGACAGATGTTACACCCTGAACCCCACTTCTAGACGCCTATCTTGAATCTTTGCCAGGGACTGTTCAGGAGAGAGAAAGAACAGTCAGCCAAGACATGGGCTATCCATATGGGAGGGCTTCCTTCCTCCGCTTACTTAAGCGGCAGAGAAATTCATCAAGTGGCTCAGCTTCTCCACTCTCTAAAGAGGTATCAGTAATTCTTAGCTGTTAAAAATCTCTCTAGCCACTTTTTTTTTCTTTTTCTGAGCATGGTCTGGCTGTATCTGATATCCTTATCTTGTACATATATCAGTTTGTCATGTAAATTTCTGTCTATCCGTAAACCTGTGTCACCCACAGGTTCAACGTTCACACGCATATTTACACTTCAGATTTTTTGCACGTTGCAAACATTATTCCTAGATAATACTTTAATTCATTGCTGTATGCATAAAGTGTGCTGACTTCTTACCTTTCCTTAGGTTTGACAGAGGTATATTGCAAAGTGACTGCCTCATGTCCTGCTTCCTCTGCGATGCCCAGCAAACGAGGGAAAGCACTGCAAATTAGTAGCCGGCAATGCCTTTTTTCTCCTAGGCCTATCCGTGTCCTTTTTATTACCTCCTTTATGATTATTTTTCTCTCCTTTATGATATTTTGATTGCGTATGGTCTTTCCCTACCTTTGGCTCACGTGGAACAAACCTTTTCTTAAGTTATTTTTGCACGCATCTTTAGCTGTTCTGCGTTCTGTTGGTGATGTTTTGGTATGTGTTTTATTTAAGGGGTACATAATTTACACAGATGAACACATCAGGTTGCGTATTCCTAGCAGGTTTTTCCACTCAGGACTAGTTTTGGGAGAAAGCTGAGAGCTTCACCGTGAAGCCGGGCACTCTCAGAGCCCCATTTCAAGTCTGGTTCATCCAGGTCAAAGCCAGCTCTAAGTTCTTCGGGGGAGATTTGTCGTGCTCCTCCGGGGAGGTACCGGGTGCCCTGTCTACAGTTCAGCCTGGGTTGGAGCTCAGAGAAAGAGAAAACCCAGAGCTGCGGTTGAATGGGGTTGCTAATACAGTTCTCCTGTCTCTTTTATCCCTGCTAAATGGAATTTCTGCTAGCAGGTTTTTATTTCAGTAACTGGGGATTGAACGATAGCTGCAGTGGCCCCTCCCTAGCCTTGCTTTTAGCAGTCAATAAAGGTTGAAGACTATCAACGGCAGTCACAGTGGGTATGGGTATTCATAAAGACTCCAATCTCTTTGTGTTCCCGGGGCAAAGGATCTCTTAGAAGAAAAGTAAATTCTGTGAACAGCATGATGACTCTGGGGAAGCGGGAAGGAAGAGGTGTTTTTTATCAGGGTTGGCAAATAACCACATCCTTCATTTTGCTTGCAGAGGTTTCTTAACTCCATCGCTCTTCCTTGAGGACTTGTGCGGAGGGTGGAATTGCAGGAGAAAGCAGCCATATGTCCAGGAGCCAAAGAGTAAGTAGACATCAGGTGCTGTCTTGGAAAGCCAATGTGAAGATGGGGTCGGGTCACCGATGTTCTCCTGTTTCTTTCTCTCTCAACACAAGTCGATCATTCTCTCTCCATTGCTCCTTGTTTGTCAACATTTGCGAGTGTTTGACCTTTTAAAGTACAAATGCATAATGAATTGGTTTAGTTAAATGTAAAAACCACCCCACTTTCCCTATGCTGTTTATTTTTTAAGTAGTTATGGAAGGGGTGCATGAAGTAATGATAACATACACGATATTTTCAGGATACAGAGTCTTTTCAGAGGACAGTTGTCATTTAAAATGACTTTATTCTATACAATGATCTTGAGTATTGTCAGTCTGTGATGCAGACTATGCATCCTTTGCTATTCAAAAAAAATTCAATAGTCAGGTCACAGTTTTGAAAAGTGGCTGCTGTGAATAGGGAGTTACTATATTTTATCAAAAATGTAATGAGTTTAATGTACATAGTTACACAACACTCAAGTGGCTCTTCAGATTAAAGCCTGCCCAAAATACACGTTGACACGATAGACTGGAGCTGCTCCAGTCTGGTCCGTCACTGCAATGTACTACAAATTGATTCTGAGCACATATTGAGTACGCGTCTCCAGAGAGCTGCACTTTGGTACTTGTTCAAAAGCAGTAGCACAAATGAAGTGTGGTACTTTCTGGGGCCAGGACTTAATTTTCGATTACTTTGGCTTATCTACAAGCTACGTGTCTGTAAACATTCAAACACATTTGTTGTCCATGAGTGTCTGTACCAAGTGTAATTTTTTCAAACCTCTTTTAACTGCTTTTTGCTCCAAAGAGCACTTCAGGAAAAAAAATTATATTGTTTTTTACATTGACCTAAATGAGAACTAGACCAGGTGACTTGAAAGTCTTTACAGCTATCCAAAAGGACTGGTCAATCAGGAGTCAATCAGAGATTGTACCTTCATAACTAGGTACCATTATAGGAATGTAGGGATTTTTCTGTTCCTAGGTATTGCATCTGAGCAGATTGTACAGGGGGTGACTTGGGAAGAAGTTGCTAAACTAGAGACCACGGGGCTTTATAATGATGCCCAAAGTGCTGCCCAGAAAGAAATGGGAGATAAAAGCTTGGTCAAGGTTGAGATCATTTACAGGACAGACTCGCCACTGGTGGTCCTCTCCTCAGCATAGTTGAAACATCTCCCTCTCCCTGTGTTTTGTCAGCTCACTGTTCTTCCTGCCTTCCGACACTTTGGCTTTGCCATTTCATGCTTTGTGCTCCTTTTGGGATTCCTTGCTCCTTGGGTCTTGAATCTTTGTGCCATATCAGAGCTTTGTGTGTGCTCTGACCTACAAAACACTGTTATATGGCACTCCAGTGGTTGGAGATGGCAGGAAACGAAGCACGGTCTGGAGGAAAAAGGTTCTGCAGCATGAAAAGATAAATGGAGGGAAGTGGCTAGATCTATTTAAACAGATCTCTCCAAGCTGCTGTGTATGCGAATCTGCTGAGATCTTGGTCTGATATCTTAAAGAAAATTTAGATTGCTTGAACTACAAAAATAACGTTCACAAAATTGTCAGTAAATAAGTTCATTTTACATAGAATTATTTTTTCTGCAAACACGTGTGCATTGCAATTCATGAACGATATGACATGCTTGGTAGGGTTGCTACAGTAAGTAGAAATAAATTTTCATGAGGAACAGAGAGGAAAAAAATTATGTGTTAGTGTCGTGCCCTGAAATGTTGTCCCACAAGCGTGTGTTTTAGTGGTGTTGTAGAACCAAGTTGGCACCTGGTCTAGGTCAATGTGATTGTGTTGTTCCACTTGCAGTGGTGGGTGGATGTTCATTTAGAGCAGGTGAAGTCTGAACCTGAGCCTGTGCAATGTTTTGCAGCTGTATTACCCTAATGTATTAACTGTTAGATCTTGTGGCCTGAATGTTGCACAGTTTATTGATGTTTCAAGAAAATACTACGTACTACAACTTCACTGGGTATCTTCCATTAAACCTCAGCAATCCCATTAGAAAACAGTAGCGGATCTTGATGAATGCTTTTTATTATCATCGGAATAGTTTGTGATCTTGTGCTTGTGAGTATAAAGTGATACTTCAGGATTACATTCGAAGAAACGTTGAATCTAAATTGATGTATAGGTCTATATTGAAGCTGAATAAACGTGTCCAGTTTCCTGCTGTAATACTCGGACACCGTTATCAACCCCTGCTTTAGGTTTTTCATTACAACGAGGCTGTTCAGGCATCATCCAGGGCTAATCTAGGGTATGATCCCCTCTTCTCGAGCAGAGCCTTCTCTCAGCCCAAAAATGTACCCTCGGGCCAGGAGATTGCTCAGAGCCAGGAAAGGACGTGGTCTGAGATCTGGACTTCCATTTGCTTTTGTGGAGGTTTCTGTCTTTAAGCAGCCGTTGCCCTCCGCTGGGCGCCACGCACGGTCTCTAACACGATGGCAGAAATGTACCAGCAAATGGAGAAATCAGTACAGCGAGCCGGAACTTTAAACATAACTAGGAATTAATTTCTCTGTGGTTAGTGGATGAAATAACATGGATTTCCAGGGGCCAACCCACAGTAGGAGTGGGTGCTTTAGGTCAAGACGAGTTTAATTCAAAGCAATATGAAGCCAAGAGGTTGACTTCCAGCAGGCTTTGTACCAGACCCATAAAATCCCACTGCATTCCACAGCAGTAAGACTGAATAAGGACATTTGTTTCAAGAAGAGCCTGTAACATAGACTAGTCTTTGTAGCAGCCTTCTAAATCTGCATTTATGTGCGCTCAAACTGATTACTTTGTGTGTGTGTATATTCTGTACAATTCAGAGTAGAATTCTTACAGCATTAGGAACAATTTTTTTGTTGAACTTATACTATTATATATCATGTGTTTTTCAGCCATCCGTGAATCTTGTAGCTTTCCAATGAAGGAAAACCTTTCCCAGAAGGAAAAAAATCACCGTATTCATTTGTTAGCGAGGTTGCTTGTAAAGAGTCCTCCAGAAAGTCAGTTTGGCTCTCGGTCTGACTTGTGAGCTTTGCTGTGTTAAATAAAATCTTCGTTATCAATAGAGGTAAAGGCTTTTGTAAACCTCTGTCCATGGGTGCCCAGAAAAGCTGGAAAATTGTATTGACTTATTCCATTATGGCAGGTGACAATCAAATTTGATCAAAATTCGTTGCTGCACGGCCCCATGGTTTGCTCTGAGCTTAGCATACAGAAGCTAGGTCTTGTTCCAGGCTCTCCCAGGTGAAAAGAACCTTGAAAAATCTTACAGAGTTAAAATGCAGGAACAGAGACCTATCGATAAATTTTGCTACCTCAAAATACGGCACAGTCAGTGATAAAGCCACGTGGAAAATAGCAAAAGCAGAGGAGCTTCGGGACACTAAAGGAATACGTGGAATGAAAGTGGTAGCTGGCTTTTACGTAGTAAATATCTACAGCGATGCTGTCATCACTGTTCCTCTGCGTGGCTGTGAGGTCTGGACAATTACAGTCATTAAATTAGGCTCTGGAATTTTTTCCTTATGTAGCGTCTTCATGCCCTTGTATAAAATGAGATCCTGGTAATATATTCTGATAAATCAGACAAGATAAGATACAGAACAGCAACCTGTTAGAGCATCGCAGCATCAGCATCAAAACTATGTTTGTCCTACTTCAGCTCTACCGTTCTAAACATCTGGCTTATGTGCCAGGAGACCACCAGCAGTCGTTCATTACGGCCAGTTAAAATCCTCTCAGTGACCGGGGAGAACTGAATTGCTGCCCGGGCAAGCGCAACGCTCGGCATCGCTGGTGAGGCATCACTTCCATGGCCTGGGAGACTGAGGCACAGCCCTCAAGTGGGGCAGAACCTGTGCGCAAAAAGCCATTACTGTACATGTTCAACATCAAAAGAGTCTGAGAAGAACAACCGCAAGAAATACAGAAAGCTGTGCTGATGTCACGTGTGGCTGTTGACCTGTGACAAGAACAGACTTATTTCCCATTGAAGAACCCACTAAAAGCAAGTAGTTAATTTTTTTTTTCATCATTCCCGACTTAGTTCAAATGTTACAAAACTGTGATACGATAAACAGACGTTTCTGAGGTAAATTCAGAACCGTCCACCTACTGTTGCATTTTTTGGGCTACCCCAGTGAAAATAAGGAATTTTACTCGTGTGGCTAGGAAGTGCAATTTATGAAGTTGTTTTCTGTGTACCTGATGATGAATCATTATGCTCATATCGTATTATTTAACAAAGGATTTGTGATATCAAGAGAGACTATATCTGGCAGAGGCAATTAAAAAAAATAACAAAAAGAAAGGAGACCTGGGATGGTTCTAGAAGAACCTTACCTCTGTAATTCCTGACCAGTGACTGGCTACTTTTTAAAACTGAAAATGCAGTTAAAAGCTTTGAATAGCATTTTGCTGTTGTTTCTAATTAGAGAGAGAACTGAAAATTAACACTGAAGCTTCTAGAGCTGTTTGGTTTGACGTTGCTGAAACTTCGGTTCCCTGTGACCCAACCTCTCTTGAGCCACACAGGAAATCTCTTAGTCTTTATTTTTCAATGTATATTTAAAGGCTGGATAATTTCTGCTTATTTAACACCTGATTAGCTCCCTGGCACCAGCTAAACATATTTCCGTTAAGTAAAATTTGTGGTCGTGCTGGTCCGATTAACTAACAGTCCTTCCCTTCCAGTGTCATTTAAGCTTCATCTGTTTCCTGGGGGATGTCTCCTTAGTGTAAAAGTCAGTTCAACAGGGCTTACTGTAATAAAATTTTAGCAAAGTTTAGCACAATGTCACTTTGCATTTTAACAGTCTTTTTCTTTCCTCTTTGCTTACCCATTAAAGGAAACTGGTTGGACGCAACCGTTTCTGGGAGGGGAGAGCAGGAGCCTGCTGACGCGCAGGATGCTGCCCAGCATCTGGTAATAAAGATGAGTCCCCAACATCAGAAGGACACGGAGCTGTTGGAGCGGGGCCAGAGGAGGCCATGGAGCTGCTGCCAGTGCTGGAGCCCCTCTGCTGGGAGGACAGGCTGAGAGAGCTGGGGGTTTCAGCCTGGAGAAGAGAAGGCTCCGGGGAGACCTTCCAGCCCCTGCCAGTCCCTAAAGGGGCTTCAGGAAAGCTGGGGAGGGACTCTGGATCAGGGAGGGGAGCCATGGGACAAGGGGGAATGGTTTTAAACTGAAAGAGGGAAGATTTAGATGAGATCTGAGGCAGAAATTGTTTGCTGTGAGGGTGGTGAGCCCCTGGCCCAGGTTGCCCAGAGCAGCTGTGGCTGCCCCATCCCTGGAGGGGTTCAAGGCCAGGTTGGACGGGGCTTGGAGCAACCTGGGCTGGTGGGAGGTGTCCCTGCCCAGGGCAGGGGGTGCCACCGGGTGGCCTTTAAGGTCCCTTCCAACGCAAACCATTCTGTGATTCTATGTTTAAAGCAAGGACAGTTCTACAAATCCCTTCCAGAAAACCCCCATGTGCTTCCCAATGCCTACGGGGCAGGAAAGGCTTTGAGCTATGTGGGGTTCCATGAAAAATGTACCGCTGTCCGTAATCTGGTCTCTCTAGTTGGAGATACAGATGGATCTTGTTCCTCAGAGCCATTAGCGTCTAGGAAACGGTCAAAAATACTGCGCCACTGAGCTGCGTGTGACCATTTCTTGATTGTGGGACTAAAGCAAACTTTTTTTTGTAAACATTTGCAGAGAGCAAAACAGGTTCTGTTGACTCTTTCGGGAACTAACTGTTTGCCTCTGGGCGCAGAGCAAACATGGAAAATTTTGGCCCCGCGGGAATTCGAGGAAATTTAAGAGCAACTGGGTGAGGAGGGCTGTAATCACCCCTGGGGTCCCACTGGAGCCGCTGCCTTGCTGTCGTCTATGCCCAGGATCCGATATTCCTGCTAAAGCGTAAGGACTTTATCTTTGGAAACAAAAGTGGGCATGAAGCCAACAGTAAAAGGTGAATAAAATGTCAATAGCTGCTTTCCACCCCATGTCAGGGTTGGCGCTGGATCTCGCTGCTGTGCAACAGGTGGGGACAGAGACGGGCATCGCTCTCTGCCACCATCAGCTTCTATGACAAATGCGTCAATAATGTGGAAAAACGCTTTATTTATTATTTAGAGCCGCAGCAAGCTGCATGACAGAGGTTCAGACTCTTCGGAATGAGTCTCTCTGGGCTTGCGAAGTCACTGCCATTTGCCTTTTAGGCTTGGGTGAAATGCAAATTTGCGAGGGGCCGGTATTTGTGTGTGTGACTCACAGCGGGAGCGGGATGAGAGAGGCAGGAACTGTGTCTGTCGCTGTGAAAACAACCACCACCAAAGTCAGCTGGTATTTTTTCCCAAGCTCTCACAACGTTCACATTAAAACGAGTGATACTTAGCCCATTTCCAGACAGAAATGTGAATCACGGTCTTCTGGGAACGCTGGCTTGTACACCTATGAAATTGGAATTTGTGCAGACTTGAAAATCAGCTTGCTTGTGATACTTTTCTTGTTTTCTTTTTCCTAAAGTCTAAAGAGAAAGGTCTTGCCTCCATGTAAAAATTGCAGTGTTATAAATAATTTGTTCTTTCTCTTTCGAGACTGACTGTAAAAATGGAAATGTTTGCTTTCAACCCAGTTTGTTTTCTGTTGACTTAATTTGATAGCTGTCCAGATAAAAATATTAGCTAATATATTTTGACATATTTACTTAGACTGTGCGTGACATCAGCTAGCTGTTACTGTCTTAGGAAATGTCAGAGTGATGTCATGCAGTCACTTTATTTTAAATGAATTAAAGATGAAATACGACTCTTCCGTAGGTTGTTACACAGAGGGTAGCGGCCATGAAGCTCTGCAGCCCGATTCATTTTGTATGAGCTTATAAGTATTTGGAGTTTGGTTGCAATAGCAGAAATACTGATCTGGTATCTAAGAGGTGGGAGAAATAAAGTGCAACTCAAAACAGGCTCTTCTTCAAGATATTTATCATTGCATGCTTTATAATTTTAATTTACATTTGCTGTCTGACCTGTTTTTCTACAGTCTTGACATTCACAAATACAGCCATCGACTCTTTCTATGACTGATTCATGGAAGAGTATAAATTACCAAATTAATGCCTCTGCATATTTTCTGCACTTAAGCTAATAGTAGGGGAATTTGCATAGGTGACCTCAGTGCCTTAAAACCTGACATAAATATAAAATGATGAAAATGATCTCACTCCTTTATAGGTATGCCTGGTTTGTACTGGGAGTGTGCTTAGCATTCCTCCATTTGTCCAGCTCTTAATTACCAAGTTATTCCTTAGTTGAAATAAGAGTAATGTTGGCTGGTTCAGACAGCTCAGAGGGATATCTAGATACGAACAAAACCAACCAAAAAGTCCTTCCAAAATGATCGTGTTTATGTGTGATGACCCTGTAAATGAGGTCCCAGATTGCAAAAGGCTTCAACCCTAAGTCACCCACATGCTTCAAAGAATTAAAAATGACCCAATGGTGTCTGGTAAGGCAAGAGTTGTGATTCCTAGTTTTACTATGTGCTTCTTAGCTTTCTTTTGGCCACCATCCATGGCCCTTGCTCTGAGGCACGCTTCGCTACCCTATCCCGCACTCAGGGCTGCCAGCCTCACGCTTATCGGGATGTAATACTCCTAATTTCATGGACTTCAATGACATTGGTAACAGTTTGCTCCAGATTATTTTGTTATTTTGTTCTTTTTTTTTTTTTTTGCTTTTATTTCAGTTGTTATCCCCTTCACCTACAGCAAGCGATGAGTAAAAATTTTACAAAATAAGGAGTTTCTCATCTAAAAAAATTGGGGTTTCCTGTGAACATTTTTTTTGCTATCTATAGCCGTCATCCACCAGGCATGGTTGAATTAGGGTGTTCTTACTTGTGGGTAAGAACATCATTGGTCTTGAGCCTCCGTTCAGGTCAAGCAAAAGGAAAGCCCACCAGTTATACTCAAGGCTGGAGTTATTGGGTCCCTGGTTAGGACAGAGCTCTGTGGGTGGTGGTGCGAGCCCACCTGCAGTTGAGGCCAGAGGGTCCCCAAATTCCGTGTCTGTGTCGCTGTGCTCCTCAGAACCGATGGTCTTGAGAGGGTTGCCAATGGCCTTCTGGTAGCCAGGGCTGTTTGCTCAGTTGTCTCCATTTAGTTCCTTCCTCTTTGCCACTCGCCATTAAATTCTGCCTCAGTAGGCTTGCTTGGCTCTCGTTTGATATTTGTTTGCCTGCATAGCTGCAAATATTAATCACTTCAAAACAGGCCAAACAAAACCAAAGAGAAAAGCCTCAGCAGGCCAAGATGCTTTTACCTCCACGTGCTCTGAATAAGGCTGCTAATGACTGAGCCACCGCCTTCTGCTCGTTGACTTTCCCATTGTATCTTAAAAGTCCGCTTTAAAAAGTATGCAATAGCAACAGCAGTGCAATATGTAGCTCTAAATATTTGTGGTGATAGACATTTTCTTCTTGATTTGTAGTGGGTGCAATCGCTTCTTCAATTAGACTTTAATTAGACTCCATGATAGAAGCGGTGACCACATGGACACACTTCCATAACTAGCAGAAAGGCTGGCAAAGAAGACAAGAAGACAACCCCCCTTTTTTTTTTTTTTCCAGCTTCATGAAGATCTGGTAAAAGAATAAAAGAAGACTCTTTTGGTCGATGCTGTAGGGTACCTACAGGCATGCTGTGAAAAATGAGTTTTCAGTAGGATGGGAGAAGAGTTGTCTTCAATTTATTTTGTTATCTAAGGTTAATTGGGGAATGAACTACTTGAGCTTCACTGGAAATAACTGCGTAAGTCTGGGGAGTTCTTTATGAATTTAAACTGCGAAAAAGACCCTGAATTCATTTTTTAAAATGTGTTTATTTCTACATAGTTTCCTGTCACTGAGCTGAATCTAAAAGTTTTCACTCTCTATGCATTGCTCAAAGTGGGTGTTTTAGATGTGAGAAAACCAGAGAAATGTCTGCATGCCTTTGCAGAGACCTCCCAGCCTTCCTGCCCTAAGAAGGAAGACCCCATAAACTGAGCCACGTGCTGACGAGCAGTGGAAATACGTATTATGAGAAGGAGAGTCTGCCAAGGTCATCGGTTGGCTCTGCTCCGGCTGGGGAAAAGCAGCCGTCTGAGCTCCAGGAGTACGGAGGTGGCACATGGCCAAGGGACTCTGGTGGCTTGGACCTGGCCCAGGAGATACACCAGAAGAGGGACTGTGATTACTTCCTTCGGTTCTTACTTACTCCTTATGCTACATCCTGTTCAAACATGCATTTTGAGAAGTTCTTTCTTTAATTCATTGGCCATGTAGCTCAGAACTAGGTGTCTCTAGCTGTGTGAAGGCAGGAGGAGCTCTCTGCACGCATGTGCACACCAGCCAGGGGAGGAGAGCCCTGGCCACCTCCCCGCACGGATCCCTGCCAGCTGGGACACGCTGCTCACCCCGCAGCCTGGCCTTTATGCCCAGACACTGATTAGCAAAACAAGCTCGTAACAAAATTGAAGAATTTAATTTGGATTAGTTTTGTCTTCCCCCAAGGAAAATTCACAATCTTCTTTTTTTTTTTTCCCCCTGAAAGACAGTATTTTAGTTCTCACGTTCTTTATTTTACTAGTGACCATCTGGTACTTTGTAGATACTTTACTGGTGCTGGATATTGATTTCTATAATGATTCCCATGCAACCTGGCTCTAATTATTTGAAATTTTTTTTCCTGTTTTTAAAGTAGATTAGATGCTATTTTTTGATGTTGGCTCTGATCACTTGCTTTTTCTTCCACAATAAAAGAGAACAGACCTAAATGTAAAAAACTGAATGTTCTTTAAAAAAAAAAAAAAAAGAGAAAAAACCCGACAAAGTATGTAATGTTCTTGTAGAAACAGTAAGACATGCCATGGAGACTGTGTTCTTACTTGTGCTAAGCAGGCGTCTAATGTGCTTCAGCAAGAATTGTGTCTTTCTGTAGATTTCTCACTCACCTCATGAATGAGGATGTGGTGGCCTTGGCTGCTTGGGACCAGACCCCATCAGAGACACACATCCGCAGGGCATTTTTTGTTTCTGTTCTTCCAGGCTTTGCCATGATACTGCCCTTGAGGAGAAGGCTGCAGCCCTAAAGTGGTGGCTGGGGACCCTTTGGAGCATCTCTCCAGACTCACCCAGAGCCAGACAGCAGCAGAAGACTGTGAAGACTTTGGGCAAGGTAGGAGCCACCTCAGTTCTTGATGGTTTTTGCAAATGTTGCCCCAAAACCTGACGTTGACCTCCAGATGTACCTTTTGTTGCTTCAGGCTCACCTTTAGTGGTAGAATTATACGAACCATATATTCTGTGGTTTAGGTTGGAAGGGACCTGGAAGATCATCCCGTTCCAACGCCCTGCCCTGGGCAGGGACACCTCCCACTAGACCAGGTTGCTCCAAGCCCCGTCCAACCTGACCTTGAACCCCTCCAGGGATGGGGCAGCCACAGCTGCTCTGGGCAACCTGTGTCCTCCTTGGCTGTCCTTTGCTACGTAGCCTCGTCCTTGGCTACGCAACCCAGACTCTTGCCTGTGGCCGGGCTCCTGCATGGAGGTGGCTGCTGGTGCCTGGGGCAGCAGTGGGTTTCCCCAGACCAGGGCTGCACTCACCTCATCAAGTGGGGAACAGCCCCCCCATGCACTTCCATATCACTTTAGTAGGGAAACGATCCCAAGAACCGCTTGGAAAACACTTATTTTTGTGGAAACATCCCACTGCATCCTATTAAAATATTTATAGCGCTCAGTTCTGTTTTATCACTCCTACATCAATATTGAAGTTTAATGTCAATATTAGTATGAAGTGTCTGTAAGGGTTTGGAAAATAAGAATCAGAAAGATCAAATATTTTATTTATGCGCAGTAAATTTTTAAAGCCTCCCCTGTGTTTTGATCGAAAATGCATATTACTGAACAATTTAGTTTCGAAAGTCTTTCTCTGATGTAAGATTTATTAGGTATCTGCGATGGGCTGATTGAAATATAGGAAAAGTCAATGTTGCCCTTACCTGCAGCCCGGGCAGGGCTGTTTAAAGGTCTCTGATGTTCTGGGGTTCCTCTGTTAAGAGAAACAATAATCACAAGCACAAGCGGGTGTTGCATGTCAGAAGAAATGCCCGGTTTAGAAATGATATATATGTATATAAATATACACACACACACTGATGTCACGGCTCCAGGTTTTCAGGTTTTTGCAGGGCTTGGACAGACTTCCGCTCCCTGGAAAACTGTTATAATTGTAATGATACGCATATATGGCACCGAACGTTTTTTGGTTTTTTGGGTTTTTTTTATTAAGTTAGCAATAGGCAACTAATATATCCTAGGCTTTTATTTTTAGGGCAATATTTTCCCTCCTTTTCCTTTGAAATAAAATGTCGTAAGGAAGAATAATACTGTAAAAAAGAAATAAAACTCCCTTTAGATACATAATGTTGATTCTTTGTAATCTTTTTCAATTTACTGGCAAATAAACATGTTTGCCTTTAGTTACTAATTACTGTCAAATAGCTTTCCCTTCATCTCCAGATGAAGGCTGCAACGCGAGTTACAGCAGGCTTGCTGTCTTTGGTGGTTATCTTTTGTATAAATAATCTCTTTAAAATATTGCAATGGTTACTGTTACATCCTGGTGTGTTGAAGATCATCATAATTTTTTAAATGTCTGAGTATTTAGAAGTGCATTGTGTCCATTTCTTCGTGAAACTGTAGTTGAAGGTAGCATTTCGTTACTGAAGGTAGAACGATAGATTCTTCAGTTGGTCCTTGTTCACGTCCCTGCTTTCATATTAAATTTCGCGCATTCAGAAACAGAGTCAAATCCTGGTAAAACCTCAGCGGGTTTTGCTCATGTTAAATTGTGGATCTGACAGCGACCGCTGTCATAGCAGTACTGTTTCTCTCTGAAAATCCATTTTGTAGAATACCTTAAATTATTATCATGTTTTAATACGTAGATATATACATATACATGGATAGATGCATATGTATTTATATTTATGTGTCTGTGTGTGTATAAATATAACTCTTCAAATATATATCAGCGTCTTTTCCTCTTCTAGGACACCGCTCAGTCTGCCTGAGTGCGGCCAGCTCCGAAGTTTTTGCTTAAATCCCCTCTATCTGGCTGAGGATCCTTAATGGAAAGCTACAGGATAAGTCTCTTCTTTGCAGAGAAAAATTATGACTCGGGTTGCCTTGACAAAGTGAAAAGTGAGAAGGTGAGAGTACCAAGCGTCGGTGTCCTGGGCTGGAGCTGGGGCTGGCCCCATGAGATGCCCCACGGAGGTTTGCAGAGCTGGGGCTGGTGGTGAGGTTGTCCATAAACCCTGCCGTTGACATGCAGACCCTTCCACAAGTGTCCCCATGGCCGGGGGTGGGTGGTTAGCCCGTCTGAGAGCTTGAACAGCAGCTCCTGCCTTCGTCTGGGGATGCTGCCGTTGTCTGGTTTTTACAGGACCAAGCATATTGTCATCGGTAAACAAACGAGCTAATAATAGACTAATTCTGGGCAGACAGACAAGTATTTCTGGTTCTTACTATCCCACATGACAGCAGTGGGCTTTGCAGTCACGTATGACCTTCCCCTAACTGCGTTCATGTCGCTTTTGCTTTTCATCATGAGTAGCGGTAACTGGTGAAAACAACTCAGTATAATTTTTGCCACTCCAATACAGAAGGCTTTCAAGATTGACTTGAACAGTGCCCCTTTTTTTTAACTTACCAATGATTTTTTTTTGGCATGGAAAACATTGCTACAAGTTTATTCCCTTGCTCAGACACCTCCAAAGCCCCCATATAGGCTTCAAACATACTGCTTGTGCCCTGTTTTGTGCCAAGGTTGTTTATGGGCATACAGAGGAACAGTTTGTGATTAATCAAACTGTTCATTATAGCCTTTTATTTTACGCGGGAGCACCACATAGGTATTTATTGGAGGTGGTGGCGACATTGCGGGATCAGGATCCCTGTCCGAGGGCTGGAGTATAATTATAGAACTGCTATCATTTGCATATTGCCAGGATGCTGCCAGTAAATATTAATGGGTGACTTTTTATTCATTTAGCCTCTGTTTTTGAAAGATGCCTAAAAACAAAAAGATCATATCTGTATGTTGTTTTTTAATTTATTTTCACCTTTTTGTCTCCTTTGGAGACCCCTAGTGTATCAGCACTTTGTTTACCACAAATTAAACCTTAGCTGATTGTTTACCAGACTGAAGACCCTTGTGCATTACTCCAGCACTTTCCCTTTTTTTAATAATCACAACCTGGGATTCATTTGCAAGAGGCCCTAATCTGCATGAGAATTATACAATTAACTTTTGATTAACCGCCTAGTTCTTTTCGAAACCGCAGTGTATAGGATACTCTGCATTTAAATAATTTTCCTTAAATTGGGAGCAGGCCTTTCATTAAACCGGTGAGTTTGACTAAACAACAACATTTGGAGATAATCAGGGTCAAAACAATAGGCGAGGCTGCAAGGCTAGAATGTCATCTTTAAATATAACAGCTGAGATAAAGGCACCCAGATTGCGCCTTATCGAAACACAAAAAATCAAAGCTCTCTCTTGTCTGTGGCAAAATACCAGGCCCTAGTGTTTAGGGCGACCATTGTTTGGGCCTCTAAGTGTTGCAGGATTTGCATTCAGAGAGCCGGGTCTAACACACATTACATCACGTAGGGTACTTATCTCGGAGTCTGACAATAATTATCAGGAAGAATATACTCAGAATGACTTTTTTGTGATTTTTATGCATCCCCAACACAAGGAAGGGGAGATAACGGCATTATGAAAAAGGGGAGAGTCTCCAAAGGCTCTCCCTGGAGCTGCGTTCTTCGATTAAATTTGCTATGCCACTCTGGTGTGCTGAACAAGTGGAAAGAAAGACTATGAGGCTTTTATAGAGGGTAATAATAGTCCTGAACACAGCCCTTACCAAAAGATAAGATCCATTGTCAAAACAAACAAAAGAAGCGGTATTAAACACCACTTGAAGAATATATATGAGCAAAGTTTTAAATCCTTGGCTTTTTTTTTTTTCTTACCTTGAACCTGTCGTGTGGCCCTGTTCTAACTGGACCCGTCTGCAAGCGCGGAGGCTTTCACCGTGCCGCTTCCCTCTGTCCTGCACCGGGGGGTTGTGGTGGGGTCTCTCTGTGGTCCCAGAAAAGACAGAAAAGAAGAGTCTTCAACCCTCACAGCCCAAGTTTGGTGTCTGCTCTGGGTTGGGTTTTTTTGACATATTTATTGGCGATCTGGTATTTTGTTCCTGTAATGCCTTTGCTGAAGGGCACTGTAATAATTTATGGCTTTTTTTCCACAGGATGACTGTGTTCTTGCATCAAAGCTCAACTGCAGCCCACCACGAGGCAGCTGAGGGTGATGTACTCCTGGCCACTAACGGCTCCATCGGGCAACGCTCAGGCGGCAATGCGGTGATTCCCAAAGATGCCTTTGGCACTGGTCTCTCCCCAGTTCCAACCATTCCCAACTTGTTTCTGGCTTAGATTTTGATGGAAATATGAGTGTTGTCTCTAATAGACGTATGTTTGACCTGCAAATGAGGAATCCAGGTGTGCTCCTCCCCAAAAGTGCGAGGGTGGTGTTCGCCATAGCTGTGTAAAGGGAATGTGCGTCTGGGTACGCAACCGTGTTGGGAAAAATCACAGCCTCAAGGCACAGATTTTAAATTATTTCTGTTATTTCTCCCCCTCCATGGTTGTGGTTACTGGGTTAGGAATAGGCATTTGGCAGCAAGCATGGCATACGGAGAAACAAATGTATAGATAAATGATATGCTGATTAAAGCAGGGCTGAATTTGCCTACGAAATCTGGCTACCACCAGGCATTCAAGAAAGGCAAAACTGCTAAAAACAACAGGTGTGGGTACAACATTCTGCCTGCTGCGCGTACTTAAATTTAAAGGCGGCTTCTGCATTTCAGTCTCTGAGTTGGGTAATGGTTATTTCAGCCTTCCCTCCTAACCTGCTCTGGGCATTGCCTCGATGGCCGCCCCGCTCCTGCTCCCCAGCCTCCGGCAAAGCCAAGGAGAGAGGACGGAGAGGAGCCGCTTCCTCCTACACCTGCTTGCAAACTTCCTTCTGCCGACTATGTGGGAGGCTGCCAACCAGCAGTTCGGCTGTCTGGGATCAGTCAGCGCTGGCAAACTCATCGGAAAACAGAATCAAAGGATTCTGCCCCCCTAAAAAATGCTCCCAGGGAGCCACGGATGCTCTGCTGCGTGCCTGTGGCCATTAGCACAGCAGCACGACGGACACTGCACCCTTAAAAAACTGCTTCTGAAATGCTTTTTTCTGTGGCACATTGTATGAAGCACCAACAATATGATTTAAGAAATGTAAACAATACGTAAAGGAGAGGGGTGGGTGAAGTTTTCAGGGACCTCGGTGCAAGTAACTGCCAAGGATGCTTTCGGAAACTGTAATCTCAGTGGCTGTGTGAAACTGAAAATGAGAGATCAGATGTATAATCTGTTTTAAGTGAGAATTCACTTACAATATTTATGAAGAAAATCTGTTACTATCCAAGGTCAAAGCATATGCTAAGATAGGATGTGGTCAGTACAAGTTTCCAAGGATCAAGAACTTTGGATGCCACTGAAGAAGACATTTATTCAAGAAAACCAGAAGGTGTTGATCTCAGATGTCTAAGATGGACCCCAAGCCATCAGGGAAGCTTGGTAAGAGGATTAGAGACAACCCCCAGCAAAGAGAAACACGCCCAAAGGTGTTTCTGAAAAGAACAGCCAAGATTTGCCATTGCTTTTAGCTGCTATTTATCTGCCCAGTAATCAGTACGCACATCTCAGAAAGCCGTATGTGCCGTTCAGAAGTGGGACTGATGAAGGAATTTCGCCAGTGTCACACTAAATGCACGTGGGAACTTTTTCTGGTGCTGTGTCTTTTGCATAAATTATCCCGCAGGCTTTCAGAATGTGTGTGTGTCTACCTATCGAATGGTGTGCTTTTTTGGAACAGCCGTGGCAGGAAGTGCGATCTCTCTTAAATACACTGCACCCACTGAAGCGGAGCGAGCTGAACAGATTTGAGCTCAGCTGGTGCACCTGCTTTTCCTTCTGCTGCCTCCTCGCTCCCGGTGCTCCCCCCCTGCTCCCTGTCCCGGCTCCCGCTCCCAGCCCAGGACCCGCTCCAAGGCTCTCTCCACCCTGGCTCCTGGGGGGAAGCTGAATCCCAGCTCCTTCACCTGGGGACGGATGAGGAGGTTTCGGGGAGGGAGCGGTGAGGAAGGGCTGGGGAGGAGGAGGGGGGAGCGTGAGGACACAGTTGGAGGCCAGGGAAGTGAATGATTCATTTGGTACCTCAAAAAGTTCAGAAGTTCAATCCTGACAAAGCTTAGGTGCTTCAGATAAGTATCTTTATAAAAGTGTCACCCTTTCAAATCTTCATTTCAACCTTCTTTTTTTTTTTTTCTTTCTTTTTCTCTTTTCTCCTTTTCCTAGGCTTTTATTGCTTCCAGGGGACCATTTTCTTCTCCTAAATTGAATCCAGGTCCTCGCTTCTGTTCCCATCCTGCTTGTTTTACCCTTTTCCCCCCCCCAGCAGACTGTGTACCTTTTTGTTACTGCATTGTCGAGTCACTTGTGGCGCTCAGTTCTTTATGAAGCGCTATATGCCAATGATGGAGCGTGTCTCATAACGCACAAGAGAGCCCAAGCATTCAGGAACTGAGGTGAGTGCCCCAGATCACGTCATTTGGCTTAAGAATAAGATTGTAAAGAGAAAAATGTCATTGGCCTCCCTGTATATGGCTTCTCTTTTTCTTAACCTTATGGGTACTTAAAGAAAAAAAAAAAGGAAAAGGAAAGGAATTTGAGATGCACAAAAGCACAGCTTTGTGAGTAACACTAGGTGTCCTGGGACTTGTGATTAAATCTGTATATAACATTTGAATGGTGCAAGAGAAGATACTTTATTTCCTAAGTAAATCAAAGTGCTTCGATATGGAATAAACTGCAAGTTTATATATACGCTGCTCTCAGCTGCTCTTGTAGAACATCGCACCCTCCCCAGGACATGCCAGCAAGCACCAGCCCTGATGCAACCGAATATAAGGCACTCTTTAACGCACAAAGTAGGTGTCTGATTTTAAGCTTCAGCTATTAAGAGACCGATAGCACTGCTGGATGCTGACAAAGTAAGACAAAGTAAGCCCCTGCCTTGGGAGCTGCGGCCCTGCTGCTACCAGCACGTTCCTCTGCCTGTCCCTCTGCCAGGACGGAGGGGAAACCAAGGCCGTGGAGGCAGGGTGGTGGCTGCTTGTCCTCCATCACAGGCAATGGTGGCATAGAATCACAGAATGGTTTGGGTGGGAAGGGACCTTAAAGGCCACCCAGTGCCACCCCCCTGCCCTGGGCAGGGACACCTCCCACCAGCCCAGGTTGCTCCAAGCCCCGTCCAACCTGGCCTTGAACCCCTCCAGGGATGGGGCAGCCACAGCTGCTCTGGGCAATTCCCAGTGTCTCACCACCCTCAGAGCGAGAAGATGGGCATCCACCCCTCCTCGGCGGGCGCTGGCGGGGAGAGGAGCCAGGGGGATGCGCAGGCGAGACGCGGGATGGCTGCAGGCGAGGCTGAGTCAAGGTGTGAATCCATTGCTTTTAACACTGATTTCACCAAAAATAGGTGTAAAAAGTGAGTTGCTGCTAAAAGGCTGCAAGGCAACCTCAGGGCAGACAGTTCCCTCTTCTTTTATTTTGTTTTTTGTGTGGGTTTTTTTAGTTGTTTGTTTGTTTTTTTTTTTTTTATGAATGACCAGATATTAGTTCTCAAGCTGTTTACTTAGCTGCTGCTTACAAGTTTTATGAATGATGCCACAGCTTTTCTGTATAGGCTTTTTGTATTACAGAAAGGTGACAAACGGGTCTTCTGCTGCCTCAGCGATGGCCGTTGCTCCAGTCCAGCTCCAGCAGCCCCAGTTGTGGAGGGGCTGAACCCCTGAGGGACACCTCTTGCTTCTGGCAGCCTGGCACAGCCCCTGCTGCAGGCTGACCATAGCTAGTGCACGAGGTGTGACTAGAATTCTTTTTATTTCTGCATTATTATTATTATTATTTTAAATATGAATAAATTGTCACTTTGACAGCAACACTCGGTACTAAGACACGGTGATGATGAGCTGATCTTACCAGGACTATGGAAAAGACCTATGTGTGGGATGCTAAAAGCAATACCTGTTTAGAGAAGTCCAGCAGACTATTGCAGACATTAGCTGGAGTGATTTATGTATTAAAGTTGCTTTATTTTATTATTTACACCTCCTTGAACCAGCTTGCCTGGAATTGTTTTGCTGCCTCTTCCTTTTTGCCCTGGTAAAGGCTCCCCTGCAAGAAAAGCCCAAACTTCCCATTTTGATAAGCCTTCTATGCTAAGACACATCTCAATTTCAGGACGAAATTCACGTTGAAGGTATGAGAGTACAAAAATAGAAGTGTGGTCGGATTATTCACCTTGGATGTAGGAAATTTCACCTGTGCCAGGCAGACCACGAGGATGGACTCGAGTCCCTGCATCCAGATGAACATCCCATTCATTTAGCAGCAGGCAACACTGGGGTGTGCTCTCTTTTTCTAAAAAAAATTATGACAAACCTTGCCTTTATTTGCACCGGCAGCAGCGCTGGAATCCCAGGTCAGTCTTTGATTGGAAAAGATTGTTCAGCTCTACTCTCAATTTTCCTGCATGTTATTTAGGAAGACCTACTTTCTTTTTATCCAAGTACCCAGCATCATCCCGAGTTTCAAGACGCGTTTATATTGAGTGATGTGAGCCAGCTCAGGTTGTGTAAGACTTTAATTTGTCTGATCTACGTTATGTATCTTTGCAGGACTGAAACAACCTCTGCCAAGCTGCCGTTAGTGATTTCATGCTTGTCATGAACTTTGAATGCTCTTCTCTGAACCAAAGTACAATGCGGCCAGGACAACTTCAGTTGAGGCTCCTCAAACAGCTGCAAGACCTGGCAGACAGCAGAGGGTTTGTTTTTTTCCGTTTCAAGATAATGCCTTAGTTTGTTCCAGGACTTAAATTAAAAAAAAAAAAAAAAGTTAGAAAACAACATCTTGCACAGAAACAAGATGCTCACTTATTTTCTGACAGAGCGGAGAGGCCTTTGGGGGATCTTGAAAGCATCTACAGCCAGAAGGCATGTGTGAGGTGCAGCAGGACGACAGTCTTGCAGCAGGAGGAGAGGCTTGTAGCTTCTCCACATGACAGAGTCTGGCAGTCTAAGTCAGTAATTATTATGTTTAAAAAACTGTTGTAGCAAGCAGGAAGGGAAGCATAAAACCTTGGAGATATTAGAGTATCTGTGGTTTTTAGAAATATATATTTAAATGAGAGTTTTCACAAGAATTTCCGCACTTTACCCTGTGCTAATAACTGTTGTTGCGTGTAGGAGGATTATGGCTGGACTTCAGAAGGCGCATCCTTCCTGCGACCCCTTCCGCCAATTTCCTCCTGCGGAAAGAGCTGCATTTTGGTCTCGTATTTTCTGATATTGCCCCTCCCACCCTTCGCTGATTTATTAGTTTTTCTTTTCCCCTTCTCTCTGCCTGACAGCACCACATGGGTGCGGATCAGGGAAGAACACGCCGACTGCTGAGATGCTGCGGTGCGTGAAGAGATGCTGTTGATGGACACGATGCTGAAATGCCCAGCCAGGTCCCTACCCCAGCCGTACTGGTACTGCTCCCTGCAAACCCGCACCACCAGGCAGGTCCCCCTTAACCGTATTTGTGCTAATTTAATACAACTGAAGCACACATATGACCTCGATCGGGTCCCTGTTGCTGTAGGGTGTATAAATTTACCAGAGTTCCATTCTCACCCATAGTACAGTGTGGACCTTATTTCCTCTGTGACACCTTACTGGGCTGGGAAAGCGTTAGAGGTACACGTGGATATTGTGAATGCGTTGCCTTTCTAAAACTCCAAACCTAGCAGATAAACTTTTATGTTTCATCTTATAAACCATCCATCAGCATCCTCTCCTAATTAGGTAATTTTTTTTAAGCTTCTCTTGCTAATACTTGATGGTTTTTTCCCCGAGAATTTTCAGAAAATCTTTAATAGTTTCTAGGTTCGATTTCCAGATTTCAGATTTAGCACGTACAGGTGTAAGGCTATGCATCTGTATTAAGATAACATTTCTTACTGACAAAAATCAAAGTTCGCGGATACATTTACAAATAATAGCAGAGATACTCATTATCTTCCTATCTCTGTCATTCCAGTCACCAGTAATTGGCTAAAATATTAAAGGTAGGATGTCATCACCAATGACCTCCTCATTTACAGTTCTGAATGACAGGAAGGAGGAGAGTATTGACAGGGCTGACAGTGAATTTGGGAAGGAGCGTGTCTTAAGAGGAAAGATCAGGAGCCCAGATTTGGTCACTTTAAATTAGAATTTGCATGGAGACATTCAGGACTAGGTGTCAAAAGAGAGACTGAAGGACAAGGCTGAATGAAAGGAGACAAATTGTGATCTGAGAGATAGATTTGAGAGTTGCTTGTGTAAAAATGGACATGAAGCTGTCTATGTGGATAAGCTGCTCAGCCGTGGACCTTGCTGTCAGGAGAAGTAGGAGGTCTGTTGTAGGATGATCTGCAGAAGAGGATGAAGAGGCCAAAAGAGGAAAGTGATCACTGAAGGGGAAGAGTAAGAGAAGCAGAAATTTCCAGAAGGGCTCATGAGTCCTGGGATTCAGTCAAATAGGAGAATAGAGGCTGCTGAAATAGGATTGAAACAAAAATGAAAACTGTTGACGGAATTAGAGAACTGGCCTTAATTTCCCTGAGAAGGAAAAGAAGTACACCTTCTCACTGGTGTACTGCACGACTGTCCTGTCCCGAGCCATTGTGGGCCCTGTTTCAGATTAACTCGCGGGCAAACGTGTTGTGCAGTTTTACTATCTGGGAACAAAAGCTTCAAATTGTTGCTCTGGGTGGACTAGACCACCTCCAGAGATCCTTTCCAAGCTCAGCTATCATACGATGTGCAGATACCAGCAATATAAGCACATGGTAAGGCTATTTGAAATACTCAGCAGCTTCTGAGCCATGCTCACACAGATCTCTTTTGTTTGTTTGTTTGTTTATTTTTTTTAGGAAAACTCGCTTTCAGTGCAAGAAAAAGTTATATCCATATTATATCACACCAAAGAGGGTTCAGGAAAGGCACTTCAACATACTGTCAAAAGATGATCTGTGGTGGCCATCACAGCACAAAGGCGAGGGGTGAGGAATTAGTATTGTCCTAATTGTACAGCAAGGGAAATGGGATGAGGAAAGTGAGAAAAGCTCAAGGTCACATCGAAAGTCTGTGACAGAGCTGGAAACAGAATCCAGGCCCTTTGCTCCAATCAATACATTAATAACGTCAGTGACCACCTCTCTTACCTCTTTTTCCCTTGCACATTACCTCAGTGAGGAACTGGCTACTTTGGTAAAAAGCCTGTGAGATTAATCAGCGCTGCTGAAAACGTAAGCGCAGTTGCAACAGCACCATTTTGCCATTATAGTTTAATTCTCTCTAAAATGTAAGGTGCTGAGTGGTGCCGATGGCATTAAGAAAATGCTCCGCGAGGAGGTAAGGTGCGATCGAGGTGTATTGCATGCCCTCTCTCCTTTAAACTGGCCCTGGGAAAGTCAGCAGAGAGCAGGTGATGTGTTTCTGATTGCTGCCTTTTAGTTTTGCAAAATAACTCCTAAAGCCAATTTGGAACTGTTACAGGACCATCACTTATGGCGGAGATGCTGCCAGGGCGAACAAACAATAGCAGATATGATAATAAATGATTTTAAAGGATCTGTTTTGCACTGCTTCCAATCTAGCAGGGGAGAAAAACAAATGAGTTGACAGATTTGCTGCTGAACAAAAGTTATTGGTAAGTAGATGAATTCACAGTGCTCGTCCCTTTTTTGCAATGCATTTTACATCATGTCTCATTTTTGACTTCCCAAGGCAGAAGAGCCTCATTCTCTCGCTGGCGCTGAGTGAAAACTCTACGGTTACATGCTAGCAACGTTAGAGTAGGGCTTCTCATGCATTATCACATTATTTTTGCTATCAGGTCAAGGAAATGGACACTTGATTCATCTTCTCGCATATATTGATTCAATCCCCCTTTTAATTTAGCACTGGAGAAGGCTATTAGCCTCCATTCACATTTACAATAAGATAATATAACCTGATAGCTGTTCTCCCAACCCATTATGGAAGAGGGATAAAATAGTTTTGTTTCTGTATGTAAGGATCTATTGACTTATTCTCCTCAGCCGCATTTATAGCTGTTGCTGTCCTCCAGTGCTGTATGTCTTAATAGCGTTTCACCCAGGTGGAGTATTGATGAAAGCTCCCTCTGAAGAGCAGAGATAAAGGCATGGGTAATGCCTTTCGCTCTAAAAAGGAGCCCAGCTTTCCCCCTTGAACTTCGATTAACTGTATTAAGGATTGTGCAAAACAAATGCTATCTCTATCATCACCATTAATCATTCTTTTACAGTTCTCGGGCTGTGAACCTGAGTAAGTCTTCTCCTGGCAGCATCCCTCACGCCATCAGCATCTCCCGAGTCCCCTCCAGACCAGCCTTCAGCCCCACCACCCGCATCCCAGCCCCGGCACAGCTCACTCTCTGCCGGGCAGATACTTCATCAGACCATCCAGACCGACTTGGGGACATGAGAACGGCTCATTTATTTCACCTATTTCTGTAAGCCTGTCTTGTCTCACCCCAACACACGGCTATTGCCTTAGGCAGCTCCACGGTGTCAGCTCAAGCATGGTTTCTCCCTGCCCTGGCTCTGTTCCTGGCTTCGTTACTCACAGATTAGTCACACCAAGGTCTTTAAAGAAAAAATTTCTAGGCATGTACTCAAGAACCCTTTTCTTTCATTCAAAAACTGCTGATTTTCTTTTAATTCTTAGTTTAGGACGGTTGAAGAAGTGTCTTCTTAGTGTCTTCTTTTGAAGAATAGACCCCATGCCCTGCCGCTCTAACTGCAAGCCCTGATGGGGTGGCGAGCTGGCTGCACTGCTATTTGAAAGCAGGAGGGAGGAAGAGAGGGGAAAATCTCAGAGGTTTTGCTAAAAGAGGATGAAACCCAAATGTATTCTGCCATGCTATGTGCAGAAGTGTTGGTTGCCACCTATTTCAGGTCAGGTGGGAGCCCTGCGGGGTGGTGAGGAGTAGGTGTTGTGCAGGAGAAAAGGCAGTGCATGGGGTGGAGGCATTTCACTCCTGCGTCTGACAGGGACCTTGATCTCGCTGCTGGGGCTTTGTCGGCCCTTTTATGCTCGATTACCAAAAATACACAGCAGCCAGTAACACACATGACATCCATCGATACCCTCCTATGACTACCCATAAACCAATAGTTAATTTGCAGGGTGGAAGATGAGATATTCACGGTGGATAATTTTTTTTAAGAAATATTGCCCCAGACCTGCCTTTACTTCTAATACAGTGGCAGTGATCCATTTCCTGTTTATTTCTGTTTGTATTTCTCATGCAGAATAAAATCTATCAAAGATTAGTAAGATTTTTTTATGTTGCCAGGGAAAAAAAGTTTTTGTTTTGTGCAATAATACACTTTTTCTTGAAAAAAAATCTAAATTCATGTGTTAAGAATTCCTGATTCTAATTGTTCTTGCCAAGGAAAATGTACGATTGAATTAAATTAATACATAGGACAGTTGTTTTGTTCTGCAGTAACTACTACGGTTCTTTGAAAGGCTGTTCTTTTTTTTTTTGAGTTCCTTATCTGAAAAGGTTTGCCATGTCTTCATGCAAGTAGTTGTCATGCTTTAGAAAAATCACAAGCAGCAAAAAGTCAGAATTGTCAGTTCAGAAGACACTGCTTGTTCCACTGGGTAAAACTGAGAAAGCAACGCTGGCAAACGATCTTTCGGAAGAAAAAAAAACCAACCCACAACGATGGAAACAGCAGCGGAATGAAGATAAAAAGCGTTGCAGGCTTTATTCTCATTGAAGGTTGGCAACGGGAAATCTGTTGGAGTAGAAGAAGAATATCTGATAGGTCATCTGTTGTGTAATGAAGAATAGAAGACAGAAGACAAGCTAGGAGAAGCAAGGTGATTCCAAACCTCGGAGGAATGCAAGATCTTATGAGAGAAACATGAAAGCAATACCTTTATAAACTGACCAAATTTAATTTACTGTCAACGAGCCTTGTAAGACTGCAAGCTGACAAAATCCATTTATAATGTTATGGGTAAGGCTGAAGTCATACATTTTTCTCCTGTGGAATCATTTTATTATGTATTCCTTTCTTTTTTGTGCAGGTTTTCTGATTAAAAATTACCACTAAGATGTCAAATATTTCCTTGTCCTCTGATATCTGGGCCTAGTTACCCAATAGCTTATTCTGCCTATCCATCTTCTTTAGTCACAATAAAACGTGTTTTCAAAGGACGAACAAAAGCAGATAAATATGCTGTCACTTATATGCACAGTTTTCAGCAAAATGTCCATATTGTTCTACTCTGAGAGTAGAGAGACACGGGAGTTGTCAGTGTGTTTTGTTCCAGTGTTTTAAATGCTTGGCCTCGTGATCAATGAGCATCACGGCAAACGCAGTTGTGGTTTCAAGTAGAAAGTCAGGAAACGCTCTGCATGAGGCTGCGGTCACTTTTTTTTTAATTTGTGACACTTTGAGAGATGTAAAAACCTGATTCTTTACGCTGGGAAGAGGTTTGGATGGGACATGATAAGAGCAGATTGGGAACGCTTTGGGTACCGCTGTCCCCAGGCCAGGCTGCGCTCTCACTTGCTGTGTGGAGAAAGAGAAATTGGTTTCTAAATTGATTTTCAAATTCAGTGGTGGCCCCTAAGTGACTCGCCCATGTCAGTATGTTTCCGAGGTCGCTTTTGACGACCTGGTAGGAATCTTTGCTCTCCACGAATAGAGCTTTTTGCCCTGGGAGGAGGCTTGGAGCTTTGCAGTATGAGGTTTAGTTTGGGGGGAGGAAGATATGACAGAGTCCCACCAGCTCCTGAGCTTTATAGACACAGGATTCATTAGCAGGACTCCTCTCTGGTCTTCCATGCTGCAGAAAGAAGTTGGGTTGGAGGGATTCATGCTTTTATGGAGCTCTGTGTTTCTCTGCAGGCTAAATGAGTGAAGAAAGCAGAGAGGGAAAAGCTTCCCGTCACAACAGGCTCTGGAGAATCGTGAGTGGCTTGTTTTAACCCTGATTTAAAGGGGCAGATTGGGAGTAGGAGAAGTCCTTCCTCATCAATCCTGGGGAAAAAGGCTAGGAAACATGGGGTTAATTTTATAGAGGGGATAATGGAGCCTTGTGGTTGCATTTCCAGGATGCGCAGCCCACGCTGAGCTGGAGGTTCACGGCAAGCAGAAGCGGAGGGATGATCTCCTCGAGGACCACAGGGTGAGCCCGCTTCAGGGACGCCACTGCGACTTGGGAGACGCTGCAGCAAAGTGCAAACCAGCTTTGAGATGAGGTAATCTGGGAAAACATCAGTGCTGTGATGTCATAGTGACGTAGCAAACTAAAAAAATAAGACTGCGTTAACAATGAGCACCGTATTACATTGTAACATGGTATTACAATATGGGTATTTCTTTGCCAGAATCGTTCTCGAGCCATTATGAAAAGAAGCTCTGTGCATGGACACGCTAATTTTATTTAGTCTTGTTTTAGAAATCTAACAGAAAAACAGCTAAATTAGGCTAAACCACTTGATTCTGCTATGCGCTCTTAAATGCCGTAAAGTAAGAAGATTATGTTACCCCCTTCCCCATAAATCAGGATTAAACTTGCATTTTCAGGTTTTTGTGCCAACAAAATCCCCAATTTGCTGAGCTCAAATTCTCTAATCTCAAGCCAGAGGCCAGAAGTAGCGATGCACTTCAGAAATGGCAATGGCCGTATTATGTACATGGAAGAATTAGGACTTTTTTTCTAAGCTCTCGGTGCGCTATTCCTCCTGCCACGGGAAGAGTGTGTTTCTTATCTCTATAACCGTTGTGCTGTCTCGGCGTGGTCCATGTCGCCTTGTTTCTCACGTACTTGTATTAGAATCGGAAAATTTCACCTGCAGCACGGCAGGCATCTGTTAAAATCTGTGCCAGCGTGCTCATATTATTTTTAAGAGAATGTAAGTTTCCCGTCATAAAATTCCAGTGGGCAATGAATTAAAAATGACAACTCTATATACAGTGAAAACAAGAAAATAAAATATACAAAACATTGCTAATGATCAGTTCTTGAAAAATTTACCAGACACATACTACCCAGGGAGCAAAACTCATTAGCAGAGACTGATGCGAAAGCTGAGATACTCCAGGATGAGGCTCAGACACAACATATTCAAATGAAATCTCTTTGGCAAAATTGTTTTGTTTCCTTCACTGAAATATTTGGCAACAGCATGTCTTCCTTTCAAAAAAAAAAAGTATCTGGAAGGTTACAGCATCTCGTTAATCAGCCATCCCGATGTTTACGTGCCCGGGAGCTCTTCCCTTCTTGGGGAAGGCAGAGTTCCTGACGATGGGCCGGAGATGTTCCCTGTGGTACCAGGTGGGTCCCGGTGTGGTTCTGCTGGGCCGCGGCCCGTCCCCGTGTCCCCCGGGCCATCCCGCACGTCCCCTTCCCTCCCAGCGGGGCCGATGGGGAGTTACAGACCCGGGGCACGCCGCAAAGTGACACGGGCCATCTATGCAGTGCCAAGCACGCTGTCAGCGCTCAATAAATTGTAATAATTAATAGTATCTGGATGACCTCACTCGATGACTGCATGACATTGGATATATTGGCTGACAGTATACGCCAATCCATTAACTTAACAGAGCTGCGTGCGTACTCTGTGTGGCACTTGAATGCTGACACCTTCTAGAAACAGACAATTGTTTCACACCTCATTTGCAAACTGAAGGAGATATGAAATGAATTAAACTTCCTGCAAACACTCAGGAGGTTTACAGAGAGTCCTATCTCTAAGTCTACTGTACTATTTGCATAAAAGAATTCAGTATCAATGTAATTATTAATGATAATTCTAAAGTAGTTGTGCTGCTTCAGGATTTTTCAGATTAAGAATGTAATGAATTAGTAATAAAATCCTAACACAAATTTATTCCTAAATACATTTTCCTTTCTGCTTGTGAATCTCCTTGTATTTATTATAAAAGATGTACTTGTTGAAATAGCTTTCCTCCGGCGGCGTGGTTTAAAGATGCATGTCTTCGACAAAGTCAAATTTCTATTAGCGAACCACTTTGGAAGAAGTCTGCCTTTTCTTTAAGCAGAAAGAGAATTTGACTGATGTGTCCTTGCACGCCGTAACGATAAGTGTCTTACAAATACCCGCCTGATCCGCAGCCTTACCCTACGCGTGGAGAAGGGAGAAGACTTGGAGAACTTGCACTGCTCCTCTCCCTAATGAAGCCCATTAGCCTGCAGCAGGACCCAGCCTAATAACCATGGCTAAGCGAGAACGTCAGGCCTCTTTGCTCTTGATTGCGCCTCTTCGCTGGCTGCCTCCCCGCTCCCGATGTAAATCCTCCACCTTCTGAACTGCCGGCACTCACCCCCCTAATCGTTAACACATACCTTTTTATTTGTTCCCTTTGCGTGCCGTTAAGCCTGCGTGACACCGCACATCTGCGCCTCAGCATGCCTTTTCTGCAGACCAGTGAGTCATTAGGAGAGATAAGATGAGTCCCAGATGTTGAAGAAACATGGTAGCACTTCATGGATTACAACTGGGACAAATAAAACCCAAACTTTTAAATTTTATTGGGCACCACAAGGTAAGCAAGTTCATTTAGTTACGTGGAGGTGGTGACATCTTTTAATTTAATTTTTCTTTTTCAAAGCCCATCTTTTGAAATTATTTTGCAAGGCTCCTCGCCTCGCATAACCGGTGAAGGCTGAATTATAGCCGCAGAGTTAGAAGATCTTCCATTTTCCCCTCTCCTCTTTTCTCGTCTCATTGCTCTCTCTCCAGAGGCAGCACCTACACCCGAAACTCTGGTACAAATTTAGCACTTGCTGAGTTGCTCAGTTTTGGTGAAAGATGTATTTTTTCTAGGAAGTTCTAGGGCTTTGTCATCAGCTCTAGAGCAGGTTACAATTTTGTCTTGGTAATCCGGATCGGTTTTTGTCTGTTCTGATGTTCTGTAAAAGTAGGAAAAGCAAAATTTAGTTGATCTGGTTGGTGCAGTAAAATCTGGATGTTGTTTTCATTCAAAAGAGAGGTCTGCTTCCTTATTTAATACCCAGATGGCAACACACCTGCCTGGTTTGATGGTGAGATCTGGCTCCGAGCCCTGGTTTCCCATCTTTCCAGTGGATGCGGTGACACCGTACCCACCAGTACTCAGCAGGAACCGATCACCAAGCCCAGTCATAGAATCATAGAATGGTCTGGGTTGGAAGGGAAATTAAAGCCCACCCAGTGGCACCCCCTGCCCTGGGCAGGGACACCTCCCACCAGCCCAGGTTGCTCCAAGCCCCGTCCAACCTGGCCTTGAGCCCCTCCAGGGATGGGGCAGCCACAGCTGCTCTGGGCAACCTGGGCCAGGGGCTCACCCCCCTCACAGCAAACAATTTCTGCCTCAGATCTCATCTCAATCTCCCCTCTTTCAGTGTAAAACCTTTCCCCCTCGTCCTATGGCCCCCCTCCCTGATCCAGAGTCTCTCTACACCTTTCCAGTCCTCCAATGGAAATGGATGGCGCTGAAATTTTCCATGATCTAAAGAAAAATCCCCATGCATTATATATCCAGTTTTGGCACCCTGTCACCTGTGCTAACTCCCGGTGACAAAGTAAAAGCCAACTCCGTGTCCCCACTGCAGTGATCCAGCAGGTGACAATAACCCATCCTGGAAACGCCTTGAACTTTGCCACGGAAGAATACGTTATCATCCTCCTGCTGCGGCAAGGCTCGCGCTTAAATGGGTGAAACATTGCTAAAATATTGATTACTTGGCATGATAAAAATCCCGCAGGAAAAAGTACTTTTGTCCTGGAACACTCCCAGAGAAATTTTGCACTGACAGGATTGTTTAATGATATTACCATGAAAAAGAATTGATGTTTGCTGAAAATGAAGATATGCTCTTATTCCATTCTCAACTTTGGCCTCCAGAGAACTAATTTACCAAGACATACTTTTTCTTGTATTTAAGACCACTGGAGCACACACTTTACATTAGACATCCTGATCTGTGTTAATGATGGCTCTGGTAAAATTTTCATATACGAATGTATTTTTCCTAGTGATCCAATTTTCTGTTCAGATTATATTAGCATATTTAATGTGAATAATAGTGGATTCCTGTTTGTTTCAAGCTACCGCAGGAGCTCTGGAATAGTGGATTTGCTTTTTCTCTAGGTTATCTGCAGAAGTGAGAGCTACTGGACGTGGTGTGTCCTAAGTGCAGGCACGAGAGATTGCTCTAACACAGTGCTGTATTTTAGTCTTATAACTGAAAGGTTAATTGTCTTTAAAATTGTTTGCACATGGGCAGAGCTGCAAGTCCACATGCTTATTTTACTTTCCTTTCAAGCTGAAGTGTGTGGAGAATCAAAATGTCCAAATTGTTTATTTCAAGTTCGAGGCTGTAAATGGTTTGTTACCACTACCGGTAGTCTTTCTGAAGGAGACAGTCGAAGAGAAGCTTTAATTTACACCACGGAGAGTGGAAAAGCAAGATTCGCGGCTAATTTTGTTCTAGCAATACATAACCATTTGGAACTCTTATGAAACGCTATTTTATAAAAAAAACTCCGAATCCTCCTTTGTCCCCAGGTGTGGGATCCCCACTGGAAGCAGCCCCAGGACATCTGGACATGGGTCTGCACCCACCGTGAACCTCAACGCAAACCCCGAGGGAGAGCTCCCAGTTAGACCCAGCAGTGACAACTGGGCTTGGAAAAGCTTGAAAGTTAAAGCGTGTGAATGTTTCAGATCTAGAAAAGTAAGTTAGACTGTTGGTTGTAGGAATACGTAATTTTTTTAAGTTCCCTGAATTATGCTTCATTAAAATGTAGGAAATACAAAGGTAATCTCGAATTTGCTTTATGAAGTACTGAAACTGAAAACATTTTGGGCAAATGACTGTAAGGTTTGGTTAATGGTTAGTTAAAAGCTGTGTCTTCTGAGTCTCCCGTGAGGGATCCACAACCACATCAGCACGTTCTTCCGTGATGAACAGCTCTGACCCGCCTGCTCAAGGAGGTGAACGGGAAGGGAAGTGACACCCCAAAACAGGGAAGAAATCTCCTTTCCTGTGTTATCCCACGGAGGAGGCAGGGAATGTCTTGCCACCCTGAGACTCAGGCTCTGGGACAACTGCTCCGAACTCGGGGTCATTTGCTAAGTCATTATTTAAGTTAAGCTGCGTGGGAAACTGTGGAGGAGGCAGGGGTTTTTTGTAAATTTGTATTTTAGCACGGATTTTCTCAACTAGCAACTCTTTAAAATTCTCACTGTGTAGGTTAATATTTGTCAAGATGCTTTTTTATATTTAATTCTTGAAGTTTTTGCATCATGGAAACCAGTTTTGCCTGCCTTATCGTGGTATTTTGGTTGAGCATTGCTCTCGTGAGTTTTGGTGGTGATCTCTAGCTGCTGCGTCCAGCGCTGCCAGCGATGCTTCGGGTAGGATTGATTGATGTAGGTAGGGCTGATTTAGGAACCGATGCCGTAACGTGCTGAGCACTCCTGCATGTTCCTGAACATGCTTTTCTCTGTTCTCTTTCATGTGTTCGGTGCCTCCTTGGATCAGACACTGTGTGGCTCATCCACACTCGGTCTGTTTTGGAATTGAATCGTGACCCTACAAATATTAAATCACCGTGTTCTGTAAGAAGGATGTGAAACGCTGGACCTTGTCTCCATCTTGATCGTTTGCAGATGTTGGGGTTGTCCTGAAGAAACAGTCAGTGTCTTGACTCATCCTAAAAAATGTTCAACATCTGTGCAAGCACTTTAAAACGTGATATATATCAGGTAATTAGCACCACATGCCTCCCCCCTGCCATTCATATTTCTTGATTTATTTATTTTCGCTTGCTAGGATAGCGTAAGAATTATGCTGTTTGGTACATGAAGTTTTCTGTTTTTCAGCCCATGTAATGCATTCTTACTGCTGCCAGTTGTAAGACTTCTCTGTTTATCAGTGTGTTGTTTCACCTTTTGTTCCAAGCAGTTGTTCCACTCACAAAATAGCTCCATTATCCGTGCATTTGCCTGTTTGCTGTAATGAAGACAACTGGATTCGTAATAGTCTATTAAATGGTCTATTAAATAATGTAGTTGCTGGAGGGACCCTGGTAATACTGTATGGAGTGGCGGGGTAATAATTCTGCGATTCAGATGTTGCATGGATTTCCTTTCTATTACAGCTGTTTGAAACGTTTTCTTGAGAGTTTTCATAAATCTTTCTACTTCTCAGCTGGCCTGCGGCCAGGATGGATCCACTTGTTTTACTAGAACCTGAGATATTCAGCAGATGGGGCAAGTCCTTCACTGTTGGAGCTGTTAGTTCATCGTCAGGTTTAAGGACTTCTGCTGTGCAAGATACAGAAAAATATGCTGGCTGGCCTGGCGACCTGGCCAAAGCTAAAATCACAGTTTTGATTGCAGGAGATACAAATCTGGATTAACTTCAGTGAACAAAGGTGCGTATGTGCTGCTCTGGATGCATTTAGCAGGACTGGTCTAATGGTCTGTTGACCTCGATCTGTGCATATCTGAGCAGCTATTATTTGTATTGTAGTTCCAACCAAAAATGGATCTCTATATATCAGGTGCCTTAAAAGCCTACTGACCATCTCAGCGCTTCTAAGGTTTTATCTCCATGCACAGAAGCCATGCACTGTTTTATAAGGTTTTAATTGATGCACAGGCTGCGTAAGCAACTTGCTCATGTTGAAGCCGAGCCTGAAAAATAAGTTTCTTGACTCATACTCCAACACTTTAAAATCGAGACTTAACTTCCCTTTAAGACCTTGATTCCAAAGGCATGTGAATGGTCCTGCTGAGACTACGGTTTTAGGATTTTTCTGAATTGAGGATTAATTGGCGACCTTGCGATTTGCAGCGGTGCTAGTTGTTAGACATCACTCTGCTCAGAGGGTTGAAAATGTGGACTCTACTAAAAATTTCTGAAAGTTTTTATTTTTTTTCCTCCACAAAGAGAATAGTTTTCCTTTTTCCTCTGTTCTTCAGGTTTTGTTCTCCACCTCTGAAATGCTGCCTTTACATTCCAATTTACGCTCCAATTATTACTCCAAATCTCCATCATGATATAGCACCATAGGAAGTCTGTGCAATGAAATGTTTTTTAGGACAAGTGCTTGTTCATTAGAAGATGGACCTTCACTCAGACGTGATCGAAAATGAACAGTATTAAATCCCAACACTCCTTCTCTTTCCTGTTCCATTGAAGTACAAGTAATAATTGTGCATTAAAAACACTTCAAATGAAATGACAGCAACCATGAAGGCAACTTTGTTTAAATTGTTTCTGTTGGTAAGAGTTTTTATTGGTGTGACTGTGTTTTATATCACTAACACTTAGCCAATTATTTTGTTCTCTGCCCTTTGAAGCGAGCAGGAGAGAGGGTTTTTGCTTTGGTCCTATTTTGATTCATTTAAAGCTTGATTGCATACCGCCTTTCTGTCTTATGGTCTTTCTGGAGTCAGAGCTGCTCAGAAGCCCACCGCACTCTCAGGGTAAGAACTTGCTTCCATCCCAATTTTGGTGTGTTTCGAGTGACTCTGTCCTCTCCTTGCATGGGGAAGGAGAGTGACGGGGGTGTTTGCGTTGTGCTTTTCCCAGGGTTGGGTGGTTTGATAGCATTGTCCCCTTTTGCCACCACGTTTTATCCTGTACTCTTATATAAAAGAGATAAATTGATTCCAGAACAGACATAATATTTCTTTTCTGGGTGAACCGCCTGTCAATGTTTGTACTCGTAGGTCTTGTTTCTGTGGTGTTATTTACCCAGAGACTCTGGTGGTCTTGGGCTACTGGAAGAGCTGAAACCCTTTGAATGACCATCTTCAACCCTCTATATTTTTTTTTTTTTATAGTCCTGATTCATTCATTCATTCATCACAATTTTGCTTGTTATCTGAAAAATCAGTGTACTTTTTAAACCACTATGTTGCTTTCTTCCCTTTTCACTTGCCCTAAGAAACTATTAGATGTTTCTCTGAGAGCTCTGTACTTTAAGATTTTGGTTTTGTTTATGCTTTGTAGTGCTGTTTCAACACTTAATTTGCTTCAGTACTTTTGCTGTGGCACCTCGGTATCTTCCATTTATTCTGCAGGATCAATTTTTTTAGTCCGTTCAAAACTTCCTGTCAAACTTAAAAATTCCAACTGCTGCTGACTCTGGGGACCAGAGAGCTTCACAAGCATTGCAATTCCCTTCTGTCTAGGGAGCGCATTAAATTGCTAATGGAGATGTATCTTAAAAGCACAGAAACTCAAAAATTGAAATTGTGGAGTGGTGTCTTCAGAATTTGAGGTCAATGCTTTTTCTTGCTAACTGCGTATCAACCCAGCACAATCCGCTCCTCTGTAGTGATGTGGTTCACAGTGAGCATTGGTTGAAGCCATGACATCTTCCCTCTGATAGCAACTTTACCGTTACATATTCCAGGCATCATACTTGCAAAAATCCGGTGTAGTCGGAGAATGAGGTTGTGTGTTAGGAGTCAGGAAATAATTTTATTCTGTGGTTATCATATGGTGGGACTTAATTCTGAAAAAAACACTGGCTTTGCTTAAATTGGTTACCTGTAATTTGTTCGCAGTATTGTTTCAGTTGGAAACCGCATTTCCTTGTGTTATCAACCACATATATGACACGTGCAATAGACACATCCATATCCTATGGATTTGAACTGCCGTTGCTCTGGTTACTTCCCGAGGCTCACTGGGTATCCGCGAATGAGTTATCGGGCATGATTAGGTGCAGATGGTGCAACTTTCAGAAAGGGTGGCTTTTGAAAGACTATTCAAGATGGTTTTGATAAAGTCAAAGTTTGAGAGATTTTATTTGCTTTCCATTAAAAAGCTATAAAATGGAAGACTGTTCATATGTTGTAGGAGGAATTTCTTCAACCTGTTGAGAGATGGCAGATGGAAAAACAGGAGTCTTACGTTTCAGTGATACCCATCATGTTGCATATGTTAATGTCCTGCTTCCCGTCTTCAACAAATCTCTAAATTTAGAGACGAGACAGAGGTAAGGTTACAGTCCCTACCATGATCTGTGTCTGTGGTTGCTTTCCGTTCGTCTCTATGTGTGTGTCTACGCTTCCCAGGCTCATCTGTGCTTTTTCATTTTTCCTGCCAGTCTGGAGACACAGATGAAGTGTTTGACTTCAAGTTTCGCTCTGTGGTGGCACATTGTATTTTTGGTCACTGTTGGTGTTTTGAGCCAGTTGGTGTCAGGGTGCTCCCACCTCCTTCTGTATGGTGTTTGGGGATGCAGAGTGGGTGTTGAGAGAACTTTTCTGGCAACATGTCTGTTGTATGGCCTTCTCTGACTACAGCAGAAGCTGCTGTTGGTTGCTGTAAGGTTTTCTCCACCGGTTGCTGCCAAGGACAAAGGCAGTGGACCAGCTGAACAGAACACATGTTCTTGTTGCTCTTGCTGACATTCAAAATCTGCCCTTTCTGATGGAACAGATAATTTTTGTGTCAGCTGAAGAGATGAGATCCTTATTTCCCTGAACATCTCAAATGGATGTGGAAGCAATATTTTGCTTTGTCTGATTTATGGGTATATGTTGCCATTCCCAGTAGATTATCTGGACTGATAATGGATTTTTACTTGACGTTGCAGAACCTTGTTACAGATGTACGTTTCTTTCTCTTATCTTCCTCCAGAAGATCTGTACGTTCTGCCAGACATGACAAGCTTTCTTTTTAGGTTGGGAAGAGAACAGAAAGGGTTTATGCTACTGTTTACATGAGCCACCAGACCTGTATCAGCTTTTTCTGAGCTTGCCGCTTGTTAAGGATTTGCATCTCTCCTCTGGCCCCTGGGAAGGAACTTTTATTGCCATTGCACATTATGACACTGGATCACTCACTCCCTTACCAGTTTGCCTTGCTTGTGTTGCCGGCATTTAGTAAAGCTCTAAAAACATCTGGAAGTTTTTTCAGCTCAGTTTTAGGTCATGTTTGGCATCAAGGACTGGCTAAGAGACACCCTGTAGTTTGGTTTTATTTACTACTTTGAGCCAGCCTTTCATGCCAGAGGGTTTTCTGTTGCCCCCAAGGTTGGCACAGAGGCGTTGGCACAGAGGCATTGGCCCAGGGAGTGGACCCCGGCCAGGGCACGGCCGTCCCCCATCCCCACCCCACAGTCGAGTTCCTGCACGTCTTTCAAAAGCAGTGAAATATGGTAGATTTATGTCCCAGAGTTGCTTTTTATATAGTGCCATGTGACAGGAGCTGGTGCTTCACTTTCTGCACCCACCAGCCGGATTTGACCCTTCAAGGGATCGTGATAAACCTGCACGTGAGGGGTGGCCCTGTGCGAAGCCACAGGCTGCTGTGCGGGCACCCCAAGCCAGCCGGGTGTTAGTGGAGGAGCAGAGGGGCTCAGGAGACCTGGGTGATACCCCAGAGATCGGCTTTGGGATCTGCTCCAAGCAGATCTGAATGTACAAGATTGTCACTGATTTGACAAAGATTTACACAGGACCCTGTCCTGGGGACACCTTGACAGCAAGGCGTGACCCCAGGATGTTCTTATTTGGGTAGGCAAATAGATAACTTGAGGATTCTTCATAAAATCACAGAATGGTTTGGGTTGGAAGGGAAATTAAAGCTCATCTAGTCCCACCCCCTGCCCTGGGCAGGGACACCTCCCACCAGCCCAGGTTGCTCCAAGCCCCGTCCAGCCTGGCCTTGAACCCCTCCAGGGATGGGGCAGCCACAGCTGCCCTGGGCAACCTGGGCCAGGGGCTCACCGCCCTCACAGCAAGGAATTTCTTCCTGATACCTCATCTCAATCTCCCCTCTTTCAGTTTGAAACCGTTCCCCCTCGTCCCATGGCTCCCCTCCCTGCTCCAGAGTCCCTCCCCAGCTTTTCTGGAGCCCCTTTAGGGACTGGAAGGGGCTGGAAGGTCTCCCCGGAGCCTTCTCTTCTCCAGGCTGAACCCCCCCAGCTCTCTCAGCCTGTCCCCACAGCAGAGGGGCTCCAGCCCTCCCAGCATCTCTGGGGCCTCCTCTGGGCTCTCTCTGCGGGAGGAGATGTCCCCGCTGGCCGGGGTACGGTGGTGGTGGCAGGGCTGGGATGTGGTGGTGGTCCTGGCATTCCGGCTTGCGCAGCGGCGGGAGCGTGCAGGATTCCCAGCCCTCCACCCGATGGCAGCACAGCTATGGATGTCGCATCGCCTCGGCCATGGCCTTGCCTCCCACCGCACGCTCGCCAGCAACGGGTTTTCCACAATCCAAAAATAATTCCTGCTGGTTTCAGGTTTGTTTGTTTGTTTGTTTGTTTTTCCGCCGTCATGTTGTCCAACGCTTTTGTTTAAATCTCTTCTTAAGACATATATTTAGTAAATAATTCTCATAGTTAAGGTTTACAGGAAAATGCGGCAGCGTGTATAAAACAGACCTAAGAAATTCTCAGCATGTGGTCAAAATATCCATTTTCTGAGTGGATGAAACTGGGTTTTAGACTTTATACTTGTGCTATTGCAACTAAATTAAGTCATGAAAGAGGATAATACAATGTACCATCATTTTAAAGTAATTTAATCATGAAAACTAAAAATTTGGAAGCAAACAGATATTTTACTTAATAGAAACCATCTGCACTGTACAGTAGGCAAATTGTATAAAAATGAATAAAACTGTCTCTGGAGGAAAATGACTCAGGCACCAGCTTATATAATGAAGATGTATATGTGCCTTTTAGCATTTGCATTGTCTATTAGACTAGGTAAATCGCAGCGCTAGTGTAAGTGAAACAGTTACAAATTTTATTACCATCATATGACTGATGACAAAGGCAGTAATAGAAGTAATGCCTATTAGAGAGGGCTTGTTCCAGACCCTAAATAGCTTTGTGCTTTGGACTGGCCTGCGCAGCTCAACCTTTATTAAGGCCGGGGGCGGGGGGGTGTCACCAAACTGGGACATTTGGGGCAGGTTGGCGCTTTTCCTGGGGAAGCTTTTTCCCTCCTTTCGGCTTTTCCCTGCTTGATTCAGGCCCGAACCTGGGGGGGACGATGACACCCATTTAGGATCCTCCAGAGAAGATTTCCTGCCAGACTTTTTATTTGGCAGAACTGGGTGGATGATCCTTAAACCTCCTTTACTACTTTACCTTTACGTCCTTTACTCCCGCCGCCGCGTGCATCTGACACAGAGATGCTTTTCTTCGGCGCTGCTGGCAGGTCTCTTCTCCCCCGTCGCTGAAGGACAGATTTCACACCTTTCCAAAATATTTATTCGCTGGCATTCAGCAGCTTTCCTAAATGATCGCAAATAATACAAATTATGCAATTTCAGGGCCGTAATGGCCCGCGTCTAGTCTGCTTTTAAAATGAAGTTTGTAAGAGCCACTTTCAGCTGCTGAGATTTAACACTGGAAATAAATGTGCCCTGCCCCTAAAGGCTTTGTACTGTTTCTCCCAAATCCACAACAATATCTGGTTAGAAAAGGAGGAATTTTCTGACACAACATTTTTTTACAACAAAGGAAAATCCCCGCCCCCCCCTCGGTGACATTTGTGCTTATACTTTCTCAGCTGGCATTTTAAAGGGTGGGTGCGCGAGGGAAATCTGTGTAACGCAAAAGCAGATTTATTTTGGGTTTGGGAAGAGTGAGGAGGCGAAAGCCGAATCGGTTTCCACTTGCATATTAAGCGTATTTGGCAACGAGAACATTTCGCATTAACAAATATGTAAAGTAAAAATACCTCCCAAAAGATTAAGACTTCTGTGAATTTAAAACAAATTAGATGCAATTTTTTCTACCCTGAGATGCTCACTTTCTCTTTTGCTTCATGTTATTGTAATACGCAGGTCCACGTGCCCTCCCTGCCCCGGTAACGAAGCCGAGGAGCCGTGGAGCTGCTATTTCACACTCGGGAGCATAAGCCCCCACCGGCATTTTGGGTAAAATTCCGCTTTTTTTTTTCTTATTTCTGAGTATGGCTTTTTGGGAAGAGTATCAAGCCCCCCTGCAGTGTTTGAATTCGGAAGTTCTTTAAAAAAGCAGCAAATCCTTGGGATCCGGAGGCTGGTCTTTAGCAGAGCGTAACGGTTTCAAGGCGGGCAGGTCAAATTTGGGGCCTGAATTGTTTCTTAATGGATATAGAAGGACATGATGTTCTCCGGGGGCTCGGTGCTACCCTCGTCAAGGCAATGCGAGTCATTCCGGTGACTTCAATGGACCTGGATTAAAAACTCCCCGACAAACCCCCCCCAGATATTTAGCCCAGACCCTACTGCACTGGGAAGGGATTAGGCCATCGAGTTCAGAGAAGGATCAGTCCCTTGCCTTTAAATAGCTCGTTATCGGTATTTCATTAATTAACATCACTTACTTTAACAAAAAGAAAAATGTCTTTTCTTGCCCATGACCATTCAAATCTCAAGAAAAAAAACCCTTACTTGTTTTTTTTTTTATTATTATTAGTTTTTGTGAAAATGTAACCCACTCTAGGAAATCTCAGTTGTTTCCATTTTTTACAGAAAGACGTATGGCATTGAAAACCTGGCAGATTTTTAATATTAGAAATATAATCTTTTGCATACTACTAAACCACAGGCAGAAATAGCAGTTTAGCTTTTTTATTTTTTAATTTGGCGATTAAAATCAAGTAAAACATGAAACTCTGAGAAGCAAATAGCCCCGGAGTCCAAAAGCACAAAGGAAATGGCTTCAGAATGAAGACATTTATTTTCTTCTTGCTCCCCTGTAACATGGTTTATTTAGTTTCATGTGATTTGTGCCAGGACAAAGTGTGTTCTATAAACAAAAAAGGGAAAAGGTTAAACCAGTAATGAAGTGCGATGATAATAAAAAATAACGATGGTAAAAAAAAAAAAAAAAGAAGGATGATGAGTATTACAAGTACGGAGTGGGTGATTCAGCAGGGCCCCAAAATAAAGTCATTCGGGAATTAAAAATAAGGATGTTTGTTGGGGGAAGAAGAGGCTAGAGCACCGTTTCTGTCTCTCTGGGGCTGACAGGCTGCCTCGGGAGCTGCTGGGGTTTGTGCTCGCAAATCCCACGGGCGTTTCGGAAGGGCCGTCCCGTGCTCTGGCCGTTGTTGTTCGACGCTTGGTCAGATTTTTACCCGCTCCCAAATCCCACCGTCCCCGAGATGCTGCGTGTAGGGGTACAGAGAAAACCGGGGAGCGGTATTTTTTACAAGCGAAATGTCCCCGCGTTGGGGTTTAAATCCATCACACGTGGATTTTTGGGGACGGTGAGTGCCAGCCCCGGCTGGGGACAGAGTGGGGCTGCAGGGGCTATCCTGACCCGGCTCCATCCCCGGCCCACGGAGCGGGGACACCTAGTCCCTTATCCACACGATGGCACTCTTAAGCTTTCAAACAATTTCATCTAACTCGGCATTTAATGTGAAACCTATTTTTTCCCCTGCCAAAAGCAAAGGAGAAGGAGTTGGGGTGGAGGGACGACACACACACAACTTGAAGTCCCCCCGCCCCTTGAAATCGGAATGTCCCAGGTTGTCCCCAGCCTACCCCACGCCGTGACCTTGTGGGCTGCACCCCAGGTGCCACCACCACCACCACGGGGGGCTGGGTCCGGCGGTGATGAGGGCACCCACCGCGCTCCCCGTGCTGCGGGAAGGGAGAGAGCTCAGTCCCTTGAGTGGCTGAAGGGCCACGGAGAGCAGCTGGAAATACTATTTTAGATGCACCAAAAAAAAAAACCCAAACTGTTAAAATAAAAAAGCCTTTCTGCGTGGCAAAAAGGCCACAAACACTGCAGCCCAAGAGCCAGCTCGTGTTTGGACATTTATGGGGGAAAAAGGTCATATTTTTTGTTTTGTAGCTTATTCCGCGCAGCCTAAGCTGTACAAAAGTCAGGAGCGTGGGCTGTTTTCTTGAACAGCTTTAGCTATGAAGTGTCTTTTAAAAACAAGAATTATTTGCTATCAATCTGGCAACTTCTAGCAGCGCTAAATTTACTCCATGTTAAAAAGCACGTGTGGGAGGGGAAGGGGGTGGTGGGGTGGTAGGGGCTGATCCTGTCCTTCTCAGTGCAGTTATTCTGATGGCTCCATAGCTCCGTCTGGGGGGTATGTGGGTGCCTGGTGGAAAAGTCAGCAAATCACTGCACACCAGCACAGCCATGGAAGCAATTTCTGCTCCTTCCTCCCCGCCGGCCAGGTGGGTTTGGGTATCGTGGTCAGGGGTCTGGAAGGATTTTCTGGGTCTGCAGCCTCCCAGTACCTGGTGGTTGAACAGGCAGCAGCTTGCCCTGGGTTTGTGTACAGGTCGCTGACCCAATATGTTTTCCTAGCAGGGAAAAACAAGATCTTGCTCCTTTGTTCTCTTCTTCACCTGAAGGTATCATCTGTCTGTTGGATACAGAGCTTCAAACTTCTCCAGAAGGTCTTGACCACCAGCGCTTCACACCACCGCTCCTGCTAGGGCAGCGTGCGCCAACCCGGTTTTCAAGGGAAGAGTGTTTCACATCACCATTTCACTGATGCAAAAAAAAGATCGTATCATCACCAGGCAGGGCAGAAGCTGAACCGGGGATGGAGCTCCGGGGGCCTTAGACATAGCCCCCGTGTCAGCCGTCCTCACCTCCACCAGCCCGTGCTGCTGAGGCCGGATTTCACCTTGCAAAACTCTGCAGAACCCCTTGTTAAAAACTGAAGTGGTGACGGGTCGCCGCATCGCAACAGCAAGGGCAGCCGCAGCATATGTTGCAAAAAGGACACATTTCTGAGCCCCTGCACACCAAATCAGCCCTTTGCGGGGGTGCTTCCCTGGTGCCAGAGCGTACGAAGGTAACTAAAGGTACCAGCTTAATGCATATCCTAAAGGTACCAGTGTAACCCAGATCCTAAATGTACCAGCTTAATGCACATCTTAAAGGTACCAACGTAATGCGCATCCTAAAGGTACCAGCGTAACGTGCATCCTGAAGGTACCAACTTAATGCACATCCTGAAGGTACCAGTGTAACGGACATCCTAAAGGTGCCAGCACATTAGGAGAGGGGCTGGTACTGGATTGGGATGTCTGCAGGCAGAAGACATCCCTCCCCTGTTGTCGGGGTGTCTGGTATACTGGTGAATGTTGGGGGGAGCTGGGCTGGGGATGGGAAGTGGGCAGTTTGGGGCAGGGCAGGAGCTGGGAGCGATGGTTCCCAGCCTCCACCTGGCCTTGGCTTCTCCGTGACGATTTTTGCTGCTTTCTTGGTTTTCTCTGGGCTTGTGGGGTCCTGTTCTTACCATCGCCCAGCACCCACAGGGACACTTTTGAGAGTGGTTGGGGAGAGAGAGAGGTTTCAGAGCTGTGCTAGATTACATCTTTTGAAAATTGCCAGGCTGGGGTTAGAGGGCATTCTCCAGGGAGTGTCCAAAATCAACACGATTATCTTGATTATTAATATTTGCATTGGCAGAACTACTGTAGATTTGTGTGGAGAAACACAGTCCCTCCACTGCTTATTGCCGCACGTCTGCGGAGCCCGTTGAGCAGCAGCTAATCCATCTACATGGTGGATGATCTTATTTTTTTTGCTTTTTCATAAATGTCAAGATAGCTTAACGTGCGATCTGTATTAGTGGCTGGCTGACAGCACCTTTTTTGGGTCAAAACCTGACAATTGCCCCAAAATGAGACACAGGGAGCCCTGTGCAGACTGCCTGCAAAAACTGCATCTTCAAAGGACAAGAAGGACCTGTGTTTTAGATGGGCATGGGAGATTTGTACATATTTGGCCTGCACTGCTAAGTATCATAGGAAGCTTAATTCTCTGTCTTTTCCAGGAAGCTTAATTCTCTATCATTTCCACCTAAAATCGGGTGATTTTTGCTGAAACTTGGTCCTGTGCCACTTTTTTAGAAGCCCCCTCCCAACCTTTACGAAACATTCCCTGGCACGCCAGAGGTTAAACATAATTCGCTCGTTGAATTCTTCAGCGCTTAATTAGACAAGAGATTATTTGTACAAACCAGGACACAATCATTTGGGCAGAGTTCGCTCGCATGGTGTGTTCTGCCTCATTTTTACTGAAGAAATTCTTTTGTTATGATTTCAGAGCATGAGCAGGTCACGCATCATCCCTGGCTTTTCTTTTTTGTTAAGTGTTATCGTGCTTTTAATAGAAATACGGTGGAGAGACCTACGCCAAGGTATTGCTACAGATATATTTTTCTACTGATGTGCAAATACTGGGTTAAGCCCATTACGCATAAAACTCCACTTTTTTTTCCATCCCCGATCATGGCCTTCCTATATTTTCTTCTTAACTGGAGTAAGAAATCGGGGTATTTTGTAAATATGTAGTAGATATGCCCTAACTTATTGCAAGAAACAATAGATATATGCCAAGAAGAAGTTAGTGTTGTATCAATACCAAGTTATTTACAGCGCTTTTCTTTCCGCGTTAGCGAGAAAGAGGAATGCGGCAGGGACTCTTCACCGCAATTACGAGATCTCTCTTGAGGTCACCTGCGTTTTCGGTTACATGTATTGCAAAGGGAGTGTAATTTATTCCAGTTAATTTTGGATTTGAGGAGCAAAAATGCACAGGCGATTAATGTGGCGCGTGCGAAATGTTTGGTGGGTATGCTGGTGCTTGCGGAGCGTCCCTCCGCTCGGCCAGGCGGGGAGGAAGAGGGCAGTTCGTCACTTGGTTTGGGGGGCAGAACTCATCTTTCCCTTCTAAAATGCAGAATGCTCAATGAATGGCAAAAGTGCTTTTAAAAGGGGCTCGTGGAACACTTTGAAAATATTAATTAGTGTGTTGAAGCATTCTGCATAGCATATCATAGTAAAACTGCTCCAGGGGGTTGCTTGGAATGAATTATTAATATGAATCCCTCTCTCCCTTATGCTTCACACCCTGATTTTATGGGACTTGGCGTGGGTTGGGGTGTCTATTAGATTCACTTATTGCCTGTTTAGTGGGAGTACTTTGTAGACTGCATCAAAAGGTCACTATTTTATTTTTTTTTTTTTCAGAATCCCAAATTTTAATCCGTAAAAAGACTAGATTCCCCCAAATGTGAAAGGTGAGCTATTGAAAAAAAAAAAAAAAAAAAATAGCAGCGAGCTCCCCACAAAGCCATGATTAAAGTCGTATTGTCGTCGTGTAGTAGAGAAGGGGAACCCATCCAAACCGCTCAATCCTCGAGGTACTGGGACCAGGCTCTTTTAGGTGCGTCGCCACCGGGTTGTACTGGGATGTACGGCACCAGCCACATGCAAATCTCACCTACGCCCTTGTCCAGGCGACTCCGAGAAGAGCATTTTCACTAAAGCGGCGTTGTAACATGTTCACGCTTCTTTCACATGCATTTCGATGCCTTGTACCACAAGTAGCGCATTCATTAAGTTCACAGAGTACAGCTCCTTTTCCCCTTTTGGCTTTACAATATCACAAAGTTGAACGTGTTAACGCTGAAAGAGAAAAGCTGTGGTTAAGAAAAAAATTGTTTTTCAGCTCTTGAGGTCCGTTTTGATGAAGTCCCTTGTGTACAAATATAAATAAATCCATAAAGTAATTTGACTTTTAATTCATACTCGGATTATGGAAATATTTGTATTTCTGTGGCTGCCAGACTGAATTACAAAAGGTTTTGAGGGTCCACTTTTCACTCTTCTAAGCGAAAGGAATAGGAAAATGATGTTTTACAGAACAGTGGCACCTATAACGCAGTGACTCTCTAAGGAGTGAGCGTCGTGCTAAACCCCGATTTGTTATCTCTAGTCCACGAAGGCAGAGGGAGAATGAACTTTGGGCTTGACGTGCTTTCAGCACACATTCAGAGTTCCCAGCGTCTCCAGTATGAACAGCAAACAAGCGGGCTGGGAGCGCAGAGAAGGAAGGGAACTTAATATCAGGCGTTTTTCCCATAATATTAAAAAAAAAAAAAGGCACGAATAAGGAGTTTATTTCTGTATCCGAAAATAGATGCTTAAAAATAGATCTGTGTGTCATATTTGAAAGTCTAAGAAGATGGCGTGTTTTGGCTTTCTCTGCAAGAAGCAAAAGGCAAGGAGAAAGGGAAAGCTCCTCACAAATAGCACTGACATTCTTGAAGCACAAAGGCTTTTAGTTTATTTATGGTGTTAAAAACTTCAGTTAGAGTCATCATTTTACAAAGCAAATCACAGAGCGGTAAATGCCAAGGAGATTGTTAATAATAGCTAGTTTTTTTTTTTAATATAAAAAAGGTGAAAGACAGCATGTTATATTGGAGTCTAATAGATAGCATAAATCTGCACCATCTGCAGAAGTTTGACGTGGAAGGTTTCACTCTTTTGCTGTACTTCCCAAGAGTTCTGCCAGCGCGGGGTATTCGCTGCAGTTCCTTGTTGATGACAGCTTGCTGCAATTATGACAGAAACTCACCATTAGCATCAGCCGTGCCTTACTTTTAAGAATACGAACAGCTATTTCGTTTGTTTAAAAAAAAAAAAAAAAAAGCAATCCTGAGCACTAACTGTGTTTTAGGAGTTGAACTGGTGATGGATTTTTCTGAGGAAAGGATCATCTTACGCTTTCTCGAGTTGTGAGTGTTATTGGCTCTATGGAACGTGTCTTTTTTCTTCTTCTTCTTTTTTTTTTTTTTTTTTTTTTTTTGGGTTCCAAAGGAGAAGATTAATATTTTAAACACGTAGACAACCTGCAGACCTTGCTCTCAGACTCGGATTTCTCCCTTATCCCTCCCGAAAACTGGTTTCATTGCTAAAAATGGATTGTTAGGATTTCATCCTCACAGGTGAAACATGATTATTTATTCCCTTTGTTGCACCAAAATTAAGGACAAATAATAATAGAAAGAGTTCAAACGGTTAAAACAATATCGCTTGTAGTCTCTGTGGAGCGCGGTTAAGATTTCAGCTTCTTGCTTAAAATTATGTGGGTCAACCTTATGATGTGGGCAATGAATAGGAAAATGCGCTACATTTCAGGAACTGAATTTTCCCTGTCTTTAAAGAAAATGCTGGTAATGCTCAGTGCACCAAAGTATGAGATGCCAGTTTAAGCGTTCGTATGTGCAGACGGTACTGCAAAGCAAGTTGTAGTGTGCTGTTGTAGGCTTCTCTGGATAATTTATGGGGATTTATTTTTATTTATTATTCAGATGAGGATTTAAATATTCCACATTCTCATTTGAAAGTGTAAGCTGAGAAACTGAAAGTTTGCTGCCAGATAAGAGAGAGAGAGGAGCTGAGAAAGGAACCTCCAATGGCCCCTCCGCCCTGGCCAAGCCCCAAATCCGTGATGAGTTTTTTTCGGCCTCAGCCCTGGGTGTGATTTGGGCTGCGTGAGGGGCTGCTCGCGACGGCGCGGGCTCGTGTTCCATCCCAGGGCTGCCTCCCTTAGTGTCGTCAACCAAATTCAGCACCCGCTTATGTCGGTGGAAATCCGGAGTGCTCCACCAGCACCAGAGGAGCCACTCCGAAAACTGGGCATGCTGGTATTTAAGCTGAAAAAAACTATCTTGACATAGTTTTGCTCTGTTAAATTCTGCATTACTGCTCTCCATAGGGCCCGCTTCTCCTCCCATCACGTTTAATTTTTCACTGGAGATACTTTTGATTTATACCTACACGACCACCACAAAAAAACTTTGGACTACTATAAATAAGCACCGAAACCAGCCTTTAATTTTGATCATTCATTATTATTTTCATTCTCTCCCTCTCCTCCCAGGTTTCTTCTGAATTGCAGGTAAGACTCTGTTCTTTCATCTGTGAAATGCTTGTAGGAAATAACACATAGAGTCCAACAGCCATGGCAGATCCGTACAGCCATTCATTTCAATGGCAGCAGAAGAAATTCTGGTTTCCAAATCAAAAGGAAACAGAGGATTTCTGCATATTCGGAGTCCTGCCAAAGAGCCACTCGCACAAAATGCGCTGTGCGTACTTTACATGAGATACCTACAGAAGAATGTCGTCTTTGCGGATTCAGAAAAGGCATCAGAAAGATGCTCTTAGCGATAAAGATCAACACCCAAACCAATTAGGAAGCATTCAGATCTGTAAAATCACATTTGTGGAAAAACTAGTTAAGGATGCTAGATGTTCTCCATTTCTTTTGCCTTCTTGTGACTCGAATTCTGCCTTTTCCTCCTGGTCCCTGGTGATATTCAGTATCTACTTATCAACTTTCTGCTGCCGTTGAGTTCAGGGACTCGTTTAGGTGCATTCAACCTGGGCCTACCTGAAATTTTCAGCTGTAATCAAGCTGGATATGTGTTCGTTTTAGTGGTGAAATCTGCATCTTAAATATTTGCAGAGATACACGCATCTGTTGTAAAACCGCAGATGTGTGTCTCTGCAGATATATATACTTCAGTGTGATATATTATGTTTTATAATTAAAATTTTATTGAATTTTAATATAAAAACAAATTCATACATTAAAAATTAAGTAGAGAACAAACATGTGTGGTATCAGGAGGATACAAGCTGTGGTACAGTAGGACAACAACATCTGACCCATAAAAAACACCCTGCTTTAGTTATAAAATACCTTTGTGGCTAGGAGATTAGTGTGATATATTATTGAGGTTACAATATTTGGAAAAATAATACCGTTTTGTCACTTCCATTCATGAGTAAAGAAACAGCTTTTGAAGTCCCTTTATTAAACATTCGAAAGCAAATGGATTTAGACAGAGCAAGCATGGTCCCCCCAACAAGCAGAGTAAGTATTATTTAGGCTGTATAGCTAACATTTTTGAGCAGATTAAATGGTTTCTTGCAGTGTCCAATACAGCGCATTCATTCGGATGCTGGAGTCGCGTGAGCGGAAGATCGGAGTGCTTGAATCGAGAAATAAGGCAGCCTTTGCTTGTGGTCCTTACCTGGTCAGATCCCTCAGGGACACCAGGCTAAGTGCTGATGTTCCGTAGAGGAACTTCGTCTCCTTAGGATGTGTGGTAACTGTGTCTGAAGGTGCCAAATATAAGAGGGGTCCAGAGTACAAGATGCTGGGAGGGCTGGAGCCCCTCTGCTGGGAGGACAGGCTGAGAGAGCTGGGGGGGTTCAGCCTGGAGAAGAGAAGGCTCCGGGGAGACCTTCCAGCCCCTTCCAGTCCCTAAAGGGGCTCCAGGAAAGCTGGGGAGGGACTCTGGAGCAGGGAGGGGAGCCATGGGACGAGGGGTAATGGCTTTAACTGAAAGAGGGGCAATTTAGATGAGATCTGAGGCAGAAATTGTTTGCTGTGAGGGTGGTGAGCCCCTGGCCCAGGTTGCCCAGAGCAGCTGTGGCTGCCCCATCCCTGGAGGGGTTCAAGGCCAGGTTGGACGGGGCTTGGAGCAGCCTGGGCTGGTGGGAGGTGTCCCTGCCCAGGGCAGGGGGGTGGGACTAGATGAGCTTCAAGGTCCCTTCCAACCCAAACATTCTATGATTCTATACATTACTAACGAGATTTAATCTTCACATCATCTTTGGGGGCAAAATTGCAGTCTGGAGAAAATGGCTGACCCACCCTAGGTCCCAGAGGAAGGTTGTTGGTGACAACAGTGGTAACCAGATGACTTTGCTCTACCAAGTCCAACGCATCGACACCACATTGCACTCCCTTCAAACCATTTTTTCTGTGATAAAAAGCAAACCACCACATAGGATGTATGCAAATACGGGAGAGAAAATAGTGCTGAGATATTTGAATACAGTTACATAAAGGGGTGATGTGCCTTTACCTTGAACGTTGTATTCATTTCCATTTCAAAAAAGGTACAGCTGAAATGTAAAAAGTTCATAGACAGTTGATGGAAATGATTAGACAGAGGGCTAGATTTGTGCGTGACGAGAGCCTGTCAAGACTGGAAGATGAATTTTGTGGCGAACAAGAATGAAAAGTGGTAAAGAGGTATCAAATAATGAATAGAGTCGGGAAATGGTTGAGGATACCTTTTCTTCCCCCCCCTTCCTGCTGACACAATAATACAGGAATGGCCACAGGACGTGGCAGGGACCGCGTCTCAGGCTGATGACAAGAGGTGGATGTTTTGCAGATGGGCTGTAGGACTCATTGCCACAAGAGTTCAAGAAGTCTGGAGGGTCAGGGGTTCAAAAAATGAGCAATTAGAGATTTGGATAGCAATATTTGCACTAGGTGAGGTAAAGCTAAGGGATGTGTAATCTCATTCCCCATTCCTCAGCTGCTGGGGCTGAGGAAGGTGTTTCCCAGGGTTGCATCGTCCCTTTGCGGTGTCTCTTGAATCTTTTCCAAGGCTTTTGGAAGCTGGTGCCAGGTTGGGATGTGCCCCCTGCCACCAGCCCTCTTGACTCCTCCACAACCATCCTGCAAGGAGAAGACAGGTCTGGTTTAAAAGGGCCAGGAGAAGACAGGCCCAGGTTTAAAAGTTAAAATTGAACTTTTAAATCACTTCCATAATCCCCTCTGCATCATCATTTTTCCCTCTTATGGAGAAAATTCTGCAAATCGGGTGACGGCAGTAATTGGGAGCTTCGCTGATGAAGAGAGACAAGTGTATTGTGACTGAGGACTCCAGGAATTCTGGGCAAGAGCCTTTCTTAAGGACCACATAGGAGCGCACGCGTGAGCACGCATGCACACATGCCTGCACGCCTACCCTGAACTTAGCGTGACTCTGCGCCTTCCACTTTTAACACACTTCCCCAATTAAGCTATTCAGGGCTCACACTTAAATAGCTGTCCGCAGCTGCAGCAAATTGATTTATCCCCTGATGACAGTCAGCGCCGCGCACCAAACTGCTGGGGAGAAAGAGTTCTTTAATTTAGGTGTTGTTTTCTTTCTTACTTTTTCCCTTTCACACCGACTTTAACTTACTTTTGCTTTACGATTAATTCAAGGTTGCAAGTTTAGTGTGCATGGCCGTGTACATCTTGGCTCCATTTGGCATAAATAATGTTTGTTTTCCTCTTTCTTAAATGGATGAATTAAAATAGGGTTTTATTGAAGTAGGTGAAACCTTTTTTTTGTAAAACAGAAAAAAACACCCCACGTTTTTAAGAGAGGACAACGGTGACATCCCAGTGTTACAGATATTTTTTTTTAGTGGCATCTTGTTATTTGTGCTTGGAGAATTTCATGAAGGGGTGGTTTTCAGATCGGAAGCGGCACATTTATTGAGTCTGTGAAAAGATGATGGCTTCTACCTTGTGAAAAAGGGGGTTTTTCCTCTACTCATGCATTGACTTTGTTAACCTGCAAACCCAACGGCACATCTCAGCGTGCAGCTGAGTTATGTACCATTTACAGTTTATACAGAGTGTTGCACCCCGTCCAACATAAACCGGCGATGAAAGGTTGTATTATACACAGATAAACTATAGCGCTCTCAAATGATCACTTCATGATTGCGCATACAAAGGACGTGCTCCTTGCTTATTTTTGGTTTGCAGAAAAAACCCCACCCCTTCAGAAATGATTAATTGTAAGTGTCAGTAATCTCTTTTGGAGAGGGACTGCTTTTATGTTATCGCGTGTCCCATTAACCTGGCAGGGGGATATCGATTACACACAAACTAACTAGACTTGCAATTATTTCACTGGAAAGGATCAACAAAAAGAAAGTAAAACCCACAAGTTTCAAATTCAGAGATTTGTAGACGTCTTCCTTGTGAGTCTACAGCAAAATAATATATAGATAAAACTGAAAAAATAAAATTTCCATGCTAATTTTTTCATAGTGTTCCGCTACAGCATATATTTAACATTTTTTCACTACCAAACCGTGCAAATTAAAACAAAAGTTCTGTGAAAAGGGAAGTTATCATCCTTTCTAAGCCGATGCTCTTCTTCTGACCTGATGTTTCACTCGACTCTCAGGAAAATTCTCCTCGCTGGCTCGGTCTCAGCTCCGGCTGTCTTAAATCAGGCCTGAGAAAAAGCCTGCCGAGCTATCTGAGAGCCTTAAAAAAAACCCTGATTGTTAATAGAAAATAACAACCTCTATACAGCGCTTTTTATACCAGGCTGTAAAATTTAATCGAGGGTTTTATCTTACTGTAGAAATTTGTTTTTTATAAAAATCCCAGGTAACATTATCAGTTCTATTCACTTCTTCTAAGTGATGTCTCCAAGAATTGACTCTCATTTTTATGTAGATACTTTCAGGACCTGCACCTGTTGAATGCTACAGGACTCCTCCAAGGGCCAATTTAATTCTTCAAGGGGTTTGGAAAAATATCAAATCTCCTCATGATGTAGAAGACTTTTCTTTTCTCACATCTAGAATAATAGAATCACAGAACGGTTTGGGTTGGAAGGGACATTAAAGCCTGGGCAGGGACACCTCCCACCAGCCCAGGTTGCTCCAAGCCCCGTCCAACCTGGCCTTGAACCCCTCCAGGGATGGGGCAGGGATCTAATCTAACAGTATCTTGGGGAAAAAAAAAAAAAATTATATTTTATGGGAACTTAGTGAGTAGCACAGCCTCTGCCACCCTCTGGCTTAAGGAGGGTGGGGAGCTGCACCTCAACCAAGGACTTTTTGGGGGATGAAGCCTGGAGGGTCGAGCCGTCTCCTTCGGCATCAGGCAGAAGGTAGCAGGAGCCAGCTGGAAGAATCCCAGGGGATGGCCTAAACGTTCGTATGTTTTGCAACACTTTGAGGATTTTTTGATGCTTCTAAGAAGGAACGCAATTAGCTTTTCAATGATAAATAAATTAAAGATAGTTGATTTTGCCTTTCACACGTTTGTTTTCTTCGCTTTCATAAGGGACTGCAGCCTGTTTGTGATTTTCTTAGAAGTTTGAGACTTGCTCTCGCTTAGTGGCAAATTCTCCCCTCTAGGCAGCACGAGAAGGAAAAAAAGGAGAAAAGCAAAGATAGTGGGAACCTGGAAATGGACAGTGTGTCTGCGGGGAAGGGAAACCCCTTAGGACTCCCAGGGGTTTGGTTTGGATTCTGGCTGTTTATTTACGTAATTAGAGCATGTAATTCCACAACAATGCAAAGAGGAATAAAAAGCAGTAACAAAGGAAGGAGAATCACAGAAAGGCACAGCCAAATAGGCTGGTTATCAAGGACTAGAGTAAGGCTGTGATGGACCTTCAAGGCTGCAAGCTCAGGGTGGCTTTGGCTCAGCAGCTGGTGGTGACCGTCTGGTCTCTGGCGTGGATGGGACTTGTCATCTCCTGCTCAGGTACCTGAACCCTGTGTGGAGATCTTCTCCACCACCACCACAGGCAGCTGAGAGGGAAGCTCCTGATGCATCTGGGAGACCATTGAGGACCACGCTTTAGAGAGTGTCACCCAGTGGTTTGCAATGTAAGACTTGATATTTGCCTCTAATTTGAACTTGGTAATTACTTAATACTTTACAGCTTGGTGTTCATACCCATGTAGACAAACCTTTCCTATTGTTTCAGACTTTCAGCTAATTCAAAGAGGTTGGTTGAAGAAGGAAGGAAGGAAGGAAGGAAGGAAGGAAGGAAGGAAGGAAGGAAGGAAGGAAGGAAGGAAGGAAGGGAGGGAGGGAGGGAGGGAGGGAGGGAGGGAGGGTACTACTGCCACCAACTCGGAGCTGCTAACAGGCTAGAATTGTAGTATTTGGAGAAAGTCTTTTGCTTAGGACAGAAACTATCTGAAGAAAAAATGCTTAAAGTAGAAAGAGTTTGTACAAAAGAAAGAAGAAAATACTCGTAAAAAGCAAAATCCAAGTAAAAAGAAAAAGTACTCTGCATAGTCAAATTAAACGTGAGTTTATTAAGGTCAGGGAAAAGTTTTGTAGTTTTGTTTTGAGAATTATACAGCTGAGGAGTGTAAAAAAGAAAATTGTGACTTTTTTTTCTAACTCCTCCTGGATGCAACGCAGCGCCTCTGCGGAAGGTCAGTCACCAGGAACTGATCCGGGCTGATAGAGGAAGGTCCACGACACGGCTGTACAAATAATTTCAGTAACATTATATATGACCAGGGGGAATGAGGCTGTTCCAGCTCTCTGTCTCCGTGCGTATTTCCATCATGCCCATCACTGCTGTACCTGGCGTGTGAGATCTAATCAAGTGCATTGCATTAAAGCGAGGAAATAGGGTGAGCACTAGCCCAGCCAGCGGGGCATACCCAGACAATCAGGACAGCCCGGCCGCCCTGAACTCACACTTGATAAACTGCAAGAAGTGGAGAAATGTCATTTTTTTCCTTCCCAGATAAAGCCTTTATCTGTGCGTGTGTGTGAGTCCACAGAGCATCGAGCAGGTGGGGAAAAGGAGGACAACCAGAGCTCTTCCACCCGCCCGGGGCAGGAGGGATGACCATGGACCATCTGCTTTGAACCCCCCATCACCCTGCGAGGGTGTTTGCTGCCTCTGCGAAAGGACCCATGCAGTGGGGTTGATGTCTCCTCTCAGTAGACTGGGCAGCGAGACAGGTAACGGACAGGAGGGACTACGAGGAGATGTAATTAGAAGTCACTTCTCCAAGAGGAGAAGTGTGGGCGAGCTGGTTGGGCAAGGTTCTGCAGAAACAAATACTTACGTACAAAGGGTATGGAAAAAAGTCTTCTAGATGATGGTATGGAAAGTAAGCAAAGGGTAAGGTGGAACATAAATTGGAGTTGTCAGCACTGAATGATCAGAAATAGTTGGAGTATCAGAAACAAGATGACAGGCAACTGCAGAGGTTTGGACATCTGCTGATCTGCCTCCTGAGAAAAAAAAAAAAAAAGAAAAAGAGATTTAAAGAAAGAAAAAGAGATGATTCTCATCGTCACAAGAAACCAGCCCCAATGTGCTTAACTCAGGCTTCCAGTCCTCCAGCCCATCATGAGAGCGGGAGGAAGGAGCTGCCCGTGGAGTTTGGGAAGCCACAGGACCGGGCCGTGGGAAGCGCTCAAGTGTGGGACATGCGCCTGTTTGTCAGGCCTGTGGCGAGCACCTTGCCCGACATTAAACAGAGGCAAATATTTGTAATGACCTAAATTCATTTAAGAAAAAAGTGAATTACTGATGTATATATTCAGGTCAATAGCACTTTCCCCAGGTTTCAATAATCGGATCAATTATCTGAATCCAATAAAATCTTATTAAAGAAATTCAGAATTATCTTTAAAATAGCTGGCCTTGTAGTCCCTGAGTAGGTTACAAAAACCGCTATGAAGAATTACTGTGACCTACTTTCTGGGCGGTACAGATATCATTATCATATCAGAGGTGCAGTCTGATAAGACTACATGACTTCCATCTCTTATTGAAGACAGCTTGGCATAGAATGAGCGTGAAACTTTAATCTAGGTCCCCAAATTAATTTTTCTTCATAAATATCAGCTGAAATTAAAGAAGGCAAAGCACTGCATGTGAAAAAGAGTTTGTGTCATGAATTGCACAAGTTATAGCCGACAGCATGAAGATAATTTTAAAGCATGTGGGGTAGGCATGAGTTATTGTTGTTGCAGATGAATTTACTTTTTTACTTTACTTACTTTTGCACTTTGCACTTACTTCCCCCCGCCCCAGCCCAGTGTAAATGAGTACTTGAATCACAAGGCAGAGGAGGATCAGGACTGTTCTATTACGAGTGATAATGGAAAACGTCCCAGCCTTGTCTCTACCAGGTGAGATCTTTGGTTATTGTATTGCTTCTGAGAAAACAGCTTTGCTAAAATGTGGGTGGAAACTCATGTTTGTAAGCCGTGGTGTGACAGGGCAGCACGTGCGGACCCAGGCTGGGAGATGAGGCTGTGCTGGGCAGGACTGTCCCAACGGCACTCGGTGCCTCTGCGAGAGCAGCTCTTTTGGCGTCTTTGATACCTCTGAAGCAAACGTGGCCTCCACGCTGGGTGCATTTCAAAGCCACGTTTGCTTAAGAACTGCCCTTAGCTGCAGCGGGGCTGAACTTTGGAGTTGTGAAAGCCAGCGGGCATTTAGCTGTGGTCGCAGCAGAGCCAGGATGATCTCTGCACCGGCGTGTTTCCGACAAGGTAGCCCTCTCTCAGGCAGAAGGACCACTGAAAATAGCGGTACCAGGCACCTGGATGCTTGGTTTTACCTCCTTTCTGCCCTGTCCCTTGGTGCTTTCCACCGGCTGCTCCAGCTGTAGCCTGTTTTTGAAAATGCTGCGCTCCTGGGAAGAGCATCGCCTTTCCCATCACAAAGTGGGAAGAAGCTTCTCCGAGCTCTGCAAATACAGAGTCTCCCCTTTTCCAAGAGGTGAAGTGCACGGCTACGAGAGGGAAGGTGGTACCCGCAGGTGAAGCTGGGACGGAATCGGTGGGGATGGCATCGGTGGGGATGGCATCGCCAGCGCCGTCGGATGGGTTTGCATCCCCTCCTGCCCCGCTCAGCCCGCGCTCGCCCTCCTCCATGCCTCCGGTAAAGCCCTTGACCCACCCGAGCATCGCTTTGGATGCCACCCAACGCGGCTCCGCCGGCATGAGGAAAAGCGGGGAGCATCAGCGGGATGGCCGGGGCCGGCTGGGGCAGCGAGGTGGGGACGGAGCATTTTTTCCACCCGTTAATTAGAAAGCGGAGGCGGTGGGAGCCCGCGCTGCCGGCTTTGAGAGCGCAGAGCCATGGCGGTCCCAGCTGCCGTACGCCGGCCCCGCTCGCGCAGCCCGGCCGACGACGGAGCCGGGCCCTCCTCCCTTCCCACCGGCGGGCTTTGATCTTCCCCCCATCAAACCGGCCCCGGCCTGGGAAGGATGGCGGGAGGCAGCCGACGCCGCGGTGGTCGGTGGTGGCATGTGGCTGAGGGCAGGCGCCGCATCGCCGCGCGGAGCAGCCGGCCCCCGATCCGCAGCCTGACATCAAGGCAGGGCCGACCCACTGGCGCTTTAATTAGGAGGCTGAAATTATAATATTGTGTTAAAGAACAAAGCGCCTCCAAAGGAAAAAAAAAAAAAAATAAAAAAATGTGCTGCGTATCTGACAAAGATAAATTGGATTATTCAAAATATTCCTGATGAAATGTTACATTTTGCAACTAATTATCAATCTGTTTTATCTCCAGACCAGCTGGGCATTTTTGTGCATGCAAGACCTGCCTCACCAATGATCTTAAGATGTCACTGTAGCGTTTACATCTTTTATTTCAAGATTTAAATAACTAGGAAGTAGCTAATGTAATTCACTGCTGAGAAGAAAGGCTAGTTAGTTGAATGCTTTCCAAAGTGATCTTCTCCTAATGAACTTCTTTGGACTGTGAGTAATGAGGCTTTATTCAAATAATGTTTAAGAAAGATTTTTATAATGTAATTTTTAAAGAAAGAGCAATATTTAATACATTTACAATATCTTTATTAATCCTATACTGCCTCATGTAACATTAAAGCATTGTGGAAAATTTGGTATTGCTCTTTCGGAATGCGACTTTGGAGATTAACAGGTTGTAGTTGCAGTGGAGCTATAGAAACCAGGCAATTATTTCGTAAATGTTCAGCGATATCTTACAAATTACAGTCTGACGTGATTACAGTGCCATTTTGCTGTAAAAGCATGTATTGTTTAAGTATATTTATATATCGTGGTAGTACATAACTCCCCTGATCCCCAGTCAGACACCGTACCTACCTACGCGCAGGGTGCCTTGCTGCCTCTCCTACGGCTCGCCACTTGGGACAGCCGTGCCTAGATTAATCTACTGGAGGCGTCATTAAAATTTTCTTTTGTGTGTGATTTTTGTGGTAGTTTTCAACCGGAATAAGAGAAAATACCTAATAGGTTCCCTTCGATAGCAGGTTTCCGCAATATTTTGCGTTCTCGGTGACGTTACGAAGTTCTGCTGGAAACGTTCTGGCAGATATTGCTCTTGTGGGACTGAGCTCACAGGGGGGCCAAGAGAAATTAAAAAAAAAAAAAAAATCAATTTCTGACATGAGCTTTGAGGGGCCAGTTGCTAGGAAGGGACAACAATAAATGTATTTGAGCAACCTCCCCCCATTTTTGATTAACTAATGAAGCGTAATCGTTGGGCTGATCTCATCCTTCAAAAGGTTGACTCCCACTACGTACGGGAGCCTGACTGATCCACTGTGTAATCATATATTTCTGAAGATAGCTTTATTTACAGCAGAGGACCAGCTCAAAAAGGACTACTTAATTCTAGAACTTTAATTTTTTTTGCTTTTATCTCCCAATAGTTAAATTTTGAACTCCATATTCAGCTTGTCAGATTTTTCCCAAAGTAGGAACTGAATATGAAAGCAGGATTTGATTTCTTGGGAAGGCTATTTTTATTTTTTTTTCCCTTCCAGATAATTCTTTCTGGTTATCGATGCAGGGGGAAATCCTGGTGGTCTTGGTCCTGTAAGTAGTCCCTGCCCACATAGCACAGCGAGTGGGGAGCACTCTCCATCCGTGAAAGAAAGGCCGGGGAGATGTAGCTGCTCCTCTGGGCTGCTGGGCTGCAAAGTAGATGAGTGGCATCAGAGGACATGAGCTGCTGCTTCCACTTGACTCAGGCTGGAAAACAACTTGTTTCCTGGAGCCGGGTCAGAAAATGTGGAGAGTTCAGCCGGCGGCACGTGGAATAAAACCAAATCAGTTTGCTCAGCTCATCAGTTTTTCTTCCCGTTTCTGCAGAATAAATTGTGTCCCGACTACTCATCCCGTTAACTGTTCAGAACAGCTTCCGCTCCATGATATAAACAAATGCTTTCTGCCTTTTTAACCAGGGTCTTCCTGAAGCTGCTCGCTGCCTCCTCTACCTTTCAGTGTCCTACCAAGGCCTGATCCTGCAAAGAGCCACGCATCTCCTCAGAGCTGTCGGCACGCTCGCCTTCTCCTGGAATTCCTGCCAGTTAAGAGTGGTCAGCACCTGGCAGGATTTGGCCCTTGCTTTGCACAAAAATCTCTTTCCGTTTGAATGTTTCATAATGCATGTTTAAATAGTCGCAGCTAGCAAGGAACTTTGATGAGGCAAAGGGGTAATTGGATTTTCTTGTTCTATAATTAAAAAGGTATATATTACATCCACATTAATACCAAAAGACTTCATCATGATCAATGTTATTACAATGAATACCAAAGGATTTAACAGTGATTGGCCACTTAGTTTAAAGGGTACCTGAAATCATTAAATTGTTTGCTGGAGGGCTTATGAAGGCCTATTGGATCGCTTGTGACTACAGTTTTTTTTTTTTACTACTGGCCCGCAATGTAAGGTTTACTCTTACAAAGTAGGAGCAACAAGGTGATCATTTTCCTTTATTATTCCCTTATTGACTTCCAGTTAATTTTAATCTTTGCATTAACTGACCTCTATTAAGCGTGCCATGTATCTGATTACACTGTCAAGGTTGGGACCGGAAAATGACCTATTGCACCGCATCAATTGTCCTTCACAGAAGCCCTTACTGTTAATCAAGAGAGGAAGATTAAAGGAGATCAGGACTACCAGCCTGAAGTGCATTTTGCGTTTGACTACACCTTTCTACCAGCGTATGTTTATTGTCCTAGAAAAAAACAACACACGTTAAGTTGTTAGGAGCAAATTCTGCTCAAAGCTCAGCAGAGAGAAGGCCTCAAGGTAAGGTTATGTATCAAACCTTAGCTCTGCCCTTAGACATTTTAACAGATCTGTAAAATCCTAGATTAAGTTATCTCATACTGGTTTTGCAAAAACACAACCTATGTTTTTTCTGCAGTCTTAAAATGTTCGTGTTTAATTTTGTTTGGTTCTACGTGGGTATAGATTATTTCAATTGTCTCTCAATGTGACATGCTCACCTTTGGTCATTTGATAGGTTATGGTTGATTCTTCATGAGTACATGAACGTTTGTCCAGACTTTGAGTTAGCTACTCTTGTGGCATCGAGCAGAATTTGCGTTTGTAGAAATCTTCGTGTGGAAGCAACGACACTAATTTTTGTCAGTTTGTGCATTTAAAACAGGTTTTAGCAGGCCGCCTTCCCACATAAGTGCAACTCAGAGTGTAAGGATGAGTTGTTATACATTCAGGATGTGTGATTTTTTTAAAGTTGTGACCTTGTTGAAATCAAATCCAATTTTTGTCACAGTGTTCAGTAACACGCCGTTTGAGTGAATGTTATTTTTCTGTTGTATTTCATCTTACTACTCCCAGCTATTGCGGCGCTAGAGCAATTCCAAGGGAACTTTTTTTTACTGTCGTGACGGAAATGTACAGTATGAACAAATGAAAGCAATATTGCTACCTCAGCTTATTGTGGTCATGCTCATATGAATAACCATAAGTGAATCTTAAGTGAGTCCGGAGGAGGCCCCGGAGATGCTGGGAGGGCTGGAGCCCCTCTGCTGGGAGGACAGGCTGAGAGAGCTGGGGGGGTTCAGCCTGGAGAAGAGAAGGCTCCGGGGAGACCTTCCAGCCCCTTCCAGTCCCTAAAGGGGCTCCAGGAAAGCTGGGGAGGGACTCTGGAGCAGGGAGAGGGGCCATGGGACGAGGGGAAACGATTTCAAACTGAAAGAGGGGAGACTGAGATGAGATGTGAGGCAGAAATTCTTTGCTGTGAGGGTGGTGAGCCCCTGGCCCAGGTTGCCCAGAGCAGCTGTGGCTGCCCCATCCCTGGAGGGGTTCAAGGCCAGGTTGGACGGGGCTTGGAGCAACCTGGGCTGGTGGGAGGTGTCCCTGCCCAGGGCAGGGGGTGGGACTAGATGAGCTTTAATTTCCCTTCCAACCCAAACCATTCTATGAATTCTACAATACTTAAAATATCACCGATGTTTGTAAGCTTTTCACTTGTAAACAACACTCTACTACTAAGCAGACGGTTGACTTGCTCTGTTTCTTGACTTAACTCACTGTCAGTCCACTTCCAAAAATACCTTTGCAATGTGAGGGAACGTTACTGAAGAAACGTGCAGCTGCAGCAAGCAAAAGAGATCGAAGAATGCATGGAAAAATATTTCTCTCAGTTCTAACACCTTCTCCACGTGAATCATGATATCGAAAAATTGTCAGGTCTTCAGCAGCAAGGGATCTATCAATAATCAGAATCCCTCAGCTGGTTGCATGCCCAAGAATTGCTGCCTTTTACTGGAACAGAAGAGCTGGCTTCGCAGGTGTCTTGTCACTGACAAATGTTTTATTGAGCTGGAGTTATTGTTTTGAGGGCTTTTAAAAAAAGTTCTTAAGCTTATACAAAAGTCTATGGTTTTAGCTCTTCTGAAAGGTTTTCGCATTCATAATAATGGTATTTATTACTCTTCAGCTCTTTGGAAACACTTAGTACATCACGAGGCACAGGTAGCTGCTTTTGTTGCCTCTGTTGCAGGTGAGCGCGTGAACGTTTTCCGTGATGGAACTGGGAAACGTTACCGAGCGTTAGAACCCAGTGGGATGATAAATAGACATGTCAGTATTTAACACTAACCAAAAGCATTTGAGACCAGATTGAACTAATTTTACTAGTAGTTAGTGTAATTAAATGTTTTCGCCAGGATGGAAAGTCATGGTTTGATTTTGAAGTAATTTGCTTGACAAATATCAGATGTTAAAATAATTAAAGCTTAGCCATTTATATTTAATCTCAAGTGGATCCATGAAAACAAGCCTCTAAATTATATCAGATTCATATATTAATTGACTCATGGATTTTAAGACCAACAGGGACTATTATGGTCATTCTGTCTGGCCTTCTGCATAAGCGGTCATGGAATTCCACGAAGTAATTCATGCATTCAACCGCTATTTTTAGAGGAAATCCATACAAACTGAAAAGCTCACAGTGACTTCATACCCTTTGTAATCTTATTACATAGAAAATCTGTAGAAATACAGAGCCTCTAGGTGAGCATGGAAAGATAACTTTTGCACGGGTACAACCGTTGTGGAGTTATTCCCTAAACGTTCACGGTCCCGTTGAAGTGATTTTTTAATAGTACTGAAAGGGAAAGCGTCAAATTGTCTTTCTAGTTAGGGGCAAAATTAGACTTTTTGTGCAATTCTGACAAAGTTATAAAAATGAGCTTGGTTTTCAGTCCACATTGTGTTTTGCTCGTTCACTCGATGTGGTGATAGCTCTGTTGTATTATTTTTATGGCACGTCAATCGCAGAGCAACTTTGACTTGAAGTAGATTTTTGACTTTGCTGTTTGTCCGACACCTGTGTTATGAAGTCAGGTAAATAATTTTACTGGATTACTGTTAAATTCAAATTAGTAATAAAATGCAGTAGTGTTAATTTATTCTTTTGATAAAGCACACTATTTTTCATGTGGTAAATCCCAGTGACTCCAATCAGTCAAACTATAAATTGCAGGTGCAATTTTGGTAAAAACTTAATTTTATTGTATTTGATTCTCTTAATATATTTTGAAACTTTACAAAACAAAAATTCTGAAATAGTTGTTGAAAAAATTCTGAGATTATTGTTGAAAGCTACATGCATATTGTGTGCATATTGTGTCTAGAAAATATATATATGAATACACGCAAAAAAAAGTACCGATTTCTCCCTGAATATAATTGTGTTACTATACATTCTGTTACTATAGTTTAAAAATTTCACCTCTTCTATTCTAACAATCTCGTGTACGTGACCGCACCTTTGACGATCTAGAGATGCAAAAAGCCTGTGTCCTTGAAGCTAAACAAGAAGGCAAGTTGGTGTTAAAGTCAGAGACTTTGTATGGTCAATGAATTGCCAGGTCAACTATTGCAGTCTAAAATGTAGAACTGACTCTGTATATATTAATAAATATATTGGTACCAAAAAAAATTTAAAATAAACCTGTTTCTTGCTAAGGAATCCCACAGGTACTTTAATAAGTGAGATGATCTTTTTGGAAGACCTGCTTCAAAATTTTAAAACCCTCTCTTCCCTTTTTTTTCAGTATCCCCAGCCTAAACCAAGCTTCACGAGCTTGGACAGTTTGTTTAGCTTTCCTGGGAGCTTGCCGAGCTTAATTTCAGTGTAGGGGGATCCCAAGAGCATTTAACTTTTATAATCAATTCTACATGTACTAGCTTATTCTTAATATAAAAATGACTGGTTGGCACATAATAATGTCAGTTTATTGGGATTCAGGTCAATAGTAGTATTTGTTCTCTAGATAGAAGAGTCACCTCCAAAACACTGTGACATTCATTAATTTCATCGTTGTGCTTTATGCACACAGGCTTAACAGAACGGGACTAACCCAACTCGGAAACGCTTCTGCTGGATGGCTAAGTTCTATTCTGAAAATTAGTTTTCTGAAATAAAGGCTCCTATCTACTTCGATTAGACTTCAAGTCTTTAAGGGAAATTGAGACTGATTTTAAAAAATATGTGTTTAAGCATCTTTATGACTTAAATCGCAGCATATGTATTTATATCTTTTAAGGCTCTGAGCATCTGTTCTTCCTCTTCTAAGATGTATAAACAAGTATGCCTTGGCTTTCCATAACATATACCTTATTTTTACTAGTCCAACAGATGCACTGCGGCCAATTACAAGGCATCTTTAAGGCAGGCAGCTCTGCTTGTTCTAATCAACTTGCTGGATGAACTGGAGCACCAAGGGATTGGCGAGAGTCGGGAACAGCATTTAGCACTTTACTGACCTTGAGGCCACCTTTTCAAAACTCCTTCTGGAACTAAGATTTTTTCCAGCCATTTTCAAGTGATTTCTTCCACTTTCTCCTGAGACTAAAACACTTGATTGACCCATGATGTTAAGCGAAATTCTTTCACTGGAAAAGAAAAATTGTTGGTAGTCCTAGACATGAAAATATTCATGAACTTTTTTTTTTTTTTATAGTGGCTAGAATTAAAATCTTCAGAAAGTTTTCAGCATATCTAACATCTGTCTAGACTAGTTAACAACAGGTATTTTGGAAGTTTTTCATTGTGAAGGAAGATACAGAAGCAAACATGAAAGCATATCTATAAATAGATAGTGAGTCTTAAATGTATGATTTTTAGCTATATTTTAGCCTTGTAGACACCACAATTACTTATGTGTGATAGCACTTTCTCTGATTTGAGAGTTGCTAATAACTGGGAAACGGTGACTGAGAATTTCTGAAATTACATCAAGTAGAAAATTAAGTGGTGTGAGAAGACTTTTTTTAAGAAATAAAAGCTTTTATAGCTGAGATCATACCAAATCATTCCTCAGCAATCCTTAGAAAGAATAAAGGAGCTGAAATTTGTACTGTGTACACACTCTTGCTTGATAAATCTCTGGCTAAAGGTACCTACATGAAAACATGATTCCCCGAAGATTTGTGATGACTGTATTCCAAATAAGTTAGCACAGGGAAAGTTTGTTTTTATTTCTAAAAGTCACAGTTATGTCTTACATTCTGCTTAAACGTGGTAGACTTTCTGTGGCATCAAAAAAGTAATCATCTCTCAGCTTTAAATTTAAAATCAGTCCATGCTGAATAAACTAAGTGGTAGAAATGACTCTCAGGATTGATCTCTTTTCTAATGATGCAATTAGAATTACCAGTTTCCATAAAGGAACACCAAGAAAAATTAAAAAAAAAAAAAAAAAAGTTTTTTCAAAGTCTGCAAAAGTATTTTTCAAATACTCAAAGGTTAACGTTATTTTGAGGCATTTGCCAGTGAATTATTTTTCAAATGACATCATCAATCGATATAGAAGATATATACCAAAGAAGAAATTCTACAACAGTAATTTTTTTAATAGTTGTACTGTTGGTAATCACGTTTCACATTACCCTGCTAATTTACTCTCTCAGTTAATTAGACAGGAAGTTTTTCTGTTGAAATGTATCACAACAAAAGTACAACTTAATCACGCTGAAGCACAATTTGTAATCCTAAATTTGTTTTATGGAATTCTGGATCTTGAAAGGTTAAACTCTCTCTGTAAATTTCCTCTGGCACAGAATTAGCTTTTGCTTGGTTTTCTGTGCAAAAAAAAAATGGACCGAACACTGAAATAACCAAAGTTTAAGATGAACACTTGGGAAGAAGATACGTAGGGCTTCATTTCTTGTGACACTGATATTTGGGACTCTGTATTTGTTTACTCTGAATAGTTATCTTGGCTGGAGGAATTATTGGTTGCTAGCTGTTCATCCCCCCAAACGCCTAAAGCCTATGGCTTGCCATTGGCCTCTGGGTACTAGTGAACCACGGTGTTAATTTTATTGGTCATAGGGATTTCCTCCTTCTGGTCACTTTTCCGTTGAAATAAACAGTGTAACACCTAGGACCCGGTTCAGACCTCAGCTGCACTGACAAGATCTCTTCTGTGGAACATAAAATGGGGTATGGCGTGTACAGTATGTGTAATTTAATTTTACAGGCTGAACGGTTATTCTCTAATCCCCGTGCTCTGCTATGTCAGAAAGCAGGACTCGATGGTTTGTCTGGGTTTCTGTGTTACAGAGGTGATGCTGGGTCAGTAAAACAAACAAGCAGATGAAAAAAAGGAGCCATAAAGTTGCAGAATAGTTATATGCTACAGGCGAGTTCATTGTGGTTGAGAGAAAGATGAGCTTTATAGCTCAGGAGAAAATCCTATATGCATCCCAGCGACGGAATAGGATTCCAGTTTATGAACACGTGGTAGAAAAATTTGTGTAGCCTTTGGTATGTTGTTTAATCTGGTTGCTCATCTATAAAATGAGAATATTGATTCTTACCTCTCACCATCTCCTGTGAGGTTTTTAAGAGCATATATAAAGCACCTATAGATCAGTATACTCTACAGAGACACTTTAGAAGTGCAAAGTACTTTTAAATGGTGCAGACGTATGCTGTGATGGTTTGCGTTTGAGGGTTAATGCACCTGACGATACTCCACTTTTCATGGAGAGGATGCTTAGGGGCTCGCAAGACCGCCTGGCAATGGAGCTGGCAGCGCCTACTTGAAAACAGCTGGAAAAGTCAATTCAGCTATTGCTCAGGTTAAAGTGAAGATTGCATTGTTATACCTTTAGTTGTAATTCTGAGGACCACTCCAGTTGAACGTAGACTGTATTAATGTGCATCAGTTATCCATACGCTGAGTCGGTCAATGACTACATTGATCCGGTCCTCTGTTTTCGTTCAGAGGATGCTACAATGAGGCAATAGAAATCATTAGGACTTGTGATATTGAAACCCTCTTGGTGCTGCCAGACACGGAGCTCACATTTCACATACCGTTGCAGCATCGCAAGAGCAGTCATGCCTAGAATTTCGAGTTGAAGTTTTTGTTTATTTTTTTGTTGAGTAAATCTATACTGTTTTGTTCCTTTCTTTTGCGCTTTGGTTATTTCACTGAGATTGTGTCATGTGTCCATGACGTCATCCATTTTCTCGTGTGTTGAATGTGATACTGGGTGTGACGTTATACCAGTTTCTTGCTTTGATGCTCGATTTCTGCTTCTTGGACCCCATTGACAGCCGTCATAAAGACCACCCTTACTTCCGTCTACAGATTGAGAGTGCTGTAATGTATGACAGACTAGCATTTGCAAACTTGATTACAAAATTTATGCTTGAGCATTTCTGACAAAATCTGGAGCTTGCTGGTAAACCCAAATGCTCTCTCTGAAGGTCTGACACAGCTCTTCCAAAATCTTAGGATCTTGAAGTTATACGGTTTCCTGTTCTTGAGGACTCTGACCTTCTTAGAAGTTGTCAAAAACATTTTAGAGTTAGCCAGGGTTTTTGAGCCCTCACTTTTTCCAAGAAGCTTTTGCAAACGGCAGAGTGTCTGGACACTTAATGGGCTTCCACGGTTGATACCTTGTTCATTAACAGCAGTAATTTCATCATTACAAAATTTATTATGAGCCCTACTCCAGAGGGCAATGCAGAGGCAGGGAGCAGAAAACAATTCCAACCTAAGCACAAAGAACAACTAGAAAATACAAAGAAATGGTGTGGCACTCACTGGCTGACATTATAGAGGGTGGTTTCAGCATCTGCAGCCTCTTTTTGTCAAGTTCTTTAGTATTTTCATAAAGGGAGAAGGTGACTAATGATCTAGAAATGAAGAGTTGGAGGCATGAATCAAACAACATTAAAAAAGCCGCGAGGTTAATTCGGAGAGCATGGCTAAGGAAGAAAGGGCAGAAGTGAAAACAGAGGGGAAATTTGAAGTGGAGAACGCTCGCCCGGTCATGCAGGTAACACGCCCCACTAAATACACCAAGTGCCATATGCTAATAAATCCGTGTACGGGAAGGTGACTTGTCAACAGGTCGTTCCAATTTTCAAATAAGCTTTGTCCTTGCAGGTTTTCTTCACACCTCTCCTGACGGCTGCAGGATTAAAACTATAAAAAAGCAAGTCCTAGAAACAAATTGAAAAATGCCAACCCTCCCTCCAGCTTCGAGTTTCCTTTTGAAAAATTGCTAAAAAAAAAAAAATAAAAGAAAAAAAAAATCTCCTAAGAAGAACATTGCTGACTTGAGGGATGGAAGAACTGGAGTATGGATACTTTAGGAAATGTGTCAGGCTACTGGTAGGTTATGGAGCTGACTCAGCTAATCTGGATATATTAGGTGGCTGTCTCTATGCTCTACCCTGCCTGAAAATGGCAAATATTCCTTTCATTTCCTGCAGTGGACCCGAAGACGTGTTACAAGGCAGCTTTTTCTAGATGATCCTGAAATAAACCGAAACTTCATAAGAAAAGATGTTCTTCACGGTAACTTCACTTCCAAACCAGGGACTTTTGGATAAAGTTTTGTTAGCACGCTGTTAAGGAGCAAAATGTTATTGAAGGCGTTGTCGGTCAGGTGAAACACTAACCCCAAATCTTGACTGTTTGTTACCATTAAAGACCCCTTGGCACTTTTCACGAGAGCAGAGGTGTGAGCCCTGGTGTCCTGGCCAAATTCCAGCTTGGGTAATTAAATTCTGCCTTCCTAAAATCCCCCCTGTAGTTTCAGCCGAGTACAGTATTCTTCATTTCCTCTCTGAAACTGCTGTACAGAATTGCTTTGTGCTGGTAAACAGCTGCCACATCTCACCCCAGAGGAATTGCTGCATTTCGGTACCGAAGCTCTCTCTTTCTCTCTCTCTCTTTCTCTCTCTCACACACACACGTACGACACGGTATCGCCCCGGAGCACCCACGAGCATCCCTTCTCGCCGGCGGTGGTGGAGGCAGAGAGTGCGCAAGGCGCAGCGAGCCAAGCTCTGAAAACCAGCCCTGGCCCGCATCCCCCGCTCCTATTGCAATATTCGCAAGCCACTCTCGACTCTAGGAATTCAAACTGAAAATACCTCGCTATTTCTAAAGAGCTGGGGAGCTGAAGTGTTGTCGGTGCCGCTGCCCTTGATTTCTAGATATTGGTCATACCTGGTAAATGGTTTCATTTTCTTTGCTGAGGAAGAAATCTTGAGTCCACTTCTACTGGGGCTTGTTAAGCTGTTGCCTTGGGGGCCAGTTGATCAGTTGTTAAGTAGTAAGCAGCTTTGGCAGTCAACAGGCACAGGATCCCCTGCAGCTACTCCAGCCTGCCTGCCCTATCATTCTTTATAGAGGTAGCAGAGTACTCTCTTAGAAGTGCAATAATGATAAAATACGAACAGATATTGTTCATTCAATTTTGCATGCGCTGGTATTTTAGGCAAGCGTGCGACATCGGTACGGACATGCACACATGTATTTACTTGTCAATAGTGGCTGCGAAAGTCCTGCTGAGAATGTTTTACAGTTTTTTGTTGTTTTGTTTTTTTTTTTTGATGATAGACCAGAAACAGTGGAAAAAACAACAGCCTGAGAATTGCGTGAGCCGTACCCGAACACTCCTCAGCTGTTTGTCCTGGCTGTTATCAGCCAGCTTCAATTCGCCATGAAAAACTGTGAGAAAATATGGCAGGGATTCCAAGGTGGTTTTTTTCCTAGGCACTCCAGCAAAAATCAGGGCCAGGCCGCGGAGAGCCACGCTTGGCACAGGGCAAACCTGACACGCTTTTATCTGACAGCAAGGAAGTTCTGCGGCTGTAATGTCTTCTCCGAATTGTCATATCAAATAGCGCTTTCTTATTTACTCTCTAACGTGTTGTGACATACTTGCATGAAAGGTGTGATATACTCTAAGTATTGGGAGAAAAGGCCAGCTTTGTCATTTCTCTATCTCAAAGGCATTTCTGTGTTTGCAGAAATATTCGTTTATTAATCCGTGTGCACGTTAAGAAATTTTGCCCATCTGCTTTTCACTCAGCTAAGTGCACCAGGAGTGATTCAAAGCAAGCTCGACAGATTTCTACTTTTCAGACGCCAGTAGGGTTTTTTAAAATGTATTTTATGCTGGGGTTATTTTGTTTGGTTTTTTGGTTGACTGAATTACCTATATTCCTTGAAATGGTGCTTAGTAATTCTCAGCGACTGCGGAGATGCCTACTGGGAAGTGGTCAACTGATCACAACAAACCCCACTGACTGCGGGCTCTCCTACTGCTTTAACTCAATTGCACTTTCTTATCCAAAGCCACATCTCTTAGGAAAAATCCCAGAAATGCTGTTTGCTGTGAAGCATGGTTTTAATATTATCACAGCTATTTGAAAAGACAAAAGATTAGAAAGACTATTTGGTGCTGAAGGAAGAAACAGTTTCAAGGGATGGATTTACTGAAAACAAGACTCACATTTGCTGCTAATGTTTACTTCATAGTCCGTCTTCGGCTAAAACATTTCCCCCTTGATGCTGAATGTGACTTCTATGGATATGAAAGGGGATGTCCATTCTTCATCCGTGTCTTGATCTCCTACAATCTGTAAATAATTACAGGCAAAATGGAAGCTTGGGAGGCCTTTTTTTCATTTTTGTCTTATATTGATAATATATTGTTGGGATTTAAAGCTCGTTATAAAGTCAGATGGGAAAGTTTGGACATGATAATTAAAAACCAGACGGAAGTTAAAGCAAGCTGGATGCTAAAATCAAAGCCCCGAGTGCTGATCCCTGACAAAAGCGCTTGCATCCTCAGGAAGGACTATCAACTACGGTTTTGCAGGGAGAGATACGAGAGAAGTAGGCCATTGAGTCTAAACAGCTGATATTTGTAACATGTGTCATGATATATGGTGACAAATATGTTGTTACCCATACTTGCTGAAAAGAGATCAGGCAAGATTTTAAAAAGTGATTAGAAATCACCGCCGTTCAGTTTCTGTGTGCCCAGCGTGAAGTCCACAGGAATGATGGGTTGAGCCCAATTCATTCCGCCCGGGAAAGGATGGGTTTTAATGACGAGTGCCACCTCCTGCAGGGTGGCACATGCCACAGGATTCTGCGTGTCTGCACACCTCTGCGTATTTGCTGTTGGTTCCTCTGAAAATGACCTCTCCTCCTCCTCCTCCTCTTCAACCAGCTTCACTACAAAAGCTCCGATATCAGGTGGATAGGAAGGACTTGCAGGTAGATGGAAGTACTTTAATGAGAAGAGCTACAAATTAAAATAGACAATGTCACTTTATGAGCTGAGATCTTAATTTCTAAATTAGGATTGTTCTTTGCAGCTTTCTGCCTTCCTCTGTAGTGACTTTCTTCTGGAGCTGATTCTTTGTTAGGGGAAACCACAGCCGTTTGTTCCTTGCCCCCTAGAAGACTTCCAACAGATCTATTAATACTCTGCAGCCAAATCATTCAGGTGCCTTGTCTCAGGACAGCATCTTCCTTTTTTGTTTCCCGTTCTGAGAGAAAACTTTCTTTTTAATTTTTAACACAAAAACAAGCAAACAAGATTCTCTGGTCCTACTGATGGCAGGAACCACAGTCTCGAAAGCAGCATCCTCTGCATGTTGGATCTTCAATACATCAAACGACAATGTTGGCATTGTTTTGAGAGGGTTAACTAAGATTAATGAGAAAAGAAACATGAAGCCATGGAGGATCAACATTACAAATCAATGACTGAATAAATTTAATGTGTATTCCAGCTGTACTTTACCTGGCATGAGACTGATTCTTAAGAGTGTATCTTTTATGCTTCTAAATAACCCACTAAGACAGGAACACTGCTTCCACTTTAATAATGCTTTATTTAAGGTTTATACAGTAGTCAATGTATTGATTTAGGAGGAATTTGTAGAATAAAAAAAGAATGTTTAATAAGGTACAAATAAACTCCTCCAGCTTACTCCACTCCCTACCCTTAGCATTTGCAATCTGCAACTTCAATATTTTAATTCTGGAAAACAGAGTCATTAGAAAATAAAATCAGACTTGCTTGTAGTCAACGTTAGTTTGAACCTTAGACTTTGTATGGACGAAGGAACTTCCCTGAAAGGTGAACTCTTTTAAATTGTGTAGCTTTCGCTGTCACCATTTGGTAACTTTTGAAAGCACGCCTTGTAGCAGCAGAGGAAGAGAGATGCATATTTTATTTATTTATACCTAATTATTGCTTAGAGCTAGGAAATGCGACCTCTGTCTTTGCGAATTAGATCCTTTGTCGTTAAACTCCACAATGGAGGTGGCTGGCTTTCTTCCTTTAATCAAAACGCTATTACCCTTAAATTGCCTCTTAAAATTGCCATTTGTCTAGCAAATCTGACGAAGTCGCTTACCTCCCGATAATTACGCGTACAAAGGCAGCGACAAAAGGAGACCTTTTACATGTCTGAACGCTCTCGCAGTCCAGCCTCATAATCAGATTCCAGAAATTGAACTTGCAGAAAGTTTGTGCTAGCCTTGTGGATTTTCATTTCAGATGTTGTCAACTCAAGGGCATTTGGACCAATCAATATCTGTCTGTCTTCTCGCACAGAGAAAGTTGGCTATTAGAAAAGAGAGGCTTACAGCAGGCTCAGCCAATACCATTAGCCCTAGCCTAAGGGCAGTTGTGTCCATGTGCCGGGGTAGGCACCTGCCCCCTCCCCTCCCCCACCATTAAGAAGGCCACTGGGGATGTCATTTGGACATAGCGGGCAAAGAGCACTTCTTTATTCTTTCTCTTTTTTACACCCAGACTTCACCAAAAATCAATAAATCTGTTCTTTGCTTATTTTCAGAACTTTACTTCAATATAAGCAAGGACTTTCCTTCCAGCTACAAACTCCAGTAGCACCAAGTCAGGGATTTTTTTTGTGTGTGTGTGTGTGTATTTTTTATTTTCCTTTCTCTGTTCCAATTTGAGAAATAATTGGAAATAATATCCACTGTTTCTTCTTTTCCCTGCTAAAGATTTTTTAGAAGAAAGACCTTGATCTGCTGACTCTTTTCATGATTCAGCACTTGATTTTTCTCTCCTTGCTGTCCTTTTACTGCTAACGATTTTATATGATCAGGTAATGAAATGATATTTTTCTTTGTTTTTCAATCAACAAAGTTTGAATTAGGTTTTGCTGCCTTCTGTGTCAAGGCACTGTTAGTGACACTGCTGATGATAATTCTTTAAATATGAAACTACCATCCTTCAATTTTAGGCGTAGCAGGATTTCTGTTTTGGGGAGCCAGGTATGTTTTCTGGGAAGGTATCAAGCCCATACTTGAATGTTGTGAGACTCGTTTTTGAAAGAAACGTTTTTTAATCTACTCTTTCTCTGGAAAAATAAACTAAAGGGTGATTTTACTCGGTAACCCAATGATCAAACCAAGTGGCAGTGGGCATAAATACGCAGCCTGGATATTAAGAAACCTGCAAGAAATGTAGGTAAGTAGTCACGGAGGGCTATTGACTGAGAAGACAATGACAGAGGACAAAAGGAGAGGACAAAAGCAGAAATGGAGTTGACATGGACAGAGATAAATGCATTGCAGAGATGGTTCACCAAAAAAAAAAAAAAAAAAAAAAAAGAAGAAGAAATGGTTTGGAAGGAAAAATTTAGGAATAAATCTTGAAGACAGAAAGCTTTTGGCCAGAGCTAGTGGAGGGAACTAATGGTAGTAATTTCATGTAACAAATCTGTTAACAGAGCTCATCTTCAACAGGCTTTAATAGATACAAAAAACCTTGTCCTTTTGGCTATGAGAAGTCAAAATGGAAATAGTTCCTGAAAACAGGAATATCTCATCCTTTGACCAAAACGCCTGGTCACATAATGCAATCCATTGAAGGCTCAAGTGCTGGAAGTCTCAGGGCTGAGATAACATTTAATATTTTGATCTTAAAGAAAATAAATGACTAGTTAGGCAAATGCGTCTTTTCCATTCTATGATTATATTGTCCTCGAGCAATTTAGGAGCTTTCTTTTAAATAAGAAGGCTAAGATTTGTCCCAAGTAATTTAGCGAAGCTCTGTTAAAGTCAGCAAAGCTCCACTGGTGGACACCCACTGCGGACCTGGCCTGAAAACATCAGCCAGTGAGCAGGACTCAGCCAGAAAAGACCTTGCTGAATTCCTATAAAGATAATATTTGGATACCTAGGAAATACCACAGTATGAAGATTCCTTTTCTGTGCTAAGTCGAGCTTGAACTGGAGAGATGGAAAGACGTACAGAATTAAAAAGAAAGAGTAGAGAGTCCCGTGAACCCCATGAAGCCAGAGAGGGGAAAACGTTGGTTGGGTTGTGTTTCACTGAGACAATTGGGCGTTTTTTGGCTATTTCATTCTAATAGCAAGCAAAAAATGTTGTTATTAAATATTTTTCAAATGACCTGTGGGAACTTTGTAAGGCTCAAAGCTGTCCATTGCCCAAAGAGCTCACAAGTAGCCTTGCGATAGGGGAAATGTGCTGAAAGTTCAGCCAAGCTCCTCTTGCAGTAAATGCTGAGAAACTATGGCCAGTTGTGCTGTTCTGAGCCTGAGTGGTTTAATTGGCATTTTTACCTATTTTTAATTATCAGCAGGATGCTCCAACCAGGACAGTTAAGACCAGGAAACTTTCTCACCCCACCATGACTGACGTGGATTGTGGATGTGTTTCCGTAAGGGAAGCGTATAGGCTGGATCCCTGAGGCTGGATTCCCCAGGAGGCGTTAGGATGATGTTAGGATGCCAAGAGCAGAGCCAACGTTATCTGAGAGATGTCAGTAAGTAAGTAGGAAAGAGGCTGTTTCCTTAAGAGGGGATTTCCATGTGATCTGTGGATATGAGAAAGACTTTATGATAATAGAGACTAATTTCTAAAGTGCTTTAAATTAGCATAATTTTTGGCTTTGGAGGTTTTTTTCCTTTTTTTTCTTTTTTTTTTTTTTTTTTTTCTCTAATAGGTACAAGGTTCAGGTTTTGGGTTCCTCTCACAACCCGGCAAGACTCATGCATTTTCAAGTGCTCATGCAGCAGTACTTGCTGCTTCATTGAAAATAATAGTAGTGTGCTAAACAGCATCATCTTGGGATCACTTATGGGATTTAGTGGTGTTTGAGGGGTGAAGGCTAGGATACTGTAAAGTGAAAACCCCCAGTGCAAAGAAAATAAGGTGCATTTCTTATAAATCCCTGAAATAGCTGCATTTCATTTAAGTGGTTGAAATGCACATGGAAAAAAATATACCAGAAAAATTTTATTTGCTGCCTAGGTTATAATGGCTTCGTAGGATATTTTGAGGCTGATGGGTAAAAGGGATAAACTTTGTGGCTACTTAATCTCCAGAGCTGAAAATATTTCTTCATTTGAGTGAGGAAATTTGTTATGCTGCCGAGTGGTTATTCATTGTATGGATTATTATTTCGAGCTAGAGCAAGGTCTTTTATTTTTGATGTTTAAATGGAAAGAAAAAATAAATAGCATGTCCTTTTCAAAGCAAACATTTCAAAATGACTAGTCAATACCAACTATTAAAAAAAAAAACCAAACATAGGTCCCTTAGCTGGACTCCCACATCATTGAACTCGGAGGGAGTTTTGTTGCTGGTGTTGCGGAGCAGGATCCTACCCTTATACACCTGTCACGGCAAAAGATCTGGGTAAACCAATCACTTCTAAAACTGCTGTCTAAATGTCATTATGATCACTGAGTTATTTGTTTTAGCTTTTTGGTAACACTGAAGTTTGTGCTCATTTCCGTTTTCGTATTTGCTTTGGAAGGGGCATTTTGGACTAATTAGATTTTGGAGTTAACATCCATGATATGGGTAAATAGAGCAGGGTCCCAAGTAAACCCAGTGGAGACCCAGTGTCCTGCCAGTGCCGCGATGCTCATTTCCACTTCATCCTTCTGCAGGCTTTGATGAACTCTCTGATGCGCTCACGCCACTTACCTGAGACCAAAGAGATACAGCTGTGGAAAGAGAAATATCAAATGATTCCACAGCACTTGTTCCTTACCTGGATGTTACTTGCCAGTTCAGCTAAAAGCCGATTTCACGTCGCAGACATTCGTCTGTCCAAAGGCACAGGGTGTTGAACAAAAGGTATGAAATAAATTAAATAACGCATCACAAAACTGTAAAGTAACCCTAAGAAAAAAGTCACCACAGAACTGTTCTTGTTCTATCACTCATATTATCCTTTCAGAGAAACACTGCGCCAAAATGTTTCACTTAGGTACATAGAGATATTTTTTTTTTTCTAAATATATTTTGAAACTGGTCCTTCTGTACCACGGAGTTTGCTACTATATAGACAGGAATTTGGTTGTGACTTCTGTCGTGAGAAGAATAAAGGCATCTGAAAGTTTATCTATGTCCCTCTTAAGATCAAATACGTCCAAACCTAAAATGCAATAACAACGGGTGTAGAAGTGGTTTAGAGTATTAGAAGAATCCATGAATGAAAACAAGATCCCACCTCTCAAACTTGAACAGCGCTTTGCGTTTCTGGGTATCTCATTCTGCACATGAGCTCTTAAGGCTGAAATACGAGCAGGAGCAAAACACATACAAGCAGGAGGAAAACAAATGTCTTGACATAAAAACATTTGAAGAGGATGAGCCCTCGCTCGAAACATGCTGTCTAGCTCTTGGCTTCATCTTGAGCTGGGAATCTTGTTTTTGCTCTGAAGCTTCTAAATCCAGCCTCGGCCTCGTCAATGAGCCGGTGTCACAGTAACATCTCTGCAGGCTCGGCGGACGCGGTCCTCTCCTGCTCGTCTTGCACAGCTCATAGCAGCAGAGCGCTTCCCATTGGAAGAAATTTCAATAACTGTGCGAATTAGAAAGCCCACTCAAGCTGCTTATGAAGTCAAGTCTGTAGAAAATAAATGTCATGAATTTGCCACATGGTTTGCTCATAGGTTCATATGAAGAAACAGCATGGTGTCGCCTAAACCACGTATGAATTCAAACTACAGCTGGAAATGCATAAATACTTCTCGGGATGTACTTTAAAAATGACAAAGGTTATTTTTTTGCTAGGGTATTTGGAAATTTCAGCATTAACAAGGCATGAGGGTAGGGACAGCTGAAGCGGCGGGGATGCAAACTCCCTCGTTGTGTTTTGCCAGACCGATTCCCTTTTTAACCGTGCATGCAACCACGGGCATGAACGCATTTTTTTTTTTCTGCGGGTTCCCCAGCGTCAACAGTTGAGCACATTAGTGTCACTTGTGGCTGCAGCATCCCTGGTGCAGGCGCCTGTCTAATGGACAGTGGTGGGAGCCGGCAGACATAAAACCCCTGAGCTGGAGCCCATCAGGCAGCGAGCGTCGGATGTGTCAGCTCCTGCCTCTCTGCAGAAAATGTTTCTTATCGTCTCCAGCCTCATTGCTCCCAGTGAGTGTGCATGCCAGCTTTAGTGCCTGCTCCACTTATTTCAGGTATTTTTTGTGTCAACAACCTGATAACAGTCTAAAGCCTTAATTTTTGCTGACAGTGGTAGGAAATATTCTTCATCTTTGAGCAGATCCTGACTTGCTTCGCTCTTGTTCAGGCAAAACTCTGGTTGGAAAATCCCTGACTGGAACAAAGAATGCTAGATTCAGCCTTATTGCATATTAACACTGTAAAAAAATTAGAACTGTTAAGATTTTTTTTAATAATCTGACCCATCATTGGTCTCTAAGGAACAAGAGGAATCCATGTCTTAGAATTTTTAAAGACCTAATAAATAATTTGCCATAACCACAGGGTACCATGGCATAATGGAGCTAAGGTAATATTTAATTTGCTTATTTACAACATTAAGTAAAATATTCTGTTTCCTTTTTTTTTTTAATATATATTGGTATTTATTGTGATAAATATTTGAAATCTCACTGCTCGGCTCTCCACAGACCTTCTCGGTGTGTTTTGGAGCCTCACACAGTTAAAATTATTCCATTACGCTATTAAAGCATAGAATGTGCAACATGCCGTACACCTCAAGGCATTTCTCAGTTCATTTTTATCTTTTTGAATACCTGTAGCTTCCTTTCTGCGCTAACATTTTTACTGCAAGCATTCTCTCGGATCTGCCAGTTAACTTTCCCTTGAAGCCCAGTGGCCTTCTCTGCTCTGGCGGTCACTCATCTCGCCCCTCTCACATCTCGGAAGGGGGTGCCAAGCAACACGGTGAATGAAATATCAAGCAAATTCACATCAAATGGCAGCGTCACCCCCCCCCCCAGGTAATGAACAGGCATCAGGTGTAAAAGCGTCAGGTGTAAAAGCGTTCTGCCCCGTCACTCGCCGCTCTCCTCGGCGGCTGCGCGAGTCCCTCGCACTGATTGCGCCAAGGTGCCGACTTCGGCCGGCTGCATATTCAAGCCTGACGAATTCGGAGCAGCTCCGTGCTCTCCCTTACCGGATCGCTGATGGTATGATTCTTAATTAGAAACGCTACGCTAGGTAGATGGTGGTTGGGGGGAAAGGAGAGGGGAAGAAACGGATGGTGGAGAAGTAACTGTTTTGTTGATGCCTGTAGTCTCGGCTAAAATACAGCTCCTGCTGCATTTCTTCCAGCAGCACAAGCTGAATCTTTTCCCTCATTTGATACAGTGACCTCTCAAGTGCATCATTGCCCTGAGGGCTGAGGGCAGTCCAGCAACTGTTAAACCCCTTGGGTTGATAATCTTCTCCCACATTTGCCCTTAACACCAGACATACCACCATTAGCTACAGCTCCACTGGTGCTCATTAGAGCCGATCAATATAGACTAACATAAAGAATGCTGCTGCGCCTTCTGTTATTTTTCAGTTACTGCAGATTTACAGACTTTCACCTACAATACAAGGCTTTGCTGCTGTACTATGTAAAAAAGAGGATTTGAGACCCCCCCAAAAAAAGCCAGACAGTTTTTATTAGATGCCTAAATGTTATTTATCTTGCTGCTCAAAATACCTTGTTACTAGAAAGCGTACAGAAGATGCTCTGTACAAAATTCTCTTTGGATTAAGTTACCGTAAAATCGCAACTTTTACAAATCACAGCGGATGCATCGATAAACAAAATCGGGCACATTTTAATATTAAAGGGTGTTTGAGCCTGTAAAGCCTGTGCAAATGCTTTCCTGAACTTGGCCTGACATTTTTAAGCCCGCTGTCGGAGTCCGTGCTCTTTGCAGTTGGAGAGCGATTGTGCGGCCAGTTGAAGGTCTATATGTTGAAGGCACATATGTAGAGTGGCTACAGCACTGCATACTACCACCAGCAGGTGTTGCCAAAGATCATAGCAAGAACGGCAACAACAATTAACAAATATATCATTCTTTTTCCACATTTTATCCCAAAGAGTCTTTCAAATGATTCACATACCACCCATCGCAATAGGAAACAACTAACGAACTAACTAGATGAAAAGGTAAAAAAATCGCCCAGCATCTATTGGGCATTTTGCAAGGAATAATACACAAGCACTCAATTCCATGGGAAGAATAAAATTGTTTACTTTTAATTTGCATTCGGAGAAAAGGAAGGTCAAAAAACTTCAAGGGGCAATGCGATGTGAATATAGAAGTTGGAGTTTTTCACGCTTTGTTCGGTTGGTTTGATCATTCCAACTTGATAGTACTTTTTTAGGATATAAAGCAAGGATAAGATAGGATCCAGCCAACTTCAGGAAAATTTTAATGAGATAAACCACAAACATTTTAGTCGGTATAAAGACAGGTATTACTTCTTATGGATAAAACTAGCCACCCCAAGTAACAAGATGGCTAAATGGGTATATGGAACATTAAAAATACTGGCAGCATGTTAAATTCCAACGAATCAAGAGTATAATAGCCTCCTCTACACCAAGATGTTCCATATTACTAGGACTTAAGGCCTCCTGTAGCTTACTCAAAATGGTGGCTTAAAGAGTTCAACGTCAATTGCTGAACGAAAAGGAATTTCCAACTGTCTATTTGAGCTAAAGAAGTAGCGTATGGTAAATTTTACCTGTTTTCATCAGGTACATCATTCAACAGTTTTTCATGGTTCTCCAGTGCTATAGGCGATTAAATACTTCTGTTGAATAGCTTATTTATTCAAGACCTTTCTGAAGAGCTGAAAGGGTATGAGAATTTCATTTGTGAAACTAGGGATTTCTCAAAGTCCATTAAAGCACCTTTACTTACAGACCGACACAACTTCTCCAGATGCGTCCTTTGCTTTAGTGGACCTATTTGCATCTTAGGTATTACTTAGTGTGAGTAATGTGGTAGGACTGAGCCCTTGATGATAGGCTGATTAATGAAATCCGTTCTGCTGGGTGAACATAATGGAAAATGTGATTCTGTTGGCTTCTAAAGTCTGAAATTCATCTCCATGCAAACGACACACATTTTATGTATGTCATAAGCCTTCTACTATCCTTCTGCTTAGATGGGGATTTCATCCGGTGAATGGAAGGGTGGTTGTTACATCCATTAACGTCGTTAAAATGTACCCAGTAAACCCATTGCTCATGACATTGCCTCAAGTTTGAATCTTCCCTTCAAGAAGGACTCAGATAAACTTGAGGAAAAACAATCAGCGAATCAAACCTAAAAAAAAATGATTTTGAGACAGCACGCTTTTTAGGAAAAAATAAAAAATCATTTGGTTTTAAGACTTTTAGTGAAAGAACACTGGCAAAATCACTTGGTATATAACTTACTGAGCTAAAAAATGGCAGCTAATTTCTAATTTGCGCCTTTCTCACTCAGCTTCTGTTGTCAGTCGTCCTTATTCATAGTCTGCTAAATTAATGAGCTGTATGATCTGAGCTCCCTTGTTTATTTCCATGCAACTGTAAATCTTGCCCTTAAACTTCTGGTCAATTGGCTACGAGTTCCTTACTTCTCCCACGATGAAGACAGAAAAGAGCCATATTTTCCAAATCGTGCTTCGTTTCTGTAGTTCTTTGCTGAATTCCCTCCAACTTTTCCAGCATTCACATTTCAAAGCGCAGGATCCAAGGGGGAGCACGTATCTCAGCAACGGGTTCACAAATCTTCCTGACAGCAGTCATAATTCCTCACCACGCCCCCTCGATAGTCCATAATTTTCAACAATATCACAATACGGAGCTAACAGCGACCGTCCAATTGAGAGTAATATATCGTATGTTTTGATCAACAGGGAAAGGCTTTTAGGAACTTTCTCTTGTCAAAGCTGGATATATATTCCAAGCCCTAATTATTGACCAAGTTGGCGCTTCATGCAACGATGTCTTTGGCTGTAAATTAGCTGGTTTTAATGGTCTGCAGCAACGCTTTCGATATCCTCTTTAGTGCCAAGTTTGAATGATGGAACTTGCTATAGATGCTGACACTTTTTATTCTTAAACGCCTAACGTGCAATATGTTCCCGTGAGTTTTAAAGGGTAAGATAAAATGTCAAAATTGTTCAAAAGTCTCATGTATATTTTTTACTCAGAAAGTTACATACTCAAAACTCTAATCAGTCCACCTGGATTTATGAAATCCCTTGTTATCATAGCGGTGTGAAAACTGGACTACAGATAAAGAAAATGGTATTTTTATAGAGTGGTCCTCTGAGATGGGACTGCTCCTCTGTTGTCAATGTAGGCCAAAGTGCCAGTGGGAAGTGCAGTACATGACCTTAGTCAATTAGCAGGGTCTCCTTAATCTCTTGGGATTACTTTGATCTGCAATATCAAGTCTAACACCTTAATGAAATTTTACAGATAGTCACAGAAGACATCCATGTAGCGAAAAAACAATTTCATTTTATACCTAAACTCCTAACACACGCTTAATAAATCCCCAGAAGGGAAATAATAACTATAACCATATTCAACATAAATTTCTCTTTTTTTTTTTTTTTTTTTTTTTCACACTGTGTTTATGGCTGAGAAAAACAAGATTATAATAGACGGGACTTTGCTTGTGAAAACCGAGAACAGATCAAGCTGCCGATTCACATTTTTCTTGAGGAAAACATGTTGATTGTTGCTGTTACGTTTTAAATCTCCTGAAATAAGGCTGGTGTACCAAATCTTAGTTGTATTTGGTGTGTGAATGTATTTCAGATATATGACACTTCCGTAGCACTTCACGATCCTGATCTGTGTATCCAACCCTGCTGATTTTAAAATGCATGCTCATTCAAATCTTTTTTGTCACTCTGGTCTGAACAGTTTCGGTGGAGTTAATGGGACAACCTGGCCCATTGCTGATATAATTGCTAAGTAACTGTGCGACAAAAGTTTTTTTGATCATTTGTTAATTTTTCTTGCTGTTATCTTCTTTCCTTTTTCAGACCATTTCACCTGAAGGTCTTGCAGGGCCCGGCTTGCAGAAACGCAGGAACGCTTCAATGGGAATTTTGTTTTGCTGAGAAAAGGCTCCAGGATTCCCTGCCTGGAATTGAAAACACTGCATGGACTCGCACTGTCTCAAGGAGAAGGGAGGGAGCAAAGGATGGGGTTTAATTAGGCCACAGCTTTATTAACTCAATTTGTCTGGGAATTACGCAGCGATAATTCACACCGTGGCCGCTGCCGTCCTCGCTGGTGGTGCGTGCTGCCACCGACCCCGTGCTGCTGGGTGTCCCTTGGGGCCGGGTGGTGAATCCCAAGGTTTGACCTTCTCCTTCCTGCTGCTTCTTGCCTTCTCCAGCCTCGTTGGCCAAGGAGCCCCAGCAGGGTCCCCCTCTGCTCTCCCTGAGCAGCTCGTCAGAGCATCCTGCAGTCAGTCCTGGGGAGAAGCTCCTGCCTCTGCCCTGATCTCCAGCTTCCTTGCAAAATCCCAAACAGTTTCCAGCTGGGAATCAGATGATTGTTTTGGATGCCTGGCGGTGAAAGGGCAGGGAAGAAACCACTCCTGCTGCTGCTGAACACCTTGGCTGTGATTTGGGGAGGTACCCAGCGGTGCTCAGGGGCACCTACTGCCCTGTGTGGTGGTGGTGGTGGGGTCCTCTGTCCTTTGCAGGGACAACCTACATAGGAGAGGGCTCAGGTGGAAGAGAGTGGGCATCTACAGTCTCCACAGGTGTGCAGGGGCAGCAGCCCCATAGAAGCTAATCGGATGGCTCCTCTGAGTAAGACAAAGGGGACGTGATCACTTCTGCTGTAGCCACCAAACCACCACGCGAAAAGTGCAGCATTTTATTCTCTGCTGCTGCTGCTGCTCACAGGGCAATCCCTCTGCTTATCTAAGGCATTTTGCCAAAATCTCTTCTTCTTGGGGTCTGACCTGCGGTCCTGAGGCAAAACGCAGACGGGCTTTAAGGGGGAATTTTGCCCAAGTGAGGGCTCCAGCTCTCACCACCGCAGCTCGAGAACATGCTACGTCTCTCCTGATGCTCTACATACAGAACATATCTATCCATAATTAGATATGATTAGAGGAACCAGAGATGTTCAAGAGCTCTCTTTTATAAATTGCTTTTCGCAGTCAAATTAAGGTTTATTGCCGAGTGTCTTGTGGTTTATGCCGACTCTGATTTGCACAGTTTTATACCGTTGTTTTGCTTGCTGTACTCGCACGGCTATATAGCAAAACTAAATCAGCTCTCCCCGTAGGCCCAACAAGTGAGCTTTCCAGTGTGCACAATTCAATGGACAATCCCCATAACATTTTCTGGTTTTTAATGCATTCAGTAACTGTAAAAACCTCTTAAAATTGAAGAAGGTTATAAAACTTGGCTCTATACTGATTCCCCTAATTAACATATGACAGATACATGCAGTCATTCCACTGAGCTCTCCTCCGGTAACTGCTTAACATAACTATAAAACGCCTTCCACGAGGTAGCGCAGGCACCGGCTTTGTCTTCGCACGCATCTGTTGCATTTTTTAAAGGAAAAATAAAGTTTTAATTTTTAAAATCTCAATTTTAATAATGCATGAAAAAAAAAAGGGGGGGGGGGAATTCTGCTTTATTTTCATCCAGGTCTCGTCTTACGTCTCTTTCACCGTTGCCAAATCGTCTCAAAGTTCTGTCTGTCTGTCTGTCGCCTGCATCATTCCGACCATGGCGACGTGCTCCTGGTGGCCAAGGTGAGCCGTGCCAAATCCTGGTGCTGATGGGTCAGTCCTGGCTGTGGTTTCCAGCAGCATCGCCATCGCTGCAAGCCCAGGCGTTGGTGGGACGCGGGTCTGGCTAAGAGGTTCTTGACGAGGGTTGGTAGAAGAACACGATCTGTCCCTCTAAAAATATTTAAACTGTTGGGCAAAACTCACAAACCCAGTATTTAATGTCAACAGGAACTCCTCAAAAGAAAAATTACAAAAATATTAAAACCTGAGAAGTCATGCGCATATCTGAGTGAATTAGGTGAGTTAGGATTGCAAACACGATTCTCAGTTCTTTTCTAAACAAACTTTTCATTAACTATTTATAGAATACTTGGTTTGCAGTTAATGACCTGTATTTGAAATACGTTAGGCAAACTATTTTTCAAAAATATTTATAGGCCTTTCAAAATGAATTAATTTTTAACCTTTTTGGTCTTCATTTTCCACAAATATCCCCGAAGAAAACCTCTCAGAGGAATTCTCATCAGAACATGAATTTGAAACGGGCGCTCAGGACTGTGTGAAAAAGTAAATAGCGAATGTCTAAGTAGGAATTTTATTATTTTTAGCCAATTTACTATTACAGTTTGATAATTGCTTTGACCAGTCAGTGCTATTTTTAATCAGGTGCGTCAAAAATCTGTCTCGATAATATTATTTGCCTTGTATTTCTAGGCTTCAAATGAGTCTTTGGCCACACGTGAGGTCTTACAAGCATCGAGACTGAGATGGCTCTTGCTCTGGATTGGTACTTTTGAAGAGGGGTAACTTTTGAAGGTGGGAGAGGGAGGAAATAACACCATCCCCGTTTTACCGACAGAAAATCGAATGTTTTAAAGATTAAGTAATTTAGGCCAAAAAAATTTAAGCCGGATTTTTGAAGCCCTGTTCATTGTTTTAACCTTAAGATCACACTTCAGAAGTGATTTGGCTGATGGCATATTTAAAATACGCTGTGAAGAAATGTGATATTTTCTCTAGAATTTGCTATTTTGCTCCATGAAAAGTAGCACCTGTTCCCCGTGCTGGGCAGCAGTAACATCAGGTTTCTGCGTGCCGTAGCCCTCCGGAAAGGGCAGGAAGGAGTTTATTTGCGGCGTTCGACTCCCGTAAACCGGAGTTGCAAAGGGAAACCTAAATGCCCGAAAAATCCTAAACGAGCCAGTGAGCGGCGGAGTCCAAGAGGAGCAAACTCAAGCTCGGCAGAGTAGCACAGAGCAGTAAAATAAGAATAGCTCTCTCCCCCCGGCCGGAGCGGTGCTGCCGTGCCGAGGCATGGAGCGTTATTTCCTCGTGCACTTCCCGGGGTCCTGTGTGACGGGACCCAGATGGGAGATGGCAAAGCTCTCCTTAATGACTGCTGATGTTTTCCTGCCCGTAGCCTAATAGAAGCAGACAGCAAAGATTCTTATCTTATCACGGGAAGCCTGACAGCACAGTATTTGTCTTGATGGCAGGATTATTTTGCTACAGACTCTAAAAACACGATCCAAAAATTACTCCGATTCATACGGTGTTTGCTTATGCCTGAATGCTAGTACGTTTTGGTTGTACAGGTAAGTCCCGTAAGCATTTTTAATTTAAAACAATCTCATATAACAATACGAAAGCTTTCAAATCTAAATATGTGAAATCTCTGTATATAGGATTAAAAAAATCTATATTCATTGTGGGGGGGAAAAAAAGGAAAGGATTACAAAAGAGCAAAAGCTCTAGGGTTCAAGCTAATTTTTCATCTTTTCCATGGGGAAGAACACTGGTAAATGTTAAGAAACACCCTTCAAGAACCTTTAATTTGTTTTTCACTCTCCAAGATATAGATTTTCTCCTTCCCGTTTAAGTAAAAAAAAATTTCCTGTGGGTTTGCAGAGTCATTTGAGAAAATATATATATATTTGTATAATATTACATGCTTTCTAACATAGCTTTGATTATGCTGTCAGATCAGCCTAGGCAGAATTTGACTTGTAGCCAGGTCCACTAACTTTCATTATCTTCTCAGGAGGTATTTGTTCCTGTAGATCACACAAATCACTTGCAGGATCGGGTGCTTATTCCAAAATCTTGGTTTCATTGTGGTCAGTGGCAAAATCCTTATTGACCCAGCGTGGGTCAGGATGCTGCCATAAATATCCAGTCTTTTGAAGTTAGTGGGAACAGGATTAGGTTGTTTTACATTTATTGTAGCCTGTGATGTTGCAGTTCTACAATTGGTTTTGCTGCTGACCTGACATTTAGTTCAGGCAGATACAAGTGGATCCAGCCCTGTTTATCAGTAAAATGCAGAAAAAGAATAAGAACTGCAACTTAACCCTATTGTTTAGAGTGGTCCTAGGTCAACAGAGGTCTGAATACGCTTTTGTAGGTGCACACACATATATATAATGTGTATAAACATGTAAATATGTGTTTGTGTATGTGAGAGCATAAGCATGCTGTAATGAAGAATTTTATTAATACCAGGGGTTTAAGTAAATGTCTGATAACTTGCCTTTTCTAAAGTTATAGTTTATACTCATCAATATGAGTGTGTGTGTATATATATACATATATAAAAACCTAAAGTTTATAGTCATTAATAAGTCATCATCCAAAGCATTCTTTGAACAAATGTTCAGAAAGGTAAGTCTTATAGTCTCCATTTTACAGATGGGAAAACTGAGGCAAATTGACAAAAGAGGCTGACGACAATGGGTTGTTGACAGCTTTAGAGACAGGGAATTCCCCATGGAACCGTCAGCGGTGAAACAGGGATTCTGAATGCTTTGGCACTCATCAATCACTACTCAGTGCTGGTGTTTCAAAGTGCTCTGCTACAACTGGCTGTGTTTTATATTCAGTCAGAAATTGCCGTTCCTGTAGAATTCCGCTGTAAGGCTTCAGTTGGTGTAGCAAGTGTGAAATTGCATAGAAGTTATGGTAGACTTAAATAATAGCAGCATTTGCCTCCAGCCCCAAAGTTACGATTGCGTGTATGTGGACAGGCCTGTTTGTCCTTGCAAATTGCCGTCACCCACTCTCTGCTACAGGAGGGTGTGGATGCGCGTGAGAATGCTGCAGAGATTAAAACGGTGTGTATTTCGATATCTAAGATTGAACCTCATTAAAAGAACTTCCTACAGCATTTATCAAAGCGGGTCAGAAGGAGGTTCACGGCAGACCACAGTAGCCAATGATCCCCAATCTTAATTTTGTAATGTTAGTTAATATAGTTTCTGTTATGCAATGTGCGATTTCTTTTTAGCTCTACATGTCTTAAACACATGTGAAATGAAAATAAAATATTATTTCCATTAAACGAGGTGCTTTTCTTTCAATTTACATACCATCGACAAAGTCTTGGCCTCCACATTAATGAGTTCCACTTGGATATTTGGAAGTTGCCTTTAACTTGGCTTTGGTCTCCAGAACTGATCCACGCAAGTATTTGCAGGTGTGTGAGAAAATAAGCTTTACATTTAATGAGTCGTACGCTGCATTTATTATTCTCATCTGTCCATGTCCATATCTGGAAAGACATTCATCCCATAAATGCTATTGTGGCTGGGACATTGAGCGGGAATTACACCGGGTGACAGTGGTTCTCATGCATGGGGCCAGCAAAAGGTCCACTGGCCACTTTGGAGCGTGATGTGGGGCATAAATAGGATTTAAGTAGGACAAAAGGCTTGTGTTGGCATCCTGTGCAATTGCTCGTGTTGGCTGGAGCTAGCTGGGAAGGCAAGACATACTTTAATTTGCAGTAGTATAATCTTACAGCATGACTGTTAATGTCACACACTGTCAACAGCAGCTAAAACCACCGAGGAATGCAAAGTACAGCCGGGTGTTGCAATCCTTCACTAGGTGATTCGAAAAACCGTGCTATAATCTTGGAGCACGAGATGACAAAGTCAGGCTTGGGTATATGTTTCCATTCATTTTCTTTGATACATTTTTTGGATAGTCGGTTGGGTTTTGAGTTGGGAATGCCGTTTATATGAATACTCGTTACAATTTTTTATCGAGATTTCTTGGAAGGGTTTTAAAAGCACAGCTAAAACAAGAAAATAAACCTCAAGGAAGAACTTTGTCTTCATGCCTGAAATTATGCCATCAGTGAAGTCAGTGGCAAAACTATGGACTCCAAGTTCTGTAGGATTTGACCTCTGGGCTTTGGCGCCGTGTTGGCAAGAAAGAATAAATAAATCCCACCAAGTGATATATGAACTTCATAATCTGTGCCGCGCTTCTTAGACAGGCTATACAATAAAATATCCTAAAAATCTGGTACTGGCTTTCTCTACTGAGCTAATTTGTAGTCAAGCCACCTCAGTACATGTTTTAAACACACTGAATAAGCTGAGAAATAGAAAACTGTCAGCAGTGTGTATTTTAAGGGCTTGGACCAAAACTTTTCAGTGGCAAAGGGCATTGGATCAAACCCTAATAAGCTGATCAATTAGAAACCAGGTTTCTTCAAAATCTGGCCTTGCTTTACTCTTTGCAGGAAGTTTGCTGCAACGCCGAATTTTCAACGGCCAGAGCACAAGTCTTCCGGAACCGGTAAGTTGGTTTTATTATCAAAAGTAACTTTAAAAAAATTATTTTCTTGCACTCTGTGCAGAAAGATTAACAGGTTTTGTTCTGATTAAAACTGAAAGCAAAATAGGGAAAAACTCAGGCTAAATTGGCTTGGTTGAAAAAAATTAAGTGGCTGACGAGGAGGTGATAATACCCCAAACCATCGCGAACCATTCCTGCAACCTCCCCTATAAACAGTCTTGCTAAAATCAGTTCTTTCCATCCAAGGCAACGTGTGGCAACCACTTTCCCAAGCAGCCTTTTCACCTGCTGGTTTATCCGGAGCATCCCCGCGCGTACGCGCTCTCTGGAAGGTCGGCCCCTGGGGCTCTTCCCACCTTTAATTCCCTGCTGACAGGTATCAGAAACTCTCCCGTCCTCACCGCTCTCGCAAATTCTGCGTGTGCCGGTCAGAGGAGCTGCGAGACGAGAGCTCGACCTCCTCCTTTTATCCCCCGGCGTTGTCTGCTAACGGAGCAGCAAGGGCCCGAGCCCAATCTGTCTCTAGATTACACCGGCATCCCCAAGAAAGTCGCTGTGAAAGAAGCTGAGCTCCTGGAGCTGCGTCTGGCTCCTCCGCACCCGCCGCCTTGCTCTTACTTCGTGCCCCCGATGACAGAATGTGAAGGAAAGGCTGAATCCGGCTTGGAAAAAGTAATCCGTTGTGGTAAAAGAAAGCCGACGCTGGTGTTAGGTTTAACCCCCCCATATCGTCACTGCAGGTGAAAGATTGCCAAAAGCTGCGTCGCCTGGATATTTCTATGGTTCTGTGTTGGAGATGGACGTGCTGGAGGGTTTTTAGCCAAACACGGGCACGCTCATGGGGACAGGGTCGGGGAATGACTTCTCCGTCTCCAAAACGTGCCCTTTGTGGCAGAAGCAGAAGAACTCGGGAGCCCAGTGGGTGACCATCCGGTTGCCAACCAGGCAACGTGGGTCCTGCCCCCAGGAGGAAGGCTCGGACCGTTTCCCCTCGCAAGCTATAAATGTTTCATGTGTTGTGCTAAAACTACATATGTTTCTAGGACATATTCACTCCTCGAAGACAGGTGGATGGCATATGCGCTTGTGGGTTGTTCTTGTTTTACAACTACATATTTATGTTTGAAATCTGAGGATATGTTACCTTCTCCTTCATCCATATTCAAATTAGAACTCAGCCAGCCGGTGTAAGAAGGACAAGGAAGTAAATATAGTAATATGACATATTTATTTTTATTTGTTTTATGTGTTTGTGATACTGCAATGCTTTATGTACTTTTCTATATCTGTTTTCTATTTTTCCCAGTGTTTCCCAGTTTGATAAGTTTGAAAAATCATACATCTTTCTGGAGGTTGAAAATTACTGATTTCCCTCTTGTTCGAGCTGTATTCTGCACGCTGTGACATTTGTAGCTTCTGTGTTAGTGGTGCCTTTTCCTACCTTTCCATGATATTATTTTTAAACTATTAGATATGTTTTCCCTTATGTTTTTTTTTCCTTAATGCACTTTGCGCTCCCAGCCTTTAGGTTTCACCTGCGTTCCATGTTTATCCCATACCTTCTTCTGCATTTTATTTCTATCTGTGATTTTTCTACTTTTGCTGCTGCTCTTGTAGGAACCGGGCAGGTCACTGCTCAACTTCCAGTTGCGCGCCGGAGAGGAGTTTCTCCGGAGGCAATATATGGAAGAGCAGCTGCCAAGCCTGGGAGTCCGGGGGCTTGTGCTGCCCCTCCGGGTGTTGGAAACCTTCGAGGCAGAAGCAGCGCCGGGTCTTGCCTGGGGAATTGCCGCCTGCAAGGCAACGGGAGCAGCCTTTAAATGCGCCGCAGTCTTTAGCACCGCGAGCCATGAGCAGGTCGATACGGGACTTTTCATCCTGGGAAGGTTTTGCTCATAACTAGGTTTTAGTGGGGTTTTTTTTGAGGGACGCGGTAATTCAGACAGGCACCGATTCACCAAAACTCTTGACCTTTGGTGCTCACAGAGTCAGACCTGATGATCGCAGCAGCTCTTCCTGGCCTTAAAACCTACGAAATGGCATCTCCCGCTGGAAAATCCTGGTTTAGGAAGCATGTAACGCTGTTTTGCCGTGCAAGGAAGGCTCCTTCTTCCCTTTGGACCGTGCAGCAGATCCCAGCGTGACTCGGTACGAAGCTCTGCATTTGCACCTTGCTGAGACGCTGAGCCGGGACATAAATGCGAGACCAAAAATGAAGTTATTTGGCAGTCGACCTCCCCGTATTGAACGATTTGGGATGGAGCTGAGGCACACGCTGTAGCGGGAGGTGACTGGGTGCAAGGCCAGTAAGTATGCCGGGACCAGCGTTCCCCCATTATTTGCCCGGTCTAAACGCTCCAGACCAACCAGCTGACAAAACACTTGGGCTGGAGCAGCGGCACAGCCCAGCCATGCGACAACCGGAGAAGATTTCCTGGCGTTTGTCTTTTTTATTCTGTGGGCCATGTTTTTTTTTTTTTTCCCCAGAAGCAAAACTGGCCCCCCGACAAATCCGTCGCAGGGTACATTACAAAGCCAGGAACATTAAAAAGAGCAAAAGGAAAGCCAAATTGCTTGCAGAAAGGAAGATTGCTTGTCTTTTTTATTTGCCGTGGGAAGGCAGAGCTCTCCGTGCTGCAAGTGATTCTTGGTTTGAGGACAAACAGTGCAAAGATTGCCAGAAAGAAGGTTGTGGACAGAAATTTTTTTTTTATTAGTTTTATTTTTTTTTTTAATCATGCTAATTGTAAAGGCTGCATCCCTGGAAGGTGGCAGAAAGACTTCCAAAGTTCACTGACTTACCAACCCTGACAGTGATTCTCCTGATAATGGCACAGCAGGTCCACAGTGGCAAAGCCTAATTGACAAAGATCAAAATCTAATTTGGATAACACCAGGAGCCGAGGGGGTCATGCTCCAAATAGTGCTTGCGCCACAACCAGCCGTGTTTGTCATTTCATGGGGAAAATGCAAAAAAGATCATTTCAGGTCCCCAAATGAGGAAGATGCCAATAATATTGAAAAGCCTAGGCAGGAAGAAGGCTTGCTCCTGAGGGTGCAATTACTGTGGCTGTGATGTGAAATGATAAAAAATATTAAGTAGATTTTAATGTTGTAGCAAAGGGTGGCCCTGCACTGGGCATGAATAGGAAAGGAAGATCCTTTGGGCACCTAGATGAAAAATAATACAACCGTAGCTATTAGCAGAGCCCTTCATGCCAGCATCTAGCCCGTGCGTCACTGGGATGAGTATTTCCTTACCTGGAATATAGGTCACTTTTCCTCGTAAGAAGCAGGCATCGCACGGCTATTATTATCTATTAATTCCTTGAAAGGAGCTAGCCTAACCTGGCCCGTGGCTTGAAATTGGAAAAAAAATAAACAATAAAATCTAAGGGTCTTTGTACCGTCATTTTGCCCTGTTTTCCGGGGTAAGAAGCCATGGGCAGTGTGTTCCACCAGCTGTGCCCTGGATCCGGCCCGACTCCGACTAACCGAGTTAGGATGGTGGAAGAGATGAAATTCTCTGGGCATGGGAAACTCACAGAGAATTCCTGAAGTCTTTTTACGTGCATTTCAAGGGCTTTCCCCCCAAAAAGGGTCTAAAGAAGACAGCAGAAAATCCTATAGGATTCCTTTTCATACTCAGTGTCATTTGCTGGCAATCAAAATAAGTTTTAAGTAAATCTTGCAGCCCTCTTTACATTTTTAAGGGGATAAAGCCGTATTTGACTTGTCCACCTACCCTCTTCCAGCTTCTGTGGGATTTTGCTCGCTCCTCGCCTCTATCTGGGAGTCAGATTTCACTTTCCCATCTATAATTTGCAAACGGCAGTGGAAGATAAATAATTTCAAGACCTTCCTTTGTGTTGGGACTGAATTCACGTGTGCGGTGGAACTCGGCGAAGGCAGCTCCTGGCCTTTGGGGCTGCAGTGCGCATGATGGTTGTAAAGCGTACGATAAGAAGCTTTTACAGGAAGAGATTTTCATGAATAAAGGAAAATTATTTCCTAATGGACAGCGAGAAGGAGGGCACTGGGAGGAAAACCGGGCCTGAGCCGCGAGGTAACCCGGGCTCCGGGGTGGTGATCCATTTGTTTTCCATTTTGAGCTTATGAAAGGATTTAGTGAGATTTCCAAAGCCCTTAAGTGACTTAAGGAGCATGAGGTCCGTTGGCTCCGCTTTTCAAACACAGAAGTGAGTTCAGAGCACAAACCGCGCCGCATTCCTGCTCCGAAGCAACTTAGGTGCTTCGGAAAACACAATCCCATTCTAAAGCTTTATAGAAAAAATAAATACTAATAATATAAATTAAAGCAAAGAGGTTCATGCGCCTACTTTGGCAGCGTGAAACTATTTAGAGGATGAATAAAAGGACAGCAATGAACCGATTCCTGCCGCTGGCCGGCACTCTCAGTTTTGGTAATACTTCAGTTTTGCAGCGATTTGGCAAACCTCTTGTAAACGGTCCAACAACGCTTCAGCGAAGCCTTTGGAGAGCAGCAATCTGCACAGCACATTAATTTGGCACGTTTAGCAGCCCAGGTCTAGCTCAACACAGAGGTAGCATAAAGACTTCTTATACTTACTGTTCCCGGTCAGAGGTTAAAGTCATTGACAGGCAGTGTTGAAAAAATGGCAATACCGCGCACTATCCGAGCCAAGGGATGGCGTTTCCCCATGCCGACCAACACCGACACTAAAAAAAGGGAGGAAAAGCAGAGCTTTAGCTCTTCCTTTTCATGATCTATGCGTTTTTTCTCGTTTTAGTTCCTCCCGAAGCGGAGGGTGGTGGTCTGGGCAGCACAGGTTGGCGAGAGGCGGGAGGTGGATGCTCAGTGTGACCCAGCGTTCGTCGTGCTCGACAGGGTACCGGTGAGACTTGAAGATTCTTTTCATGACAAAAAAATGAATGATTTTTATATTCTCAGAGGTGAAATCAAACCAATCCCATTAATTTCAATTAAAATGTTACCTGTCTCAAGCTATCTCTTTTTTTCACCCTCAAAGACTGTTTAGGGATGGGAAAAATGAAATATTAATGCATTCTATAAATAATATGTGTGAGGTCCATGGGGACACAGAACCCCCACATCATTAGTTAAATTGATCTTCCTCTTAGATTTTGCAGGAAATCGGGGGGTTGTGTGGCTTAGTTTTCAGGAAAAGCGGTCAAACCTGGGTCTGAACGGCTGAGTATTAGATATGGAGCTGAGGTTTCTCCTGCTCTTCCTTATTTATGGCCATTTTACATGTTGTCTCACGTCAGAAGTTTCAGGAGAGGCTCTGGTAGGCTGCACGGTGACTCCTACTCATGCAATGAATTCCGCTGTGGTGTTTTAACGTATAAGGAATTGCAGGATTGTGACCTTTAGTAGGAAATAAGGATCAAGGCACAATTTGTTTCCGCTGCAGCTAATTGCCTGCATATCCCGATTATAACGCGGTTTCTGTAAATCTCTTTCTCAGTGTTCAAAAGGCAACTTTTTGTCTGATTCTTATGGACGTTTTAAACATACATGACCATCACATGGTGCGAGTAGCTTCGAACAAAGCAGGAGCTTCACCTGATTTCTGCAGAAGCTGTCAGGGGGTAGCTCAGCATGTTTCAGCTCCCTCTCGAAAATAAAGCACTCCCTCCTTCCCCCGAATGCAGCAGAGGAGCTGCTAAATCTAGCAATCTTTTTCCCTTTTTTACTTTTTTATTATTATTATTATTTTTGTAATAATATAAAGTCACTGCATGAGCAACCAGCAATGTTTATTAATAGAGATCTCCAAGTTTGGAGTCTTTGGTAAATTGAGAACATACTGAGAAAGAATCTTATCGCTCAAATCATAGGAAATCCATTTCCAAGTTGTCTGTTTTTCATCAAATTAAAATTAGTTTCATGGGAATATGAGAAGGTTTTTATAATTAGATAATGGAAATTTGCCTAGGTTATCTTCCACTTATTTGGATGTAACATAAATAACAAGAACGTCACATCATGCCAGTATTTACTCATCTAACTCAGCACAAATCCTGGGTCAAGTAAAAAAAGATTTGAAAACATTTTAGTGCTTGTTGCTTAGAGACCATTTTTAACCACTGGAAGGATCTCACTCAAATCCACGGTTGCGCAGCAAAAAATCTGAAAATTGTCTCAAAGTCTTTGCTCAGGTAAGACATTCCCAAGAGTTATCCATTGAGTGACTGAGAGTGACGTTCCCCTTCCCCAGCCGGTACAGAAGTGGGATGGGGAGTCATTTGGATATATTTCTCCTTTTCAATTAAATCTAGTTAGAAATAAGTACCTCTTGCTTTTGAAACTTTCTATTTTAAGCGTTGTGATAATCACCGCTCCCTGCCCTACCCATGGCAGCGTTGAATATTGAACCCGGAAGGTTTTGGTGAAAATCCGTGAGGTTTGGAGCCCTTCCCATGGCGGAGAGGTTCCGGTGGTGTCTCCTCAAAGGATTTATGACAACTATCTCCCTACAAACTGCGAAATGAGGGAGTTGGAAGCCAGACCAACGTCAAAGGGTATTAAAGGGAGTGCGGGTGATGCTGATGGAGAATGAAAATAGTGCTTTCAGGTACGGTTTTATTTTTTTACCCAATTAATAACAAAGAGACGAAGGGCTAAGTTTGCTGTTGGGGAGGCACAGGGGCAGAACTCTCAGCGAGCTGCAGGTCAGTGCTCAGTGAAAATCAATGTACAGCCTCTGCGGTCTCTCATACATGAAGTCTAAAATCACTTAAAAAGAAATGTCCAGTTGGGTAAAATACCGTGTGTTTGCACATGCTCCTATCGGGCGTTAGCCCTCAGATGACATTTGTGTGACCATTTGTTTTCAGGTGCACTAAATTCCTTGCCTGAAAACCAGGAAATATCCCAATAATACCCCACACAACTGCCACAGGAAGGCTTTCCTCCTGCAAAAGAGCTGAGAGCTGGAATTCTTAGAGGGGTATCAGGTAGATCCCAACCAACCCATTCAGCTCTTTGAATACGCGGGGAAAATTCTGCATCAGTGACTGAAGAGACACTCAAATTAAACAAAGCCAGGAAAAGAGCATGTCCTGCATCGTAATTTTCAGAGGAGTTTGAAATAAACATATGTAAGCAGATTTTAGGTAGTATTCAACACCCGTCTATTCACGCTGGTAAGATGGAAGAGCTTTCTCACAGGTTTTGCATACCGGGAGTTGTCATTCCTTTTTTTATCCCTATATAGACTGTCAGGCTGTTATATATTAACCACTGATTGCTTTTGTCTTCTTTTAAGAAATGCAATCCCTGCAAACGCATCATCGCTCGGTGCGTATTCTGCACATGGAAAGAGAGTCCTTGGCACACTAGCACATGGAGAATGCAAAACCGTATCGATAACCATTGCTGCACTGCTCAAAGCAGCCAGAGTACAGTCTTCTCATCTTCCCCTGTGTGAATCTCAAAAATTAATATATTCTATATGCTCCTCTCTCTCCCCCACGTTCTATTTATTTATTTATTTATTTTTCCCCTTGCCCTAAATTCTGCGTGCCTACCCCCTGGACACGGGATCGGTGAGAGCGGTTTAAAATTAGTGCCTACAGGCAAAGAATTTCCCAACCTGTGCCTGCGCGACGCTCCTAACGATCCCCAGTCAGGAGCCCAGCACGGCGTGGCTCGGGCTGGGGAGGAAAAGGGAGCTGGTGGCAGTCGCTGCGTCGTGCCTGACATCTAATTATGTCCTAGACCTTGGCAACAGCTTGAAGATAACCTACCTCTTGCCAATCATCCTGGAAAGCTGCTGCTTTTTGTCCTCGATGCCTTTAGAGGCTTCCACAGGGTTGCACTCCCTTAGCGCGCTTGTGCTGCCAGGTACACGGTGGACTTGGGATCGTTGGAGAAAGACCCCTTTTGGGCCGTGGGAACGTGCACTTGTTCCACTTGCACGCCTGTTGTGTGGCTTCCCAAGTTTTCTCCGGGAGAACAGGAGGAGAAGGGGGAAAGGGTTTGCAGCAACTGCAGAAAGTTGCATTTCTGGCCTTATAATACAGCCATCATCTCTCAAGCAAATACAATTACCTGTTTCCTAATTAGGACAAGTTTGGCTGAGATTATATGAGTCACTGGGAAGCTCTATCCTATCACTTACCCCAGAATAGCTCTATGGTTTCATAAATGCTTTCCCTACAGAGTAAACCTTGAATTTACGATGAAGGTCGTAACAACTCCCGCTCTTGAAGAAGGCACGAAGGAGGTGGGCCGCAGGGTGGGGGCTGCTGCTGCCACCTGGGGTAGCTTTCCAGGGGCTGATCACCAGCACATCTGGCCAATAACCACACAGAAGAGAGGAATACACGGAAAACGAAGAATGGTATAAGGAATGACTATCTCGTTACCCAAAAATAAAGAAACACGGGATGAAATTCCATTGTGAGCTTCCAAAAAAATGGATTTTAAAAAAATATTTTTTTTCGCTCCAGGTGGAATTTTATTACTGAGGCCAGAAGTTCTTATGGGCAGTCTTTTGTGAATAGCAGTAACCCATCCAATATTCCAACCTAACTACTAAAAAACCAATGAAACAAAGAAAGAAAATCAAGGTTTTGAACTGAAAAAAGTCTAACATTAGGAAAATATTGCGGGTTTAGAGGAAATTTTAATAATGCCACATTTTTCCACAACTGCTATTTTTAGGGTTTTTGCGTAGACCGTAAGGCTGATGCAGGGGTGCAAATTGCATTGCTAAATATCTGAGGACGTCTACATCTGATGGATACGATGGATCTGATAGTGGCTCACTTGGCCACTAGACCTTTAACTTTATACCAGTGTTTTATATGTATTTCGTGGATCTGCTGATGTAATGTGTGCTGCTCGCGTTCCCTTCGAAAATGACTATTTTGGATGCCAGCTCCCTCCGTAGCTGGTGCTCATTTTGGTACCGAGCTTTGTGCCATACACTGCATTAATTCCCACTTTGGGGCGATGAAGCCCTTTAGGGCCAGCAGCCCTGATGTTTCTGAGCCACGACTGGTTTTGGGCTGCTCTCTGAGCAGAGGGGTAGGACCTGCTCGTTACCCTGTTTGACTAGGAGTGTGAACGGGTATATGCCTTAATTAGGGGTAACAAGCCCTTAATTAGAGGAAAACACACCCAATTATGGGTGTGGTGGACCCAAATACTGTTGTAATCAGAAAGACTTCTGAACGGAAGAGGTGAAGGAGGAAAGAGTTATGGTTATTCATGCACCTTTCATTGGTTCACAGGCAAAACACAGCGTTTTAGTGTAAAAGAGCATGCGTTTTTCACCAAAATTAAGTTTTAATTTCTGGCTTCAAAATACGGGGGACAATATTAAGCTTAGCTTTTTGCTTTCTTGGGATCAAAGATCCCCACTTGTGTGCTGGGTTTCGAGTCTCCTTGCTGTAAATCTTTTCTTTCTTTTTATTTGTTTTTTCCATCTTGAAGCTATTTTAAGCACTCTATAATGAGTTAAGTGGGAAAAACTTGGTTAAAATTCTGATGGCTCCTCCTTTTTCCCATGTTTATAGCTAAGAAACAAGTAAGTTTTATATTGGTTTGGACATAGTTTAAAATTTGTTTCAGTTAGTTTTTCTGTAAAACTTCGAATTTACTGTTTTATGTGCTCGCAAAGAAAATTTAAAATAGATTTCTGACTGGAGAGAGGGAAGAATTCACCAAGGAAGGCAATAAAGGGCCGCTAGGGTGGTTCGTGTACGCTCCTATGGGGAAATGCCTTTCCAGAACCCACCTGGTTCTTTTGTTTTGGCTCAGATCTGTCCCCTTGCTAAAAGCTCTAATTGGTTCATGTGCCGTTTGGGAATTATAAGCTCGGATTGGAAAAGAGTAATGGGCACGTATGGGAAGTTTATGACGGTTCACGTGCTCGGTCTGATGAACAAATGCAAGTGAGGGGTGAATTTTCCTCACGTGGTCAGCAAAGAGGGAAACAACATCACAAATGACGCAATAACTAAAGGAGAGACATGTATTATTTAGTGGCTCGCTCTGTCATTCCAGAGTTACAGAGAGACAGCTTTAAGAAAGGAAAATTGTAAAGAAAAGGAAAGAGCATGTATCAAAAAAACCCTTGACGTTACATCTGAGCTATTCCTGCATCTGCTGCTGGTGTGCCATTCACCACCGAAAAAAACAGGGAAAAAGTAGTGAAAAGTGGGCAGTGTTTGACTAGATCTAATAGTCAATAAATAATTGCGTTTTAATTAAAATGTGTCATGTCATTCTGAGGTTTCTATAGTACATGAGCATGAAAATGTATGAATGCATAATGCGGTAATAATTAAAATTACAGTTTCCCAACTCTTAAATTTAAATGCGTGGCAATTTACTGCCTGCTAAATCTCACTTTTCCGTGTGTGATTTTTTTCTTTCTTTCTGGGAGTATTAAATAGTCCTAATTGCTGATTGTGCATTCCTCAACTGCTGACACTTTTCTGTTGTGTCTGCCAGATATAACGTGCTCCAAGTATTGCTTTATCGTTGCAGGAAAGTCAAAGGTGTGTCATCCCACTTTTATTTAATGGACAGGTCATGAAGTCCTAAAGCCTAAAGACGCATCTATAAGATTGGGAGGGACAGGGACTATCGGCACCTTGGCCAAAGGTGGGTTGCAGAGGTTGCCTCTGGGAGCAGCAGTGATGTGTAATTCGGACCATTCCTGAGTTGTGAATTTGGAAAGAGGGGAGATTGAGATGAGATGTGAGGCAGAAATTGTTTGCTGTGAGGGCGGTGAGCCCCTGGCCCAGGTTGCCCAGAGCAGCTGTGGCTGCCCCATCCCTGGAGGGGTTCAAGGCCAGGTTGGACGGGGCTTGGAGCAACCTGGGCTGGTGGGAGGTGTCCCTGCCCAGGGCAGGGGGTGGCACTGGGTGGGCTTTAAGGTCCCTTCCAACCCAAACCAGTCTATGATTCTATGTGTACCTCATTTTCACAGCTTAATGTAGTCGGTCCCCTTGCTTTAGGAGATGAATGAATGGTTTGGCCACGATAGCTCCTTGAAAAAGCAGATGCTAGGGATCAAACGGGAGCTCCCAGTTTCTGACCTGTCTCCCAAGACTGCAAACAGCATCATTCTCACAGTGGTTCTTATGACCTGGCCTCTCGCTTAAACAGGACTGGAACTACCAGCTGGATTCACACAACTACCAGCAGGTAAATGACTTTTGGTTACTCCTAACGTAGGCTGTGTTTAAGCTTCTGACCTACAAGGAACTGCTCAATGCCGAGGGCCATGTGTAGCTGCACTCCCAAGCCTGTATCCATTACTAGAAGGATATAAGGATATCCACTAGGCTTATTTTCGTCTTATAAATAGATACTCACTATACAGGGATAAGTTGGAGAAAGTCTTTTTTTTATACTGATACTGTTGCTTACAAGCCACTCTCTGGCTGAAAAATTAACAAACGAGTCGCGGGATAACGTGGCACTGGCTGGTGGCACGGGCTTGCTGCGACAGCTCTGTGTCATGCGGCGTCTTGGGATGCACGGGTCCATCCGATGTCCTCTCTTGGGTTCAGAGCGTGCTTTTTTAAGTTTTCTCATAAACGCCTCACTCTTTGCCTAACAATGAGGAGACCGAGGCAAATGCATCAGAAAGAGGTAAAAGCTGCAAAAGGCGTTTCCAGAAATACTCTTCCATTTGCATTTTGAATGGGGCCATCAGATTGGCTCAGTGTAAATTGAATTGAAAATAAAGGCGCTGGCTAAAAATGTTTTCTGTGTTCGTTGCAGAGGAGCAGGGAAAGACGGTTGGAAAGGATTCAAGGTGCGTCACGAGGCAACGTGGCCCCGACACAGGACGTGTAAACACACGGAGATCACGCAAGACCCCGCAAATACGTTGAGACAACTGCAGTTTTGGAGACGACAAACTTGGTGACAGAAGTCTCAGTTTTACAGGGAAGAGCAGGATCGTGGGAGCAGTCATTTCCTTAAACATTTATTAAACCCCTTCCCTGCAGATGTAACATTTCCCATGTTTCCCCCTGCACTTCACAACGCATCTCCGTGCTCACGGCGTGAACTTTACCAGGACTGATTTTTTTTTCTTTAGTGGATGACTGGAGGTGAGCCAGAAGGCAATGACTTCCAGGCATCTCCCCCGACATCCCCCCAGCCCACCCCACTGCCAACAAGCGCCAGGGACGGGCTGGCAGAGCTCGCTCCGAGCGCTCTTGTCACCAGGGTCTTGCACATTCGCAGCATCTTTGGACTTTTTGAGTTGATAAAGAGAGATTAGGGGGAAGAAAAAACGGGAAAGACATTTTAATTCTGTCACCGGAGCCATCAGCCCAGCTACGTGTACTGCTGCATGCTACTGAATTTGCCTAAAGAATTCATTTATGCGATTTTTCTGCCTATTGACTATTTCAGGTTAGCTGTGCTCCTCAATTCCAACTCAGTAGTCGTTGTCTGGGCTGTGCTTTTGCTTATTTAAACGGCACAGCGACTTCCTGGCCCCAGATTAGATCATTTAATCCTCATAATTTGTGCCAGGTAACGTTGAGGCGGGTTCCTTCAAGTGGGATTTGGAAAGTCAGCAATTAGAGACGTGATTCCGGCTGATGCCACTTCTGCAGGCAGCAGGGAGAAGCAGAGAAGCAGCTTTAGGTGGAGGTTTCTCCTTCCAAAGGTGCCGTGAATCTCCCTCGGGAGAGAGCCTTCTCCCTCTCCCTGCTGCCAAAGAGAGCCCCAAGATAAGTAGTAGAGCACAAGCCTTGGATACAGAAGAAGAAACCAGAGGTTGTAAATCCCTCATTTCTAGCTCTTCGGGACAAGCTTCTTTACTGAGCAACTGCTGTCCTCATTGTTATTTCTTTTATGGTTTTTTTTTAAATGAATACTTGCAGACAGCAAACAAAACCAAAAATGTTTACAGAAATTAAGGGTGAAAACCGGCCAACAATAATTTATTGAAAAAATAATTCAGGTTTATAACCAAAAAAAAAGTTAGTGTTTTGTGTTTTGTTTTTTTTTTTTCCTAAAGTTTTTTTTTGTTTCTCAGTCTACGTACTGTAGCTGGAATGCATTTTTAAGAATTTTTGCAACTACGGGGACTAGTGATTTTCTTGCTTATCTGAAGGAAGGCTCTGATTCTCATCTAATCGCCAGTTTCTTTTAATCGCTGCTTGCGAAAGATGAAGCTTTAAGAAAATCTGCAGCCTCAGTTGGACTTGCTACGACATGATGAAATTTGGCAACTATTAAAATATTTGCATATATTTTTCTTGCCAGTTTTTTTTCTCAGTTCTGCTTGCAGCCAGCAGCAGGGGACCTTTTTGAGGTACAACTGCTCCCTCCATAAAATCTTCCTGAGCACGGTTCAGAGCTGGTGCACACAAATGCAACTGTATTGACTTCAGCAATAAAAAAGAACAACCAAAAACCCAAATGTTGTTTTAAACTGTTACATACACATGGATTTTGGTTTTGTGCCACTTAAGCTTTTTATTTACCTATTTTGCCCAGAGCAGCTGTGGCTGCCCCATCCCTGGAGGGATTCAAGGCCAGGTTGGACGGGGCTTGGGGCAACCTGGGCTGGTGGGAGGTGTCCCTGCCCAGGGCAGGGGGTGGCACTGGGTGGGCTTTAGGGTCCCTTCCAACCTGAACAATTCTATGATTTTTCTTCCTAGTTAGGCTTTTTTAAATGGGAATTGCCGGGATCATTAAACCTGTCTGAAAGGTGAGAGTCTCTGGGTGCGAGCACAGCGTGTCGCTCAGCACGGCCACGCTCCTGCGTGGGGAAAGGGAGTAGAGGCACCAGGAAAGTGTAGATTAAGGGTTTTCTTCATTGTGGTTATGGAAAAATAAACACAGAATACTTATTGCTTGTCTGTGGAGGCTGCAAGTCGAAATCTGGTGTTGTCGTGTTATTTTGAGCCCTGTGTCAAGGATTTAAAATGCCTTTGGATGTTTCCTAGCAGTGGTTTGGTAACGGCCTTGCGCAACCTTGTGTGCTGTTGCCCACCTCTGAGGAATCTCAATCAGCCGAGCTGTAGATGCAGTTTCCCCAAATACATGGAGAAAAAAATCAGATGAAATGGTCACGCGACAAACCAAACAAGGATTTGTCTCGGAAAACGTCAGCATCGAGGTTGATGTGTATTACTCCAGGTAATCCATCCAAGGGTTTGCTAAAGATATTCCGAGAAGAACCAGGATGAGCAGTCAGCAGGGGAAATTATGGCTTGATGACAAGCATCTCCTCTTTCTCCATAACACTTTGGCAGAGCCAAAAGGTTCTTGGTCTGTGTTTCAAGGCAAAAAAGGTGTTTCTCCTTTTCTTTCTTTTTTTTTTTCCCCTCCAGCATCAAAAGCATAACAAGGAGCAGAAGAGTTAGAATTTAGAGCGATAACTTTACCCTCTTGCTATAAATAGATTTACCTAGTAGCTGTTGCTACCTCTAAATTCGGTGTGCTGAGCTATGGGTGTGCTGAAAATCTCATGCTTAAGGTAAGGGAAAGGAAAGCTGATAGCGGTGGCAGGTTGAATTCAACCAGTTGGACTTGCCCACGAGTTGTTCTTTGTGCTTGGTAGGAGGCTGAAGAGAAAATAGTTTGTTTTTCAGAGAAAATAAACAATGTTTTTCTTTTTTCTTTTTTTTTCCTTCTTTTTTTCTGCCTTTTCTTTGTCTCAGCCATCCCTTAGCGATGTACAGTACTGCTGTATAGTTAACAATTGGATACCAGCTGAAGCACTGATTTGATTACCGTTAATTTGATGTCATTTGTCAGTGAATGGTGAAACAGTGACTGTTCCTGTGCGCGGGGACTCTATCTAGCACTCGGAAAATACTTATTATCAAATTGCTTAACAATCCCAGCTTGTTTTTGCATCACATAATGTTTTCCTGTCGAATGAATGGCTGTGCGTGGATGAGAGGGAGTTGCAAGTGGGATATTGGCAGGGATGAGATGGATGTAACAAAGCGAGGGGAGAACTAGGGGCTTATTGAAAATACGCAGCCTTTTTGGGCAGTGTTTCCAGACATGTGCTTAAATAAAGAGGAAGATAATAGCTAATGCCGTGTTGTAGCCCTTGTTTGTAAATGGTTTTTCTGTATGTTTGTCTCTCTCGTGTTAACCCTTTATATCCATTACATCGATGCGTGGCTTCTAGGATAAAGGATACCCCAGAATTAGTGATTAATTACCGATTTCCCCTCCACTTGCATTGCTGTCAATTTGGAAAAAGTGTTCTTTCCCACTGGGATTTGGGTTGGGATGTGGGTGAGGATGGGGACAAGCCTCCTCCAAGTGTCCCTGCGCGAGAGGGATTCAGTCTCTGGGTGAAAAAGGTAATGGCTGGACAGGATGGGGCTAAAATGCATCTTTTGTGGCTTGATTGAAGAAGCCTTGGTGTAAAAATGAAGGAGGGTTTTCCCTGCTGAGTGTGGGTGGTGGGTTAGAGTGAGGGTGCTTGTGTTTGTAAACAAGTAAATTAAAAAAAGCAAAGCCCAGTTAGGGTCAAATGAGAGACGCTGTAAAAATAAGGAGTTTGGCTCCTTATTTATTTCTCCATGTGAAGAGAAACTTACAGCAAGTCAGAAGATGACTCCATGAGGGGTCGATACCACCACAAGGATGCTGAAAACACGTGAAGAGTTGAAGTATATTTTCTCTTTCTGACTTCTTCACCAACCACAGAGATTTTACATTAAAAACAACAAAAAAATGTAGCTAGAATTAGACAGACTAGAAAAATGCAAATTCATGGCACAAAAAAGAAAAACAGCATAAAAGAGAAAAGCATCCTGATTGCTTGCAAGGGGAGGGATAGCTCAAGGGCTTTAATTTTTTTTAAATAGAAATATTATTGAATTTCATTTACATTCTTTGCAACGGGAGCATTGCTTCAAGGTTGGAGGCTCTCTGATGTCCAGGCCAATGTGGTATCTCAGAAATGGCCTCAAATTGTGCCAGGGGAGGTTTAGGATGGATATTAGGAAAAATTTTTACACCGAAAGGGTTATTAAGTGTTGGCACAGGCTGCCCAGGGAAGCGGTTGAGGCACCATCCCTGGAGGGATTTAACAGCCGGGCAGACGTGGTGCTGAGGGACATGGGGTAGTGATGGCTTTTGTCAGAGTTGGGTTGATGGTTGGACTCGGTGATCTGAAAGGTCCCTTCCAACCTGGGCAATTCTGTGATTCTAAGAGTTTATTGTGGGAGGGTGGTTAGCCCACCCCCGTCTGCCTGTCCTGCTCTGAGGTCTCCTTCAAGCCCAGGTGGGCAGCTCTTGGTGGCAACGATGTGGACATGGGCCTGGAAATGTGGCCTGGAAATGCCTTTTTCTGTTGATCTTGGGCCATTCTACCTCCCGTTTCTCCCTGGAGATTTACTGCATTAAATTTTCTGTTTTGTCTAAAGGCTCTGAACAAAGGGAGATTTGTAGAAGATTTGTATGAGGCAAGGGCTCATATTTGGTCTATATTTCAGAGAGGTAAAATAAAATGCTGAACCTAGTACGGCTAAACCGCTGTGGGAGTTTTCCTGGGTACCGGTGGCATATTTCTTTTGTGATCTTTCAGGAGGTTAAGGGTGAAGCTGGAGCTATATGAAGAACAATTTGTTTGCTCTTAACAGAGGCAAAGACAGATGAAGCCGGTGAGCACAGCTCCTGGATCCTTCAGTCATTTGTTTTTAAACCTCGTCCCATGCCTGTCCTGATGCCGCCCTTGCTCAAGTCCTCTTCACTCTTTGCGTGATGCTCCCCACGCTCACCTCTGCCTGCAGGTCAGTAAAACATCCCCAAAATAGTAACTGTACCGGTGTTGTGAGATGATGCGTGTATTCTGAACATAAAGCCTTCACGATTACATACTCCTTACTTGCAGATACATAAAAAGTGTGGGGTGAATTAATTTGTCTGGACAAACTGGTCTTAAAAAGGCTTATTACTGAAATCGATTAATTTGTGTCGTCATCCTGTCTTATTAATCTTTTTTTCCTTTTTATCCACAAATCCCATGAAAGGCTGAGCAACAGCCTTAGTTTATATTGTTTTTTTTTTTTTTTTCCAAACATGCAACACAATGGACAGGAATTTCGTCCATGGAGATAGATGCTGTCTTCCCAGCTTCACGTTGTAGATCATGCAGGAAGGGTTCCTTGGACAAAAAAGAAGGCTTCCTTCACCAAAAAAAAAAAAGTCATGTGTTTTTAGTTACTGTCTGTACTGTCTTTGCTACCATAACCTTCTTGCTGCTTAGTTCAGAGGGCAATGTGGACTATTCACCTCTTTATTGGGTGCAGAGGACCATGCTTGGTGGAAGCTGCTGGGGATGAAGGACCGCTTTGCTCAGCTGGGGCTTTCCTGCTGCTGGGGAGATTGTGAGGTTCTTCATGGTTTGTTCTGGGAAGGGGAGGGGGGGGAAATAAAAAATAGTTAGCATTTACAAATTAACTGTAATAATATCATTTAGAATCACTGCCTGGAAATATAGTAGCTTTGGCCCTGTGCCATGATATCATACATATGGCCGCTGTCTTTCATGTGGCCACGCGTCCATTTTGAGACCTGACAGTGATGCTTGGTTCTTAAACATTTAATTGCTGCCATTGTTTTACCGAAGGAATTTTATAGTCTTGCTTAGCCAGCTAATATCTCGCAGCAGCTGCTATTGATCGCAATGATTTAGGTGTTTAGAAAAAAAATCAGCTCTGCAACTGCAATTTTTTATTATGCTATGTAACTCCTTACTATTGAAAGGGCTTAGAAGAAGTTGAAACATCGACACCATAGAAACATCCATATCAGTAATCAAATATACTCCATGTTTTGCCAAGTATCCTGGGCTGTCACATCTGCCATCACCACCTGTGATAATTTTCCTCCTTTTTTTTTGCACTAAGTAATCAATTACAATATTCTGTTGTTTTCCCTCCACAGACACTCATTTATTACATCTGGCTCTAGTTAGTGATTTTGAAAATGCCCGTGAGGAGGCGTGGGTAACTTTGCACTGTGCAGGCTTTTTGAGCACAGCAGTGGTCATCATGGAGCCCCGTCGACCTAACATGGAGCATGGAGCTCCTCTCCACCAGCTCTGTCATTAACAACGGGTGACCCCACATATATGAATGAGAATTTACTGGATAAGCAGATGCGTAAGACTTTTCGATTTTCGGTTGCAATCAAAATAGTCTCTCTCGGAGCACTGGGTGTTGGTGATATGCAGTGAGCGTCTTTGAGGGATCCTCATTCCCATTGACGATGGATGAGCCAGACAAGGACTCATCCTGACTTGTGTGTCCCAGCTCGAGGACTATGATGCCACATTTCCTAGGTACGTTTTAGAAAATAACTGCACTTTAGAAATCAAGGAATGTAATAAATGATTTTATTTTTTTTTTTAAAAGACAATTCGTAGTATGGAATCATAGAATGGTTTGGGTTGGAAGGGACCTTTAAAGGCCACCTAGTCCAACCCCCCTGCAATGAGCATCTTCAACCAGATCAGGTTGCTCAGAGCGCCGTCCAACCTGACTTTGAACGTTTCCAGGGATGGGGCATCTGGCACTTGTCTGGGCAACCTGGGCCAGTGTTTCCTCACCCTCATTGTAAAACATTTCTTCCTTATATGTAGTCTAAATCTACCCTTTTTCAGTTTAAAGCCATCACCCCTTGTATTATCGCAACAGGCCCTGCTAAAAAGTTTGTCCCCTTCTTTCCTGTAGGCCCCCTTTAGGGACTGGAAGTGGCTGGAAGGTCTCCCTGGAGCCTTCTCTTCTCCAGGCTGAACGTCCCCAGCTCTCTCAGCCTGTCAGATGTCATGTCTATGTGGTGTGCCAATGCTGCCTGAATGCTTTGGGCTGGTAGTTACCATTACGTGTTGAGTACCTCTTAAATGTGTCTGTAGTGGTGATTTTAAAGACCTGTATTAGGTAGGCATCAGCAGGGCTTTAGCCTGAACCCCTGCCCACCCCTGCATGCCCTGGTTTGCCTCCTGTTTGTGCCGACGTCGACTCAAGGAGCTGTTAAACCACCCTTGTTTCCAGGGAGAAATGTGGAAATGTCAGCGTCGGTGGCTTTTAAAGGCAGGAGCAGAGCAGAAAGGGCAGGGACAGGAGTGGAGCAGACATTTGCACTCATGGGCTTTAGTACTGCCTGATCTCAGACTCCTCTTACATGAATATTTTAAAAATAGTCATCTCTTTTATACGCCATGAGTTAAGAGGCACTACTGGAAGTGTGCTTTGAGATAAAAGGAAGCCCTAGTCCAGCCTATTCGTGAGAGAAGGTTTTTCTCGTGTTTTTGGAAAATTTACACCAGTGATCTTTGGAAATTCAATTTCCAAAATCTGTAACCTGTATGTTCGCTTGTCACTGCCGAGCGTCGCTGGCGTTCTTCAGCACCCGCCAAAAAAACAAATGCCATATTTGTTGTGCACTGTAAGGGCTGCTGTATCCCAGCACAGCCGACGGTGTGCCTTAGACCTAAATGAGATCTTTTTTCTTATAAAGCATAGGAACTGGTTGCAGCAAAGTTGGACTTACAAGCAGGATTTTTTTATTTTAATGTTTTTTTTTGGCTGGTGCCTGTTTAGGATGGGGGACAGTGCATAGAAACCTGCTGAAAACAACTTGTACTTGTTAATTCAGCTCCTCTTCACATTGACCAGGTGTAAGTTTTAGTGATGCTGTGTGACTCTTTGCTATAAAAGGGAATTTTAGTATTGTTCTTGGTTTTGGTAGGATTCATAAGGACGTCTACGTGTTTGCTTTTTGAAGATACCAGCTGAAGTTGTATAAAAACTGAGCGTTGTGACAGATTTTTCTACATAGAAAACTATTCAGGAAATTGTGTTTTGAAAAGGGCAAACCTTAAAAAGTCCAAAATGTGCCTTGGTTGAGCTTTTTAAAATATGACACATCCCCTAAATATGTCACATTTATTTTTATAAGAGTATAAATAAAAAGTTGAGTGAGAAAATAATCTCTTTGCTGTACTTGGGAGCGCAGCCTCTGCCAGCAAAGGTCTCTGCAAACAGCAGAGTTCAAAACTGCTCGGGATCTCTCCACCACCCGCCTGAAATGAAGAAATACGTTTTTATGTGTACGTTACATAAAGCGTATATAGGTATTCCTCCACGTATCGTAAATCCTACTGACTGCGATATATGCCAAGCAGATGCCAAAAAATTCAGGGGGAAAAAAAAAAAAATCTATCTGTTAAACCCCTTGGCTGTTGCATTTTAATGCTGACATAGAGCTATATGTGCTTTAAGGTTAAGTTTTTTGGCTTGGGAATTTTCTGATGAACGCTTTTCGATCGAAACCCTACAGTTTATTGAAGCGGGTTTTTCAAGAGGAGAGGTCAGTTTTGATAAATCTTCTTACTTAAGGAAAGAGTTTAAGTTGTCTAAAGGCCCCTTTTCTAGGTACTAATAGAATTTTGGATTCAAACCAAGTTTTTCTCTTTTTGTTTAATACTGTTAATTCGTAGAAAAAAGAAAAGAAATAGTTTTGGACAAAAAGAAAGTAGATGCCCCCCACACACACTTTGTAGGCTCTTCCTTAGTTATTTTCTTAATTTCACAGTAGCACAGGAAACGGTGCTCGAGGAGTAGGAAAAAAAACGGTCTTTGCTCCAGCCTTGACTCTTACCTGAAAGAATAGGAATATTTTTACTTTATTCACTTTTTGACCTGAAAAGATATCCCTAAGTATCTTTAAATGAACTTCCATTTGTCGCAAGTTCCACGCAGATTTGGTTTGAAGTCATATGTTATTTGGTATTGCTCTGTCATTTTTATTTGGCTACATAGCCCAATTACCCAGCGCATCGCTCAGGTTTCCTGTTTCTGTTTAATTCAGCTGAACTTTCTGAGGTAACCCCAGCCATCACAGAATCCTGGAATGGTTTGGGTGGGAAGGGACCTTAAAGGCCACCCAGTGGCACCCCCTGCCCTGGGCAGGGACACCTCCCACCAGACCAGGTTGCTCCAAGCCCCGTCCAACCTGGCCTTGAACCCCTCCAGGGATGGGGCAGCCACAGCTGCTCTGGGCAACCTGGGCCAGGGGCTCACCACCCTCACAGCAAAGAATTTCTGCCGCACATCTCATCTCAATCTCCCCTCCTTCAGTTTGAAACCCTTCCCCCTCATCTCATGGCTCCCCTCCCTGCTCCAGAGTCCCTCCCCAGCTTTTCTGGAGCCCCTTTAGGGACTGGAAGGGGCTGGAAGGTCTCCCCGGAGCCTCCTCTTCTCCAGGCTGAACCCCCCCAGCTCTCTCAGCCTGTCCTCCCAGCAGAGGGGCTCCAGCCCTCCCAGCAGCTCCGGGGCCTCCTCTGGCCCCGCTCCAACAGCTCCGTGTCCTTCTTATGCAGCATCACGACAAACTGTGGGCCAGTGAGGTTGTCACTCCTCACTGTGCCTAAACCCCTCTCGGTCCAATGACTTCAGGATGCAAAAGTGAACAGCGTGTGGTCACAACTGAATATATTTGAATTGGGAAAAAGGCTTGTGGAAAAAATATTGTGCTAACTTCCTACATCCAGTGCCCTTGTCTATCCATGCTTTTCATTTTAGATGCTCAGAGCATCGCTGTCATCGGAAGGGGTCGAGGACCATTTCCTCGTTATTTTCTCTTTAAAATGTTGGTGTGAATGGTAACAATATTTTGTATGTATGCAACGTTATGGTGATAATATTGTGTATTCAAGCTATTTTTGATACCAGCCTGTGAGCAGTCACAGAGAAGATGGATGGAGAAGTGGCACATCCCACCGAAATGCAGGCAATGAAGGGTTTCCTGGGGCACGTCTGAACTTCCGGACACTCATCCGCACCGTTCACACTTACTTAACTTCTCCCGAATTGAGGTTGGTTTAATCAAGTTAACTTCAAATGTGGTTAAACTGCTAATGCACTGGGTCATTGATTTTAACAATGTTCTCCCTACTACGTATAATTATTGTACAAGCTGTTATTTAAGAGGACAGTTTGGATGGCGGGATGTAATAACGCCTTCTTAGATCGTAATAAATGAAACAACCCGGTAATGGTCTGCGCGAGACTTTAGCAAAGAGGTTTTCACGGTGGCGAGAGAGGCCAGTTGCGTACGAGCATGGAGTGCGCACCACGAGCTTGGTGGCGAGGTGTGATGCCAAGTGACAAGTGTGTGGTCCTCTGGCCTCCTGGACACTGGTGGTCTTCACCAGTAGTTACAAGAGGAAACCAAAACCGTGTGAAATGGAGTTATGCTGAAAAAACTAAACCAAAGCAGTGCTACCAAAATATTACCAAGGTCTTCACAGCTTCTTCAGCATTGCTTCAGCACGCAGCAGGGTGGGAAGAAATTCAGGAAGAAATTGTTTGCTGTGAGGGCGGTGAGCCCCTGGCCCAGGTTGCCCAGAGCAGCTGTGGCTGCCCCATCCCTGGAGGGGTTCAAGGCCAGGTTGGACGGGGCTTGGAGCAACCTGGGCTGGTGGGAGGTGTCCCTGCCCGGGGCAGGGGGGTTGGAACCAGATGATCTTTAAGGTCCCTTCCAACCCAAACCGGAGGCAGCAGGAGGAGGGCAATTGTCAGGAGAAAGGCTGAGAGCATCATGCATGCAGCTGACAGGAGAAGGACCAGCAGGAGCTGGGTCTGCCTTCATGGAATTGAATAGAATGCCTTCCCCTCCTCATGGCTGGTGTCAGTGGAAACGTTCCTCTTTCTTCTCTTGCTTCACACCACCCTGATTTTTTGAGAAAATCCTGCTCCTCTGCCTTCTTCCTTGGACCTCAGAAGGGATGGTGTTTTAGCGTGCGGGCACTGCTGGAAAAGGCTGAAATGGGGGATGGTGGAAAATGTCAGGTCTGAATTCTTTTGAAAATTAAGCCATTTCGGATAACCAAGGAGTTGGTGTTTGAGTACCAGGGAGCCTGAAGGACTCAGTTGTATTTTGTTTGTCTGTGTTGACTGTGTTGATTTTTATTTTTTTTTCCGTGGAGGTTTTACATCCAATAAGCTTGGTGGCGGCTGCTGCTGGAGTTTGTTTTGAAATTTGTTTTATTTTGTGTAAAGGGATTTGTAAGGGATTTTTATTTCCTTGCATGACAATGATTCAGTCGAGGTCTGGTTTGGATGCTGACGCTGCAGTAGGAGGAGCAGAAACGCGATGCTTTGGGAAGGGGAGGGCTGGAAGAAAGCGCGTCTTTTCCGCCTTCTCCTTTGTAGTTTCTATTTTTTGCCCCCCTCTTGAGAAAGATTAATTCTAATTTATGCACCTTCAGGGTCAGCTGGGGGTTGGCTCGGCTTTGCTCTGGGACTGTCGGCAAGCGGGGGGTTCTCCCAGCCCCGGTGCGGATGGGGGTGCCCTGGGTGCTCCTGGGTGGGTGAGCAGAAGGGCAGATTGCCCAACGTCGAGCGGCCACCTCCGCTCTGCCCGGGGAGAGCAAGACGTTGTTTATCCCACAGAGTTCTCGTGGGTTTGTTTTAATTTTCCTATTCCACCGGGAAAGGCGATACAATATATGTATGACATGAGCCTCTTCGTATTTCTGGATTAGAGCAATATCATAGGAACAAGAGGGGATCGATGCTTTCATGAACAGGCTCCGCATCTTACAGGGGTACAAAGGTGAGGCCAAACAGTTTTAGTATAAACAGCTCTGTGCTCTCCTGAGATACCAGGCATGCCTAAAAAGTGAGATATTTCTTATAAATCACACAAAACGTTGCTCTGCTCCCTGGTTAGAAAATGCTTGGTGGAGGGTGCAGGGGCAGGGGCCAAGGGCACGCCGTGAGCGTGGGTGTGTGAGCCCACTTCCAAACCCCATCGTTGTCCTTCCTACCTGTAATTTTCTTCCTCCACAACTTCCTTTTTAACTGTTTCTTTCTCCTCTCCTTCAACGTAACCACACCAAACCCAGACTTTACCGAGTGTGTTTTCAGTTTTCGTGAGAATAAATCCATTCAGTGGCTTTTACCCAGTCTAAACCTTCAGCTTTTGCCAAGTCCTCCTTCATCTCCTTCGGAAATTTATTATCGATACAGGCTGGTTACATGGAATCAATCTCTGGCTCCGTCTACATGTGTGCTGCCATACGCAAGCGCCCGTGTGCTAACTTGTGTGCTTATTCATAAATAAAGAGAAGTATGGGGAGAGGATGACTGAGCTTGCGCTGTATTAGATTAATGAATAGAGGTGCTGGAGCACACCGAAATCTTCTCCGAAAGGCGTTTTTCTGGTCTTGTGTATTTTTCATCTTAAAATAAGCTGTATTCCATCCACCGAGCGGCTATCATCTCTCCCGGCTCCTGCTCGCAGGGGTCGGTGGCTGCGGGAGAACCTCCCGCGCCCGGGTGCGCGTGGTCCTGGCTGCTAGTTATCTCAAATTACACGAATGATTTTAAAACATATGTCAATAGGCTTTTAAGTAAAGCAGATTCTGTTGTGATTAATTAATCATACATTTTCTCAACTTCAAATGAACTTTTTAATGAAAAGTATTCATTATTATTTTTTTTTTTTTGGCTGTTTGTTTTTATACATCTGCATACTGCTTAGTTTGAACATATTAATTATAATAAATAAAAAATAAGGAAAGCAGCAGGTGTTCTCTTATGTATTCTACAAAGAATCTTATTCTTTAAATTTTACCAGATTATTTTATTCCTGCTGTTTCACGCTGTGGGTTTCACAACATAAATATTTTCTTTTATTCGCATGAGACATTTTTTTGCTGGCAATTTGAAGGCTGTCATGGTTTGTGGAGAAGAAAACATACTTATAATGTCTCCTTGCTGGTCCATGACTGATTTTACATGGACTCAGGAGTGAGTTTTAAATAAGTGGATTACCCCATGATATTCTGGGTAAGGTACAAAGGGAAGCGTGGGTTTTTTTCCTCCCAATTTCACTTTGCAGAGACCGTGTTTGGGAGTGGTTATTTGTATTAGGCTGGGGTATGTTTTTGGAGATCGGGTGAATTATGCGTTTCTTAGTTTCACAATTTTTGGTTTTGAGTCTGAAGAGATGACTCTTCTGAGCATTTGAAAATATGAGGCCAAAGGTGAGGGGCAGATGATCTTCTTTTTCTTCTTTTTCTTCTTTTTCTTCTTTTTCTTCTTTTTCTTTTCTTCTTTTTCTTCTTTTTCTTCTTTTTCTTCTTTTTCTTCTTTTTCTTCTTTTTCTTCTTTTTCTTCTTCTTCTTATTTATTATTATTATTTATTATACTGTTAAAGAAGGTTTCTCATGCTCTCCAGGACTCCATGAGCCAGGACATAGGGAGCAGCCATCATGGCTGGGGGCGGGTGGTGCAAGAGAGGTCCCTGTTTCTTCTCCATCACATCCTGGGGAAGATGAGTCCCTGGGTGGTACCCAAGAGAGGGCAGCAAAAATCCATCTGAAGACATTAAATAATTTCTTCCAGCCCACACCTCCTTTATCGCATCCCAGGGAAGAGGAGGATCCACGTTTAGGTACTTGGGTGGGCGCTCAGCCTGTGGCCAGGCTTGCCTGGGGCTACTGGGCTGCGGGGTCGCTTGCACGGAGTCTTCCCCCCGACTTTAATTTCCTTTTTTTTTTTTTTCCTAAATAAATTAAAAATGCACAAACAAAAAACTCCAACCAAGAGAGTTGAAAAGGAAGAGTAGGCATCAACTTTAACTACATCCTGACTGAAAACTCTCCTTCTTTTTATTATTATTCCTTTTTTTTTTTTTTTTCATTAAAAACAAGCTTGAATGCAAGTGACTGGCATGGAAAGCTAAAAAGCAACTTGAAAGTTTTGGAGAATTATTTTTGTACGTTTCAAACGTGAAGTGAGGATTATAAACAGTTTAAAAGCTTTACCATTTCAACGTTATCCATCAGAGGCCCCTCCGAATGCCCAGATGAATACGGGAGTGGACAAGGTTCTGGTTCCTTTCAGAGAGCTGCCTCGACCTTCTGGGTTTTTCCTCAGGCATTGATGTTTGGTGCATATGAAAGGATTTCTCCAGGGGTTTTTCCAAGGGTTTTGTGGGAAGTAAAGCAGATAGGGTGAAGTAAGAATACAGACTTAAGTTCTGTCTGTATTTTTGGTGGTAGAGAACTGACTTCTGCATTATCTCACACACACATAGGAAACATAAAAAGGGGAAATTATGCAGAAAAACATAAATTATGTAGATGCTGGAAAGCCTATGCAAAACATGATATGTGCACATAATAGCATATTTCCCTAGGGTCTAATTGCATCCTTTGGGTACCTTTTGAAGCATCTGAATATTCAGAAGAAAGCAAATTTATTGTAATTTACAAAATATCACAAAAAATAAGGTTGATAAAATGATGTATGTTGTAATAGAAACTCACTCTTCAGTCGTTTTCTCAAAGTTGACCGAAGACTAAAAACGTAATAAATTGGAGCAGCCGTTAGGTGGGGGATAGGGCTGCTCCCCCCCATCCCGTCCCCCCGCCTTTCCCCTTGCAGCTGTGGTGCTTTTCCAGATGCTTTTTTGGCAGCTCCTCAGTGCCAACCCTTGCGAGGAGAACCGCGGGGCCGCTGTGGTGGGTAATAAACGGCTCGTATGCCATTTATTTTCCTTTCGGTAGCTGAGATTCAGTCAGGGTAGAGAAGCCCTGTGACAGCCCTGCGGAGTGGCTCTAAGTGGACATGATGGGGGAGGGTCCGGTGTCAGAAGGGCTCATCACGATATCTGGTCCCCCACCGAAACCCCTCCCGAGCCCCACTGAGCAAATTGACAGATATTTCTTTGCATCAAGAAACAGGTAATCTGCAGATAATCAAAATGCCCCTGGACCAATTACAGCTGCCCTCGGTGATCTCTTCCCCGTTGGGATGAATATGTAAGCTTTTGGGAAACTTGTGATCAGTCACCAAAAACTAAATATATTCGTCTGGCTTTGAAACAGCTTCGCCGCTTTGAACTGAAGAGTCAGGAGGTAAAGTAAAACAATCAGAAATTCTTGCTGAGCCACATTTTAACATTTTTCCAGAGTCAGGAGGTTATCGTTGCTGCTCTTCACTAACTGTTCCCTCATCAAAGGCAAAGCCAAACGCCCTAACCACCTCTCTCTGGGCTCCCCTTCCAAGTCACAAGGATTATCAGCAGCCTCCTGACACTGCCGCTGGGGAATACAGGCTATTCCTTCTGCAGTGCCTCCATCGGATGGAGACTTGAGTAATTACTTTCAATTCCTGGTATCTATAAATAGATGTTCATATTTCAGGTCAGCCATACGTAGGCACTTGGTATGGAGAACAAACTCTTTTGAAGACTGAGCTGCCAGTAGGTTTAAGAGTTTTCCTGGTAAAAGCTTGAAGGAGCATTTACACTTGCCATCAGCATCCTTGATCCGTTTGTTGACCCATTGCTGAGACGGGCCCTGAGCAGGGCACAAGAGCACCGGATTCGGCAGATGTTGCACAACTCAGGTCATAGTCCATCATGCTCTGTTAGGAATACCTGAACTGATCTTTTTGACAGCAAAAACTGGTCTGAGACCCAATCACAGACAGCAGCAGAACAGTTGAGAGTCAGCATGTTGCCTTTTGTGGAGCCAGCTTGATGGGAATTTAGCTGTTGACCTTAATGCAGAGAAATTTGGGGCCTCCATGACAAGTGGGGCCACAGGGATTTTCCATCTCCGTTACTTGTCTCGCCTTCCTGCAAAAATGAGCACTGAGTGGGCTGCCTTCGTGGCTCCTCCTGTATGGGTGCAGCTGTGACCTCCTCTAGGGCACGCAGCGCCACTCTACGGGTCCCATCCTGGTGGCACAGCCTCGGCAGCCGTGTGGGATCCAGGCAAAGCACCCAGATGCCTTCATGGTGTCCACACCGTGCTATTACTTGCTTGGCCTTGTTTTGCTCTGGCTGCCTCGTATTCATAAACATGTGTCCAAGCTTCCCCACACTAGGAATTTAAATACATAAATGTCCTGCAAAGATCTGTTGTTGGTTAGTAATGTATTGTCAGCTGTCCTGCCAGCCTTTTTATCTTCTGATTAGCTTTGAAATCATTGAAGCCGGTGAAGATGCGTTTGTTATCTTGGTTCTCGAAGGACTAGAAATCCAGTGATCGCACAAATGTGCTGTGAGGCAAGTACCCATTTGTAAGATAGATGATGATTGCTTGTCGATACTGAGAAAAAGAGCTTTGTCAAATCTGAAGTTGTCTCCTTTTTTAATAAAAAATATTATTTTGATTTTCATGCTCGGAGAATATTGTAAGGCTGCTAGCAGTAGACAAAAAAAAAAAAAACAAACCCAACCACCCCAAAACCCAAGGTGACTTGGATGTTTGTTTGTTTGCTTTTGAGGTATGCAAGAATTTTTTTTTTTTTTTTTTTTTTTTCCAGAGCACAAGCTGTCAAGGGAAGGAAAATACTTCTTTTATGATAAGCTCATGCAGTTTTACAAGAATTTTCTTTCTTTAATGAGCAAAGATGTAAACTACTTCATTGTCTGCTTTCTCTAATCATCTCCCCGAGATAGAGCTCTCCATTGCAAGCACCGGAGCCAGAACAAGACCTAGTGAGACTTGACTTGATGTTGGGCAGACTTTGAGAGCTGGGAAACTTGCTTTGGAACAAATATTTGGCCACAACACCCAGGTGTGCTTGCACACCCAAAGCCACCTACAATTGCTGTGTATTTGTGCAGAGGTATGTTCTTCAGAGTGTCCTAGGGCTGGGTTAACGCATAGTCCAGGTCAGAAATGAGGTGGCCGGAGATATTTGCACAGCCAGTGTTGCCTTGGTCTGGTACTGTGTGAAGGCGCTGTTAAAATGTTTTCTTCTCTTTGATACGCACGCTGTAATTTTAATAGGTAAAGCCATGGAGAGGCGGTCAGTAGCTGGGCTATGGATGTTAACCCGCGCTTTGAGGAGAGGATGTGCGTGTGTGTGTTAATAGCGTCTGAGAAGGAGACGGCATAAAATCTGCTGTGCGAAAAAGGTGTATGTAATTATCTTTTAGGTAATTTCTAACAAAAATTCCTTAGAGTGAAATTGCATGCTAAACCCGAGATTTGTCAAGACACATTTAGTGAGTCTTTGCACAGGGCGGGGGCTTGTTTTGGCTCGCCCCTGTCCCCCTGCGCCCGGGGGGCAGAATGGCCATCGGGACAGTTCTTCCCTGCCTCCAATGGAGCTGTGTCTCCTTGGGCACCCAGGGGAGCAGAGCTCCGTCCAAATGTCCTTTGAGCTGGAGCCAGGATGGGGACGGCCTGTGCTTGGGGTGTGGGATGGATTCAGTCCTCTCGGAGCAGACGATGCTCTGTTCTTTGTTAACCGACTGCCTTTACGTGTCTGGAGGTGACAGTCTCCAGATTAAACTGTGCTGGTTCCTCCGTTACAACCAGCAAAGAAACTCTGAACGAGGTGTGAAACCACATGCTGCCCCGCCGCTCTCCCGAAAATCAGTGTTTTCCTGGAGGGCCCGGAAAAGTGGGAAAAAAAAGAGCGTATCTTTCGAAGTGAGCACATACCCTCACATTGAATCATGGTATGGCTTTGCTGGCCTCCATCACCCCCTGTTTCTTCTAACCCTCCCCGTGTTTTTCCATGCCATAAAAATAGGAGCCGGGCTCTTTACGACCCAGCAGGAGACGGGTCTTTCCGCTTGTTTGCTCTGCAAAGCCTTAGCATACTTTTGCCCACTTTGAAATAACTCAGAGCCACGAGGCGGGTGGCTGGAGCTGGCTCTGGGTAGCTGCTGCTCTGCATTTCCCTTTGCGAAGCTTTCATGGGAGAATCTTTCTTCTCTAAGTGCTGTAGTAGGACAAGGAACAAAGATTCGTGATTTCTTTCTTGGAGAACTTAGAAATACGCACTCTCAGTACGGGCTGCGCAGTGAGCAAATGTGAGCTTGTCATGAAAAATGAAACGTCATTTGAGTAATGTGGTTTTTGTTTATTTAAGAGGAAAAATACTCTTAGCTCATTCTGCTACCAGCTTTGACCTTTCCTCCCTGGGAGGGAATAGATAAGCAAATGGGAAAACTGGGGGTGTGGGAAGGAGGGATGAGAAAGGAGAGGTATTGACTTTAAGCACGGCTCTGTCATATGAGTGTCCATCTGTCCATCCATCTGTGAATATATTGTAATTATTAATAATATAAGTGATGTCATGGGTTCTTGGCAAGAGTATGGGGCCCCTGGGACAGCTCTGGAGCAAGTCAAAGGAAATAATCATGGCTGTGCACATAGCTAGGGATCCATTTGGCTCACTGGGCGCCAGGTTTTCAGTGCCAAGCCGCTCTCTGTGGAAGGGCAGGAGCTCACTGGGTCCGCACCAAAGCTTCCAGGGAGGTCAGGCTGGTTCCCTCCTCCGAGGAGCCCCGTTAGCAGGGGAACACCGAGTGCACGGTCAGAAAACACATAACTTAAAAAGCACATGGTCTCTCTGAACCCTTGCCAACCCTGCCACCAGCCAAGGAACTTCAGTTTTATAGTTTCACACGTCTTCATTTTTGTGGATTTAACTGGACCAGCAGCGTTGCTGGGGATTAACTGGGAGTTAGAAAAGCATTTACGCGGTCCCTCTTCGGCTCAAAGGATACAGCACGAATCACTCCTCGCGTCTCCCAGGGCTGGGTTAGCAGCCTGCCCTTGCGGTCCTTCCGCACGTACGTGTGCCCTGAGAGAGATGACAGCACCAGGTTCCAGATAAAATGCTCATCAGCTCTTCCCCTTGCTTTGGACATCGAACGGTGCTTGGAAGTGAGTGTTTGAGAAATAGCAGGACCTGTAATCCAGGACATTTACAGTAGCTCTCCCAGAAAACGGTGCTCTGTTCTGACCTCCTCCACGCTTCTTAGAGCCATTATATCGATCATTTATTGGGTTTCATACTCTGATCTCTGTCCCGATGGTTCTCACCAAGCTGATGGGAATCCTCAACTATTATTAAAAGGGTTGGGACTCGGTGTTCGTGCCATCTGCATCTCTTTGCATCTCCTCTTTGTGGCATGAACAATAAACATTTCACATGCCTCTACACCACGAATTACAGAAAGCTGTGGGGAAAAAAATATACATTGTCCTAAAAGGAGGCCAAATGCCTTCCATAGTCTCGGAATGTGCAATGTTTTTTTCCAAGATTTCTCAATCCATGTTTACTGACGTTCAAGCCTGTGGAAGTTTGTTCTCATTCAGAACATGCATTTGGGCTCCGTGTAAAATTAATTTACCACTGCTAAAGCCAAGTACCTCATTTTCAGGTGGGCTGTTTCAGACGAATTTTTAAAGTAAAATACTTTGCCAGCTGCGGCCTCATTTGGGCAGTGAACCTTCACCTCTGTTCCCAGGAGGTGGATGTGGTGTGAGTGTGATGAGGGGCTCAGGTGGGCTCAGGGACCCCCTGGTGGGTATGTGTGTGCCATCTGGGACCCTTGGCTGGTTCATGCTTTTTAGGATTTTGGGATGGGACAAAAGTTTGGTAAGAAGCCTCTGAAGCGGGCAAAACCAGATGACGAGATCTGGAGACTGCTTTTGATGTGAGGGACATGTTGCAGTGTCTGCTGGCAGGTCAGAGCTGTGTGTGCGATTTCGGACTTGCAGCAAATGGAGGAAAAGAACTGTGTCCTCTCAGGGACCAGGTGCCCTTTTTTGTGTTTCGTTTCTAACCTGAGCTCTTTTCACTCTGTTCTGGGTGGAAACGGAGAATGTGGAGAGGTTCATTCCAGTTTGATGGGCTTGCTCAGCACCTGGAGCTAGGAATCTTCTTACAGATTTCATGGACTTCATATATTAAAGAAGGAATGAACGGCAATTGCAAATCATAGAATCATAGAATCATAGAATTGCTGAGGTTGGAAGGGACCTTTAAGATCATCAAGTCCAACCTTTAACCTACCCTGACAAAAGCCACTTCTAAACCATGTCCCTAAGTGCCCCATCTACCCTTTTTTTAAACACCTCCAGGGATGGTGAATCCACCACCTCCCTGGGCAGCCTATTCCAATGTTTAATAACCCTTTCAGTGAACAAGTGTTTCCTAATATCCAATCTAAACCTCCCCTGACGTAACTTGAACCCGTTTCCCCTCGTCCTATCACTTGTCACCAGGGAGAAGAGGTCAGCCCCCATCTCTCTACAACCTCCTTTCAGGTAGTTGTAGAGGGTGATAAGGTCTCCCCTCAGCCTCCTCTTCTCCGGGCTAAACAACCCCAGCTCCCTCAATAGTCCAGGTGAGCAAGTTTAAAAAATTGGATAGAAGAAGCTGAAGCTTGGACAGGTTCAGCTACCAGCTCTTTAGAAAACATCCAGTAAAATGTTTAAACCCTGGGTATTGTGTAATTGGTGCAGAATGGCCCCAGTGCAGCAAAAAAACCCCAGCACTGAGGGTGCGTACGGCCTATCTACATGGTCTTGGAGTTGGGATGTACTTACTCATAGTGTTTGAGTAAGCAGGAAAATGCTAACAAATAAAAAAGCATTTCGCAAGAGAGGGGCTGGAGTCCTGAGAAGAGAGATGAGCGTACTGACCGCGGTGAGGAGAGGAGAGACGTGAAAATAGTTGGGCGATCCTTGAGAGGTACAGTCGCAAAGAAAATAGTCATTAGTCCAGAATAATGGCCATCCTTGAAAGCAATACAACGAGATCAAGAACAGGAGGGGCTTAGGTAGACTGTCGAGAATGACTTGCTGACAGCATGATCTTTTAAGACTTGTCGTTTCTTAAGAGAGTCTATCATTTGCGCTGTTTAAAACTAAGCCTCCGCTTTTTGCCCCATTTATAAAGCAAGAGTGGATGAAACAAGATTAAAATCCGCTGAAAGGATGAGATCTTTCACCGACGGTTAAATGGTTTTGATGAACAAATCGGCATTTTCTTATTTACAAGGTATGAGTCGGTGGAGGGAAAGGATGCAAAATGCAATCTTGTGATGTTTTGTACACAGATATGGATAACCAGCCTGATTAGAGAAGCCTTGTAATATTTCTCCCTATGAAAGGTCACTGTCACCTTTGTTCGGTATTGCCTCGTGGAGGAGAGGGAACAGGGCTGAGAGAAAGGGGAAAGGGGACTGCACAGAAGGGTAGCAGGAAAATTAGACATGCAGGTATGAATCCCATCCTGGCTGCATCTGCACTTGAAAATCATAAGGTAATAGCAAGGCACCGGCATTCAGACTGAATGAATTTGTATCTGTATTCCAAAGCAGCGTAACGGGGAAGCTTCTCATCAGCGATACATATTACAGGGACTGAAAAAATCCCCGCTGCATCAGTGCCTATACGCCCAAGATTAATGCAAAGCAAAAGATCACTCTCCAGCCCCACCACCCGCGCCTCTGCTGACCACCCTTCATCTGTGCCGGCTTCGGCAGGCTCCACGCGCGGGGAGAGGGCGGTTATGATTAATCGGGGACTGCAGGAGACGCTGAACGTTCGTGGCCCCGCGGAGCCTGGGGTGGCCGGTGTCTGCGGTGAGGACTGGGGGGACAACGCTATCTGTTGCCAGATAGAACTAGCAAGAAAAAGAACACCACCAAACTGAAACAAAAAAAAATAATAAATAAGGGTATTTCTGTGAAACTCACAGGAAGTAAAAAATCAGTAGCTTTGCGGAGCTCGCTCCCAGTATTACTCTTTGTGATTAGGCTAATGAGCCCTGGCTCTTACAGGTATAGTATGCTGTGATACCCACAGGGGTTGGGATCTTCATCAGACAATTAGGTCTCTCCCTCTGTGCAGGCGTTTTATAATAAATAATCAGTAGTCTTAATACGGTTTTGAAGCTGGTCAGCATAGTCATTAGCCTGCACAGCTCAGAAGTTCAGCTAAATTCACTTACTCAGAGTTGTTTGCAATATCTCGCCTGGTAATGGATGTAAATGTTTTCTTAAAGTAAATGTTTAGATTTCTTGAACGCATTTAGATATTTTTTAATTTTTTTTCCCTTTTTTAAAAAAATAATATAGCTGGATGAACGAAGAGTACCTTTATTGGGATTCAGGTGCCATGCTCTGCCGTGCGATATTGGCCCACATCTGGCTGGGTTTGGTGCCTGCCATGGTGAGGAAAACTTGGCGCCCAGTGGTGTGTCGGTCTGCGCCCCTTTCTTCACAGATGCGTGCAGAAAATAGGCGCAAAGAGGAATACGGGCCATACCTTGCATGGAGAAGATAAAATGCAAATCCTCCAGATTTATTTCCGACCCTTTTTCGAGATTTCCATCTGGTTTAGCAGCGTTTTTATTGTGGTCTCCTCTTGCGCTGGGCCCAGCTGGCCTGCCCTGCCGTGTCCCGGTGATGTACAGCGAAGGGTGGTCTTCTCAGCAGCAACCCACCCTGCCAAGCGCGGGATGCCTTTGGCCGGGTCTCAGCCCTGCAATATTTCTGATAATGTCTTACTGCCTGCTAAATTCATAGAAAGCATTTCAAAACTCATCTGTCGAAACCATCAGCCCTGCTCGGATAACTGTTTTATTTAATCGCTTCTAGCGGCGCATCTCCTTGGATGATTGATCGTGGCCTCTTTGTTGCAGAGTGTTTGGGAGAAGGTACAAAAATCAAACTAAATGGTAGCGTTGGCCAAACGCTTGGACTGTAATGAAACCGGTTCCTGACCCACAAAACTGGTTTGCCAAAGATAAATCCCCTTTCAGTTAAAAAGCCAGACCGAACAGATGTCTTGCACGTTGCCCTGTAAATAAGCATCCTGCGGCTCCGGTAGCTGCAAACTCCAAAAGCTGTTTCTAGATATGACAAATGCAGGGTGTTCCCTCCTTGAGTTACGGCCGGCGTCACACAATTAGATTTGGGATATGGGAAACTGGGGCCTACTATAGACAAGAGGGGTCACTGTTCCCTTGTTAGGCGTGATACGCAGCGTTCAAACCCTATAACTTCAGGCTTTTAAAATCGGCCTCTGAGTTAAGCACTTTGGCTCCTGGTTTGTCAGAGGAGAGGTTTAATTTGGGAACCCATCATGCACCACTGACTAAAAACAGAGGCTGGCCGCCTCACTGGGACACCTGTGGGTGTTTCCATTAGAGCTGCTTTACTGGAGAAGACCATCTTTTTCTTTCTGGGGAGGCTGGTTGGGAGGAAAAACAAAAAAAAAAAAAAAAAAAGAAAAAAGGAAAGAAAAAGAGAAGCAGTGTTTCATGGCAGCAAAGATGGAAACCAAGTGTTTGACACGTTGCCTAGAGGCATGGATCACAGAATCACAGAATGGTTTGCGTGGGAAGGGACCTTAAAGGCCACCCAGTGCCACCCCCTGCCCTGGGCAGGGACACCTCCCACCAGCCCAGGTTGCTCCAAGCCCCGTCCAACCTGGCCTTGAACCCCTCCAGGGATGGGGCAGCCACAGCTGCTCTGGGCAACCTGGGCCCGTGCCAGGGGATGAGTTTGTGCAAGCATTAGTGATGGGACCAGAGACACAGACCCCACTGGAGCTGCTCTCCTGCTCTAATGTTTTTTTCTTGTTTCCAACACCTTCCTGCTGGTGTTTCCAACACCGATGCGTGCTGCTGTTTAGGGAGCAGCATGGTGCGTGGTTTGCAGTTGGGTGATGCTGAGCCACCCGTATTGCGAAGACACACCAAATATCTTGTTGGTCTTGGGGCTCGGATGAAAGGCAACTGCCTGAAGCTTAATGTGGTTAAAGCAGAGGGGTTTCATGGTGATTCGAGAAGTAGTGGAGCGTGGCGGCAGAGGTGATGGCTGCTCTCCTTGCTGGGGACAGCTTCCGAACCCCCATGCCTTGGGTTTGGGCCAGGCCATGGAGACCCCGGGGAGCGAGGGAGGCAGCACATGGGGCTGGGAGAGGACGGGGAATCGGCTCCAGGATTTCTCTCCTTTCTGGCTGCATCTTACACTTAAAAGTAGTTGATAATTGTGGTGCGAGCAAAACTTGACAAACTGATTTGCTTATACGTTTGGGTAACAATGCATAGCCGGATTTCTTAGATACTTCTCTTCCCATTCCCTGTGTGTTACAAATTTCTCTAATGTCACATAAGGGATTGGAAAGGAAACTTCGGCTCCATTCATATCGGTATTGTTGCTAGGAAACCTCTCCCTTTGACAATGTATGTTGAGCATGTCTGTATTTGCCTTTGGCTCTCCGAAGGACAAAAATCACCATGTGGCGCTAGGGGGAAGGAGGAGATAAAAAAAAAAAAAAAAAAAAAAAAAAAAAATTGAAAATTACTTTAAAATTTTAAACCGTGCCAAATGATGTTCTGGATTGCAGATGCCACTGCTTCTGGTTTTGTACGGTTTGCTACGGGAGCAGATGAGGCATGGTTCGACCCTTCCATGCTTCATGTGCTTTAAAGCCGGGCTGTATTCTTCCCCGTCCCCTTCTGCTACCTGCGCTGGCTGGGGGCTGCCGTGCCATATGGGAGAGGGACCCCGAGTGCTTCCACGTAGTTACCATTCAGGGGCAAGCCAGCTTTTGGTATCCATGCCTGAGCGCGTTGCACGTATTCTCCGGCTTTCAGAAGAAAGCTGCTTGATTTACAGAGTTTTGTTTGGTGGGAAAGAGGAGGCTTCGTGACTATCTGCCTGTCTGTCTGTCTTTCTTTTTCTCTGAATTTCAAGATGGACATTAATTTGAAAAATATTCTAAATATCATGGTGTGTGCGTACCCGCATGTTAGATTTACATTGTCGTTGCTTTTAATAGGGTTAGAGAAATAAGAAAGGATTTGGAAACTATTTTGCTTTCTTTCAAAGAACTGAGAGGAGCGAAGGCTTAATTCTCTAAAAACAGCCTTCATATTTTTCACACACAGTGCCATGCTGGTTTTTTTTTTTCTTTTTTCCTGTCCTGGCTCAAAATCCTGCAGAGTTGATTTTTTTTTTTTTTTTTTTTTGCCTGCAGTAGTTGCTGCCAAACACTTTGGATGAAGCGTTGCCCATCAGTGTTGACCCTTGGTCAACACAGGCGGGGAAAGTCTGGTCTTGTGGCCAGGAGATGACAATTAATGGTGTTTAATGTCGCAGCGTTTGCTGCAGAATGGACAAATATGGGTATACCGAGCGTAGAAAACACGGACTATCCCGATAGAGTTTCCAGTGTAAGCACATATATATTGGGACCAAAGAGCTGATAAATTGATCATTATCTTAAAGAAATAATTTGTTAAATAAGAAAACTAGTAAAAGCCCTAATTCTTGATTTGCAGTTGTCAGTAATAAAACCTCACAGTGAAGTAAATGTTCTGTGGGTTTTTTTTTTTGGCGTGGGTTTGCAATTTCAATTTCTCACTTTGTGGCATAGAGAGTGAAGAATAAAAGGCGAGCGGCAGCCGCGCTGGCGGTGCGGGCCCGACGGCTCCCTGCTTTGTCCTCAGCTGACTCCATTGTCTGAAGGGTACGTGGGAGTGAATGGGGGGAGCAGCTCAACGCCGCTGGTCCTGCTGCTATTCCTGCCGTTAATGGTATGTGCATCCAGTGCCAAGAGTTTTCCCAGGACAAAGAGATGTTAATGAAACATCCCAGTGAATCCTAACCCCTGAAAAGCAGCTCAGAATTAAGGCAGCACCTCCCCGTCGCCCCCAGCCCTCGGCCGTAGCCGGGCTGCACCCTCTGCCTCCCTCCCAGGCGCCGAGCCCCGCTCCGGGCAGAAACCCTTTGTCCCCGGCCCCTGCTCCTGTTCCCTCCCCTGTAGGCACCTCATTACCCGTCACACCACCTCCTATCTTCCTATTAACTCTCCTCTTGGCTTTTCACACCCCTGATATCATGGCTATTTACTCCGTGCTAAATTATTTTTATTAAAGCAGCATCTGGGTCCCCTTGCGCTAGGTCTTGCCATATCCCTACGACCCTTCAGAGCTAAAAGATGCAGAAGCAGGGCAAAGGAAAGATTCCTATCTCCGTTTCCAGGAGGAGAAACTAAGGCTTGGGCACATGAATTGGGTTGCCCAGCATCACCCTTGCGGTCTAGAAGGGCTCAGATCTGCAGTGTTTCAGTCCAGTGACTCCCTGGTGGACCCACGCTTCTAGGGTGCAGCCCAGGACCTGCTTATTGCTCCTGGAGTAATAATAGTAGTAATAACAATAATATCAATAATGATAATGTAGGTTTCATTTTCCTGCTATCTGCCTCTAAAGGTCCAATAAAGAGGAGCTGGTTTTCTTTAAGACATTTGTCTCTCCTGGTGTACGGTGAAGGTGTTCCTGCAACTCCAGCCTTGCTCGTGATGCTCACAGAGGTGTGATTTCTGAGGGGGCTTTGAACATGGAGATTTTCCTAAACTTATCACAGTTACCACCACACCTGCACTAAATTCCTCTTTTTCTGTTGTACTCTATGAATTCAACCTGTGCCCTTCCAATGTCTGCTTTCTGCCTTGTGAGCAAGCTACAGGTGTGCACCTCGAGAGCAGAAAATGTCATTTTTGACGAGTGTAGTGACAGTTCAATGTCCATAATGCATTTGTCTTGAGATGAACTGGTGAATCTGCTAACTCTTCAGGCAGTTATTGGAGTTTTTAGAGATATTTTATCAAGTCAGCCTTTATGCCTTTTGTAAAGATCGGGAAGGACATGTGATGATGCTGGGGAGGGGATAAAGTTTGGTTGCTCGCATCAAGGTTTTATATATATAAAAGATGCATAAAATCCCATCGTCTCTTAAACTAATACTCCGTATGTTAAATAGGGGGCATTATGGGTGATGCATTTTGAGAAGTAGGCTCCTGACCTACATTTCCGCAGTGGAACTTGCCCATGGGTATTTCCACTTTAGCCTACCTTTAGGTTCAATATATTTAGTTTCTCGGCGTCTGCTTTCAAGGTTTACATAGACTTCAGTTCTATTTAATTAATATTTTAAGCCTGTGCCTCTGCCTTGACGAGAAAACGATCCCTTCCAAATGCTGCAAATGTGTTTTATTTGAAATTGCATCCGAACAAACGGCTCGGTGCACATTAATCTCTTCTGTTTCCGAAGCTTTCCGTAGCTTTCCATCTTCAGCATCTCCATCTTCCTCTTTGGCATGGAGGCTCTACACATGGAATTTAATTCACCAAAGTCATCTGCCTATGGTAGCATCTCCGTTGCCCTGACTACCCTTTCAGAACATTTGTTACTGAAACCAGTAAGATATTTACTTACATTTTAGCAGGTCTTTGAAAATGGTCATTACCAGAATATATCATTATGGGTGAAGTATCCTGATTTTAATCTGCCTGTTGATATTTACTTCATGTAACGACAGTATGTGCCCTGTAAATAACACACTGCGTCTCAGGAAATGAAAGGTGTTTTGAATAAATAAATAATGGCTTGCTGACTACTGAGTCTCCTGGCTTTGGTAATGTACTGTGTAAGAGAAAGTAAATAGAAATCTCCTTCTGGGCATTTCCAAACATCAAAATGCCCTCTGCATTTTGTTCTGGTTAAATATACAACCCCGTCAGAAGCCTCCAGACCCCTGTTTAGATGGCCTTGCAAATGAATATCACAGATATTGCAGTAATCCCAGCCACTGCAAGGAAAAATGAATTGTTGTTGGAGGTAGGGGATTTTTTAATGAAAAGTCCCGGCAACACAAGAGACGTGTTTAAAACCTAGTGATGTCTAGTTGCTTAATGACGACTTATGATACTGGGAGCACTGGAGTGCTGTGCGTGTTTGGGGGGCTGTGGGTGACTTTTGGCAAACGTGATTTTCTGCTCGGAGTTTAAAGGCTGTGATGTGCAATGGCCACGTCAGGGTGCGTTGAGCCGTGTGACAGTCTGAGCCTGGCCTGGGCTCTAATGCAAACGGATTTACGTGCCGTGCTACACGAGGGCCCCAGGAAACAGGGCCATCCTCACGAGAGGGCAGGTGTGAAGAGGTGGTAGGTTGAGACCCTTGGCCATCCTTGTAAAACTGTCTCCAATTCCATAATTAACCTGAGCTTTAGCTGAAAAGTTGTATTTGTGGCAGGAAAAGAATGGAAACGGTGAATCCTGGTGTTGTTGGGACAGCACTTAGTCTAGCTTGATGTGGCCAGTTTGGGTGGAGACCAGCATTATACATGAAGAAATATAACGCCTCCCACTGAGACCGAACACGGAGACACGACCGGTTTGCAAATCCTGTCGCTGAATCATTTCCACAAACTATGGCTTAGGTAAAAGACAGAAATCTATCAAATGTTGTACAGATTAACTTATCACCTAGTTAAATGGGCTGTCAGTCGGGGCTGCCTGTGCTTGGCAGGGTGAATTCAAATGCATGTAAATTTCCCTGGTGGCTGACGAGCGACGGTGGTGGAGCTGTCAACTGATGACATGTGAAAATACATTAACATTGTTTAAAATATATTTGAAAGGGATAGCTCATATTTTGATAACATTTTCACAGGCAAATGATTTGTATGAGATCTGAAATACTGACCACATAATTTATGCTGGGAGGACTTTTTTTTTTTTTTTTTTTAATGGTAACTCTTCAGATATGTTTTGCGCTTAAAGGAAGCCCCCAAACAATTAACGATTACCACACAAACCGGTTTGAGTCCCATGTGCCACCATTGTACGGAGTCACTGTTCCGATAGCCTCACTTGTCACTTCCACTTGATCTTACCAAAAGTGATTAGAAACTTCAAAAGAACCAATTATACAGGCCATTGTGTTACAGACCTGGCGCTTTCTTTTAAGCCTCGTGCTCCTCCCTGCGTTTGGACTCTCCGTTTTTAATTTCGCGTCTTTGCAAGATAGATTTATTGACTTAATGAGAACGTCAGAAAACAGAAATACTAAAAGCTCCATGCTACGTAGCTTTCTCTACCATGTTCTTTTAGGGCTTAGTGGCTTCTTAGTGCCTCCCTCCACTAATATACTGGGGGCGGCACGTGGTTTGTGATGGTCACTTCATGTGTTTCCAGTTACACCAGCTACCGTTTGAGGAAGCGGCCTTGAAAGGTAAAAGAAAGATGTGGCTCACTGTAGGGAAAGGTCGTAGGATGTGAACAAGTGTTGACTGAGCTGTGTGATAAGAAAAACATTTGAAGCATGTGATTCAAGATTCATCCTTTAGTCTCGAATCTTCAGGGGTGAAAGGGGAGAACTTAGCACAGTCTAAAAACAGCAGATCTCACAGTTCAGCAGTCAACCATGGCGTCTGATACATGAAAAAAATTACTTATGCTGTCAGCTTCCATTATTTACATGATCTTTCTATGGTTGAGTCGTGGCTGTGGATGTGCAATTCAGCTAGAAAAATTGCATATTTACACAGATGGGTGCTGGCATGTGACCAAGGCTTAAGCAAAATGCATGGGTAGAGGTAGAAATCAAATACAGGGAGTGGTGAATCCGTTTTTGAGGGGTTTGGTTACAAGGTGCAAATGTTTACAGATGCTTATGACTATGAAGGGCGCTCGTGGAAATGGTGATTCTTAGGAGAAGGAAGGCACTGCAAACAGCTTGGGGTGTTTGCTCTTCCCGACTGCCTGGGGTGTCTGTATACTGGGTTTCAGAAGACGCTTCGGGGCATCTCTACCTCTTGTTTTCTTTGGAAAACAGTAGCAAGGAAAAACATGATGCAGGCGTAGTCAGAAAAGTCTGACAAAAAGACTAAAAGAAATATCTTTCCATAGAGTAGTGGAAGTTGAATGTTGGGGTGTAAATGTAGTGCCTGGGATGTGGGACAGGAGACCTGGTGGTGTGCCTTCAGAGAAGCGTCTTGTGACGAGGAAGAGGCAAAGTGTCAGGACAGAGATCCTCTTCTTTCTCATTCCCTACTTCTCTGCTGCTGTGGATTGTGCATTGGAATGAACCGTTTCCACAACAACCTGGATTACAGCACAAGTAAATCAGTGGAAGTTTACCAGAATTTATTTTCTTTTGTGCATTACAAAGGCAGGTTGGTGGGATCTGGGCATAACCACTTGCCTTAGAAACCCCCTCAGAGTGGAAACCCAGAGATGAGACGAAATCCCTAGCCTTTCCAGTGACCGTATGACACTCTTATAAATCCCTTCCTCCATCGCTGGCCATTTCTGGGATCTGCCTTTTGAATGCCATCGTCTCTAAGTGCAGAAGGGCTATAAAACATTTCGGTAATGTGCTGACTCGGTTCCCGCTGAGAAGTTTGCAGAGAGGGAGTCCTCTAGCACTGTCAACCTGAACCTAGAGCAAATGCAGATGATGGGAAAGCTTACCAGGTTCCAAACTGGAAAAGAGCTTCTGCTGCAAAGAATTTATAAAGCTTGGCATTTTACCATGATTATCTTTTTATGGAATAGCAAGGCGAGGTTTTTGTCGTGACATCGGTGGTGCGAGTTGACATCTTGCCTACCGAGCTTTCCACGTCAGTAGAAATCTTTGGCCTGTTTTTGATCTATGAAGTTCAAATGCCAGTACCACGTTGGGAGCAGGGACCTCGGTGCTGCAAGGCACAGGTAATGGGGAAACGGGGAGATGGAGGGAGGGAAAGAAGGATCGAGGGGATGGGGCCGTGCCATCAGAGAGACCGCCAAGAAGGGCAACAGGTCCTCTGTCGATATTAGTGGCCTGTGGTTAACTTGGAACAACATGTATTTCACATTAAAACACTATAAAATATTTGTAGGTGTGTTTGTGCCTTTCTTTAGGGTGTGACTCTCCCTCCCTTAAGGAGGAGAAGTGTCCTCGCGGGTTACCAGGTATTTAATACGTGGAATAGGTACACAAAATCCATTAACTTGTTAGTGAATCAATTGCATTTCCCTTGGCGGTGGTGCGATGTGCAAACCCTTTCCCTCCAAAAATATGTTGTCTCTGCAGTTGTGCATATTTTCCCTCTGCTGTTCGCAGCCTGGTTAAACCCCACGCAGTTGTACAAACTGGGGACAAAGAGCACAGAAACTCTTGCCCGTGTGGAGCATCTCCTTATGAAAACGAAGAACAAAAGGCACATAGTTTTTGTGCTGCTAAGGAAGGCAAGTAGAGCTAGGTTTCACAGAGAGAATTCATTTAGCAGAAGCTCTTGTATTGAGGAGAAAACCCGATGATAACCAGTCCGTGGTCACTTTTAACAGTTCAGAAGCTGCTGATCAGAGATGCGCTAACCTGAAAGAGTTAACGGCAAAGCAAGCCACGCAAAAGAAAACCAGTAAAGAAAACTCAGTGCCTCAACTTTAGGCACCCGGCTCACAAGCCACCGTCAGCACGTCCCTTTTGCGTCAGGTCAGCCTTGCCAGAAGCAGTATATAAGCAAGGAAGGCGAGTGACAGTAAGGCTGTAATATAAAGCTGGCCTCCGCCTCCCTCCGCATACTTCTGCTAATTGCTTTTCCCGTTACGAGGCCGGTTCCGCCCCTCGGTGTATAAATTACGCTTGTTTTGTGCAGCCGCGGATGTCAAGTCATTGTGCTGCTTTGCTTTATCACTCCTGTCCACTTACAGCTGTTTCTGACTGTCGGACGCTCCCTTTGCCGCCCTCTCTCCTCTTCGGCGCGGCTCGTGCCGCTCCCAGGTGCCTGGGAAGAGCTGCTGCAAGGGGGAAAAGTCCATTTTTCCTCTGTGGAAAACTGGCTTCTTGAACTAAACCTGTCTCTGAAGCATTTTCCACGTTCCTGTGGCTTTTTTCCGTGCCTGTCCCCTCCCAGGGAGGAGAAAACACAGGCAGAGGAGCGGGCGGCATTGCTCTGCCACCACGGGGCTCTTTGGGATGGGCACATCGTAGACATCATCCCTTTTGCACCCATTTTGTACCACACACAGCTCTTGGGCAGGACAAGACATTTCAGTTCACGTTCCCCATAACTCTCAGTCCTGCTGTGAAAAATGACATCGCTCTGTCTCTTCTTTTGTTTAAAGCTATTCCCTGAGCCCAGCTTTTTCAGGACCGGTGCCCACTAACCCCATCGTGGGAAGGTCTCGAAGTCTTACGACTTTGAAGACTATAGCTAAGGGTTTTGCTGAACAGACTGCCCAGGTGTCACTTGGCACGACAAAGCCCAGATGCTGTTTGATATATCTCAAATAAACCACTTAATTTAACTAGATTCTTTGCCCAGGTATGGAAATTTTGATGTATTTTATTTTTTTCCTCCTTTTTTTTTCCTTTTTTTTTCCTTCGAAATGATTATAGATAATAAAACAGGATGCAGAAGTTCTTCATTAAAAATGCATTTTGTAAAATTGAAACTTAAGTGTCAGGTTTTTCTAGCAGTCTGTCAAATACTTGACAATTAAAATAGCTGTTTTTAAAAATTTAATGAGACACAATAAGGACTAAATGCACAAGAAGCTTGCTCATTCTTAGGATAAAGCAGAAACATAACAAGTCCATTATATTTCCTTACAAAAATGTCCCATTTGTAAAATATGCTATAATCTATTTTTAATTAAATTAGTATATGCAATTTATTACCTGAGCTATATTTATTAATATTTAATATTTAATTTCAAATTAATTATCTAAGTGAAAGAGTGCTCAGCTGTGCTGAAGAGACTCACAAAACAGCAAGCGCCCGGCACCAGCCAAAGGAAACGCGCTTCTGCGGCAGGTGAACCTGGCGTGTGCAGCTGGCCTGTGCTTTGATGGCCAAAAAAATGTACAGAACAAGTTTTGGGCGCAGTCCTGGATGGAAATGTCAACTCAGTCAGGAGACGAACGCCTCGCGGTTGGAACTAGATGATCTTTGAGGTCCCTTCCAACTCTAACTACTCTGTGGTTCTAAGTTCTATGTTCACGAAGTTGAGAATATTTTCTGGTATTTCATCTCCAACTGTAGCCTATGTGACTGTAGGAGCATCCTGTGCAATCAAGACCCGCCCTCACAAGGTTGTATCTTCCATCCCTTTGCTGGGTAGTTTGCCCCATATATTCGCTGTGGGGAATTTGGCTTTAGGTTTCCATAATACAGGCTTTCTTTCCTCTCCTACGTGCTTTGACGAGCAGAGAAGTAGGTGCCAACTCTGACATTTAAAGTAGGATCCCTGAGTTAGCACCCAGCCTGTCACCGTGCATCATTTTGGGCTGTTGGCAAACACAAGCAGGCATCACCGCCTGGGTCACATTTGGGTCATGTTTTCAAGGTTTTCTTCACCATTATGGCAGCTGGAGAGTAGCGGGTGTTGTATTATTTGTGAGTG